>NC_067486.1:82795295-83395295 GCF_947179515.1 Apodemus sylvaticus | reverse complement strand
ACTATACAATGCCCCAAGGACATTTGCTCCAGATAATCTCTAACCTTCCTTACTTCCTCATTCTGTACTTCCCCATTCCATGCGGGGGTTTTGTCCTCCACCCCATGCCTTTTGAATTGTGTCCTCCAACCCTTGTCTTGTGATTCCCCCCCCCCCCCCCCCCCCCCCCGCTTTAAATACCCCTGATTTCAGTTGCACGGGGTTCTCAGTCCTCTAACCCTGTGTGGGGTATGGCTGTGGTACCCAGAATTCTGGAAATAAAGAAAGACCGTTTCTCGAGAGTGATTTGGGTGTCGCCTTCCGGGGTGTGGGGTGCTGAGGAACCCTCGGTTTTTGGGGTCTTACACACATTAAGAGAGCAGCCCAGATGGGAGACTGTGTGCACACGAAGCAATGAGAGGTCTGTCTGCTGACAGCTCTGTGTTTGAAGGATTTCTCATTTGCTTTAAATCAAATTGCATGCAGGGTTGAGGGGACTCTTGTTTTTTTTTTTTTTTTTTTTTTTTTTTTTTTTTTTTTTTTTCCTGTAGGATCTTTCAGGGTTTGCTTGTTTGGTTGATTTATTAGTCGTTTTTTCTAGATAGGGTTTCTCTGTGTATCCATGGCTGTCCTGGAACTGTCTTTGTAGACCAGGCTGGCCTCAAACTGAGAGATCTGCCTGCCTCTGAGGTTTCAGTGTACCGGACATTGTCTTTTTATCATTTACTCTTTTTTAAATTTCCTTGTCTCAATATTACTGTGATTCTCTCTCTTTACTTATTTGTGTGCATGTGCGTGTGTGTGTGTGTGTGTGTGTGTCATGGCATGTGTATGGAGGGACAGCTTCATTCCTCCTGTTGCTAGAAGGTAAGGAGTGCGCTATAGCCCGACCAGGTAGTCAGGACAGGACCCAGCAACCCTGTAGGTTTCTTCTGTGGAGCAGATAGCTTGCTGTTTTGTGACAACCACTTAGGAACTGCATCTGAAGATATTTTGATTCCTAGAAAAACCACAGCAGCAGGCAGCTGACAGTGAGCCTCACAAAGGTCCTCTACAGCCCTAACCCATTTGCAAAATTCCCTCTTACTTCCCCCCCAAAAAAGCCAATCACCCACCTTTGGGTCCCCTCCTGGTGGCAGCGAGGGGGTGGGGGAGGGGTAGCTCTAATGAGCGTCTTCAGGACACCTGTGCTCTCCTTCAGTGATGTCTGGGCTTTCACAAGACCAGTTGTTTCCAGTTCTATTTTGTCACACTCAGGAAACATGGAGCAGTTGTAGGCCTCTGCTATCGAAAGCTCCGGCAGTTGCTGTTGACAGCCCTGCACCTCTGCACCTATTTCTGTCCAGAGTCTATTTACCAGGCTCCACCTCTCTCAAGGGGATACATTATATTCTATGGTTAGCTACCATCTTAGCTGGTCCCCAGGGAGTCTTGTGCCTCTGCCTCCCAGCTCACCACAGGAGCACTGGGGTCACATGGTCACCACTATGCCTGCCTTTACAGGGCTTTTAAGTTTTCATACATGCACAGTTAGTGCTTTGCCCACTGAGCAGGTTCCCTAGGCCCTTTATTTATTAATTCGTAATACGTAACTAATTATATTTTTTAAAAATAGTTATTTCTACTCTCTCTCTCTCTCTCTATCTATCTATATTGCATTGGACCCATATTTTAAAAGTGTAAATAAAGCATAGGTGCCCAAACCCAAGAACGGAAGCATGACCATCATCTGCAGCAGGGTCTGAGCAACATGGGAAGCCTTTGGAATCAGTACAGTTTAGCGTCAGAGCTCCCACTGTCACTACTTGATGAGTAGCATTATTTTGGATCTGTCATTATTAGATTTTTAAAACTAACCTTCAGTTTCCACATCCTTAAAAATAAGGATATTAACAGATATCGACCTTGGTGGCTTTCAGAAGAGACTCTTTTTGTTTTTTTGTTTTTTTGTTTTTTTGTTTTTCAAGACAGGGTTTCTCTGCATAGCCCTGGCTGTCCTGGAACTCACTCTGTAGACCAGGCTGGCCTCGAACTCAGAAATACACCTGCCTCTGCCTCCCAAGTGCTGGAATGAAAGGCGTGCGCCACCACTGCCTGGACAGAAGAGAACTCGTGTGTGAACTCGTAGCACACAGATTCACAGTTAAGCATTTGAGGGTCAGCTCTCTTGTCTTCAGTGAGCTTCTTCCATCCATTCAATGCACTAACCATCGAAGGGGTTCATCCCTAACCCCAGTGCTTCTGTGATAAGATGGGGGATAAAAGACACGCCCCCCCCAACTTTAGGGGCCAGCGGGCTTAACACATGCAGCGGCTACCTGAGCACGGCACATGTCCTGGGTGAGCAGGACTCTGCAAACTACTAGGGCTGCTGCTCTGAACCTTCCCAATGTTGTGGCCTTTTTATACAGTTCCTTGTCTTGTGTCCCCTGCCCTACCACAAAATTACTTTTGTTGCCACTCCATAGCTGTATTTTGCTGCTTTATAAATAGTGAATATTGGGTGTTAGGATTCTGTCTAAACTCAACCCAACAGTTACCTGGCAACAGGGCTTCTTGCCCCTCCTCTCTCTTGCCTCTCTTAGCTTCTCTCTTGCCCTCTTGGGCACTTCTCTCTTCCCCTCCTCTCCCCCCTCTCTCCACATGGTCATGGCCAACATCCACTTCTCTCTGCCTTTCTCTGCCTCTACTACCCCCTTAACTCCCCTCCCCATGCCCTGAATAAACTCTATTCTATACTATACTGTCGTGTGCATGCATGTGTGTGAGTGTGAGCATGTATGTGTGTGTGTGAGCACGTATGTGCATGTATGTGTGTGCATGTGTGGTCCCCCCCCCTTGGGAGGGGGGGAAGGGATGCATCTGCTGAGGCACTCCCTTCCCCCACATGCCCATGGAACATATTTCTAGCCTCTTTCTTTTTATGGTCACAACATTGGTGTGCACAATATTAGATATGTGACCCTGGGAAAGGCTTGTTTGACCCCCCCAAAGGTGTTGAGACCCACAGGTTGAGGACCACTGCCCTAGGCTGTTGCAAGAAAGTAGAAGGTTCTCATTGAGGCCAACCAAGAACCCCTGCAAGAGTGATAGTGTGTTCCAGAAGGCTGTGGTGACATTGGCTGATTTGTCTGAACACATCTGGGATTACAGGGTAGGAAGAGAGATCCTGGATCAATTTGGTGGAGCACAGAGAGTTCCGATAGCCTCTGAAGAGCTCCACAGAGGGGCCAGTTGGAGCCACTCCTAACCAGATCTGGGAATGAAGGTGAAAGGCCAAATGAAGGGCCAATGCATCAATGAAGGGGGCTTAAGAAGAGAGAATGGGGTTAAGGGAGTGTGGCACGGCAGTGTGGGGGAAGGGGGTGCCCAGGCAGGCCCATGTTCAAGCACCTCTTCCCCCTGAGGGACCACATGCACACAGACATGGTATAGAATAGAGTTTATTCAGGGTAGAGATTGGGAGTTAGTGGTAGAGAAAGGCAGAGAGAGAGAGAGAGAGAGAGAGAGAGAGAGAGAGAGAGAGAGAGAAGAGAGTAGAGAGTAATGGAGGCCGACCATGACCATGTGGAGAGAGGGGGGAGGGGAGGAGAGCCCAGAGGGCAGAGAGGTGAGAGTAGGATGGGGGGGGAGAGGAGGGGAAAGTAGCCCCTTTTATAGTGGGCCAGGTCTATGGGGCGGGGCATACCTGGCTGTGGCCAGGTAAGTGTGGGGTAGAGCTTAGACAGAATACCAATAGAAGGTACCCAAATTTGCCCACTGGGAATTCCAGGTGGGAAGTACAAAACTTAATTGGTTTCTATCTGGCATTTGCCGTGGGATAGGAAGTCTAGCCTTGTTCATGTCTGTTGCTTCTGGCTGGGTGGTGTTTCTTCACTCACTCAGAGTGACTGAACAAGGCCATGCACTCAATAGCCCAAGTGCTGCGACTGAAGCTGAACCTCCACAAACACCTGCAGGCAGGGCTGAGCTGGACCTGAATGTAGCTGTCCCACAGCTCGGGCCACACCCGGAAGGAAAGCTGGGACTGAAAGCAACACTGAAGAGGAACAATGAAGCCAAGACAAAGTTTTCTGATCAAGGCTCAGTGTTTACTTTTCAGTTGAGTTTGTACAGGCGAAGACCCATCCTTTGTTTCAGCTGAGCACTGTTGCTTTGTCCCTGCTGGATTCCTTTGCAAAGTGAGCTCAGTAGGCGGTCAACTCCTCAAGGCTCTGGCAGGGAAATGCAAATGCAGTGAGGCCAGAAGCTGGCTCCACAAGGTGCAAAAACAGTCTGGGGTTGTGCCAACTCAAGGCTGGTGGGGAGGGCACACCTGAAGGGCTCAGAAATCAGGGAGCCAGGGAGTAGGGGGTGCGCTGGAGGCTTCTGCTGCTGCCTTCTCTCAACAGCACCTTCCCAACGCCTTGAAACTGCTGGAGCTGCTGGGAAAGAAATGAACAGATAGAAAACTTGTTTGTATGGGATTTGTTAGACTGGCTTGCACGATACCATCTCAGTAGTCCACCAATGACTGTCTCACACTGGAGAGACCACAAATGCAGTATTTGCTTAATCTATGATGATATTTCTCTCAGCAGTCCCAACATGGTGCTGAAGGCCTGGAGGATTCCCAGGTTGTCATGGCAACAATATAGCCGGTACCAGTAAGTCACTGATGTCAACCCCACAGGTCTTATTGTTACTATTCTTTGTGCCTTCCAACTTACACGGTATACACTGTGCATTCCATCCCAGTTCACCACCAGTTGAAGCTTTTCCTGCTGCACCCCAGTGTCTCAGGTGGGGATACCTGAGCAGCGTGCTAGTGGGTAGGCAGGAGCTGGTTGGGGGCAACTGGGAGGAATGGGGGCAGATCCCAAGGCTCTTCTTTCAGACAGACCAGCACAGTGCAGATGTGTGGAGCACAGCATAGTCAGAGCTTGATGGCCTGATGCTCCCACGGGCTGCCAAAGGCGAGCTGGTGCAAGCAGGCAGCATCTGCGCTCAGTGTGTGGTCTTTGCTGAGTCAGCAGCTCAGACATTAGCAGTCAGAAAAGACAGGATACAGAACTGTGATGAGCAAATGTCTGGAAGTCCTTCATCCTTAATTACTCAGTAAGCAGAGGCATGGTCTGCCCAGCCTGAAAAGCAGGAGGACACAGCAAGCCACAGGCATGAGGGGACACTCATTTGAGGTGTGCTGGCATCCTTGAGGCCTGACCTGTCCCTAATTCTCAGCTCACAGATGGAAGTCCTTGGTTCAGAAAAAGGAGACCTTAAATAAGACATTGTCTTGACAAGGAGCTCAAATGGCTGGCTCAGGGACTGGACCCAAGTCTGACCTTCCCAAGTTCCAGGGTCTGAAAATGACCCATGGTTTCCAGAGTCACCTCAGTGGAACTTCTGCTTTTATGCTGGGTCTGGTGGGAGGTGCAGGGCCCAGTCAGCTCACTGGATCACTTCAACAACAACAACAGCAACAGCAACAGCAGCAGCAGCAGCAGCAGCAGCAGCAGCAGCAGCAGCAACAACAACAACAACAACAATAGATTAGAATGATGGCTGAGCAATTAAAAGCATTTCTTGTTCCTGCAACAAACCTGAGTTTGGTTCCCAGAACCCACATGGTAATTCTCAACCATCCTTACCTCCAGTTCCAGGGGAACTGAAGCATGCATGCACATGACAAACACACACAGACACACACACAAACACTCACAGATACACACATATATACACACACAGGCACACAGAGACACACACAGAGACACACATATTCATACGCATACACACACAAACAAACACACTCACACCTTCCTAATGGCCTATAAGCTGTAAGCAGAAACAACCTCTTTGCCCTCAAGTTTGCTTTTGGTCATCATGTTCATCACAGCAAACTGAGATACCAGGTGATCCTAACAAACAGCGACTGTGAGGACATGGTGGCCAGACTTGCAATGCACCAGAATCATCTGGGCTCCTCAACTTTATTGGTGTCTCGTCTGACTACAGAAACAGTTTGCCTAATTAGGGTTGGGCTGAGACCTGAGCATCCAGATAGTGGATGCTGTCACCAAATTTGGAAGCCATGACCATAGAACATAGATGAAGATAGCACATAGTTGATGGAAATCCATGCAGCCAGAAACTGCTTTACATCCGAGCTACATTCATATCCAGCAAAAGATCTTCACATGTGTGGGGGAAAAAGGGAACTGGGGGCAGCAGGTCCCGCATAGGAAAAGAACTGGCAGGCCAAGCCCGCACAGGGGGACAGGGGACACCAGCAGGACTGCACATAGCACCGGGGTAGGGACAGTGGGCGCCGAGGTACCTGTGGAACACAAGGCTGTCCGGCTAGCGAGGAGGTCTTTGCCCAGAGAGCAGGGCCATGCAAACCCATCCCGGTACCTGTTGAGGAAGCTGCTTGGCTGTGAGGAGGCTCGATCCTTCCCTGATGGCTGTAAACGCTGAGGCCTGCTCCATGCTTCTACGAGGTGGGGTTTTGATAAGAAGAGAAAGTTCATTGTTTCCATGCTTTATTATTAGAAAAGTAGAAAGAGAAAAGGAGATAGAGAAATAAAGAGAAAAGAGAAGAGAGAGGGATGGCAATGACCACGTGGAAAGGGAGAAAAGAATGTAGAGATGGGGAGCAGAGAGAGAGATGAGGTCAGAGAGAGGAGGGGCAAGAAGCCTTCTTTTATAGTAGTCTGGGTTACCTGGCAACAGGTGTAGCCAGGTGACTGTAGGGGTGGAGTCCAGCCAGAATGCTAGGGGCCTGGGGCCTGGCCAAACATGACTGATGGCTACAGGATTATGGAGTTGAGGAGTCAGCAGTCTGGGAGCACAGCTCTCGGGTTCTGTCTCTTATAGAATGTTCTACTGGGTCTCCGGAGTGGCCTTGATTCAACCAGGCTACAGACTGTCTCACACCACGGTCTCACACATGGGCTGTGTGGAGGGTGGCACTGCATGTCCTTAGGCACCTGCATATCCCTACCATTTTCTTCAGGTATGTATGCAAGGAAAAGCTGAAGGGCTAGCAGCCAGCCTGTGGATGCTGGGGTCTGGCTTGGTCCTCTTAGCTCCTGTGGATATAAACGGTTTCATAAGAGGCCAGTCCCTGAGCATAGTGAGTCGAGAAAAAGGACCCCGTTTATGCCTATGAATGGATGAAACAAGAGAATTGTTTTGGCTATATCCAAATACCCCATACCCATGATGGCTCATTAAAGAGACAGCTGCTTCTCAAATGCCTTTTCTTTCTTTCTTTCTTTCTTTCTTTCTTTCTTTCTTTCTTTCTTTCTTTCTTTCTTTCTTTCTTTCTTTCTTTCTTTCTTTCTTTCTTTCGTTCTTTCTTTCTTCTTCTTCTTCTTCTTCTTCTTCTTCTTCTTCTTCTTCTTCTTCTTCTTCTTCTTCTTCTTCTTCTTCTTTTTAAGGTACTGGGCATAGAACCTAGGACTTTATTCATGCTAGGGAAATGCTCTACCATTGAGTTATGTAATAAAGCAACAGTCTGGTACACATATCTACCTGATGCAGTAAAACTCCTGCCCTGTTTTAGATCTTAAATGTCCTCCAAGGGCCATGTGCTAGAGACTCACTCACCTGTTACAGTCCAAACTCAGCCGTGGGATAACCAGGATTCTTTGATCCAGGAAGGCACGGGGTGGCGAAATGACACACAGACACTGAGGTGGTTTTTGGATCTGAGTGTATTATTCTGGGTATTCCCTGGTTCAGTCAAGTTAACATCTCAAATTAAGCATCACATTCATCTGTCAAAGCTTCAGTTTTCTAGGGCAGTACAAGGTGTTTTCCCATTCTCCTATTGGCCAATTGGTGCATGCGATTAAACTGCTTCTTTATCGTGCCCCCCCCCCCCCACTTGTGCTAGCCTGGGAGCTGGGGAAGGATGGCTCCCACGCCCGCCCAGCCTCCTGGCAGCATTATGGAGCCTGGGGAGTCACCTGGCCCGCACCCAGCCTCCCAAGAGCACCTCTGCCTAGTCCAGTCCACTGCATTATTCTCTGTGCGCCCAGCTATCAGCTCCGGCTGCAGCCCCTAGCCCCAGCCTGGTGAACCACCAGGGGGTCTCTGTGAGTAATAAGTATGAACTGCATCCTGAATCACACCTGGATAAGTTAAGAATGTTGTTTTGGCCAAAGACCTCCTAGGTGGGGTCTGCAAAACAAAAGCAGTTCCTCACAAGCTTCCATTGAGGCAGCTCTGAGTTCTGTACCAACTCAAATGTAAATTCTTTCTAGTTTTCCCAACACCCACCTGTTCAGCAAGGGAATTGTATAAGGTTCTTCAGATGTAAATATCTTCTAGTCTGGGCCTGTTGTTTCAAATCCACCCTTGTCCTGCAAGGGTGACTAAAAAACAAAAGGAACCTGTAATTTTAGGGTTCCTAGAAAATTTTACTGCTGGCTATTAATGCTTTTTATACCATATTTGGAGCCATACTTCATATATATCCTGTTGGGAGGTTGCAGCAGTGGCCCAGTGAAATCTGTAAAACAAAATTTTACAGACTGAGGCGAGAAATGTCTCCTGGGATTTTGCAGAATACCCTGTACAGAAGCCAAAAATCTCACTTGGCATTTTCCTAAACTCTCCTCCTTCTTAGTAGCCGGGACCAAGAAAAACCAAGCTAATTAAAATGGGCACATAGTTCTCAAGAAGCAGTTTGCTCTGGACTCCCTCCTTTCCTTTCTTCATGGGGATTCCTATGGCCTGGCCGATAATCTGGTCTTTGAAGTTGACTCACTGACTGCCAAACTCCCTTTTAAGAATTGCAATGCTTTGCCTCATAGTCATTTACATAATTCAACCTTCCAACCACATGCAGGCCTATTTGGTTGTGTGTATGTGGATGAGGGTGACTCTAGCACTCTGGTACGAAAAGCATTGATTAAGTCAGGAAGTTTTTCTTTACAAGGTAGAAGGCTAAATGTTAGATAAGGATTTCTCACAAGAACTTGTTAAGACCCAGGGGGTATAAAAAACTTCAAACTCTTTGAAGGTTTACTGTAAACTATGAATGACTCTGTATTCTAATTAGGAAGTTTGATGGCATCTGTAAATTGATTCTCTGTATCTGTTACATGAGAAACATTGTACCTGATTGATTTTGCATTTCCTTGTAACAAATTGTTATAATTGTGCCTGCTTTACTGGATACATCTTTTATACACCAACTCTTCGTGTATAAAAATCCTTGTTTTAGAGCTTCTAAATACATTCAGATTCAAACCACCTCTGTGGTTGTTTCTGTCTGTCATCTCGCAGGACCTGTGCCTTCCTGGACCAAAGAATCCTGGTTATCCCGTGGTAGAGTTTGGACTGTAACAGGAAGTAAGTGTAATTACATAAACGACTGGAGTAAAGCGTTGCAGAATTTTCTGGCTAGTGACTTACTACAAGATGGATTTTTTTTACATCTTAATTAGCTTGGTTTTTCTTGGTCCTGGCTACTAAGAAGGAGGAGAGTTTAGGAAATTGCCAAGTGAGATGTTCGGCTTCTGAATAGGGTGTTCTGCAAAGTCCCAGGAGACATTTCTCACCTCAGTCTATAAAATTTTATTTTACAGATTTCACTGGGGCCACTGCGGCACCACTAGCCTGTGGCATTACTGGGAGATGGTGGATTTTTATGCTGTGTGGTCTTAGGGAAGAAACTTAGGACACTGGTGGTATGGCCTTGAAGCAGGTGCTAGGACCCCAGGATCTTCTCTTTTTTGTTTCTCAGCTGTTATGCACTGAATAAGTTTCTTCCAGCATCCACTTGTGCTATGTTGTGCTGTCTTGCTCCAGGAACACTGGGATCTCTGAATCCAGAAGCCAAAACCAAATCCTTGTTTATAGATGGTCATCACTGTTTATTTTCCAGTGTGTTGGAGTCAACCTTCAATTAGTCCCTCAAGGCGAGTGACCAGATGGCAACTCCAAATGGCTATTGCAAGCAGTTTTTATACTTTTTAGGGGCACAGGTTACATCAGCAAGGTTACAGTTCAAACTTATTGATTGGGTAAGCATATTGACCTTTAAATCTATTGTCTAGCAAGCGCGACATGTATTTGAACTCCACCTGGGACTTTGCAGAGGGTCAGGAGACTATCAGTCAGTACATTCTGGGAATTTTTTAATGAAGAATGTTCCTGTGGGTGGAGAATGGGGTCAAGCCCAGCCTTGACCCCAGGCTGGAGGGGAAGAGGTGAGGAGGGTGTGGGACTGGAAAAAGCCATTAGAATCTCACAGATGCAATATGAATTATATAAGTAGCTTCACAGATCTAAAGGAAAAGACACCCCTACACTAAGAGCTAGTTTGTCAGAAAGATACAAACACAGGGAGATTCCAAGTTAGGGCACTAAATTGTAAAGCTTCGTCTGCTTGTTTTATATTGTATGGGTTGTTATGTTACTTCTTATTTCTTTTAAATAATTTTAAAATGATGGGTCAAAATCTTCAGCTCAGGAAACCCCATTGATCTTCATGTTATGGTTGTGGGTTTTACTTTTGCTGTCTTCATCCCTTGTATCTGTTTCTGTCTAATCTTTTCTGGTTATGACCCTGAGAGCGAGACCAAATAAGTGGAGAAGAGAATGAGGGTGTGAGCACTGCTGTATCAGTCCATGCCAGGATGTCTCAGCCGTTGGATTGAGTTCAAGGTCAGCCTCCAACAGATTGAATTTAGATCCAGGTGTGACTGGAGTGTCAATCTTAGGACTAGGTTCTACTCATCTACGTTTACAAAAGGTAGGCAGATCTCTGAATTTTTTTTTGCAATGTTAAAAACATTTTTTAGGGGCTGGAGAGGTGGCTCAGTGGTTAAGAGCACTGACTGCTCTTCCAAAGGTCCTGAGTTCAATTCCCAGCAACCACATGGTGGCTCACAACCATCTGCAATGTGATATGATGCCCTCTTCTGGTGTGTCTAAAGACAGCAACAACAGTGTACTCACATAAAATAAAATATCTTTAAAAAAAAACCAAACCTTTTTTAAATGTGCTTATTGCCTCCTAAGAATTAAGGGGCTGGGGTCACTGGGATGCTGATTTACAGGATACTCAAAGGGAAAATGGAACAAACAACTGAATTGATATGTAAACTTTTAAAACAGGGCTTTGGTTTGCAGAAAACAATAACATTTCTTTAGAATGTTCTCTAGGGAGAGCTGAGCTGTCTGGAGATTTCTGTAGAGGGAAAACCTGCTCTTTAAGAATTTTTTCTAACAGGATTTCTGGTTTTGGTCAGAAAGTCCATGGAGAGAACACAGCTTTTTTCTTTTCTTTTTTCTTTCTTTTTTTCTTTTCTTTTTTTTTTTTTATAACTTTCACAGCTCCTTTAGAATCTTTTTCTAACAGGATTTCTTGGTCAGAAATCCCAAGAATTACTTAGAACCTGACACTGCTTTTTTAGAATGTTTTCTAGTAGTTATTCAGAGAAAGCTGTCTGAAGAAAAACCACAGATTTTTAATTTTTTTTTCTGATTTTCTGATTTTGATTGGAAAACCAAGAATTGCTTTTAGAATTTTTCTAACTAGATTTCTGATTTGGTTGGAAGATCTAATAATTTTTTATAGCAGCTTTTTTGACTTTGGTCAGAAAACCTATGAGCTTTCTAAGGCTAGCTCATAGGTTTTGTTTGTTTCCTATTCTCCCAAATTCCAGGGACCTAGTCAAGGCTGGTAGCCCCCTCTCTCCCCAGTTCCTTCAAAGTTCATCTCTCAGCTCTCCCACAGCCCTGCCAGGCAGTTTTCTATGCGACAGCTAGCAGAACTGGTATAGACCAAGGACATCTGACTGTTGAGTTAAAACAAAACATGGGGAAGCCTTCCAGCAGGGCCATGGCCAGCTGTGGGTTTGGTAATTGGATTTGGTCAGAGTTCCAGCCTGGGGCCATAGACAGGATGCTGTGGGACAGAGCTGAGACATCCTTGCATGGACTGATACAGCAGTGCTCACGCCCTCGTTCTCTTCTCCACTTATTTGGTCTCGCTCTCAGAGTCATAACCAGAAAAGATTAGACAGAAACAGATACAAGGGCTGAAGACAGCAAAAGTAAAACCCACAACCATAACATGAAGGTCAATGGGCTTTTCTGAGTTGAAGATTTTGACCCATCATTTTAAAATTATTTAAAAGAAATAAGAAGTAACATAACAACCCATACAATATAAAACAAGCAGACAAAACTTTACAATTTAGTGGCCGTACCCTATTTCCAAAACCAGTACTTTGGAGGTCCTCAGACCCAAACCAGGCCCCCAGCATCCCGAGGGTCTCTTTAGGCCTCTCAAGGCTTATGAGTGGCCAGACTCCGCTCCTGAGGCCCTCCAACCACATGCCCTTCCCACAGAACACTCAAACAGCCACAATGGCCAGCCGGTCCCAGTTCTTCCAGATGCAGGTGGCCAAACTTTGCTCTGTGGAGTAAAAAACTCATTTCTGGGGTCCAGGATCCCACCAACCCTTGAGCTTGAAATCTCACCAATTCTTGGGCTCAGGCCAAGATGGTGACTTGAAATCCCACCAATCCTCACCCTGGAAGTTCCCACCCTGGTAAACTCTGCCCACAAGAAACTTTATGTAAAGCCTGCCTTCTGCTCAGTCAGTTCCCTGCTGCTTCTTGCCCAAGCACACACGGCCACTTTCTTGTGTCTTGTGTGAGTTTTGTGCTGTGTGGCTTTGTGGTATTGAAAGTGTTAACTCAGGAACTTTGGAAAGGTCGTGGAACACTTGTCCCTCTCAGAAGGGAGAGGCTAAATTATATTCCTTAGACCACAGGGAGGTCCAGAGTCTGTTGGCCACCTACATCATTTCCTAACAACCAATTAGTTTCAAGGTAATACTCTTTGCCAATCACATTGTGCCTAATGGCGGCTGTTCTGAGGACTGTATAAAGGCCCACGCAGCCCGCTGGGTGTAGTTATTCTCTCCATGTGCAGGGCGACCCCAGCATGCTGGATTAAATAAAATTCCTCTTGCTTTTTGCATCAATTCCTACCTCCATGTGGTTCACTCAGGGGTCTCCAGTAAGTCAAGGCTCTTCAGAGTCTCACATTTGGTGCATGGGCTGGGAATCTAACTTCCTGTGGGGACAGGCTGGAGTAGTGAATTGGAGGTCTCGAGCAGGTAACATGGTGGACTTTTTTTGTCTTTCTCACTGTTTGTCGAAGTCTGAGTCTGTAAGCCTGTGTGAACTTTCAGTTTGCTTGCAAGTGTCTGGGAGGCTCAGAGAGCCTATGGTGTCTGGTACAGTCGAATTTGGCTGGCAGACATGCTATAAGTAAAGATTGCTGGGGGACTGGAGGACGCTTCAGGCCCCCAGGAGAGAGCTGGGAAGGCTCTGCTCCTTCTGGAAATGGCAAGTCAGTAATGGTGGGAGCTGGGTCTTGCTAGAATCTGGTTTATCTGGCTCCTGCCGTATGGGCAGGAGCGCCTAGTTTGTTCCAGCGTGGCTGGAGCTGGCTGAGCAACTCTGTTATCTGGTTCCTGCCACTTGGGCATGAGCACATGGTGTCTGAAACTGGGCCCATCAAGGGGCAAACCGTGTGTTGATTGTCTTTCTCTGTGTTCTTGAACCTGGATGCTGGTCTGTGGCAGGGTTAGGCTGTCTGTGTACTGATTGTTTTTCTCTGTGTTTGTGGGTATCTCGTTATGTGTTTTGGACTTGACAACATTGTTGTTTGGACATAAGACAATCTGAAAAGCAAGTTAGTTACTCTCTGCTTCTCCGAATGACCGGTAGGGGCCTTTGACTTGCAGGTGATCAAAGCAATAGAAGAAAAAGTCTAGAAGAATCTAGTGGAGGATCCACACACACAAACACACACACACACACACACACACACACACACACACACACACACACACACCGCCTCATAAGATAAAAGCTTTTCTTTCCCCAAGACCTACCTCACAGGTTCTAGCCTTCAGGAAAAAGGAAGCATGGGTGGAGAGATCCGGATCTGAGAAGAAGTGGATCCCCGCCAAGGCCCTTCCACAGCTGACCTGTTGCTCCAAGCCACCCCCTGTATCTCCCTACCTTTGCCTCCATGACTCCACCTGCTGTCAACACCTGTTCTGGGATCCTCAGCCCATATGGGGTTGCGGGAGGGGACCTGAGCGCCACCTCCTCTGATACTGTGGTGGCTCTCTCACTAAGGGCATATTTTCCAAGAGACTAAGTAATCTTTGAGACTTTTATTTATAATACAGGAAGCCAAAAAGAATACCCCCTCAGACACGGGAGTGCCATCAACTGACCAGGCTTGTGGGGACAAAAACGAAAGGAATGGGGATGCAGAGGTGTGGTGGGTCCCGGGTCCCGCAAAGGAGAAACACTTGCAGGCAAAGCCCGCACAGGGGATAGGGAAACACCAGCAGGACAGCACACTGGCACCACAATAGGGAGTGCTGGGCACCTGAGTATCTGTGGAGCAAGGGGCTGCCCGGCTGGTGGGGAGGACTTTGCCCAGAGGGCGGGGCTGTGCAAATGGCCCTGGGTACTTGTTGAAGCTGCTTGGCTGAGAGGGCTTGGCTATGAGGCTCAGATCCTTCCCAGGTGGCTGGAAACACTGACGCCTGTTTCATGTTTCTAAGCAGCAGGTTTTTAATAAGAGACAGCTCATAGTTTCGATGCATTTTTATTAAAAGAGTAGAGAGAGAAAAGACATAGAGAAGAAAAGAGAAAGGAGAAGGTAGAGGGATGGCCATACCACATGGAAAGGGGGAAGAGAATAGAGGGAGAGGGTGAACAGAGAGATGAGAAGGGCGAGAGATAAGAGCGGGGTAAGAGCGAGGAGGAGCGAGATGCCTCCTTTAATAGTGGGCTGGGTTACCTGGCAACAGTTACCAGGCAACTGAGAGGGGGGAACGCCTGGCTGTAGCCAGGTGACTGCAGAGGTGGAGTCCAGCCAGAACACTAGGGGCCGGGGTGTGGCCAAGTGACTGATGGCCACAGGATTATGGAGTTGGCCTTGCTTAACCAAGCTACAGACTGTCTTACACCATGGTCCCACACAGGCTGTCATGAACAGTGGGCTTTTCCTGACTAGACCTGACTGGGACTTTAATATGGCAAAAGGTAAGGGGCACCTGAAGGTCCACCACCAGACTCCACTGGCAGGTCTCAAGGGGGGTCACATGAAAACCCACAAATTTGACAAAGGTATGTGAGGTCAAACAGGGACCACAGCATTTCTAGAGCATATCATAGAGGCATTCCGCCAATATACACCCTATGACCCCAGGGGCAAGGAATATAAAACTAATGGGACAATGGCTTTTATAGACCAGGCTAGTAGAGATATCAGGAAAAAGCTTCAGAGGCTAGAGAAAAAATAAGCTGTTGAGGGATTTAGTGCAGGTTGCTGAGAATGTCTACCATTACAGGGAGACAGAGGAGGGGTGGGAACAGAGAAAAAGAAAGAAAGAAAGCAACAGGAAAGGAAGCTACAGAGAATCCTGGCTACAGTAGTTAAGAAGGGCAGAGAAGAGAGACAGAAAGGACCAGTGCCCATACTAAAGGAGAGAGGCCCCTGGGCCCGAGAGTGCCCTAACGGAAGCCGGGAGCAGGATTTCTCAGGTCTTGGGGAAAAAGCCACCAAGTGGCAAAGGTGTTAGCCCTGGGTGAAGACAGTGACTGGGGAGATGGGGTTCTGACTCCCTCCCCCAACCCAGGGTAACCCTGTGAGTGGAGGGGAAACCCACTCAGTTCTTGGTGGACACAGGGGCTCAACACTCTGTCCTCCAAGCCAATGGCCCCGTTTCCAAGAAAAGATCTTGGGTCCAAGAAGCCACTGGCACCAAAATGTATTCATGGACTACCTGAAGAACAGTGGGCCTAGGGATGGGATGGGTAGCCCATTCATTTAGGGTCACCCCAGACTGTCCCTACTCTCTGTTGGAGTAAGACATACTCTCCAAAATGGGGGCCCAGATACACTTCCTTCCTGACAGGCCACAGCTAACTGGCCCAAAAGGAGAGACTGACCCCTGCCGAAGTCAAAGCTACAGACAGGAGCAGTTCTCTCCATGAAGGTCACAGATGAGCAGGTGCTGCTGTGGTGGACGGCACAAATGTCATCTGGGCAGAACCTCCAATCCCTGGCACTCAATGCAGAAAGTGGAGCTAACTGCCCTCACCAAGACCTTGGAACTTGGAGCCAGGAAGAAAATTAGCATCCATATGGATAGCAGGTATGCCTCTACCACAGCCCATGTCCACAGGGCTATGTGCCAAGAGAGAGGACTGCTCACACCAGAGGAAACAAACAGGAAGTCTTGGAACTCTTGGATGCCCTAAGGAGGCTGGCAACTGTGAGTGTCATTCAGTGCCCAGGATGTCAGGAGGGAAGAGACTCAGTGGGCAATAACCAGGCAGAGCAAGTGGCTCCAGCAGTGGCAATGCAGGAGCCAATCCCGGTTATGGACCTGCAAGAGACACCCACTGGGAAATGGGACTGGACTAAGGGATGGCCTCACTTAGAATATGCTGAAGAAGAAGAAAGGACTCAGATTGCCAGCCACCCTACCAACTATTACCAAGGAAAGAAAGGACAATGATGCACACAAGAAGGGAGAACTATACTCCCCAGAAAGTAAGCAAAGACTTACTAGGCCGAATGCACAGGTGGACTCATTTAGGTCCAAGCAGTTAAGGGACATAAAGTACACATATATAAGACTCAGGTTTGGGGTTAGAGAGATGGTAAAACAGTGTAAGGTGTGCCAGCAAGTGAATGCTTGTGCAGCCAAGAGTAAACAGGGCCAAAGACCTAGGGGAGAACAGCCTGGAGGATATTGAGAGATGTTACAGAAGTTAAGTTAGGAAAATATGGTTACAAATACCTTCTAGTGTTTGTGGATCCTTTCTCTGGATGGGTTGGGGCTTTCCCCACCAAGCAGGAAAGAGCTGCCATGATATCTAAGAAGATATTAGAAGAAAATTTCCTGAGATTCGGAGTGACCAAGGTAATTGGTGTGGGACCATGTAAGGCAGTCTGTGGCCTGATTGAGCAAGGCTTTCTCTGGAGACCCAGTAGAACTCTACAAGGGATGAAACCCATGAGCCATGCTCCCAGACTGCTGACTCCTCAACTTCATAATCCTGTGGCCATCAGTCATGTATGGCCACACCCCAGGCCCCTAGCTTTCTGGCTGGACTCCACCCCCACAGTCACCTGGATACAGCCAGGCTTTCCCTGCCCCATGGTTACCTGGCTGTTGCCAGGTAACCCAGCCCACTATAAAAGAAGGCTTCTTGCCCCTCCCTCCCTCCCTCCCTCCCTCCCTCCCTCCCTCCCTCCCTCCCTCCCTCCTTTCCTCCCTCTCTCTCCCTCCTCCCCCTCCCTCCCTCCCTCTCTCTCTCTCTCTCTCTCTCCCTCTCTCTCTCTCTCCCTCTCTCTCTCTGTTCCCCCCTCTCTCTATTCTTCTCCCCTCTTTCCACGTGGTCATGGCCAGCTCTCATCCCTCTATCTTCTCTTTCTCTCTTTACTTCTCTATCTCCTTTTCTCTTCCCACTTTTCTAAAATAAAGCATTGAAACTGTGAACTGTCTCTTCTTATCAAAACCCGCCATGTAGGAGCATGGAGCAGGCCTCAGCGTTTCCAGCCCTAGGGAAGGACCCAGCCTCTTCTCAGCCAAGCTTCCTCTACAGGTACCTGGGAGGCCCATGCCAGAATGGCCCCGCCTTCTGAGCAAGGACCTGCCTCTGCTAGCCAGGTAGCTTCTCCCTCTACAGGCACTGGAGCCCCCACTGTTCCCATCCCAGTGCGGTGCACGGCCTAGCCAGTTTTCCCTTATGGGCTCCGCCTGCCAGTCTTCTCCTATGCTGGCTCTGCCTGCCAGTGTTCGGACCTCCCGTGCACTCGTGCTACCCTCCCCCCCTCCATTGCTTTTTCCCCCCACAAATTGGATCAGACAACGATCCTGTTGCTGTTTCTAAGGTAAGTCACGGATTGACAGAGATATTGGGGACTAATTGGAAACATTATTAGACATACTGTCCCCAGAACTCAAGGCAGGTAGAGAAAATAAACAGAACCCTATGAGAGACCTTAACCAAATTGACCTTGGAGACTGGCTCAGGCTGGGTGGTGCCCCTCCCTTGGCCCTGTTCTGAGCCCAGAACAGCCCCTGCCATTTTAACCTGACCCCTCTTGAGATCCTCTTTAGTACTCCAACTCCTTTGGTGTCCACTGGACCCTCCCAGGAGGTATCCCACAACATGAGATTTGACCCAAACTGTCTGCCTTAAATGCTCCAGGGATGCCAGAGACTCCTCACTGCTTCCAGATTGTTGACTGGATCTATATAATGAGGTTTCAGGGACAGCCACTAGAACCCTGGTGGGCAGGACTCTTCCTGGCTCTGCTAGCCACTCCCACAGGCCTCAAGGTGAATGGCGCATGCTTCCCATGTGAACCTGCAGATGCCCCGCTCTCCAGAGCCCCCTGCTGCATGGTACAGAAGATAGACAATCTGCTCAAGTTCAAGATCATTCAACCTCGATCATGACTGCCTGGTGGTGCCCTTGGATTCTGGTTCCTTCCCCCATCCTATGTGCCCATTCGCCAAACTTGTTATGTCACTCACTGTCTCCCTTCTGTTGGGGTTGGGGATGGCTGGGGCAGCCACCAGGACGTCCACCCTGGTCTTACAAGGGAAAAATTATGACAGTCTGAGGGCAGCCATTGATTTAGATATAGAGAGAATAGAAACTTCCACCAGTCACTGACTTCATTATCAGAAGTAGAATAGGAGGGCTACGTTCTGCCTTAGCTGAGGAGTGTGGCTTTTATATAGATCATTCCAGGTTGTTAAAGAGTCAATGGCTAAGATGAGGGAAGGGCTAGCCAAACAGAAGAGAGAAAGAACAGAGTTGGGGCTGGTTCCAGTCTCCTCCCCTTAACTCCTCTACTTGTCTATAACCACCTGCATATCCACCCTGTTAGGACCCTTAATTGTTCTCCTGCTGTTGTTGACCTTTGGCCCCTACATTTTGAACCTCTTGGTTGCTATTGTTAAGAAACACATAGATACAGTACAGCTAATGATCTTAAAGCAGAGATAAAAAGAACTAGATACAGAAGATCAGGAGTATGAGCTATCAATACCAGCAATTGCTTCAGGATTGAAGCATGCACAAAGGAAAGAGGGGAATGAAAGAGTTAACTTAGAAACTTTGGAAAGGTCGTGGAACACTTGCCCCTCCCAGAAGAGAGAGACTAAATTATATTCCTCAGACCACAGGGTGGTCCCTGCGGCTAGGAAAGGCCCAGAGACCCTTGGCCACCTACCCCATTCCCTAACAATCAATTAGTTTAAAGGTAACACTGTTCTGCCAATCACATTGTGCCTGATGGTGGCTGCCCTGAGGACTGTATAAAGGCTCACGCAGACCACTGTGCGAGGTTGTTCTCTCCCCATGTGCAGGGCGACCCCAGCATGCTGGATTAAATAAAATCCTCTTGCTTTTTGCATCAATTCCTACCTCCATGTGGTTCACTCAGGGGTCTCTGGTAAGTTAAGGCTCTTCAGAGTCTTACAGTATTCCTTGGCTGCCTGCCAGGGTGCCTTTCCATCAGAACATGTTACATGTTACAGTTACATGTAAGGCTGTGTTCAGCCTTCTTATGAGTCCCACAGACAGATGTGCACTGCAGACAGAAAGGATCCTTCCTGACAGCTCCAGGGGCTTTCAGATGCCTCTTTTTCACAGTCTGGGTGTTGAGGACCTTCTTCACAATGCTAGGCCTACCTGAGGTCTCAGCTCCCAGTATGCTGGGGCCTCTCAGACTCCCGAGGCCCTTGTACAGATTCTATGCATTGGGGATTGGCAGCTTCTTCTTCTTCTTCTTCTTCTTCTTCTTCTTCTTCTTCTTCTTCTTCTTCTTCTTCTTCTTCTTCTTCTTCTTTTTCTTCTTCTTCTTCTTCTTCTTCTTTTTTTTTGGATTTTGGTTTTTTTCGAGATAGAGTTTCTCTGTGTAGCCCTGGCTATCCTGGAGCTCAGTCTGTAAACCAGGCTGGCCTCAGAAATCCGCCTGCCTCTGCCTCCCAGAGTGCTGGGATTACAGGCGTGCGCCACTACTGCCCGGCTGGCAGCTTCTTCTAAAGACTGGGCTTTTCCTATTTCTCAGTTCCCAGTTCCCTGGAACCCCAAGGGCTCACGGCTGGTCAGAACCAGAAAGAGAAGCAGCCTGAACACCCAGATCTCTGTCCAAATGTTACAGGTCTGGGGTTGCTCAAAGATTCACCATGACCAAAAAATACAGTTTTTAAAAACAATTTATTCACATTTATTTTATATGCATTGGTGTTTTGACTGCATGTATGTCTGTGTGAGAGTGTCAAATCTCAGCGTTACAGACAGTTGTGTGAAGTGGAAACTTCTGGCTTCTTTGGAAAGTCAGTTATGTCAAAGGATATTTTCCTGATGTGAACACAGGTGAATGGATGTTTTGCTAAAGCAGACAGGTGAAGGAATGTTTCATTGAAGCAGACAAATATGAAAGGAAGTTTTGATAAATCCATCACATGAAAGGACATGTGATGAAGGATTCTTTGATAACGACAGGTTGTGCCTCAGTAGCTGAGTTGTGTTTGCTATCCAGGAACTAATGAACTGGACTGCTGGTATGTTCGTGAAGTGTTTGTGAGTGGATCGAGCTGCCACTGCTGACACCTGTAAACTGAACTGCTGATTTCCTGACAACACAGATTTGATTTGTACCAAAGCACATTTCTAAATAGGCCACTTCCCTGTACCCTCATGATCTCTCTTCCTGCTGCTTCTGGTGGGTGGGAGGGCAGAAGGGAGCTTAGAGTGCTTAGGAACACTTATTAAGAGAAGGGGTTGAAAAATTTAAGCCTACTGTTGTGAGCTGCCATGTAGGTGCTGGGAATTGAACCTGGGTCCTATGGAAGAGCAGTCAGTGCTCTTAACTGCTGAGGCATCTCTCCAGCCCCCACATGAATAAATTTTAGTAAGAAGAGGATTTTTACATTCAGATACCAGTACCAGGACTACACCTGAGAGAACTCCCAAGATGCACCTAGTTATATCAGCCCAGGGCTTGTAAAGGCAAACCCACAAGATTATACATATCCTGCATACATGTACGAAAGGCCTTTTTGAACATGTATGTCTTGCAGTTGTCCGAGTAAGCAAGCTTGATTGTAACAGCATAAGTTCACCTTACGACTTGCGACCTATCTTTCAAGAACAGAAACATTTTCACTATCAGTTCATTTTAAGAATAGTTTTTTAGGGCTGGAGAGATGGCTCCTCAATTAAGAGCATTGGACTGGGGTTCAGTTCCCAGCACCCACCCAACAGCTCACAAATGTCTGTAACTTCAGTTCTAGGGGATCCAACACCAGACATACATGCAGGCAAAACACCAATGCACATAAAATTGGTAGATGAATCATTTAAAAAAAATAGTCTTCAACATCTGGGGAAAGGGGAGAAGGCCTGACAAGGTACAGCATGTACAAACTAGGGGACTAGGGTTCATACGCTAGAGGCATTTTTGTTTCACACACACACACACACACACACACACACACACACACACACCAGCATAGTATTCAAACTAATATTAACCATTATAGCTCATAAGAGCGGGAAACCTGGAACTCATTAACACTCCCAACTGCACATATAGGTCCATTGAAGAATATGGCTTCAATGTAAGACTGAGGTACAGTTTAGTCTGTAGCAGGCACATGCGCAGTGAGTTGAGTATGGGGAGGCAGGGAGCTAGGCCCCCTGCTACTTTCTCTTTTTAAAGCCACTTTGTTCTAGGTGGGGAAGGTCCAGGTTGAAGGCTCTTCTGTGGCTCAGAAGGGATCAGAGCATTCTCCTCTTTTGGAACCCCACTTTCCTGCTGCATGAAGAGGTGTTTTTTATTCACCTGAGGGTGGATCCTCTCATCCCTTTCACCAGGCACTTCAACATGAACTACAGATCTGCTTCAGTGAGCTCAGCCACTCAGCGGGGAGTTGAGGTCTCTCTCCCTCAGGGAGCCGAGCCCACCAGCAGCTCCTGGGTTCTGGCCAGTGACTTTCTAGCAGGTGCTTCCTTCCCTGGGTCAAACCCAGAGCCACAAAGGCTTCCATTAGACCATTCTGGAAAGAGCCGTTACAGAGCTCAGAAAGCCTGGGAGGGAGGTGAGCAGGAACCAGGGATGCAATGACCCTCTCCTCAGAGCAGGGAGGACAGTGCTCCCCAGCTGGTCAGGGCCCAGGAGCGGTGGGGCAGCTGTAGGGGGCAGGGTGCTGCCTGCGGGTCTGGAGCCATGGCCTGGACGGCTGTCCTGCTCATACTGCTGGCCCACCTCACAGGTAAGGGAACTCTTGGGGCCCGAGCCTCCTTGGCCCTCCGCTGGCCTTGCTCTGCCCCAGTGATGGGCACGCGTCTGTCTTCTCAGGTTGTGGCCCTCAGCCCACGCTGCATCAGCCTTCATCAGCCTCTTCCTCCCTGGGAGCCACCATCCGCCTCACCTGCACCCTGAGCAGCAGCCATGACATCGGCGTTTACAGCATTTACTGAAGCACCAGGGTCCCAATGTCCCCCCTCGCTTCTCCGGGTCCAAAGATCCGGCCAGGAACCTGGGGTATCTAAGCATCTCGGAACTGCAGCCCGAGGACGAGGCCGTGTATTACTGCGCCGTGGGGCTCCGGAGCCAGGAAAAGAGGAGCACGGAGAGGGAGTGGGAAGGAGAAAAGCAGCCCACCGACTCGGGATCTGGAGACATCCCCACCCTGAACTGAAGACACAGTTTGCTTTGCTCGGCTAGTCTGGTATGGGAAGGAGGGGTAGAACATGGGGCTTCGCAGAGCCAGGAAGCTGGAGCCATCCAGCTTTTCCTTGTATTGCGGTGTCGCTATGAGCCCCATCGGGGGCTGGATTGTAGAATTAAAGCTGTTTTTACTGACTTTGGTTTGGCTGGTTTGTGGTCAAAGGTCATGCTCAGTTTGGCCAGGTACCCATCTCTGAGGCAGAGCATTTGTCTGAGCCCTATTGTTATGATCACGGGCAAATGGATGATAAAAACGTCTTGGAGGGGGACCTTGCAAAGGACAGGGTCTCCTGTTGTCACCTCCACAGTTAAAGAGTAAAGAGCCCAGCAAATGCCACCACTGGGCCTCTGCTTTGGGGGAGAGCAGGTGCCAAGTGACAGGTGTGGAGCAGGTTCCCCTTATTGTTACTAGAGGTGTTTTGGGATGGACAGACCTTTGTCATGTGTGTTGTGGGTGTGGCCCCTGCTGCCTGATGCAGTACACAGCACATGCTCTCCATGGTGAGTCCTCCCTGGATGGCTCCAGAGAGCAGTGAAGGCCTGGGGTTGTTGAGATGCACGTGCCTTCAGTGTGGAGGAGTGGTGGGCCAGCTAGCATTTTCTCAAAGGTCAGATGTTACCAGCCTTGGCTTTGTGGACCATCCTGACTCTGTTGAAATACCCAGTTCTGTCTTTAGAGCACAGAAGCAGCTATAGATGATGGGTGAGTGCCCTGTGAGGCTGCTATTAAAGCTAGCTTAGAGAGAGAGGCCAGGCAGGGCAGGATGTGGTCCTCACCACAAAAGGCTAACCTTGCTTGGGAGGAGTCCCACAGCTCCTGCCTGGGTTCTGGCGATCCCTGCTTGGGGTCTCATTGAGGGTCTTCACAGCTTGGGTTCTGAGCCATGGCCTGTGGGCAGACCTTGAAATACGAGACACGTGGTCCATTGAGGCCATACCAGGCTTGTTGGCTGCAGGAGACGAGGATAGAAAAGATTACAGAGTCCTGGCCACAGCCTGGTGCCAGGAAATCCAGGGATGCGGTCCAGGATGTGGCCTGAGAGAGAACCTGCGCAGGAGGCGTTTGCACTGCATGGATGTCCTTTACCTAAAGGAGGTGCCAGGCAAAAATGGTGTCCTCTGTGGCTTCAAACATGGCTGAGAACACCTATCTACCACAGCTAAGTGATTCC
This sequence comes from Apodemus sylvaticus, assembly GCF_947179515.1. Classification (NCBI taxonomy): domain Eukaryota; kingdom Metazoa; phylum Chordata; class Mammalia; order Rodentia; family Muridae; genus Apodemus; species Apodemus sylvaticus. Next base: position 83,371,340 of record NC_067486.1, on the reverse strand, counting down.
CAGGGTCTCCTCCTGAGAGGAGGACACATGTCATGGTCATTCTTGCGTTCTCTGACCCAGGACTCTTACTCATAAAGCAGTGGTCCCAGTGTCACCTGTGTAGGTCAGAGGCTGTTTCTCCTCTTCTACCACATGAACCCGAGGGACGGAACTCAGGCCCAGAACTTGTCAGCAACTCCTTTCCCACTGAGCTGCGCCATCTTGACCGCCTAACTGACTAATCTACATGAAATGCTCAGCGGTCATGGGTGTGGCCCGCTCTTCCTCCCTGTCAGTTTCATTTCTCACCTGGCCACCACTGGACCTCCTGCCTCTCACCCTGCTTGTCCTGACTTTCATCTACCTTACCATTCCGTCCCCCAGACTTGCCTTCACTCCACCTCTGCCTGCGCCCTGTGTTCTAAGCACGTGGGACAACCACATCTGTAGCTCCCATTTTCTAGTGGCTACATTAAAAAAGTTTAATTATTAGCTTAGTTCATGAGTGTTTTGCCTACAAGTATGTCCAGGCACCAACCACATTCATGCCTGGTATCCCTGAATGCCAGAAGAGGGCCTCAGATCCCCTGGGCCTCTAGTGACAGATAGTTATGAGCCACCAAGTGGGTTCTGGGAATCGAACCTGGGTACTCTGGAGGAGTGGGCAGTGCTGTTTATCCACCGAGCCATCTCTTCAGACCCACAAGTGCAGAGATTCTTAATCTGTAGATCACAACACCCTTGGGATCACATATCAGATATCCTGCACACCAGAAATTTACATTATGATTCATAACAGTAGCAAAATTAAACTTATGTAGTAGCAATGAAAGGCTGTGGGTCACCACAACACGAGGAACTGTATTAAAGGGCTGCAGCATTAGGAAGGTTGAGAACCTCTGCACCAGTGATTACATTTTTTTAAAAGGGTGACCAGACATGTTGGCATGAATCTACAGTCTCAGCTATTCATTAGCTTGAGGCAGGAGGATTGCTTGAGTCAAGAGTTTTTGGTCTGGTCAACAAAGGGAACTTTCTATCTCTAAAATAGTTTCTGAAAAGTAAAAAGAAACAGGTGAAATGATTCTAAGATGTATTTTATTTAACACAACATATCTTCAATATAACCATTTAATGTGCAGTAGTTATTCCAGGCATGTATGGGCACTGGTTTTTCTTTGCTACTCTGCCTTTGAAATTCAACGTGTATTTCCCCGCTGTGGCTTATCTCTGCTGAGACCCACACAACTGCATATGGTGTATGAAAAGAGCTCAGACTGAGGGGCAGAAGTCAGGTTCCCCACCATCCAGCCTTTGGACACTGGCCAGATCCTGGTCGTAAAGTCCCGTTCCTTGTCCCTTTCGTCTGGAAGGTCCGTCTCTGCCGTGTTCAGCTCACTGCCATTGATCAGGTGCCTGGTTTGCCTGGTGGCCTCCAAGCCTTCACTCAAGCTGTTTATGCTGGGAGGACTTCCTGCTCCTGGATTTGGTCCTCCCTCTGTCTGCACTGATGCTGAGGCCACAGCCATCGCCCCTCCCCCTCGCTGGACATCTGTTTCCTGGCCGCTCTGCGGTTGTTATCCCCCTCCAGAGGGCAGACAGGCTGTTTTCCTCATTACAGTTCGCACCTGCCTCGCAGCTCTGTTTTATTTTATTTTTTTTTAGCAAGACTCTTACAAATTCCCAGCTGGCTGGATCCTCGGTGTGTGATAAACGCTCTAGGAGATGAGAGGCAGGCGAGAGAGCGAGCGAGCGATGAAATGCCAGCCAATGACTCCTTGGTTACTCGTTAGCTCTCCTTAGCTGCTGGGGTCACTGTGATTTCCTCAGACTGGGAAGCTGCTCGGATTTCTTTTCCCTCTGTGACTGGCCACTCTCTGTCTCTGTACATCTGTCTCCCCATGGTTCTGTCTGTCCATTGTTCTCCTCGGTCACATTACCATCCTCTGTTGTCTGACAGTTGAAACAAGTGACTGTGGGCTGTGACCAAGAGGGGCCTGGAGAAGGAGAGCTTGAAGGAGCCGACTGCGTGAGGGCGTGTGGGGAACCTTCTGAGCAGGAGAGCTGCTGGAGAGGGCGGGTCCCCAGAGTGTTGGGACCCACTCACTACCGGGGACTGCACCGACTCAGGAACCAAGAGGACTCCTGGCAGCCCTGAGAAGCAGGCTGTGGGGTTCTAAGAACTGAGACCTCGGACATGTATCAGCGGCTCAAACATTCCCACCTGAGAAAGGTCCTGAGACCCAGAGAGGAGAGGGGATCTCAGGAGCTCCCGGGGTCTTACAGGGTGGCCCTTAGAATAAAAGAGTCTAAAAAGCCAGTGCTGTCATGGTGTGTGTTGCAGAGTGAGCTAGGGGAGAGGCCTGGGCAGAGGGAGAGCATCCTGTCACACAGGGGAGCGTCGTGTGACAGATGCTCACTGTCCCACTCATTTGCTCACTATGTAGCATAGAAAGGGCATACTGTCATTTTAGCATTCTTCTTTCACTTATTAACTAGAGAAAGTGCTATAAAGAACCTCCTAGGGCTGGGACGATGGCCGTTTCTATAAAGCCTGGGGGCCTGAGTTCAAACCCCCAGAGCCCATGTATAAGGGTGCGTGTAGCAAACATCTGTAATACCAGAGCCCCTGTGGGAGTTGGGAACTCCAGACAGGAGAGGCCTTGGAAGTGCTCAGGCCAGCATCAGGGGCAGCAAGCAAGAAGGAGATCTTGTCTCAAACAAGAGGAAAGGCCAACACCTGAAGTTAACCTCTGACCTCCACATGCATCCAGTGGCACATGCACGCCCACACTCACTCATACAAATGAGCGTGTGCACACACATGTAGATACACACATAATATATACATATGCCATAAACACACAAAGTAACACCAAGAACTGCCTCCGTACTGAGACCATGCTGCAACCCCAGTTCTGAGGAGAAGGAGGCAGGAATCCTAGACTAGTCCAGTCTTAAAGAAAAACCCCAAACTTGTACTATAGACCACACCTCAAAATTCTCCACTTCGCTGATAACTTAGCCACGTTGAGGGACTATTTGAATAGTAAAGGCAGGGTAAGCCTTGGACTCTCTTTCTGTTTATGTATCAACTATAGTGAGTATATAAACTGAGGACGTAACTGCCCCAAGATATGGTGGAGAAATTTTATTGTAGAAATGAGGGAGAAATTGTAGAAATTTATTGTAGAAATGAGGGAGAGAACAGCCAGAGGCATCTGGGAGAGTCCAGGGCAGAGAGGAAAGCAGTAAAATTAAACTGGTCAGCAGATTGGACCAGGCTGTGGCAAGAGAGACCAAGAGAGTGGGAAAGAGGGGAGGGGCCAAGGCAGGAAGACAAGGAGAGAGCGCAGCCAGAATAACTGGGTAACCAGGGAAGGAGAAGCTGGGGAGAGGCCCGGGAGCTGGAGAGGCTGAGGGTGGGGGATGGGGTGAGAATCCGTGAGAGGAGCACAGGTGCTTGTGGCTCTGGGTGAGCCTGAAGCCAACGTGCACTTTGGCAAGCTACCGGCGGGCGCCTCAGATAGCCATTTGTCCTAATAGTGATAGGGAATGGAATCGTTTTCCTTTCCTCAGCAACAGACTTGAGAGAAAAATAAAAATAGATATGTTCTGTGTTTTTCTTAAAAAGATATAATCAAATGAAACAACCCTGCATTTGTATGTTAGTAAAATCAAAGTCACCCAGAGCACATGAACAGATAAGGTGGAAAAGTCAAACGTGCAGGTTCCCAACTCTCTACAGCTCTGGGGAGGCCAAGAGTTTAGCGCCCTCTCCTGGCCACCCTGTAGAGCAGACCCATACAGCTTGTTCTTTGAGAAAATCAACAAGATAAACTCTTAGCCAGACTAACCAGAGAGCATAGGGACAATATCCAAATTAACAAAATCAGAAATGAAAAGGTAAATACAAAAACAGAAACTGAGGAAATTAAAAAAAATCATCAGATCCTACTCCAAAAGCCTATATTCACCCAAACTGGAAAATCTGGATGAAATGGACAATTTTCTAGACAGATACCAAATATCTAAGTTAAACCAGGATCAGATAAACCATCTAAACAGCCCTATAACCCCTAAAGAAATAGAAGCAGTCATTAAAGTCTCCCAACCAAAAAAAGCCTAGGACCAGATGGGTTTAGCATACAGTTCTATCAGACCTTCCAAGAATGCCTAATACCAGTGCTCTTCAAACTATTCCACAAAATAGAAACAGAAGGAACACCAATCAGTTCGTTCTATGAAATCACAGTTATGCTGCATATTCTTACTTGGAGATGCAGCAGTTTCCATCTAATCAGAAACTTGTCACAATTTCCTTTCATAGAGGACTTCATAAGAGGTTTTTTCTTTTCTATTTCTGTCATGTTTAATGTTCCAAATAGATTTTTAAAACTGGTTGAATGCATATTACTTTTAGTTTCAGAAGATATCATGCATATTTGAGAGGCATTTAACTATTATAAATTATTTTGATGACTTAAGAAAATGTCAATACTGAGTTGTATATTTTAAAATACATTTTATTAGTTTAATAATAATAATAAAAACTCATTGGCTAAGCATACTGACCTTTAAATCTATTGGCTGGCCAGTATGACAGGCCTTTGGGCTCTACACAGCCCTCACTCTCTGCAGCCCATAGGGGTTTCCCCTTTCTCCAGGGATGCTTCTTGACAAGGACCAGCTTCATCTTGGAGAGGAGTTCTGAAAAAAGGGGTGTTTCGAAAGTGGAGAATCAAATGACTCAAAGTTAAATCGTGAGGCCAGCCTGTGCTCTGCTCAAGACAGCTTTCCAGATTTTGCTTTCTCTGGACATCTCCAAACATCTCTTTCTGTTTTTCCTACTCAAGACATTCCTTCAAGCTGGTCTCACTTGCTATTCTAAAGATTTCTTGTAGAGCTCCTCTCTTGTAGATCACAAGCCCAGTCTTTTTGTTGTATTCTGTAGCTGCCTGCAGCTACTACAAACTGGATCCTGGAAGAGAAGCTGAGGGATGGATGGGGAAGGGAAGAAAAGAAGGAGGCCAGGACTATAGTTTATAGTTTACCAATCTAGGCCCCAACTTTAATGGCAGTCAGAACATTTAACAGTTTGGGCAAGCCCCTCCCCCCAGACTCCAGGTTGAGTTCCAGGGAATTCATCTGGTGGTCCTTGGCTCCACTGCTCAGGCAACTGGGTGGGTCACCTGCTTAATTCAGGAATTCGCAGACCTGGAGGAACAATGAACTTCACCTTCACTCGGAGCACTCCACCCTAGGATAAAAATTCCTGCTGTAACTTACTTCCCTATTATGCCCTAATGTCAGATTCCTGCTGGAAGCCCTTGTCCTTCGCCAATTCCGTCATTACCCCAGGTCCCCTTTTGACTATCCCATGAATCAGCATCCCTTGACCCCAGCTTCTTGATTCTTAGGAGACAGCAAACACATTTTTTTTTTAACATTACAAAAGACTTCATGGATCTGCCTGCCTCTGTTAAGCACTGAGGATAAACTAGCTGGGTGGATGGACACTGCCCTGAAATTACTGTTTCTACTACAACTGTGCCTACTCTGTCCCAGGCTGACCCTGAACTCAGGAATCTGTCTGCCTTTGTAAGCATAAAAGAAAATTAGCTGGGTGGGCTCTCCTTTGACTTCTTCCCAATCTCTCCATCTCCCTCCTTAATATCTTTATGACACGTTGGCTCACAGCAAGATTGTTTTTGTTCCTTTAGATTTGTGAAGCTCCTCATGTAATTCATATTGCATCCTTACATTTTACATAGTTGAGACACTATTTTTGAACTCATGTTTTTAGAATTTTTGCCCACAGCCTTAAGGGCTGCCCTGAAGGTCCCCACATTTACCATTTTGCTGAGACATTAGTCACACATTGGCCTCCCAGATTCATGCTGTCTCTGTTCATCATTCACATTAACAGGAAAGACATTCCTTGGAGGAGAAATGTAAAAATATGTACAGTGCAGTGTTATACAAACAAGCCTTATGCCCACAGCAGCCATCAACACTCGTGGAGGCCCACACCCGCTGTCTCTGTCCCAGGCACAGGAACCTTGTCACTCTGTCCCCACCAAGGCCATGCTGGACTCTATACTTTTCACACTTTTCTTGTTATATCTTGTGGGACCAGGAAAGGCAGTCTGTGTTCTGGTTGAGTGAGGCTTAACCCCAAGAGAACCTGCAGATATTCTACAAGGGACAGAGCTGTTGGCCACTCCCAGACACTAGGCTTCTGACATGAGCCCTCAGCTCTCCATAATTCTGTGGCCATCAGTCGCACAGGGCAATGGCCCAAGCCCCTGGAATTGTCTGGGCTCCACCCCTACAGTCACCTGGCAAAAACCAGGTATGCTCTTCTTCACGGTTACCTGGCAAAGCCAGGTGGGCCCAGCCCACTATAAAAAGGGCTTCTTCCCCTCCCCCCTCTCTCTCACTCATCTCTTGCTCTTCTCTTACCCTCTTGCTCCCCCTCTCTCCCCAATCCCTTCCTCCCCTCTCTCCACGTGGCCATGGCTGGCCTCTACTTCTCTTCTCTTCTCTTCTCTTCTCTTCTCTTCTCTTCTCTTCTCTTCTCTTCTCTTCTCTTCTCTTCTCTTCTCTTCTCTTCTCTTCTCTTCTCTTCTCTCTCTCTCTCTCTCTCTCTCTCTCTCTCTCTCTCTCTCTCTCTCTCCCCCTACTTCTCTACAACAAACTCTCTAAAACCATGAACAGCCTCTTCTTATCTTCTTATCTGGTGGACCCGCCGTGCTGGAACAACAGTGTAGTTCTTTGCCTAAAGAGTTGCACATCTGGTTTCCCACTAGAAAGCCTCCCAGCGGTCCAAGCCATGGCTGCCACCAACCCAAGCCACCCACGGAGCAAGCCAGCTAGCCAAGGACACTCGTCCCCACAGGAGCCAGCTGGAGTTCCTCTCCTTTTCCTCACATCCTTTTGGCCTGGGTCAGACCTAGCCTCGAGGGCCTCCACCCTGTTCTCAGCTCTTAGGAGACAATCCAGCAGCATCTGCGGTGTCCAAGAGTGAGAACCTGTTGTCCTCGACCTCTGTAAAGCTCAAGTACCCACAAGCTCTGCCCTGCCAGTTCCCCAGGGACCCCGTGAACTGCCCTTCTCCACCCCTGGAGCAGGGTCCCTCAGTTTTTCACAGTCCGACGCCCACCCAGCAGTTCCATGGGGACGCGCGCAGTCCAACTCCCCAGTGGCCTGATCTGGGCTGGACACAGGCCACCGCTCTTCACTCACAATATCTTCCATGCAAAAAGCCCCAGAACCCATCTCCCTCGACCCATCTTCAGCACAGATTGCTCGGGAGGGCCTTCCCTTGCTGTGAGGTCTGGGTGTGTGCCACACGCAGTTCTGGCAAGATTTGGAGCCATGGATTTTGCTGACAGAGCTGGAGGTATTAGCTCCACTGTTTCTTAGGAAGGTCTGTTGTTGGCTCTAAGACTGTGTTCCTAGGAGTATGAAATGCTGTGTGGGTGTGGGAACCTGTCTGTCCCCCACTCCTGAGTCTGGTTTGCAGGAAGCATTATGGAAGCAGCAGAGAAGAGAGAAGTTGCCGGTCTTCTTACCGGTGCTGTATGTGGGGGTTCTGCGGGGCTCTGGTTTGGTCACAGCGGCTAGAGAGTTACAGATCTCTGGGGTGGGTGGGGTAGGGCTAAGGCAGGCTTCCAGGCCTCTTCCAAGGCCACCACTGCCCCAGAGTCAGTGTCAGTGAAGGGATTAGAGTAGCAGAAAAAACTTCATTTTGTTTTTCAAACTAAGTTATCTTGCCCCCAGAGAGGCATGCTGCCACCCTTGAGTTCTGAAAAATATAAAATGTTCCTGGCAGTTGCAAAATAGACACAGCAGCTGCAGCTAGCTGATAACAACACAGCTGGCTAGGAAAACCTAAGTCCGACCCAGGTCAAGGTGTTCCTTTTGATGCATGTTCCTTCCCTGTGGTTTGACCAGATGTTGTGAACCAATCACCTTAAAGGCCAACATTCCTTTACCCTCTCTTGTCACACCAAGGCTTGGAAAGCCCCACTTGCCATTTTCCCTTTAAAAACTCCCTTCCCCTAGACCTCTGGGTCTGTCTGTCACATCTATCCTGTAGCATCAGGAAGATTCATGGCCCAGGCTCGAGACTAAATAAAGACTCTCATGTTCTTGCATCAGAGTTGTGGTTTCTGGGGGTCTCTCTGGGGGTCTTTCGATCAGGTCACAACAGCAGGTGGTGGGACACAGCCAGAGGCAACCCAGTAGTCGGTGGCAGGTGACAGGACAAAATGAATCCAACGTGGTACAGCGGGCAGCTAGGAGCCGAGGTCAGCGCCATGGAGCAGGAAGTGACTACAGAAGGCTTGAGCCTGTAAGATCCAGCGGTGAAAGCTTCAGGAGAGAATGTGCTTCCCCAGGGTGCCATAGCTCTGTAAGACAGTTGCTCTCAAATGGTCGCTGACGAAATAGCTCATGTGTGTTTTATTCCTTGTGGACAGGGTTTTATACACATTTTGGGTTGGGTTGGGTTGGGAGCTAGAGGCAGATGCTTTCTATCGCCTTGGTTTGAGATGTTAGAGATGCCTCATCTGCATGTGGAAGGTCTTAGGGTGCTGCTTCTCTGTGACAGATGGTCATAGTCCTCTCCATGGGGTGTCATGGTCATGTGTTCCAGGACAGGAACCTGGTCAGGAGTATATTAAATGCCTACCCTTCTCAGATATGAGAATCACCAAGGTTTCTGAGTCCACTCCATCTTACCAAGTTTTCTGTGTGGTGGCCTGGTTCGCCACCCCACAACTCCCTCTTTTCTTTTTATAAGGGAGAGGTCTCATCAGAATAACAGTCTTCTATGCTGGGAACAGTTTGATACCAAGACCTGATTGGTAGTGACTTTTGCAATGCTACTCACCCGCTGCTTGAGAAACTGAATGAGACAGGGGGCCAAGAGAAGCAAGGCTCCCATGGCGAGTGTGGGGCTAAGGGTGGGGGAGGGGGAGAATCCAGGCTTCCAAGGAGTCAGAGTACCAGGGGGAGGGGTGCTGGGGACAGAGCGTGCCTGAAGGTTCCCCCAGAGCTCTCTGAGCATCTGTACATCTTATTCTAATAACCCAGATTCATTGACATAGAAACAACATTCCTCCCCCAGCAAATCGCAAGTCCCTCCCTGTTCAGCAGTCAGTAAGTCCAGGGCTCTCTGGTTTTGGAGAACAACTCCTGCTAAGGAGGTTATCTGGCATTGAGGAGACTCTAGGCTGTCTGTAGTGGAGGCCATTGTCTAGTTAAGCTCATCCTGGAAGTCGCTGACTGGATGTGGTTTGTTCAGGGCTGCTCCTTCCGACCTGTTGGACCCAGTGAGACAGCACGGCCCAGTGCTCAGAGGGATAAAGATCTCTCCTTTCTTTTAGCTTCCGTCCATCTTCAAGGTTCATAGGGATGAACCTGAGGAACAATTATCATGGGGGTGCAAAAGCCTCGAAAAGGGGGGTTAATACAATGCCTGTAGTGCCTTTGCACCAGAGGAGAGCAGAGGGTTAACACATATTGACTTGGTGATGGTGATGTCATTGTAAGATGGAGTTTTGAGGAGGATCCTACAAGGCAAAAGGTGGAAGGGGTAGGTCGAAGAGAGGAGGAGTACCTTGTGCTTTCCGTGGGTAAGGGTCCATGGAGTCCCTGAAGGGAAATGTTAATAGGAATGGCTGATAATAGTGGTCAGGAGAGAGAAACACAGAAAAAATATTGGGAGGAGTTGGAGTGGGTGGTTAAGGGAAGGAGGTCAGCGCCATTTTGGATATGCCGGGAGAGGGTTGCTTGAAGTTCCTTCTGAGACTGATTTTCCTGTTGGGGAATAGTAACATAGATAAAGACTGATTTGGAGTGGTGGGGGGCAAGCTCATGGGAGGCATGTAAGCTGGCTATGGGGTATTGGGCATAGCCTTTGATTCACCAACATTCATCACATGGGATGCTGATGGAAAGCGGAAAATGAGTTTTAAGGTTGGCGAGTATGGTGCTGCCTCAGCTGGTGGATTCAATTCGGCATCTCCAATATCATCAACCTCCATATATGGAGACCTCCTGGAGACATTCGCCTGTGTTTCAGTAAGGAAAGCAGAGGAAAGGGCTGGGGGTAGTGGAGATGGACTCCGGGTGTAGTGGGTCCGTCATCCTTCGAGTGGGCAATCCTGGGTTCTTATGACTTTCTTGTGTCCATTGTAGGTTTCCCTAGCAAAGAATCTTCAGTGGTAGGTGTTGGGAAGGCTAAGGAGAGGCCGGGCAGTAGCAGAATTAGTATGAAAAATGACAAAAACAGCCATGAGAATAGAGGAGAGGAGAGCTTGTGGGGGGCACACGGCCTGGGCGGCAGTCACCAGGTCATGGCTGTCCTCCCAGGAGAACTTGTCGTTCCTCTGCCTCCTCTGTCTGTGATCTGCCAGCAAGAGGTGGGTCATCTTTTTGGTTGGCAAGGTTTGGACATTTCTGACAGGAATCCAGATAGGCTTAGGCTTGTCCTGTGGGAAAACAAAAGAGAAACCCATCCTGGTTGTAAGGAGAGGGTCTGGTCCCTTCCAAATTCCATCCAAAAGATGGGGGTGGGAGTTAATTTTGGTGTGTGCTAATGGAGGGAGATAGGATGTTGTGAGTTTTTGTAGATGTTAAGTATGTTTAGGGTAGTCAGAGCCATCATTAACTGTACATTAGGGGGATATGTGGTTGTCTTTTGTTTTAGGAGTTGTCCTTTCGGGTTTGATGAGTTCTTCCTGTTAGTCCTTGAGCCTGAGGGTTGTGGGGAATTCCCATATGATGGGCATTTTCATGGAGTGTGAAGAAGGTTTTGAATTGAGAGCTAGTGAAGGCAGGGCTATTATCAGTTCTATTTATTGAGACTGCCCATGATGGCAAAGGTGGAGAGCATATGGTGAATTAACCTTTTTGAGTTTTCACCTGTTTGGGCTGTAGCCCATATAAAATATGAGTAAATATCTACAGACACAAAAACATATTTCTGTGTACTGAATTGGGGAATATAGGTGACATCAATTTACCATAAAGCATAGTACTTAAGGCCTCCGGGATTGACGCCCATTGCTTGGAAAGCTGGTGTGGTAATGAGGGACGCACAAGGGGCACATGTCTTCATTATCCTTTAGAGTTGAACAAGAGGGCTGTGGGGGAAGCGGGCATGAAGCCCCTTTATATTTTCTGTGTGCATGAATGAAATTGGTCTGCTCGCTCAATAGAAGTCATGAATGCTCCTGATTAGGCGATTTAGACAGCGAGTGTATTTCCCTCAGGTATACGGCCTGGCAGGGACTGTGAGATCGGACATGCTGGCTGTAGACGAGGAGTCTTTCCTGTAGGAGCGAGGAGACCTGTGTGAATAGAGGAGAAAGTAGGTTGGTGTCTAGTTTGACAAAGGATCTTGACAGCCAGGGGAACAAATTTACAGCATACACACTGTTTGAAAAGAGGTTAAGGGGCCCTTTACTTCTTTTGGAGCTAAATAGATAGCATATAATTCTTTATATTGGGGACGTGATGGGGCGGCTCTCTGAATCAGAGAATGAGAGTTCATCCTCAGGAGAGTAGTCCAGTCCTGCTGCAGCTCTCCTCTTTCCTCAGTGGTAAATATTGAGGGCCCCCACTGTAGGATTTTTTGAAAGTAGTTTGGGGGCAGCCATTGTAAAAGAGGGAAGTCAGAGGACTATTTTTCATAAGGATGATGGTTGTCAATTCGTCTTGGGAATCCTGTTAAGCTGAGAGGAAAGTGAGAGTGATTTTTGATTAGCTATTGAATATTGGAGAGAGAAGAGGGGTGACAAGAACGTCGGGTTCTTTTCCTAGGGTTTGTAGGGCTCTGTCCCTGACATTTTTAATCATACTAGCAAATGCATGCACCTCATTTAGAGTTCGGGGAGCACCGCCCACCAGGCTGTGGAGACATTTCAGCACGCCCTGGAGTTGGTAAAGGACTTCATAAATGTGGGGAGGGATTAAAATAAGGAGGTGTATGGGTATTGTTGGGTCATACCTAGCAAGAGCCTTATCTTTTAGGGCTACATTGACAGAATTTAGAGCTTGAACTGCTTCAGGGAACAGTGTTCTTGAGTAAGAGGGCCTTTAATCTCCTTTTAGGAGGTTAGAGAGGGGTCGAAGGGTGCTTGTGGGAAGAGTCAAATCTAATTAAGATTACCAAAAGCTCTGGATGGAGGCAATAATTAATTTTTGAGAGGAGGAAAAAGTGCCTTTGAGTGGGCATATTGGGGTAAGGGGGATCTCTGTTCCTAAAAACGCAATGGGCAGAATAAGTTAAATTTTGTGAGGGGCTATTTTTGAATCCTAGGGCAGATAGGGAAGGTATTAGCTGGCCTTTTAGGTGGGAGGGGGAGGTGGAAGAATCTTCCCCATTAGATGCCATCTATATAGTGATATATATTGAGTTCTATGTCTAAATAAGGTTCTAATGCCGTCCTGACAATTGTTGGACTGTTAGCCATTCCTTGAAAGAGAATGGTCCATTCATATAGCGAGGCTGGACCAGAGTTGTTAATGCGTGTACTGAGAAGACAAAGCATTCACAGTCTCTGGGGTGGAGAGGGATGGAGACAAGTCTTTTACGTCTATTTCTAATGGGGGACATTGTCAGGGATGGCTGAGACATGTCTATTTCTAATGGGGGACATTGTCAGGGATGGCTGAGACACGGGCAGCCCCAGACTCATGGTTTTGTTAATTGCCCTCCACTCTTGTATCAGTTTCCCTCCCCCTGAGCTCTTTTTTTAGAGTGAACGGGGTCCTGAGACTGCAGGAGGGGTGGATGTGCTGTAGCAGAAGCTGTTCTTCTACCAGCTGTGTGAGGGCTTTAAGCTTCTCCTTGATAGAGGCCACTGTGGAACCCAGATGGCTTCCATGGGGAGCCATCAAGACAGGGAGTATCAAAGCTAACAATGGCCCCTAGAATTGGGGGTAAGTTGGGGGAGGGGTTTTAGGGTCTCCTTGGGCATAACTTTCTTTATAGTTATTGCCGTCTATTTTTTTTTTTTTTTTTGGTTTTGTTTGGTTTTTTTTTTGTTTGTTTTTGTTTGTTTTTTGGTTTTTTTTTGGTTTGGTTTGGTTTTGTTTTGTTTGGATTTGGCTTTTTCGAGACAGGGTTTCTCTGTGTAGCCCTGACTGTCCTGGAACTCACTCTGTAGACCAGGCTGGCCTCGAACTCAGAAATCCGCCTGCCTCTGCCTCCCAGAGTGCTGGGATTACAGGCGTGCGCCACCACCGCCCGGCTATTGCCGTCTATTTTGATGTGGTCTCTTTCTGGTTGGGTGGTAAGCACTACTTCTAGGACTTGTAAGAAATCTCTCCCTAGAAGATGGGTGGCTGCTTGAGGCTACCAGGAGGCATATGAGGCCAGTAGCTCCATCAGGGTCCTCCCACCTGTAGGCCCTGTTGGTGATAAATGTTCCTTTCATAAAAGGAACCCCCTATGCCCAGTTGCTGGGGCCCAAGGATCAGTTGTCAGTCAGGTAGGTTCTTGTCTCAAAACTGTTGTCTGCTCCACTATCATAAGGCACTTAAATGGCTTGTTATCTATTTTAATGGTTAATTTTGGGTGGGAGTCTTCTGAGATACGGGATACCCATAAGGCTTCTATTGGAGTAGCTGTCCCTCTTACTTTTGGGTCTGACAAGCTGCCCCCTCTGAAGTTTATAGGCTCCAGTGGCTTCCTGTCCTTGTCATACAGGGATGTCCAATGTTTTCTCTAGTGGAAACCTTTCTGGCATTAGAAACATATTGTCTTAGGGGCATTAGGATCTTTTATGGGGAGTTTTGTGGGCATCCATTCTTCCAATGTCCTGTCTCTCCACATTTGAAGCAGACTCTGTTTTTACTGCTGCCACAAATGCCTGAACCACAGATGTAATCATGTATGATGTGGTTTCTATATCCTGGGTTGCCACAATCAACCTACCAGAGGCAGGACGAAGTCCACAGTCCAGTGTTCTCCTTCACCGGACTGGACCAGAAGGGGAAACAGCAGAGTCTGGGACAACACTGGGGTTCCCGGTCTCCTCTCTGGGTTCCAGGGCACCACCAGGCTATCACTGGGAGTCAGGAACAGGAGTCTATGGCCTGCCTTCCCCTCAGGGAAAGCAGAGAGTAGAGTCAGAGCCCTGGGCAAGCAAAACCCAGGCTGAGTTAGAGCCAGGGTCAAGTTAGATACCAGGGGTACTGGAGAGAGAAAAACCCTTCTCCCTACCATAGTCACCATAACAGCTCTCTGAGGCCATCCTCGCTTGTTCATACTGGTCTATTTGATGGTGGATGTAATACATACACTTTTGGGGGGATGAACCAGGGGTTAAATACCTTTTGTGGGAAGGAATACTCAGGAAGAGAAACTCATTGGCTGAAAGTCTCAGGGCTATCTAGATACTCATTAGCATAAAGAAACTCCAGGTGTTTGTGCTTTGTGACCCAGCATCCATGGTCCTCAGTGGGGTGTTATGGTCAAGTGTTCCAGAGCAGGTAGGAGAAGTTAGGGATGGCTCCACTCTGTCATTCTGAATTCTGAGAGCTCAGGGTTTGAGCTCATTCAACCTTACCATTTCTTAAGCCTGTCTGGTAACAAGGTTGCTCATGCCCTACACCAGAAGGTGCCATTGGATCTGGTCTTCAGTTCCTATGCAAGGCAACATCATGGGAGACAGGTCATGTCTCCTTCACCTTTGGGTCTCTAGGCCTTTGCTATCTGGTGTGGCAGCCACGGAACAGATAGTCTGACTATATTTAAAGAATCAAAACACTCAAAGCCCAATGATGCTGGTCATATTTGAAGCAGTCAACAGTCCATGTTGAACTACAGAGAGAATACCCAATCCTCACAGCACACTCTGAGAGGCAGACGCACAAAACTTACTCAGAAATGTGTACATTGACGTATCAAAGCGCACAAGTCACAGGTTGATTTGAGTGGAAGTGAAATGTTACAAAAGTTCTTGCTTGACTCTTTACTTACAAGTGTTATCAGTGGCTGCTGAAGACCTTCAAGTCCACAGATCCCAGAGAAGGATTAAGAACCCATTAAGAGTGTGGTGACCCATTGTCTTAAGTCTGTTTTCTGTTGTCTGGGAACGTTTATAAGGCACGCTCAGCTCGCCATTCTGGGCGAAAAGGCACGGCACTGGTATTGGCTTTGCTAAAGTCTCCCTTAGATAAAGGATAAACTCATGCATGGGGCTGGGGACACTGAAAGGGAAGCCAGAGCTCTGAGAACTAATCAGGTTCTGAGAAGATTCTATTAATCCTTTCTAACGATAGTGGTCCAGTGACTTACCACTGTCAAGGAGACCTGCTCCCGGGAGATCTCACCACCTTCACTCTGGGGACCATGTCTCCACTACATGATACTTTGGGGTGCAAACCACAGGGCCCAAGTCCCCCACTGAACTTTTAGCTCCACTTATTTCCCAGGCTGCTATCATACCGCTCAATGGCATGGGGAAGCCTATTTCAGAGTCTAAGGACAAGGACAAAGGGACTAGCAAAGAACTGGGACCTAGGGTCTTCTCTGCGTCTCTCTTGCGGTCAGCACTTTGCCCGTTAACCCCAGCTGGCCCTTGGGACTATGACTATGACTATGGGACATTACCAGAGGTCCTCTATGGAAGCACAGGCATCTGGCCTTAATAGCTAAGAGTCCGCTGTATTAATGTAAAACCCCAGACCTAATGTGAGTTCCCACTCCCAGTAAGAAGCACAATCACAAGTGGACTTGGTTCCATCGAGGTTTCCTGCTGCTACAGATAAAGTTCAGCCTCATCTCCATCTGGGACAAGCTCAGGCCCTTAGAGCATGTGAGGCTGGGGGTAGCACTCAGCTGCAGAGCACCGCCCCACCCTGGCTTTGCGATAGTGGTAGAAAGTGAGTTTGAATGGCCCCTCTGTCCCTTTCATCTTCTGCCAATCCCCAGAGGAAAATCCACTGTAAGTGGCAGATGCCACTGTAGGACAGACAGAGGAAACGGGCACCCGTGTCACAGTTCTAGGTGGCAAATGTACAATATTCACCTGCTGCCAAATAGGGGAGGGGCCTGCAAGGCTGCCTCCACCCCTGCAATTATGTTGCCACCATCCAGCATGGTACCGACACAGGGAGACACAGATGGTGTGTCAGAGCCTCGGGAGAGCGTTAGGGTGGCTTTGAGGCCACAAGCACAGCAGTGACACCCAGCCCTTCTGTTCTCTCCGAGGGGTGGCTCCTCTACCTGCTGTCTCCAATGCCCAACATGAAGAGCAGCAGAGGTGCAGGACTTCTGGGCGCAGTGATCTCCTGGAACTCACTGTAGGGGCTCACCTCAGGGTGTCCCATGTCTGAGACGAAGGGTGGATCCCTGCCCACCTTCCCCTCTTGGAACATCTTCTCTCTGCCCACCCTTGGCCCAGTAACCTCACGACCTTCTGTTTCCTTCCCTTTATCAAGGGACAGAGGTGGTTTGTACTGCCCTGTATCCCTGTACCACTGGACCAACTCTGCCCTCAACCCCTCCCCACCCGGTCAAAGACATCTGGGGGCCTCAGAATGAGGAGGAAGAATCAGGCTCTTTGCACTCCAGAGCCTCAGGCACAGCAGTAGCAGGTGCTAGACTTGCCTCCTGCACTGCCACAATGCCTTCAAAACAGAGTCCTCTCTTCCTGTGTGTGAGCTGTCCCGCCTTTTCCTCTCAAAGAACCCCTCCTGTCAATCACTGCCTCTGCCCTCAGTTTCTGGGGGTCTACCAGGATATCTGTAGGTGTGGTTTACTTTCCAGACAGTGGCCTTTACTCTACCTTCCCAGTCTTTCCTCCTGGCCTTTCCTGCAGAATCCAGCTTTTCTTCCTCTGTTCGGGACCTTCTGATACACACACACACACACACACACACACACACACACACACACACTGTGGTACCCTGGCTTCAGGCATGGGATCTTCCCGCTGCCTGATAGGAGTTTATGCCACTGCATACCAACTGTGACATTTCTCCTTAGCCCTGGAGACACAGCCCAGTCCACAGGTGAGGCCCTGACAGGAAGCAGCATGAAGCTCTGCCTCCAGTGACCTCTTCCATTTGGGGTCTGGTCTGTTCCTCCAGCTCTGGGCTTATCTCTACCTCAGGCAACACAATCCAAGTATGAGTTGAGATTTTTACTCTGCACAGGGCGGCACCTGGGCAGCCTTTTCTGTATCCCCTCTGGCAGCTCTACACCCATTGCTTCTGAGTCTGTAGCTGCCAACTACATGCTCAGCATCCGGCCCAGCAATGGCCAATGTGGGTGGACACTGACCTAGGCGAGCCTGGCCCCTGGAGGGTGTCAGTCTTAGCAGACCTGTGGTCTTGGATGGAGAGCGATGGCCCCAGGATCTGAGCTCAGTGTTGGGATCACTCAGAGTTAGAGCAAAACTGACACTGACCTTGACCTCGAGCACTATGCATGCTTCTAGGGGAAAGAGGAGCCTCAAAATTGGCCCCTTCAGTTATAGTACTTGAGGTACAATCAGGGGAATCCTCCACACACACAAAATAACTCCATGTTTTGAGCCAGTGCTGCTTCATCTTTTAGTTCTACCCCAGGTCCCAGGATTGTAGCAAGCAAAGCTGCCTCCAGGCGCCGCCAGTCCATGTGGAGTCAATTCCATCCGATTTTGTGCAGCACTGTTCTGTTTGTAGTTGTGGCAGCTCTAGGTTTTGCTCTTTCTCCTGATGGTTACAAGTTCTCCTTCTCCCTTTCCCTGTGGGCTGGCTCACTGTGGGTGCCTTTTGTACAGTGCAGAACATTGTGGTTTCATAGACCTTACATACGCTCTCTGCCATGTTTCTTACTCTTAAGCTGTATCTTAACGTGAATAACCTTGCTCTTGCTTTGCTGTAAACAGTGAGAACACAGCCCCGCCATCATGGTAAGGCATCTGCTGGATCTTCTGGCACCTCAGGCTTGCATTCTAAATCCATCCTCCGTTCTTTCCCTACTTGTCTGTTTTTCTCCTAGTTCACCCTCATGCTCTGTTTTACTGTAATTCAAATCTCAGGCAGCTTCACTAAAGACTGCGTCCCCAAACTGTGCTGCTGCTTGGGGGGTGGGGGTGGGGCTTAGGGAGGAACCTGGAGAGCAGCCAGCCTTTCCTTCCTCTCCCTACTGCCCATCTCCCCTAAGGCGAGTAGCTTTGACCTGATGCTCTCTGATATCACGCACTACTTTGCCCCAGCCCCAAAGCCACCACGAGCCTGTCTGCCACTGATCAACTGTAAGTCAAAAACAAACCTTTCTTCTAAAGTCTTCGGGACTTTGTCACTGTGGTGGGGATCTAACACACTTTTGTTTTGAATAAAAGAAGTCTGTTATTCCACACAGAGATTGTCACAGGCATGGAAGGTGTTGTCTCAGCTTCTTTGGTTCGTTGTTTCCATTTGGCTTTCGTGGGGCCTGCCTCCAGGCATCTGCAACTACTTTTTTTTTTACGTGTTGGTAATCCATAGTTTTTGTGGTGCGCAGGGATCTCTTCTGTAACCTCTGATGCCCAGATGTTCCTCTACGGCAGGGGTTTTCTCTCCAGCTCCTCACTTCCTCCCTTGAATAAAACTGTGTTTCATGGTATTTAATCTCTTTGTTGGCTAGTTCATTCCCTTTGGACGTCTATGCAGGGTAAATATGCCAGGCCCAACTTCAGTTTCAGCATTTCCCTTTTCATCATCTCTAATCCTTTTGTCCGACTTACCAAATGAGTTGGTTGGTTAGTTTTTTTTTCCCCCTAGAGGAACATGGTTTCTTTCCCCACCCCATTTTTTTATTGAAAAGGGAAGTAAAAACACTTTATGATAAAATTAAAGATTTACATGGAAAATATTTCAGATAAAATAGAAGAGACACATAGAAAAACAAGTTAAAATTGACAATTTTCATGGAAAATTAAAGAGTAATATGGTACATTTAAGAACATTGCTAAATTAATTGAAATATGAAATAGGAACATTTTATGATAGAATTGAAGATTATGTGGAAAATATTTCTGATAAAATTGTAGAAAAATGTAGAAAAACATGTTAGAATTGAAGATTAAATGGAAAATTTTATATAGATATAATAACAGTAGGAATAAAAGTATTCCTAAGTTGATTGAAAGTGGAATTATAAACATTTTCTGATATACTTGAAGATTTACATGGAAAATATTTCTGATAAAATTGAGGAAATATATAGAAAAACATGTCAAAATTAAAGATTGTCATGGAAATTATACAGATAAAATGATAGGCATAAAGATAATTCTAAGTTGATTGAAGGTGGAATTATCAACATTTTCAGATAAAATTGAAGATTTACATGGAAAATATTTCTGATAAAATTCAAGAAATATATAGACAAGCACATTAAAATTGACTATTTCATGGAACATTTTACACATAAAATGGTAGATATAAAAACTCTTTCTAAATTAATTGAAGGTGGAATTAGAAACATTTGTGATAAAATAAAAGATTTACATTGAAAACATTTCTGATAAAATAGAGGAAATATAAAGACATTAAAATTGAAGATTATCATGAAAAATAATGCAGATAAAATGGTAGACATAAAAAACATTACTAAATTAATTAAAAGGAGAGTTACAAACATTTTCTGATAAAACTGAAGAGTTACATGACAAATATTTCTGGTAGTCTATGTTTTTTTATTGGGGAGTTGAGTTCATTGTTAAGAGATATTAAGTAATAGTGATTGTTGCTTCCTATTATTATTATTATTATTATTATTATTTTGGTTTTATTTTTCGAGACAGGGTTTTCCTGTATAGCCCTGGCTGTCCTGGAACTCACTCTGTAGACCAGGGTGGCCTCGAACTCAGAAATCTGCCTGCCTCTGCCTCCCAAGTGCTGGGATTAAAGGCATGCACAACCACTGCCCAGCGCTTCCTATCATTTTTAATGTTATTTTTAGGTTTGTGTGGGTATCTTCTTTGGGGTTTGTTGGAATATTACTTTCTTGCTTTTTCTAGGGTGTAGTTTCCCTCCTTATGTTGGCATTTTCCATCTACTATCCTTTTGTAGGGCTGGATTTGTGGACAGATATTGTGTAAATTTGGTTTTATCATGGAATATCTTGGTTTCTCCATCTATGATGATTGAGAGTTTTGCTGGGTAACCTGGCCTGGAATTTGTGTTCTCTTAGGGTCTGTATGAGGTCTGCCCAGGATCTTAAAGCTTTCATCTTCTCTGGTGAGAAGTCTTGTGTGATTCTGATAGGTCTGCCTTTATAAGTTACTTGCCACTTTTCCCTTACTGCTTTTAATATTCTTTCATTGTTTAGTGAATTTGGTGTTTTGATTATTATGTACCAGGAGGAGTTTCTGTTCTGGTCCAGTCTGTTTGGAGTTCTGAAGGCTTCTTGTATGTTCATGGGCATCTCTTTCTCTAGGTTAGGGAAGTTTTCTTCTATAATTTTTTTGAAGATATTTACTGGCCTTTTAAGTTGGAAATCTTCTTACATGATGTTCACAATCAGTCCTAATTCCAGTTCCAGAAAACCAAGCACCCACTTCGGGCTCTGACTGCTGTGGACACCAGGTACATGTATGATGCACACACACATATATAGACAAAGCATGTACACATAAAATATCTAAAACATGAAATCAAACAAGCTAAATGATAACTTGGTTAATGAAATGAACAGTTTGCTAACAATAATATAATTGGTCATAAACATACGAGAAAATGATCATCTCACTAGCAAATTAAAACCGCTCTGAGATTCCATCTTACCCCATAAGACAGCAAAGCAGAGAGAAGCCCCAGAGCTGTTCCAGACAGACAGCCACGTTCAGGAGCGAGTGACATTCCTGCCTTCATACTTTCTAACAGTTTGGATTTGCTATGTGGCTCCAGTCTCGGACTGTTCTTAGTACTTTCCTTGTTCAACCCCACAGCCATGCTTGGTAGTCTATATTTTGTGGGCCTGCATGCTGGAGGCTTTCCACGGAGATCTCTGGCCAGGTTGGGAGCGAGGGTTCAGGCAAAGAGGAGTGAGTGCGATCAGGGAGGGGAGTGACCTCTGCTGCCTCCACCTCAGTCTCTGCCTGTGCCTCCTCAGTTGCTCCATGAGCAGAGGAGAGGCCAACTAGCCAGTGAGGAGTGTGGGGGAGCTTCTGGTAGTGTTTCAGGAGAGCAGACCTCTTCCCAAGTGTTACAGCTCTTATGACAGAAGCTCTCAGACAGCTGAGTAGTTCTCACACCTTCTGGACAGAATTCTTACATACAGTTTTGGGGTGGGTCAGGGTCTGACAACAGGTGCTTCCTATTAGCTTGATCTGAGAGCTTGGGGATACCTTATCTGCTTGTGAGAGGTTTTGGGGTGCTGCTCCTACCTGGCCTCTCTACGGGGGACTGTGGGGTGCTGTAGCTACATGACAGGAGCCAGGGGCCCGTGAGTGTGGCAAAACACCTACTGTCCCTTGCAGGGTTATACCCTGTGGGGTCGCCGGGGTTTCAAGCCCGAGCTCAGCCGGGGAACTAGACTGCCTATCACAGCCCACTGCCCCATAATATTTCTTGGATTATGTTTCTAATTCTACATTTAGCAGGATCAGTGGTTTTATTAAAATACTTTAAATAATATCTTATGACAGCTATATTACACCAAACCCTCTGGAGACTACGTTAAACTTACAAGAGTTACTAAGGCTCTTACACTACGGTGTGTAAGAATCCACACAGAAGTCAAACACAGGGCAGGAATGTCACTCCCTCCTGAGCATGGCTGTCTGTTTGGAACAGCTCTGGGGCTTCTCTCTGCTTTGCTGTCTTATGGGGCAAGATGGAATCTCAGAGTGGTTTTAATTTGCTAGTGAGATGATCATTTTCTCGTATGTTTATGACCAATTATATTTTGTTGTTGGCAAACTGTTCATTAACCAAGTTATCAATTAGCTTGTTTGATTTCATGTTTTAGATATTTTATGTGTACGTGCTTTCCCTGTATGTATGTATGTGCATCATACATGTACCTGGTGTCCAGGGCGTCAGATCCCGAAGTGGGTGCTTGGTTTTCTGGAACTGGAATTAGGACTGTGAACATCACGTAAGTGCTAGGTCCTCTGCACAAGCAGCGCATGCTGCTAACCACTGAGCCATCTCTCCAGTCCTGATTGTTCATTATTTTGAGTTCTTGATTACTTTCTATTCTAGATAGTAATCCTCTGTTGGAGGTTCAGCTTGCAAAGACTTCCTCCCATTCTGTGGGCCACCTCTTCATGCTATGGTTTCCTTTGCTGTGCAAATGTCTTTTAATTTCATAAGATGCCATTTGTCAGCGGTTGACCCTGTTTCTGAGAAACTAAAGTCTTGTTGAAAGTCCTTTTCTGCATCTATATGCGAAAATATTTTCCCAACTTTTCTGGCATCAGTGTCAGAGTGTTAAACGTTACATTAAGGTCTTCCTCCATCTGGATTGATTTTGCACAGGGTGAGGTGGATATCTTTTGTCCAGGCTGTTTTGGAATAGGGTTTCACTATGTAGCCCTGGCTAGCCTGGAATGCACAGACCTCACTGCCTCTGTTTGCCAAGTGCTGGGATTAAAGGTGTGCACCTCTATTCCCAGCCTCCATTTTGTCACACTTAAATTATGAACAAAGGAAGTTAAATCCAGATTGTTTCAGAGAATCCCATAAGCCTGACATCCAGAGGTCTGTTTCTCACTAGCAGTGATAGTAACAATGTAGCAGTGGCAACTATAGCATACCATTGTCCTAGTATTTGATTCCACAAGCTGAAGATAAGGCCTCCACAAGACCGACCTCCTGTCAGTCAACTGCTCTAACTCACAACCTCTGGCCCACCAAGCTTCAGACTCAGGCTGTGTGCTTGGATGCCCCCGAAAGGACCAATACAAAATGGATCCTAAATCTAGATGGCTCTCTTGTCCTGTTTTCTAAACAAGCCTTAATTAGATGGAAAGTACAATGACTGCTCAGTGAGCCCAAACACAGAATATGGCAACTGCACCCTAGAATAAAACAGACCCCACCCCTGGTTTTCAGAATGCCATGAACTTTGACCAACTTGAAAAGATGCATGGGCAGCCGTCATGCAACTGCCCACCCAGCTCCCTCATCCCGCAACCCCTCCCCTGGGCTCGCACGCAGGCTTCATCTGGTGCCTCAGCCCTCCTCTGCCTGTGCAGCGTCAATACGCCCTTTGTCATAGCCTCGCTGCTGAGCCCCTCACAACTCTATCTTCGGTTTGCACCTAACAGTTTTCCCAGTTCTTCGCGTTCAGAAAGTCTGCAGAAATGACTCCACTCTTTTTGCAATCACACAGGCCGCACATGGGCGATGCCTGACTGTCCCAGCTCAGAGATGCCTGCCCTTCCTTCCCTGTGGCTTCTTACGCTCCCCCTGCTTACTGGTTATCATCACTGAATGAAAACTCCTAGGGATAGTGGAGGAGGAGCTTATTGTAAACTTAAGGGAGAAAGCAGCCAGAGGCAGCTGGACAGGTTCAGACAGAACATGAGCGACGGATAGGACCAGACCATGAGGGAAAAGGGGTGTGCGAGAGAAGAGAGACAGACAACAGTCCAAGAGAGATATTCAGGGCGGAGCCAGCCAAGAGCCAAGAGACCAAGTGACTGTGTGTCTAAAAGGCTGGGTTATATAGGGAAGAACAGCTCTAGGGGCAAGGCAGTGAAGCTCAGGGGCTAGAGACGTTGAGGAAGGGGTGGGATGTGACAGCCAGGATGACTCTAATAGGTAGGGACTGAGGGCGACTCATGGCCAGCGTCTGCTCTGATAAGGAAATGGGCGCCGTTTGTCCTGAGTGTGAATGTTTCACTGAGTGCAATGGCCTGACTCTCACTGCTGCTTCAACATACAGGTGTCATAGACTGCAGTGCTGTACTGGCCGCTGGGCTGAACCCTGAACCCAGCCCCAGGTCTCTGTCTACCAAGCAAAGCTTGGCTGGCCTTTCTCTCACCCCCTTAAGCTGGCCCTGACCTCATTTGCATACCAAAGGCAATCTTGTTAAACAAGAGACTGTAAGGTTTTAAAGTTCTGTGGCCAGAACAGAGGGGCAGTGATCACAACTGTTAGCATACTGTATGCAAATGTCAAAATTTGTCTAATTTTAAACTTTGCATGTGCAGTTTCTTATAAACCAAGTAGACATCCACATACAGGGGTGGAAATATAATACCACTTAGGGGAAATTGAGGGTTTTGTTAAGATTTTTAAATTAATTGTCTGTGTCTGTGTGTGTGTGAGAGAGAGAGAGAGAGAGAAAGAGAGAGAGAGAGAAAGAGAGAGAGAGAGAGAGACAGAGACAGAGACAGAGAGACAGAGACAGAGAGAGACAGAGAGAGACAGAGACAGAGAGACACAGAGAGAGCTTGTGCACACAGGCTAGGGCAGGTGCCTATGAAGACCAGGGGCGTTTGACTCCCTCAGAGTGTGAGTTACAGGTGGTGTGAATGGCTCAGTGTGGTCACTAAGAACTGAACTCACATCCTCTGCAAGAGCTGTTTGTGCTCTTAACCTGAGGCATCTCTCCAGACCCAGAAAATAATTTTTAATTATTATCATTAAGCTGTTATCATTGTTATTGCATGTGCACACTCACATGCTCACGCCACACTGCATGTTACTGTATGCAAATGTCAAAATTTGTCTAATTTTAAACTTTGCATGTACAGTTTCTTATAAACCAAGTAGACATCCACATACAGGGGTGGAAATATAATACCACTTAGGGGAAATTGAGGGTTTTGTTAAGATCCTTTCATCCACTGGGTTCCAAGGATTGAACCCAGGTGTCCTTGTGGCTTGTCTGATGAGTGCCTCCCGCCCAGTTCCCCAAACCCTCTTGCTGGCCTGAGGAAATGTTTACGGTGTGCAGACAGACAGTGTCTCAGGATCCTGTCACAATGTTGGTAGCAGTTTCCCAGGGGAAAGCTTGCCTCTGAGTTGACCTTCACATTCCTTTTGTGGAATTCTGATTGATCAGACACAAGAAAACATCCCATAACTGTTTATTTGACTCACGAGGCAAGGGGACAGTTGAGAGACCAGACACTGCCAGTTCCCACTGGCCTCCTTTCTCTTTGGGAATATAACTGAGATGCACTATCTTTTCTGTCACGGGGCAAATTAGGCTCTGTCTGTAAACGAATTTTGTGAAGATGCCTTCTGGCAAAAATCCTTTCCCCACCTTGGCACTTCTGTGAGCTCAAAGCATGTGCTTAAGGTTGTGTCCTCTTGTCAACAGGAGCACTTTGCTTCTCTGCGGCACTGCTTCAAGTTAGCCAAGAATACCAGGCTGAGCTCTCACCACAGAGTGAATCATGGTTCCCCATCCTTTTAGGAACAGAAGTCCCAGCTGGTCCCTTTGTCTTGTCACGTCAGACTGTGTCGATAGTGTCTCTTGACCTGGACGCACTTCTAATAGTTTGGCAAACAATGTGAGGTTCTCTTCCCATGACTGGGGGTGGGGGGGGGGTTGATCTCCACCCTGGGAGGTGCACACTGTGAGCTTTTACAGTGTCCCTGGACATAGAAATCCTCCTATGCTCTCTCAGGTGATAACACAAATCCAAGGTCAGCCCAGTCACCATCTTCGCTCACCATCGGACAGGACAAGCGGCCCCAGATACTGAGATAACCCGAGCCTAAGATCGCTGGGGATGCAGACCTCCGAGTTGCGGGCTGCTGCCTGTGTCCAGGACCTGGGCAGATTGGCGGTTCGTCCGTGTGCCAGCCAGACATGGGTCCTGTGCCCTGCAAGGTGCCTGCAGGATCCCCGCCATCATCTTCACTCCCTGATGGAGCAGAGAGGCAATACCAGGTTCAGTTCACAGAGACAACCCAAGTATAACATTGCTTGGGACAGGACATAACAGGGCTCCAACAGCACCCAAGAGAAGGGCAGCACATCAGTAATCTGTGCCAGGGGAAACCCAGTCATCCAGTGGTGCAGAAATAGCCTTAAAGGCTCACAGGAGATTCAAGCACCAGCCAGTGACAACAGGACCAACTAACGCCACAGATAACCAAATGGTAAAAGGCAAACGTAGGAATGTTACCAACAGAAATCAAGGCAATATGGCAGCATCTGAATCCAATTCTCCAACTACAGCAAGTTCTGGATACCCCAACACACCAGAAAAACAAGATTCAGATTTAAAATCATTGGTCATGATGCTGTTAGAGGAACACATGAAGGACATAAATAAAGCTCTTAAAGAAATACAGGAGAAAATGGAGCAAAAGTTAGAAGCCCTTACAAGGGAAACACAAAAATCATTTAAAGAAATTCAGGAGAATATGAGTCAAAAGATAGAATCCAATAAGGAGGAAATGCAAAAATCACTTAAAGAAATACAGGAGAACTTTGGTCAATAAGCAGAAGCCATGAAAGAGGAAACACAAAAATCACTTGAAGAATTACAGGAAAACACAAACAAGCAAGTGAAGGAACTGAGCAAATCTAAAATCAGAAGTAGAAACAACTAAGAAATCACAAAGGGAGACAACTTTGTAGATAGAAAACCTTGGGAAGAAATCAGGGGCCATAGATGCAAATATCAACAACAGAATACAAGAGATAGAAGAAAGAATCTCAGATGCCAAAGATTCCATAGAAACCATGGATTCAACAGTTAAAGAAAATGCAAAATGCAAAAAGCTTGTAACCCAAAATATCCAGGAAATCCAGGACACAATGAGAAGACCAAACCTAAGGATTATAGGCATAGATGATAGTGAAGATTTACAACTTAAAGGGCCAGCAAATATATTCAACAAAATTATGGGAGAAAACTTCCCTAACCTAAAGAGAGAGATGCCCATGAACATACAAGAAGCCTACAGAACTCCAAACAGACTGGACCAGAACAGAAATACCTCCCGTCACATAATAATCAAAACCCCAAATGTACTAAACAAAGAAAGAATATTAAAGGCAGTAAGCAGAAAAAGGACAAGTAACATATAAAGGAAGACCTATCAAAATTACGCCAGACTTCTCACCAGAGACCATGAAAGCTAGAAGATCCTGGGCAGATCTCATACAGACTCTAAGAGAACACAAATGCCAGCCATAACTACTATACCCAGCAAAACTCTCAATCACTATAGATGGAGAAACCAAGATATTCCATGACAAAACCAAATTTACACAATATCTTTCCACAAACCCAGACCTACAAAGGATAATAGGAGAAAAACACCAATACAAGGAGGGAAACTACACCCTAGAAAAAGCAAGATAGTAACCTTCTTTCATCAAACCCAAAAGAAGATAACCATTCAAATATAAAAAATAACATCAAAAATGACAGGAAGTAATAATCACTATTCCTTAATATCTCTTAACATCAATGGACTCAATTCCCTAATAAAAAGACATAGAAGACACAGATTAAGACTGGATAAGTAAACAGGACCGTATATTTTGCTGCATATAGGAAACACAACTCAGTGTCAAAGACAAACACTACCTTAGAGTAAAAGGCTAGAAGACAATTTTACAAGCAAATGGTCTCAGGAAACAAGCTGGAGTATCCACTCTAATATGAGATAAAATTGACTTTCAACCTAAAGTCATCAAAAGAGACACAGAAGGACACTTCTTGCTGGTCAAAGGAAAAATACACCAAGAAGAACTTTCAATCCTGAACATCTATGCTCTAAATGCAAGGGCATCCTCATTTGTAAAAGAAACTTTACCAAAGCTCAAAGCACACATTACACCTAACACAATAATTGTGGGTGACTTCAACACTCCACTCTCTTCAATAGACAGATCAGGAAGACAGAAACTTAACAGGGACACAGTGAAACTAACTGAAGCTTTGGACCAATTGGATTTAACAGATATATATAGAACATTTCATCCTAAAGCAAAAGAGTATACCTTTTTCTCAGCACCTCATGGTACCTTCTCCAAAATTGATCATATAATTGGTCACAAGACAGACCTCAACAAATATAAGAAGATTGAAATAATCCCATGCCTCCTATCAGATCACTATGGAGTAAAAGTGGTCTTCAATAGCAACAAAAACAACAGAAAGCCCACACATACATGGAAACTGAATAATACTCTACTCAATGACACCTTGGTCAAGGAAGAACTAAAGAAAGAAATCAAAGACTTTTTAGAAGGCCAAGTAAAATATAAAGGAAGACCTATCAGAATTACGCCAGACTTCTCATCAGAGACCATAAAAGCTAGAAGATCCTGGACAGATCTTATGCAGACTCTAAGAGAACACAAATGCCAGCCAAAACTACTATACCCAGCAAAACTCTCAATCACCATAGATGGAGAAACCAAGATATTCCATGACAAAACCAAATTTACACAATATCTTAAATTTATGAAAATGAAGACACAACATACCAAAATCTATGAGACACAATGAAAGCAGTGCTAAGAGGAAAACTCATAGCCCTGAGTGCCTCCAAAAAGAAACTGGAGAGAACATACACTAGCAGCTTAATGGCACACCTGAAAGCCCTGGAAAAAAAGAAGCCAATTCACCCAGGAGGAGTAGAAGAAGACAGGAAATCATCAAACTCAGGGTTGAAATAAATCAAGTAGAAACAAAGAGAAACATACAAAGAATCAATAAAACCAGGAGCTGGTTCTTTGAGAAAATTAACAAGCTAGATAAATCCTTAGCCAGACTGACCAAAGGGCACAGAGACAGTATCCAAATTAACAAAATTAGAAATGAAAAGGGATATATAACAACAGAAACTGAGGAAATTCAAAAATCATCAGATCCTACTACAAAAGCCTATACTCAACACAACTGGAGAATCTGGAGGAAATGGAGAGTTTCCTAGTCAGATACCAAACATCAAAATTAAATCAGGATCAAATAGATCATTTAAACAGTTCCATAACCCCTAAAGAAATGAAAGGGGTCATAGAAAGTCTCCCAACTTAAAAAAAAAAAAAAAAAAAAAAAAAAAAAAAAAAAAAAAAAAAAAGCACAGGACCAGATGGTTTTAGTGCAGAATTCTAGGTAAGGATGGGTCTTGTAAAGCCAAGTCATAGAAGGTCTTAGTAAGTTAGACAAGGTTTGTAGGGGATGGGCCTTAAGGGTAACACATATTTGAAGGGGATAGGTTTTGAATCTGTAAAGTTATACTGTTACAGTAGAAAAACCACATGATCATTTCATTAGATGCTGAAAAAGTGACAAAATTCAGCATCATTTCATGCTAAAAGTCTTGGAAAGAACAGGAATTCAAGGCCCATACCTAAACATCGTTAAAGCAATATACAGCAAACCTGTAGCCAACATCAAACTAAATGGAGAGAAACTTGAAGCAATCCCACTAAAATCAGGGACTAGACAAGGCTTCCCTCTCTTTCCATATCTTTTTAATATAGTACTTGAAGTTCTAGCTAGAGCAATTAGACAACATAAGGAAGTCAAAGGGATACAAATTGGAAAGGAAGAAGTCAAGCTATCACTATTTGCAGATGACCTGATAGTCTACTTAAGTGACACAAAAAACTCCACCAGAGAACTCCTACAGCTGATAAACAACTTCAGCAAAGTGGCTGGTTATAAAATCAACTCAAGAAAATCAGTAGCCTTTCTATACTCAAAGGATAAGCAGGCTGAGAAAGAAGTTAGGGAAATGACACCCTTCACAATAGCCACAAACAGTATAAAGAACATTGGTGTGACTTTAACCCAACAAATAAAAGATCTATATGACAAGAACTTCAGGTCTCTGAAGAAGGAACTTGAAGAAGACCTCAGAAAATGGAAAAATCTTCCATGCTCATGGATTGGCAGGATTAATATAGTTAAAATGGCCATCTTGCCAAAAGCAATTTACAGATTCAACGTGATCCCCATTAAAATCCCAACTCAGTTTTTCATAGAGTTAGAAAAAGCAATTCTCAAATTCATCTGGAATAACAAAAAAAAAAAAAAAAAACCCAGGATAGCTAAAACTATTCTCAACAGTAAAAGAACTTCTGGGGGAATCAGTATCCCAGACCTCAAGCAGTACTACAGAGCAATAGTGTTAAAAACTGCATGGTATTGGTACAGTGACAGGCAAGTGGACCAATGGAATAGGATTGAAGACCCAGAAATGAATCCACACACCTATGGTCACTTGATCTTTGACAAAGGAGAGGAAAACATCCAGTGGAAAAAAGATAGCCTTTTCAACAAATGGTGCTGGTTCAATTGGAGGTCAGCATGCAGGAGAATTCGAATTGATCCATTCTTATCTCCTTGTACTAAGCTCAACTCCAAGTGGACCAAGGACCTCCACATAAAACCAGACACACTGAAACTAATAGAAAAGAAACTGGGGAAGACCCTTGAGGACATGGGCACAGGGGAAAAGTTCCTGAACAGAACACCAATAGCTTATGCTTTAAGATCAAGAATTGACAAATGGGACCTCATAAAATTACAAAGTTTCTGTAAGGCAAAGGACACCGTCAAAAGGACAAAATGGCAACCAACAAATTGGGAAAAGATCTTCACCAACCCTACATCTGACAGAGGGTTAATATCCAATATATACAAAGAACTGAAGAAGTTAGACCTCAGAGAACCAAATAACCCTGTTAAAAATGGGGTACAGAGCTAAACAAAGGATTTTCACATGAAGAAATTCAAATGGCTGAGAAGTACCTTAAGAAATGTTCAACATCATTAATCATTAGGGAAGTGCGAATCAAAACAACCCTGAGATTTTACCTCACACCAGTCAGGACGGCTAAGGTTAAAAACTCAGGAGACAGCAGGTGTTCTGAGGATGCGGAGAAAGAGGAACACTCCTCCACTGCTGGTGGGATTGTAAGATGGTACAACCACTCTGGAAATCAGTCTGGCGATTCCTCAGAAAACTGGGCATGACACTTCCGGAGGACTGTGCTATTCCACTTCTGGGCATATACCCAAAGGATTCCCCAGTATGTAATAAGGACACATGCTCCACTTTGTTCCTAGCAGCCTTATTTATAATAGCCAGAAGCTGGAAAGAACCCAGATGTCCCTCAATGGCGGAATGGATACAGAAAATGTGCAGAGAACATTGCTCAGGGAAGCCACAAAGGCTCCAGATATTTGACTCTTCTTGTTGTGGTAGAATGAATGACAAATGTCTCCAGCAGTCTTAGGCATTTGGTGACATCATTTGTTGCCACAGCAAGAAGCTGAGGACTCACATCCTTTACCATAAGCACAAAGCAGACTTTTTACTCAAAGCCTGTCCTGCGTGGCAAAGCTACACTTCCCCAATGGGAGGGGGTGATTGGGGAATGGATGGAGAGAAGAGGGCTTATGGGACATATGGGGAGGGGGAACCAGGAAAGGGGAAAGCATTTGGAATGCAACGCATTACACATCCTACCCGCTGCCAGGCTGCCACACTGTCCTCAGTAGTATGGGCTCTTACCCTCTGGAACTGTAAGGCAAGACAACCCTAGTTTCCATAAGTTATCTTGGTCATGATCTTCTATGACTGCGACAGAGAGCTAACTAAATCACACTCCTACTCATCCTGAGAGAATCTCACTGGGGCCCTCAGGCTACATGTGTTGTGACAAAGACGTTATCTCTGTGTGGGGAGGCTGTCTACACCATTTGCTAAAGCGGTTTGTGTGTGACTCATCTGATTATAAACAAAAAGTCAGTAAATAAGGAAGCAAATCTGACCTGGGAGCCATCCGGGCAGGCCTGACAGGAGTGCCTATGGCAGAGAAACTGAGTCACTAATAATAGTGGACGCCCCACCCCCACCCCGTGGGGCAGGCAGCCCTTTCAGATGCCACAGCTGGGAATGTGATTGATTATCTTAGAACCAGTCATGCCATAACTGGCATTATAGAAAATACACATTAAGGGCATGGTGGCCACTTTATCTCCAAAGCTTTGAGAGGCATATAAAAAGTTTACACATGAAACTAGGCCCATCCATCATGTGCCTGGTCCTCTCCCTCCTCAGGCAAAGCTGAGAGGAGCAGTCAGCCCTTCACACAGCCGAGCGCGCCAAGCACTGGGCTCCTTCTAGACACAGCATCGGCTTGGAGCAAATGTTTACCTATGCTGTTGCTTAGCACCCAGGGCTGTCTCCCTTTGACATGCTGCACGATGTGTTGCCATGCCTGAGAAGGGCCACTGACCTTCCCATTTGTAGTTGTTTGAATAGGAATGACTCATATATATAGGGAGCAGAACTCTGAAAAAAAATTAGGATTAGGAAGTGTGGCCTTGTTGGAGAAAGTGTGTCACTGGGGGAGGGAGTCTTCTCTCTCTTCTCTCTCTCTCTCTCCCCCTCTCCCTCTCTCCATCCTCCTCTCCCCTTTCTCACTCTTTCCCTCTTCTTCTCTCTGCATGTGGAACAGGATGTAGCTCTCGGCTATTTCTCCAGCACCGCTTGCCGGCGCCACGCTCTCTACCAGCGTCTGAAACTGTTTATATAGTCCATATTCAATGTATTCGTTATAAAGGTTGCCTTGGTCGCAGTATCTCTTCACAGTGATAGAACTGTGACTGAGATATCATCGATGGAATGCTGTACTGATTGTCATGCCCGGCAAGGGTCATGGAAACTAACCGTCAGCTTCTCAGGGGTTCAGCAGGGCCTTTCTTCCGTTTGCTTTCTCTTAGGTTTCAAGGCCCCTCCTTCCCACCCACCCACCCATCCACCCCACCACTCTACTTGCCAACCCCTTCTTTACAGCTTGAAGTCCAAGTGTTAATAAAAAGCCGAACTGTGAGGTCTCCTTATAGACTGTCTTATCTGATGAGGCATCTGAAAATTCAGATGTAAATGACCCTTTTCTGGCTTTATAGAATGATGGTTTAAAAAAAAATAGAGATTTTTGACCCCCCTGCCCCCTTCCCCATTATGGTGCTAGGAGTCAGGATTACAGCAGGATGTGTGAGTCCGTGCATACAATAATCAGTCCAACACCTAATTAAAATTGTAACAACCACACAGTTCTTGCCCATCACCTAGGTCCCATACAACAAAGCAGGACAGTCAGACCCTGTTTAGTGAGTTTAAAGACTGACAAGGTACTGTGGGACAGGGAGGCTGTAGGGATTTAAATGAAATGTGCTATATTTTCTACCCAAGGTTTAAGAAATTCCATTTTTAAAGAAATTTGTTTTACAAACACCACCTGCAAAAATCCCTGCCCCAGTGAGCTTTGCTCTCTCTAGCTGGCCTTGTCAAAGTACCCGGGGTGGGGGTGAAAGGGCTTAAAAGGGGGAGAGTATAGGGGGTTAGGGTGTGGCTAGGTGGCGTGGGGGAAGGTGTCCAGGTGGGCCCCTGCCTGGGCACCTCTGCCCCTGAGGGACCACACACACATAGGCATAGTATAGAATAGAGTTTATTCAGAGTAGGGGATGGGAGTTAGTGGTAGAGAGAGGCAGAGAGAGAGAGAGAGAGAGAGAGAGAGAGAGAGAGAGAGAGAGAGAGAGAGAGAGAGAAAGGGGGGACGAGCCCAAGGGGCAGAGAGGTGAGAGTATATGGGAGAGCAGAGAGCAAAGAGGGAGAGGAGGAGCAAGTAGCCCCTCTTATAGTGGGCCAGATCCATGGGGCGGGGCATACCTGGCTATTGCCAGGTAGGTGTGGGGTGGAGCTTAGACAAAACCCCAACATTCTCCAATATTTGATTAATTAATAAAAGAAAAAGAAAAGAAGTGACGGTGAATATGGCAAAGCAGGAATAGGGTCGTTGTTGAGATCTGGTTGCTTCATGCTGACATTGGGGCGGCATGTCTCTAGGGAACCTAGATAAAGGGGTATGGGGGTGATTGTCCAGTCTCAGGAGGACTGGCTGCTTCTTTGCTGTCCAGGATTTGTAGAGCCATTTGAAGATAGGTCAGGAGAACAGGTCTGGTAGAAGCTGTCTGCGTCTGGAGAAGCTGAGAGGAGGTTGGAGCATGTGAAGGTTGCTTCTCTGGAGCTGTCCTGGATATGGCAAGGGCCTGGACTTAACAAGATGTTGGACCACATTAGTATAGGTAGGGAATAAGACTAAGTACATTTGGGAGAAAGGAAAATTTTCTTAAGATGTACAATTGAAACCCACAGGAATCCCACCCTTTGGAAAGGTAGTAAAGTGGGAACTTGGGCAGATGTACTTATCTGGATGGAGCCTACTTGGTCCATGAGCAGTAGATTTGGGTAGGTTTCCTGTAGCTAACAAGTTTATTAAAAAGATAACAACATGAGTTAACCACATGAACAGTCTTTAAGATGAGCCTTTGTGGATCAGAAGGAATAGAATTGAAGGTTGGGATAATGACAGAGCAAGAAGAGGAAATATGAAGCATTTAATGGAAACAGAGTTTAGGTAAGGAGATAACTGTCTAGCTGTCAGTGTAGTTAGAAGTCTTAAGAATAAACAATAACTTAGCAGTTATATTATTAAAGAATGACAGATTCCAGTAGCCAGCAGTTCTTTGTGGTCTCTGGTCTCCATGGCAGCTTTGGCTGTCAGTCTGGCTTTCAAGCACAGAAGATGCATGGCTTTTTCTCTGTGGAATGGATACCTATGACATGAGAAATGGCTTACCTTTGTTTAGCTAAGTCATTTGACTCAAGGTATCCGGTTTTGTCCATTGCACTCTTTCAGGCAGCATCCTGTGGCAGTGTCCATCTTTCTTCTGAGACCTCCTCGGAGAAGCTGTCAGGCCTTTGGGAATTCTGTCTGTCTTAAATATAATAACAAACTTCTGACAAGATTGAGCGCAAGATAGGAGAGCAATAGTTAAGAGAGAATAGGAATGGAAATCTTAAGTAGCTTTGACAGGTTGCATAGGTAGAGGAAAGTATATTGCCTTGGTTAGTAAAGATGCTAGGATCAGAGTAAGAAAGCTGGCAGCAATGGATTAAATTGTAGTGACAGAAAATGAGTTTGTCTAAGCAGATTTAGGCTCCTTAACATCAACTTGAGCATGCAGGCTATAGGAGCAAATGAGTTAAGGGTGTGGGAACACAGAATAGGTGAGGTTCAGATTCTTTATCATTTACCAGACTGTTAATTTTAAAAATATACAGTCAAAGACAAGTAGCACCCACTGGGTAAGGGAGGGGTACCTACTAGATAGAGTTCCAGCATCCTGGAAGTCTATTAGCAGTGTGTTACAGCCAAGGCTAGAAATTCAGGTCGTCACGAGAAAATCTAGGTGGCAAACGGCTAAGGAAGGACCCAACCTGGTTTCAGGATTTCTGGCGGCGAGAGGGAGAGGAAATATGGGTTCCTTCCGAGTGTCTGGGGTGGGGGCACCCAAAGGAGGGCTTAGATGTCCTAAGCAGGAGTGTGGGCTAGGCATGAGAGGAAACCCTTCGTTCCAAAAGAGGTTGGCCAGTCTTCATTTGAAAGCTAAGGGTTATTTACTATTATGGTTAGTGTTTATTTAAATTTCTAATCTGGTAGAGGGAAGAACCTGACAGGTAGCACATAGGCCCCCTTTGTGTTAAGAATGCTTGACTTGACATGGCTACATATCCTTCCTTCTGCCGAGAATTTTTTCCCTTGAAATACTTTGGATTGTGTGGTCATTTTTCCTGAGACCCCAGACCCATTTCTAAAACCCTACTTCCTGGGAGAGGTTCTAACCCTCTACATCCAACACACCCCTTTGCGCTCCTACCCGGACCGAGCCCGCAGGCCTGCCTGCGCCTTGCTCCTCCTGCTACTTTAATCATCTCTGGGTCTGTGCCATCACTCGCTCTCCATTGCCGACCCTGTCTGCGTATCCAAAGCCTTTCCATGACCAGAAGCCTCATCATTAATCCCTAGCCTACCTTTAAAGCAAGAGGTAGATCTTCTTCGAGTGGCTGCAAGCCCCTGGTGCTGCCACCTGCCACAACTAGGTCTGGGTACGGAGAGCTCTGACACCAGTCATAGCCGTTTCATTTCCAACTCTCTGTGAAAATGGTGTCTTTTCATTCCCTTCAGGTACGATTCCTAGATGAGACCCCTGTCCCCTCACAGCCTTCACTGGTTATTCGTTGTTGTTTTTTGCTTTGTTTTGTTTTTATTGTGCCCTGGTCAACACGCTCTGTGGCATGAAAGGCGCGGCGAGACGTCCTCTCGGGCAGGGCCTAGGCGCTTGGTTCCCTTCCCGGGAGGAAGGTAGGCTGTGTGCGCTGCAAGGCGGGCAGCAGGCCATTCAGCCCCGAGACAGGAGCATCCCCACTGCCATCGCCCTGCCAGACACAACTTGGAATACATTCTAGGTTGCTTGGGAATGTCAAGATGTTTATGGCAATGCAAATATAAAATGAAGCCAAGAGCTGGTCCAGGGGTCTCTCAGATAATGGTGTCTGTATGTTGATTGCTTTGCTGGTACCAATACTTTCCCACCAAAAGAAAAAGAGGGGGACACTAGGACAGGATAGGAAGAGAAAACTTGGGACTGGGTTGAAGGCCCTGCCCTGGAGTCTGACTGAAGCCACTTCCCAGGTGAGAAATAAGGTTCCCAGCACAGATGGCCTTTGCTGTGAAGATTCCAACAAGGACACTCCTGCTTTGTATTAGACCCCTTAGGTTCCTTTTACCTAGTAACAAAACCAGGCTCACTGTTTTGGGAAGGGCCTCACTCCTTTCCTGAGAATCTCAACAAGACAGCTACATTTGTTTACAGGGAAGATGCCCCACTTCCTGCATCCCTATGGTGCAGACTTTAACCTTATCAATTGTAATCTTGTTAGGGCTCTCAGGAACCACCCTGCAGCCCCAGTTAGATCCTTAGCCACCCTTTGAGGAGACTTTCAAACCCCACTGAAGCCTTCCATATGGTTATCGTAAGACAATGACATCGATCCCTTCAGACAGGCAGGCCTGTGCTCATAAGTGCACCTCACTTTCTTCTGAGCACCACCCCTTCCTCTCAACCCTTATGCCTGAGTCTGTATTAAAGTCTTCATTAAACCTAGACAGTGCCTTGTAATGCCTAGTTCCGAAATTCTTTTCTGAATGAAAGCCACAAACTTCAGTTTGGCTTGAGCTGAGGTCCCAAAAAGGTTAGGGGTCGTCCTTAGCTGCCATCAGTGCTGCAGTGGGGCTGGGCCTTTTCCTCTGTTCCCTACACTGCCAACAGGGCTGCTTGACCGAGTAACCTCATCTTCCTGCCAGAGAGTTCTTCCCTATGCACTTGCCCTAAGCCCTGCTTCCTGTAATGTTCTCCCCCAGTGCTCGGAGGATCTACTCCTCTCCAACTACACAGCTAAGGGGAGCGCTACGAACTGAGGGTCCTGAGGATACAGGACGACTGGACGGTGCTCTTCACAGGGAGGTGAGCTTGGGCCGAATTTGGACCTAAGAAAGAGGAAGATGTAGAGGGTGGAAGGGCGCGTGTCACAGGGATCCCCACTTGAGCCTAGCCGTGGCCGCTGCAGTCATCGCTAAGTTCCTCCTTCCGGCAGAATGGGCTGTGGCCGGAGTCTCTGCACGTGCAGGCATCTTCTGAGATGTCCAAGGACGTGTGGTTACTCACTGCTCCATCCGTTCTTCAGCGACAGTGAGATGCCAGGCACCTGCCTTTGGGGAATTTGGTGGTAGGCAGCGTAGGAGTCAGGACAGAGAGGGCGCTCCAGGGCCTGGTTTTCATGGGGTCCGGACTGGGCCAAGTCCCTGTTGTTCACCGCTCTTGGAAGTCCCTTACAAACCAGAATATCGAAGCTGTTAGCCATGGTTGTTCTGCCCATAACCACATTTAAACAGAAGGCGACATGATAACTACTGCATTAGCACAGTTGCAGGACACTGCTGATCGCAGAGAGGACAGGCGCCGTGGACCCCAGGGCTGGATATACTTCACACAGCGATGGGACCGATCTCACGCTCCCAGTGGTCCCTGCTGATCCTGTCTGGCCATCTTGACAGCATCTCACTGATGCTTGTGTTAAGAGTGTCACTACTAAACTCTATGTTCTGTTCACAGATAGAGGGATCTTGGTCCTGGATACTCCGATTAGTGCGGGATCTGCGCCCTCTTCAGGTTGTCATTACGGTGCCCTATTGTGAACCTTGTCCTCCAGAGTTTCTCATGAATTTTCTCCTTCATTGTGATCTCCCTCAGACGTGTGACAGTCCTCTCCTCACTCTGTCCACTGCACTAGGTCACACCAACTCCAACACCGGGACAGGGAACAGGAGGGTGGGACCCCTGACCCTCCCTCTCCCTCTGCCTGGGTGTGATGATAGCGTGACTGCAGGGGTCTTCCCATCCTCTCCATCCATTTCCTGTTTGCCTTCCTCTGGACTTTCTTTCAACACCCCAGGGCCTCACAGAGCACATACACCCAGGAAGCACCCATTGGTGTTTGACCCTATCCACTAGCCAGTTCTTCTACAAGGGAAGCCCCAGAACAGAGAGCTCTGTCTTCCTTATCTTTGGACTCTAGAAGTCTGGGCTATCTAGTGTGGCTACTGCATGAATGTGCTTTAGTAATTCATGTGCTTCATTAAGCAATTAAATGCCTAATTAATCAAAATTAGATTAAAGTCTGACCCTTGGCCGTGCGTGCTCCATCCCAAATGTCCCAAAGAGCAACTGACAATGAAGAACACGTTCTCTGCTTGGGGCACCTGAGGTGCCTCTGACACCACTCCTGTACAGCATGCTTTCCAAGCTCGCCACGTGTGAGGTATGTCTCTCACAGTGGACCGTCAGGGCGGTGTGAGTAGAGCTGGAACTGTACTGAGCCAGGGGAGCTGAGGGAGGGAGGCCGCACAGGCCTTGCTTTGGCTCCCCTCCCTCATCGAAAGATCTGCAGCTGTTTGAAGTATCTTGTTAAAGACCTCTGACTGGACAGACCTGGAGTGTGAATCAGAGAGAGTCCCAAAAGGAAGCCAGGGGCCAAGAGAGCCACTGATCGTAAGTGGGTGTGAGCCTGAAGAGGGGCTTCGTGGAGCACCTCAACTCCAGATGAGAAAGAGGCCTCTCAGGGAAGTAATAGCTCTCTAGGTCCGTGCCAGCAGAAGACAGCGTCAACAGCCCCTTCCCAAAACAGCTTCCGAGACTGAGTATTAAACCAGCAAGAAAAAGGGAATGTATTCGAGTCTGTTCATCATCTGCATCGTCCAAGCTACTAGTAAGAGGTCTGTGCCTCCAGCATTAGGAGTGCTGGCTATACAGCCATCGTCTTTGCTCTGGTGTGTAGAGATGGTTTTCCCAGGTTGCTACAGGAAACACCAAATCCTTGTTGGTAGCACCTGGGAACACTGCACAAGAGAGTCTGGAGCAGTGAGAGAAATCTGGTGGGGCAGGATTTGCTCATGGCATGAACTTGAACCTAATGACAGCCTGCCTCCCTTGCGTGTGCCAAGTGGGGTGGGAAGCAGAACCTCTCTCTTTCTGATTTCAACCCTTCTGGGTTACAGGCACTGCCAGGTCTACATCATCCGTGATATCGGTCAAGGGTTGTTGTTTGAACTCACTGAAGAGCTGGCTTTGGAAGTCAAGTAGACCCCCCCCCCCCCCCCGTTTCAGACTCAAGCATGTGTGCCTCAAATTGTCTCCCAAAGTCCTTTTTGTCTGGGTTTGTTTGGGTCACCGGTGAACATAACTCTGTGACAGGAAAGAGAGGTCAGCAAAACAGCCCCAAAAGAAACGCACTGTGCCCTTGAGAACAGCAAGAAGGTGAACTATTTCCAACAGAGGTTACTATTGTTTATCCCATGATATAAACGTACCTGCAGTGGAAAAGAGGTGGAAGGCCCGCCAACCAGAAGCCCCTCCACAGAAGCCCCTCCACAGAAGCCCCTCCACAGAAGCCCCTCCACAGGAAGCCACAGGAAACCCAGCCACGAAAGTTCAATCAGGAATGCCAGCTGATGCCTCAGCTTCACAAATTGATTCCCTCTGGGTGTTTGGAGCATCCTGTCCACTCCCTGCTAGGTATCCTTTCTTTTGGTTTACTATATACTTGATAAACTCACTCAACTCACTCTTGGGATTACATAGAACTGAAGAGACAAGGCAGATGTCCAGTGTCCTTGAGATTGTAGTGCGTGCCCCAGAATCATAGGCGACGAGGAGGAAGCTTGTCCTGAGCTCATGTTGGCCTCCACCACTCACCCATCATCACCTCAACTTGCTCATATGTCCATCATGCCCAGAATCCCTGTGTGGCCAAGCAGGATCCTGAAGGGGTGGGAACGGGCTGCTGGGTTGGTTGTATTGAGTCCCTGGCTTCCCCTCCTGGAGTTGGCCAGACCTGAGGGAACCTCCGGGAGCAGGGAAAGATTGTCTCTGGTCCTCTGAGACCTATTGCACATGGCTAATGGGCTCCCGAGTTCCAATACATTCAGATACACCTCCCTTCCCGTCCACCTGGGTAACAGGGCAAGCAAGCCCCAGCAGGTCCTGACTGCCTGTAGGAGGGTGACTTTGTGAACAGTGAAGAAAGAGCAACAGCCTGCCTGTAACCTGCTGCCACCTCGACCCTTTGCCCTCTGGCCTCCGGCTGCAGCCACGCCCTCTTCCTCTTTGCATTTCAATGCCTTTGTTTCCTCGGAAACCTCT
The DNA here is from genome assembly GCF_947179515.1 of Apodemus sylvaticus. NCBI lineage: Eukaryota > Metazoa > Chordata > Mammalia > Rodentia > Muridae > Apodemus > Apodemus sylvaticus. The sequence goes on along the minus strand of NC_067486.1, from coordinate 83,330,813 downwards.
CATCTGTGCAGCTAAGGTCCCTGGGACCTCGCTGGCTAAAAAGGTATCCCTCCCTCCAGAGCCTCCTTCCTAGGCTTTCGAATTACGGAATAACTACTGAGCAGTCCTGAGGAATGAGGCCGTAGGGTGCAGCAGTCAAGCCCCGGCTGCTTCCCTGAGCCCCACCCTCTGCCCGTCTTCCGTCTCTCCTGCCCTGGGACTCTGGACGCTCATCATTATTCTCTTTTTGGAATCCACAGAGAACAGTGAAGGCATCAATGGACATGAAAAGAAGGAAGAACTGTGTAAGGAGGAAAGATGGTAAAGCCAGGAAGCACAGCCCTTCCTCTGTGGTGGGCGGTGCCGAAGCAACCTTGACCACCGGCCTCCAAGGCTGTGTGGGGGAAATCAGAGTGAAGGGAGGCACCGTGCTCCCTTTCATGCAGGCAGGGCTGCCCACTTGCTCCAAGACGGCCATTCCTGTGGATGCTGAGCAGATTCTGGAACCAAGTGAGGGCTACTTTCATACCTCTGAAAGAGCAGTAGCATCCAAGACAGCTGAGATGTGGGTAAGCACTGGGAGTCCTCAACCTCAGGGGAGCCCTGTGTAGCTCTGGGGAGACCTCATGGTCCTGAGGCTACTGAGGATCTGTAGACAAAGCACAGGCAAAAATAAATAAATAAATAAATCCCAGTCAGTGAAGGCTGGGCTTACCTCAGCTGGGCTTATGCTGAGGGCAGGGTCATGATTACTTGTGTTCCTTTTATTTCTTGTGCTGATAGAAGTATACATACTTGGGCTTCTTCTATTTTTTTTTAAAGATTTTATTTTATTTATATGAGCACACTGTAGCTGTTTTCAGACATACCAGAAGAGAGCATCAGATTCCATTAGAGATGATTGTGAGCCACCATGTGGTTGCTGGGAATTGAACTTAGGACCTCTGAAAGAGCAGTCAGCGCTCTTAACCACTGAGCCATTTCTCCAGCCCCTGGGTTTGTTCTATTTTAAATGGTATTTTTCTGCATGATTATATTGGAATACTTTAAGATATATAATGTATATTATATGCTTTTATGTAATATATTAAATAGATTTTAACTACCACAGCATAATTGTTTCTATTGAAAGGCACAGACAAGGTTTGGTGGCAACACAGAAAATATTTTCAGGAAAAAGAGCTCCTGGAAGCTGTCATAGTGCAGGCCCTGGTTCCACCATGGTTGACAGAGCCGGTTCTTCAGCGTCCCTGATGGGGCTGCGTACTCTCAATCTCAAGGTGAGTGGCGCCCCAGACGGAGGCTGGGGAGGTGAGCTTACTGCATTGCTGAGCAGGATACTGCCGTCCGGAAACAGCTTTCCAGGTGGCAAAAGTCCTAGACAGACAAAAGGTGCTGGCAGGAAAGAAACTTCTACTAATTAGACTCACCGTCTTGTGGAATTTCCCAAATGGAGTTCCCAGAAATGTCCTAGGAACTTGCTAAGCACCTGTCGCAGCTTAACTGCAGAGTGGCGCTGTCAGCCTGGTTTGATGGTGTCTGCGGACCTTGGGTCTGCTTCCTCCAGGTGCGACAGTGCCTGCCTCCTTTCCCTGTCACTGAAGGAGCACACTTTGCCACTCCTTCGTGGCTGACTGGTAGACTCTGTCATGCTGTCAGCTCTCACAAAGCTTTTGTCTGAATCAGGCCTTTCCCTAAACTATTTGCAGCCACTGTGTCCTCCTTGGGGAGAAGGCTGGCCTTGGAGCGGGAGGACACACTCTAGAGCAGGAGAGGCCTGTAGTCCCATACAGCTTCCCACAAGGTGCCCTTGTTCCCTCACTTCTGTGTCCCCAGAGACCGGATCCTGTGCCTACACTATAGATGCTCAGAGTGACATTCGGGGGAGCAGTGCCCTGAGATCCAAACAGACATTGAGCTCAAGCCTGAGGACAAGAGTCCTCTTCATAGCTCATCCTCTGAGCAGGATAAGGTGGTGCTGATGACTTTTTAATTCTATAGATTTCAAACTAGTTTCAGAAATACATTTCTTATTTAAAGTTGTAGGTTTTAATCTTAAACCAGATGTATCTACTGCTGATATATATATATGATATATATATGATACATATATAAAATCTCAAAGCATATGTAGGGACATGCAGCCTACACAAGGTAGACCTTAGTGAACTTTGTGAACACAATGCCTGCCAGGTTTCCCTTGGCATCTCACTCTGCACCATCTTTCCTTCCACAAAAGACGACCTGTGGAGCATCAGCCTCAGCCTCTTGCCAGAGCACACCGCTGTCCTCATCCTGCTCAGAATGCACATGTCCTAACTCACTTCTCTGTCACAGCCTTGCAGGTTAGAGATTCCTATTCTGCCCACAGGAGACTGCCACTATGACTGAGACAGACCACTGTGCTGACGTGGGTATCAGCAGCAGACTTATGAACTGATAGGGACTAATATATCACATGTAGTCATACTGTGTAATAAGCATCAATTAAAACAACACAAAGGAGCTTTTTTCTACAAACCATCCCTCGTGGCAGGGAGCTGCATCTGAATTCTGCCCAATAGTTCAGGCAGAAATGCTACCCTCTCCTCCAGAGCATAGATCTGGGTGGGAGGAACATTGCCTCGCTGTTCCCTTTGGATCATCAGCAAACACCAGGGGAAAGGTGAATTCAGGCCAAATGTGCTTGACTAGATTTGCCAGATTTGACGACAGTCATTGACAATCTATCAGAGATGTTCAGAAGGGGAAGAAATTCCGATTCCAGAGTAGGATGCTCATGGGGCTGATGGGAGCAGGATCCTCAATCTGGGCACGGCCTGGAGAGTGAGGAGGAACAGTAGGCATTTTTGTAGCAGGACCGAGACAGTCTGCAGGAGAGCTCTTCAGTGCAGCAGTCATCAAGGGTCTCAAAGGGAAGCCATGTCTCCAAGCCTGTGCCACAGCATCTGGGCTGAACAGGTTGTGAGAGCAGGTTCTGCTGAGGGAGGTGGGAGGGAGGAGGCACACTTCTAGTGGGTGCAAGTGCTGTCTGTCCTCCACACCTGTTGTCAGATCATCAGTGACACCCTCTGGGTGTACTCCAGCTCTCTCTGCTACCTCTGGAGCAATTGGGCCACTTCATCCCTAATGATCCACCAGCTAAGTCCAGGAGTGTGCACTGTCATAGCATTCTGTGGGGAACGCTTGAAGTTGGGGAAAGGCCTGTGAGCTGAACCACTCTGTAGCCAGAGGAGGCAGGAGGGAGTCCAAGTAGTCAGCTGACCTCCAGGGGGAAGCTGAGAGGTAACGACACTGGGAAAGAGAGACAGGATGTGGTCTGCCTGTCAGGAAAATGGCATAGTCCATTTGGTCAGGACTGAGCCACCAGACATGGCCATTTCTGGGCCAGCCCTTGCCCTTCTCTTGGTTCAGGCCTCCTATTGGACATCTTCTGTCCCACAGACACCGGGGGCTGATAACACTTGGGTAACGGAATAAAGAGACCCCTCACCTCTCATCAGAACATGAACAGATGACTCACATGTGAAACCCTCTGTTCCCAAGGAACCAGTATTTCACCTCTTGGCCTATTACCCCCTCTCCAAGTCTAAAACAGGGTACAACCACTGCTCAACTCACAAGTCACCCCACAGGGTCAACATGGGATCACACGGGTGATAACAGATCCTCTGTGAAAGCTACAAAGCTTCAGACCCACAGGCACCCTGGAATGTCTTACATGCCATGTCTTCTACCCATGTTTGCCTGTGAGATACTGCCATTCCGCACATCTGGCCCACGCTCCGGGCCCCTGATGGGATGCAGAGTTCATTTTTCCTCAGGCTTTGTCTGTGTGTGTGTGGGGGGGTGGGGGGTTGTTGATGTTGATGTTGTTGTTGTTGTTGTTGTTGTTTTTACACCTCACAGCACTCGTAACTAGGCCATGAGAGCAGGCTAGTGTCACAGAGCAGGAACTGAGGACAGACATCAAGTGTCTTCCCCACATTACACCAGCTCCCAGGTGGGACCTGTGGACAGGCTAGCGGGCAGTCATGCCCGACTTTGCTTACTGTATTGTTTCCCCTCGGTGACAGTTGTGTCTTTCAGTCAGTCCCATGCATGCTTTAATTACCGTCACAGAACACGCCGAGACCCATCTTCTTAAGCCTTGCTTTGACTCATCTGCCCCCAGTGGTCAAGAACAGGAGAATCAGTCATCTGGAAAAGACAATTCTTTCCCATGGCCCGCCACCAGTGTGCCACAGTCGCCCCTGTTTTGAACCTGTTTTTGAAGACTGTGGATTAAGAAGCAAAGATGCTAAAACACTCAAAAGTAAGAAACACACCTTGCAGTCTAGGGAAGCTACCTACCACATGGGCTGGCAGGGCCTGCAGGTGCTGCCACAGTGACTGAGATTTGCTTATCAAGACTGAGACTGTAAGCAAAGGCTTAAGCTCAGGGAGTGGGTGTGGCCCTGCCAGTGCTCAGCCTGGCCTCTGCCCACATGCCCAGCCAGTAGGTCAGACCTTAGTCAACAGAGACCCTGGAGCCCAAAGACTTTCTCTGGCACAGCCTGGAGCCACCTTCCTGATTTTTTTGAGCCTAACTACTTGTCTCCAGATAAGGTCAGTTTGGGAAAGGGTAATTACCCATGCAACTGCCTCGTGGGCAGTGGGCTTAGAGTGCTCTGAATTCTGAGCCAGTTAGGGGTCCAGCAGACTACTGGCCCTCCGGGGTGGTCAGTACTAGAGGGCAGTGGGGATCCGAGCACACTCTGCCCCTGGATGTTCACAGGGCTTCATCCTGCAGAAAGGCCTTGCCTGTCAGGTCAGAGGGTGAAATATCTAAGAGGCGACTTAAAGCATGCATGGGACTGACTGAAGGACACAACTGTCACCGAGGGACAACAATACAGTAAGCGAAGTCGGGTGTGACTGCCGGCTAGCCTGTCCACAGGTCCCACCTGGGAGCTGGTGTAACGTGGGGAAGACACGTGATGTCTGTCCTCGGTTCCTGCTCTGTGACAGACACTAGCCTGCTCTGATGGCCTAGCTATGAGTGCTATGCGGTGTGAAAATGGATTTGTGCCATTCTGTGAGGCTAAGGTCTTTCTCCAGGAATCCAACCATTTCCCTGTCGCCATCTTGAGGCAGGAGAATTTGGGAAGACCATGACAAGTGCTAGGTTTGCTATCCAGAGCATGACCCAGAGATCTCCAGACAGTGAGGGGGTCTCTGCCTTCACGGAACTAACAAATTTCTCTACCCTGCAGTCATTATTGCCTGGCGATGTGATGTGGGGAGACCCCTCAGTCTGAGCTGCCGTGTTCTCAGCCATAAGGTAGGAGTTGCTGCACTATGCAGCTCACGGCACAGCTGGTTTTGCCAGTAACTGTAGAGTCTCAGACCTCTGCAGGGTTGCACTGAGGCTCTACCCACCCTGGAGCTGTGACCGGATGCCCTCTCTAGATGTCACCATGACAACAGGTCATGTTAATTCTTCCAGATACAGGGCTGGAGAGATGGTTCAGCGGTTAAGGACACTGGCTGCTCTTCTGAAGGTCCTGAGTTCAAATTCCAGCAACCACATGGTAGCTCATAACCATCTGTAATGAGATCTGACCCCCTCTTCTGGGGTATCTGAAGACAGCTGCCGTGTACTTACATATAATAAACCTTTAAAAATTCTTCCAGATACATAACTGATTTTTTTTTTTTTTAGGTAATTCTTAGGAAGCACCAAACATTTTTTCTTCAAAGTTTTTTTTTCCTGTTTATCTTCAAAATAATAAAATAGCTGCAAGCAGCCCCTGTTAACATTTCCACATTGAAGAACAGGGAAACGCGATGACAACGGGCTGAATACTGTTCCAGCTTTGACCGACGGCCACCAGGCATGGGCGATCACACTTCTCTGTTTCACGGTTTGCCTCATCTCAATGGAGGCTTCTCCATCAGTGCCTCTGGATAAGGCGCGGCTCTCACCGCCCAGCAAACAAATTTCTTTTTGCAGCCGATGGAGGCTATTACCAAGAAGCAGAACAGGTCAGAGGGCTGAGTGAAAGCAACAGGAAACAGTCCAGCCTCAAATGGGACGTGTGTCACATACCCACACCGTAGACTCGCAATGCCGTGGAAGAAAAGGACGCCTGCAAGACCTGCTTTGAGACGGCACCCTCTGGACCTAACAGGGTCTGTCCCAGGAACTCCCAGCACAAGACCACAGCAGTCACACGGTGTGAGATGGGGACAGGTTCCCAGGCATGAAGAGCTACAGTGGTCAGTAGCTGCCGAGAGAGGAAGAAGCAGCTCTCTTCAGGGGTGGGACCCTGGTAGTTACCCATCCAAGCCTCAGTACTTATGGGAGCACCAACTGGGCTCAGTAGGCGATACGTCAAACCCATTACTTCTTCTATAGTTATGTATGCACATATTTTACATATATAATTCTATAATTATAATTTGAGTATACATATATAATCTCTAATTACATATATACATATATATCAATAGTTATATATGTATATATAATTATATGCATTCTATCTATATATTCTGTCTTAGGCTTTTACTGCGATAAACAGACATCATGACCAAGGCAATTCTTATAAGAACAAAATTTAGTTGGGGCTGGCATACAAGTTTAGAGTTTCACTCCATTATCAAGGTGGGAACATGGCAGCATCCAGGCAGGCATGGTGTAGGAGGAGCTGAGAGTTCTACATCGTCATCTGAAGGCTGCTAGAATACTGACTTCCAAGCAGCCAGGCTGAGGGTCTTAAGCCCACATCCACAGTGACACACCTACTCCAACAGGGCCACACCTTCTAATAGTGCCACTCCCTGGGCCGAGCATATATAAACCATCACGTACTCTCTCTATAGAATATATATATTATAGAAGTCATGGATTTGAGCAGGAGTCTGGTGAAAGACATAGTAGGCGCTGGAGTGGCAAGATGGAGGGATAGAAACATAATTCTCAGAAATTAAAATGAAGTATTTCTACATATTCAGTCTGTGGGGGTATTTTAAACACATACTGCTGGTTTGAATGAGAATGGCCCCGTAGGCTTAGACATTGACTGCTTGGTCCCCATTTGGTGGAACTGTTTTGGGAAGAATCAGGTGTGGCCTTGTTAGAGGAGGCGTGTCACTGGGGTGGGCTCTGAGGTTTCAAACGCCCACATCAGGCCCACATCAGTCTCCCTCTCCCCCTCCCTCCCTCCCTCCCTCTCCCCCTCCTCCTCCCCCTCCCCACCTGGTCTCTCTGCCTCTTGCTTGCGGATCAGTTGTAAGCCCTCAGCTAGTGCTCCAGCACCATGTCTGTCTGTCTGTCTGCCTGCCAACATGTCTTTCTGTCTGCTGCCTGCTTCTTCCCCATGCCCCGCCTTTTTTCCACTGTGATGATGCTGGACTCGCCCTTTGAAACTTTACAGTTTTATGCAAGCCTCCAATTAAATGCTTTTTTCTATAAGTGGCCTTGGTCATGTCATGACATCTCAGCCGTAGAACAGTGACTAAGACACACACCAAAGTGTGCTGTCCTCAGCTATGCTGCAGCCCAGTGGCTCCCTGGCAGCTGAAATATATTCACGAAAACTCCTGCCAGTAAGATCAGCTGCCGTCTCCATGTGTTTCCTGGCCCCTCGATGCAGATCCTGGGAAAGATAACAGTGGCTTCAGAGTGTGTGTGGGGTGATCCGTGATAAAGCAACCTGTCTTCCCGCTCAGAAGCATCGAATCGAGTGACTGGCAGAGAGCAGGGTCGAGTCTCAAAGGCTCCACCCACCCACCCAGTTCAGGAAGTCTGTAGGAATCAGGACAGTTAATCTGATGCATCATATTTGAGGCAAGTCACAAAATTCATACCCTGTGATGGTTTGAATATGCATGACCCAGGCAGTGGCACTGTTAGGAGGTGTGGCCTTGTTGGAGGAAGTGTGTCACTGTGGGTGGGCAATGAGACCCTCCTGGCTGCCCATGAAACCCTTTCCCCTGCTTGCCTTTGGAACCAGATTCGGCTCCTCCAACCCCATGCCTGCCTGCACGCGGCCACGCCCCCGCCACGCCCCCCCGCCATGACGACACTGTAAGGCAGTCCCAATCAAATGTCCTTTTGTAACATTTGCTTCCATTATGATATCTCTTCACAGCAGTGGAAACCCAAAGACAAGGCGCATTCTGAAAATGATTTTAGGCCAGAAGAGGGCGCCAGATCTTTTGGAACTGGAGTTCCAGATGTGAGCCAGTGCGGCAATGCTGGCATGGAACCCCTGTCCTTTGGAAGAGTGGCCAGTGCTTTTAACTGCTGAGCTGTCCCTCCAGCCCAGGATATATGGAAGTTTTACACACGCTGTTGCTCTGAAAGGAAACCCTGTACCTGGTACATCTCATACCCACCTGCCAGTCGTAGAAATGCCTTCTTTTTTTTTTTTTTTTTTTTTTTTTTTTTTTTTTTTTTTAGGAATGCTGCCTTTTGTGTCTGGCTCACTTCAATAAGAAAATGGTTGTGAGGTTCATCCATTTTGAGAGTGCACCCCAAGTAAACCTTTTTTTGCAGCAGTAATTCCATTATGGGAAACAGGTGTTTCCCTCCTGGCCCTCATTCACCTGCACTATTTCTTTCTTTTTCTCTTTCTTTCTTTCTTTCTTTCTTTCTTTCTTTCTTTCTTTCTTTCTTTCTTTCTTTCTTTCTTTCTTTCTTTCTTTCTTTCTTTCTTTCTTTCTTTCTTTCTTTCTTTCTTTCTTTCTTTCTTTCTTTCTTTCTTTCTTTCTTTCTTTCTTTCTTTCTTTCTTTCTTTTTTTGTTTCGAGACAAGGTTTCTCTGTGTAGCCCTGGCTGTCCTGGAACTCACTCTGTAGACCAGCCTGGCCTCAAACTCAGAAATCTGCCTGCCTCTGCCTCCCAAGTGCTGGGATTAAAGGCAACCCCACTATTTCTTTTTCAAGAAACTTATTTGTGGCCTCTTGGCTGCAGTTGATATTCATATAGAACCTTTCATTGATAGCATTCCCAACAGGTTTAATATATTGTTTCTTATGAGATAGCACTTCCTTCCATTTTGTGGGGTGCAGTTCTCGAAGCACACATGATCTCAGTGCCCCCACGTCTCCTGACCTTGTTGGTGAAACGTATACAGTGTGTGGTAGAGGCCTACGGTAGTTAATACAGAGATCGACAACTTTGCAGAATCTGCAGTCACCTAGAATACACACTTCTGGGCATGTCTGTGAGAGGGTTTATGGCTCGGTTAACTTGGGGGGCGGGGAAATCCACCCTGGCTGGGTGGCCTGGGGTCCTGACTGAAAGGAAAGTCCAGGTGAGCTGAGTGAGGTCCAGCAGTCGGCTGTGTCTCTTGACTGAAGCCCACAGTGTGAGCAGCTGCCGCAAGCTCCTGCTATCATGCCTTCCACGCCATTGTAGACTGCATGCTGCCTGCCATGCAGTGCGCTCTCTCTCTCTCTCTCTCTCTCTCACACACACACACACACACACACACACGTGTGTGTGTGTGTGTGTGCGCGCGCGTGCGCATGTGCTCTCTCCATTTTTTAGAAAGATTTATTATTATATGTAAGTACACTGTAGCTGTCTTCAGACTCCAGAGGAGGGCATCAGATCTCATTATGGACAGTTGTGAAAGCCGCCAAGTGGGTGCTGGGATTTTAACTCAGGACCTTCAGGAGAGCTGCCAGTGCTCTTACCCACTGAGCCATCTCTCCAGCCCCACCATTCTTTGTCCCGACCCGCAGGACAGTCAACAGGGTCCCTGGACCACCTAGGAGAAGGTGAGAGACAAGAGACTCGAGAGATGGGCAGCAAGACAGTATTCTGATCAAGCTGTCAAATTTTATTTTTTACACAAGGCAATATAAAGAGAAGCAAACAAGGTGTAGGGAGGGGTAAGGGGGAAAGTCTCAGGGATCTGGCATCATTTCTCAGAAACAGTTTCTCAGTTTCTGGGAAAAGCTGGCTATTGCTGCAGGAATCTTGGCACGACAAAGAGGTCATGATAACCTAAGCACAGGTGAGCTCCGTTTGGTCTACCCCACTCAAGTGAGCTCTGCGTGTACTGATGATCAGCTCTTTGATTAATCTTCAAGCTCGGATATTTCTTTTTAAAAGCAGGCCAGAAAAAGGCAGGCTAGAAATGGCTGAAAGGAGGGGGTTTTGAGATCTAAGTAAGAATGGCACCTGGCAATTCTTTACATGCTGGGGTTTGTGTGTGTGTGTGTGTGTGTGTGTGTATCGCTTTACTGTATGCCACAGCCAGTGTGTATAAAGCAGTTAAACCTTGTGAAACAGAGATCCACGAAATTCAGACAGGTAGATGTTACAGACTGACTAATAGAAGATTATGTTAAAGAGAAGCTTTTGTACAGACTTCAAACTTAGTTCTCTTGAATATTCACTGGTTCATGAAAAGTGGCTTGAGAAACCTCAAGATAGATGACTATGAAAGGAGCAGACTTTCTGGGGTCTGAAGGGCTTCGTACTTGAAGACACTCCAGTCAGCAGAGGGTCGTGTTGAGCATTCTGCAGACACAACTGTTTCGAATCTGCAGCTGCCTGGGAGCCCTTCATGCGGCTGAGCCCAGCCTCCAGCCGGAGCTGCTGAACCACCTTAATGACAGCAGCAACGCTGGAAGAACCCGACGTGGCCTTGGGACAGCCGGGCCAACTCTTACAAGCGTGTTGAAAGGCTATCCTTTTCCCATCTGGTGGCTTTGTCACCCCCATTGAAAACCAACTGACCACCAGCTTGAGGCTTTGTCAACTACAGCCTGTGCCTTGTCATCTGAGCGCCGTGGCTTGACAGCAGGCTCTGTTTGCTTTCTTCTCCATGGTCTGGGAATCTGAGAACGTGCTCCTTCCAGGCCTTTGTGCTCCACAGTGCGAGTCCTCCACCCGTGCCACTCTGCAGGAAGCACTCTATGTTTAGTCTTAAGTTTCCGTGTGCACTTTTAAACCAGCATTTCAGTATCTGCACTGAGGTAGCTCAGATTGTCATAGGAATTTGTTTGAACTATAATTAGAACATTGTAGCATCTTTACAAAGAAGCTCAAAATTGTTTGAGACTTTCCTATTTTCTGTGTTAAACCTGACTGATAGCCAGAAACATACACATACTTAATGTATAATAATGTATGCATACTGGCTTGTATAAAATTTGTGCATAAAATCTAGTTCCGATACCCCACAGCCAGCAAGGCACTAAACACTGCTGTTAACACCAACAATTCCCTTGTGTTTTGGTTTTGGTTTGTGTTCAATAACAATCCTTCACATGGAATCTACCCTTTCTTTAAAGGCAGGGTGACAGGATATCCCATCTGCAGAACTGTTGATGGCACTCCACTGAAACTTTGTGGCCACTGAAGAAGGCTCTGCAGTTTCGCTCTCCCCTGGGCTCGGGGCAGTGACACTACCCTCCTCAGGGATGCAAAGTGTCTTGACTGTTATCGATGCTTCTGTCCCAGTGGACAGGCTTGCCTAATGTATGCATTCTGGCAGGAAGAGTTGGGTTTCCTTCTTTACTAAGGTGTAGTGCTGTTCCATGGCACATGCACACCATTTGTGTGACTGTCTGTGAAGGTTAGTTAAGCTGCCTCTCGCTAAGGCCTCACGCAAGCTAGCCAAGCGTCGGACCTTAAAATTATACCCTCAGTCCAGCACTGGGGTCAGACAGGCACTGTACTGAGTCTGTAGATCCCTAAGGAGGCAGCTTGCCCCTTAATGGTCCCAGCCCCTCTCACTGGTACCGAACTGTGAGGGAAGCCTAACCTCGGGACCACTGAAGAGTCACACGCCACACCACAGCACGCCTCAGTTTGCCAGCCTTACCCCAGTGACAGGACAGCTTGCTGGAACTGTGTGGTAGGCAGACCTCAAGACAGTGGCAGTGCCAGCTCCCTTTTGAATGACTTCTTGGACAGCTGGTCTCAGGATGAACTCCTAGGTGCTGCAGAGAATGCCTTCAAGGTACGGATTTCCAGGGCCTTGCCCAGTGCAATGGTTAGAATGCCCAGGTTGGGTGGTGAGGATGTGCCATCAGTTCTCTTAGCAACCACCCATTCTTGAACACATCTACTGGAGCATTTCCAACATGTCTGTGTACTGTGGCAGGCCCTGGAGATTCAGACATGCAGGGCCCATGCTAAGCACATGGCACGGTAGATTCTCAACAAATACTTTCTGTTCTAAAAGTGTGAGCTGCACAAGATATGTGAGTTGCATAGTCCGTAACTCGACATCACAGAACAGGAGAAAAGATGAAAAAGTTAACAGGCTGAGGGGACCTGTTGGTCACATTCAAGAGCTCACTTCCAACAGCAACAGGAGCCTCTGGGGCATCTGTAGACCAAGGCACTATATCAAAGGGTGAGAAGGAGGAGAGGAGAGAAAAGGAGGAAGAAATGAGAGAGAGAGAGAGAGAGAGAATGACTCACAGATACAGTTGTAGGCCAGGCCAGTCTTCAGGTGACATTTCCTCTTTCCAGGTGACTGTAGGTTTATGTCAAATTGACAACTGAGGTAAAATAGATCCAAGACTTCCAGAAGAATGTTCAAGAGCTTCCAAAGCAGCCCAGCCTGACTCCACTGGCCACTAAGTGCCTATAAATGAGAGTGTCCTGCTTTGTCTAGCAGGTACCAGCAGGTTCCAGGCGGAAGACTGGGTGTGCTCTGGCACCACCCACTGGCCATTCTTGGATTGCAGGCTCTTACAGGAGTTTTTCAGCTTCTGATGATGCATTTAGGTTTGAAAGTGCTTACGTGCTTTCTTATGGATTATTCCAGGCGATAACAGGAGAATCATTAATCCTCTTTGTGTCTCTGGGATCTCTGTTAGATTTCCAACACTACGGCAACATACCTGAGATCAAGGTAAAGGAGGAAGCCGTGGCTCAAGATGTGAGAGAACTGTTTCAATGCATACACTAAGATAGGAGCAGAGATGTGCATCTTCCTCAGCAGCTGGGAAATAAGGAGGGCAAAGGACTGGGGACAAGATAGCACTTCCAAAGATGCATCCCCAGGGGCTCACTCTAACTAGGCCCACCTCCTAATTTCTAGCACCTTCCACGAACGGGTTTATCCATTGTTTGGGATGGAGACACCGAGGACCAAGTACCTGAACTATTTAGATGCAGTTATCCACGCCCCACACATACCCACAGCCCCCGCAACTTGCCCAGACTCTGCAGTCAGCCACTTCTCTGCAGCTGGTCACGCCCCCTCAGTGAGCCACACCTCTGCATCTGGCCACACCTTCTGCAGTTCAGCCACACCTCCGTAACCAGCCACACCTCTGCATTCAGCCACGCCCCAGCGGTCTTCTGATTCTTTTTCCCATTATGCCCATGGAGGCTGTCTCACAGATGCTTTTCAGCTGTTGCTTCGCCGGGTAGTTCTCTGAACAGCCCTACACCATACATTGTTATTGCAGCCATTTTATAGATAGTGCTTTGGGGCTCTGAAGTAACTGAGCGATGAACCAAACCTGTCCACTGTGTGCCCTCTGCTGGTCATCATCTAAACTTAGAGGATCTTTCCTCTTGCTAACCTCGCTGTGAGGAAGCCCCCCCCCCCCCCCCCCGAACAAGAAAGACCTCCTTGTGGGTCTGTTGAGTAGGCAGTCTGGTGCTCTAAACTACCTTTGGGTCTCTGGTCATGGGCCTTGTAGACTCTTCCCTCTCTTGTGCCCATCAGAAGCTAACAGTTTTTGCTGGGCGTCCTAGACAAGGGAGCAGGGGTGGGGGAGATAGATGGGATGGCGGACTGTCCAGAGCTACAGTTCCCAGCCCCATGCGCTCCGCCGCGGGAGCCCTATGCCCTTGAGCACATCAGAGGAAGATGAAGAGCGGCGTGGATCAGTTCTGGAATGACTCCTCAGCCAGAGAGCTAGACCGCAAGCGCCGCGTCTACAGTCCACCACAGCGCCAGGACTCACTCACGTGCGAAGGGGGCCATCTTCAGGGCTGTGAGTCGGACTATAGGCAAGGCCTGTAGCTGGCCTTGGGGGCAGAGAACAGGGTCACTTCTGGGCCTCCCCTCTGTCTCCTACATCACCTGAGGCAGAAAAGGCATTCAAGTGGCAGCGACTTCCCGTCCCACTGTGACTGTGACTGTGATTGTAGAATCTCTGGACTAACACAGCCAAGCCAGTCCCTCTGTGGCAGCGCAGCAGGTGAGTTCATGGCCAGCCCAGACCTTGCTCAGAGTCTGGCCCGCGTCGCACGCACACACACACAAACACACACACACACACACACACACACCCTTCTGTGCATTCATCCTCTGCCAATACAGCCACTCCCTGCTCATCTGTCTCTAGCAGGCTGACAGCTCCAGTCAGCCCTCCACTATTCTTGGACCCGCCCATCCTTCTATCCACGATCCATGATCCACGCACAAGTTGTACAATCATCTACCTCCCGACCCGGTCGTTCATCCATTTATCTACCCATTTTCTACTCCATCTGTTGTGTGATATTTTTTCATCCAGGTGTAACATCATCTTGAGGCAAAGATTAGCTTGGCCTGATAGCCTTGGCTACTAATGATCAAAGCGCTATAGTGATGGCCACGTCTACTGTAAAAGTAATAGAGCTATTGACATTTCCGGGTAGATTGGGGGGGGGGTGGAGTTCCTCCGCTGGGATTCAAGCTATTATCTCCTCGCAGCCTTCCTTGCAGTTGCAAGGAATCTTGGGAGATAGTAGTTTATGCAGAAAATGAAAGGTTAGCTGTGAGGGACAGTGAGATGCAGTTCCCATGAGGCCATTGTCCATGGTAGGGTAGGACTTTGTGTGATGCTGTTGTTGAAGAGGGTCACCAGTTCTGTGAGTAACTTCCTACCTGTGTAGGAAAATGTGGGTCTCCCCCTCTCGTGAGTCATTGGTGGATATGGTCCACAAGGGCAGTGTGAGCAGAGATGCCGAGCAGGGGGTGGGGGGTGGGGGAGATGCCGAGCAGGGGGTGGGGGGGAGATGCTGAGCAGGGGGTGGGGGGGAGATGCTGAGCAGGGAGGGGAGATGCTGAGCAGGGGGGATGCCGAGCAGGGGGTGGGGGGGAGATGCTGAGCAGGGGGTGGGGGGGAGATGCTGAGCAGGGGTTGGGGGGGGGAGATGCTGAGCAGGGGGGGGAGATGCTGAGCAGGGGGGATGCCGAGCAGGGGGTGGGGGGGAGATGCTGAGCAGGGGTTGGGGGGGAGATGCTGAGCAGGGGGTGGGGGGAGATGCCGAGCAGGGGGGGGAGATGCCGAGCAGGGGGGGGGAGATGCCGAGCAGGGGCTGGGGGGGAGATGCCGAGCAGGGGGGGTAGATGCCGAGCAGGGGGTGGGGGAGATGCCGAGCAGGGGGGGGGGAGATGCCGAGCAAGGGGGTGGGGGGGAGATGCCGAGCAGGGGGGGGGAGATGCCGAGCAGGGGGGGGGGATGCCGAGCAAGGGGGTGGGGGGGGGAGATGCCGAGCAGGGGGTGGGGGGTGGTGGAAGCCCTGTGAGTGAGTTCTCATGGTAAATGACCACACGGGGACCAGCTATCACGAGACAAATCAACTTCGTGTGATTCAAGGCTTATAAAGTTTTGGGGACTGAGGGTAGGAACGTCCAGGATGGGCAAAGGTCATTGGCTGGGGGCTTAGGGCACTGAAATGCCTCGGTGGCCTGGGGAAGCCCTTCAGGATCTCAGTATCAGCTGAACAGCTTTATCAGGAGAAAGGAAACTGGCCCTATAATCTATTTGAGGGTACAGGACATTCCTCAGGGAGAGGCAGATGTGGGGGCTTAGAATCCCCCAGACAAGGTCAGGCAGAGAAGGAGAAGTGCCCCACCTGTGAAGGGACCCCCCAGTCTGCACTGGCCCCAGAAGACGATCCGGTTAATGGTAGACTTCGACCTTAATCACAGAGTTTCCCACAAGAAAATCTAAGAAGCTCATGAGGTTCAGGCTGGGCTTTGGCGCAGTCGTGCTTTGGTCATTTGTAGCTGCTCTGGGTGGATGGGCTTTTGTTCACATCTCCTGTAGAGAATGTTAACAGATTGGCACAACCTGAGGCACAACAGAACCCACGGTGAGACGGGAAGAGAAGGCACACAGTGAAGGCTGACCTTGGAGGCAAATACCCGAGCTCCGAGTGCCATAGGGAATACCAACATGGTGGTTCTTCTCCTGTGGTAGTGTGGTGTGGTGGGTGGTGACAGTATGCTGTGGTGGTGTGGTGTGGTGCTGTTGAGCTGTGGTGCTGTGGTATGGTGTGGTGGTATGTAGCTCTGGGGGTCCTGGAATTCACTGTGTAGCCCAGGCTGGCCTTGAACCCACAGAGATCAGGTTGTCTCTGCCTCGTGAGTGCTGAGATGAAGCCAACTTTTCTTTGTGCTTCCACATCATGACTAACTCCAGTGTGTCGCGGAGGGTTTCTCCCCTGGTCTGTCCCTGCAGGCTTCCAAGTGCCTCTTGAGTGTGCACGCCTACTCCATTCTCCAGGTTCAGAGCTTTTTCGGTTATTTCAGTGAACAGCCTGTCTATTTCTCTTGATTTTACCTCTACTCTTTCTACACCTGAATCCTCCTCAAGTTTGGCCTCTTGAATGTATCCCAACCTTCTTGGAAACATAGTTCACATATTGTTAATTTCTCCCTTTACTTCTGTCTCTTGCATTATCATCTTCACTCTGTTCTTCCCCCATGAGATTCATTCTTCTACGTAGATTTGTCTCTTGATATGCTTTCTGGTGTAGATTTCACTTGAGTGGCAGTTTTTCATTTCAACTATTTCTGGGTGGTTCTTTTTCAATATTTCAATCTCCTGGCTGAAATTTCCTCAACATTTCTACTTTCTATTCAATGCCCCACTCACTTTGGAGACTGTTTTCTCAAGGTCTTAAATAGAGTTCATTGGTTTGTGCATCTGTTTACTTGAATCTTCTATAAGATCATTAACTTATTTAAACACTAGGACTCCAAATTAACACCTGTCCGCTGTCCATGCATCCATCTGTCCGACCTCCCTCACATGTCAGCTGTCTCTGCCATTCTGGATCCCAGAACAGGGGTAGGCATGCTCCTGCCAGTGGCTGTGTCCTGTTCTTTCTTTGCTGTGCATCTGGTTGGTGGAGTGAATCCATCTTTCAGTTTTGACTTCCCTGACTTGGACTCCATCAAGGTGTTCTGTTTCCCTGACCCTGCCTAATGGGATAGCTGTGTGGGGTTCTGCCATAGGCTTGGTGGGGGCTGGCTCCCATAGAGTCCCTGAGAATGTTCCAAGAATATTCCAGCTTGGTCAAGAGTCGAGCTGCACACTAAACACCAAAGAGACCAGATGAAGTCAAAGCCCTGGTCATGGTTTGGATTATGTGATGCCACTAGGGGGTGGGGAGTGGGGTCCAAACCACAGGCCAAGGTGACTTCTGGAACCAGTAGAGTATAATTCTCAGTCCCACAGTGATCACTGGGACCTCAGAAGTCAAGACAGCAGTTCCACACTGACCTCTGGGGCCTCTGGATCCAGAGCTCAGGTCTCTCAAGGGACTCTACGTCCATTGGAGCAACAGCCCTGGCTGCTGACTCCAGGGGCCTGGTCATTTGAGGTAGGGAGACCTATCCTAAGTCTGGAACACACCTTCTGGTGGCAGCCCACATGGAAGAAGGAAGCCTTTGCTTCTTGCCTGTTTGCCTTCATTCTTACTGGCTAGCTGGTCTACCCTAGTGCTGAGGTGTTTCTTTGCTCACATTAGAATGTTCTTAGGGACTAGAACATAGCCTTAGTGACACCTCTCTAGGCCTCCCTGGAACTCCAGCACCAGACAGGAACTGCTGAGATGACCAGTCTTGTGGAATGAACAACTATGGGATCTTGGCCTTTCCCTCAGGAGACAGCTGTTATTGGATTACACCAACCACAGCCTGTAAGGCACTCTGATACACACACACACACACACACACACACACACAGAGTTTATTTTTTAAGAATGCCTATCTTGGAGGTGGTGGCACACTGCACACCCCTTGTGGGGCTGTGAGCACATGTGGTTCAGCAGAGACACACGTGGTGATGGAAACACACCAGTACAGACTTGGTTCTGTGTACATTTGAACGTGTCCACCTTTTGTGGAGGTGAATCTGACAAAGGGACAACCTCCTCCGGAAATGTGGGCTGTTCAAATTGCCCTGCCCACCCTCCTGCATGATATAAAATAAAACAGAGGTCCTATGGGCAAATTCTGGGGAGGGAAATTTTTCTGGTTTGAATGTGCAGTATTCCCCATGGGTTCACGTGTTTAAAGCTTGGTCCTTACCTGGTGCACTGTTTGGAGATAATGTGGGAACTTTAAGAGGCAGAGCAGCCTCGCAGAAAGGTCAGCAGAGAGCTGACCAGCCCGTTCACCCTCTGCTTCCTGCTCGCTCTCTGCTTCCTGCTCACTCTCTGCTTCCTGCTCGCTCTCTGCTTCCTGCTCACTCTCTGCTTCCTGCTCGCTCTCTGCTTCCTGCTCGCTCTGCTTCCCGTTCTCTCTCTGCTTCCCGCTCGCTCTCTGCTTCCTGTTCCCTCTCTGCTTCCCGCTCGCGCTCTGCTTCCTGTTCCCTCTCTGCTTCCCGCTCGCGCTCTGCTTCCTGTTCCCTCTCTGCTTCCTGCTTGCTCTCTGCTTCCTGTTCCCTCTCTGCTTCCTGTTCGCTCTCTGCTTCCTGAGTATTGATGTTCTCTTTCTTCCATGCGGGTCCCAGGGATGGAGCTCAGGTCATCTGGCTTTGTGGCAAGTGCCTCACCCACTGGGCCATCTTGCCCATTTAGTTACTGAAAGGATAGAAAATAAAACAGCCTAACTCTAATGACCCCAAGAAATCAGGAGTTTAAAATGCTATCTCACTTTGTTAGAAACTAGGTAAAAGGTCACATTCCAGAGCCTGCCCTTTGTTTAGACCTAGCAGAAAGGCCTTGAATAGGTGATCCTGGCCCCATAGGGTAACTGGAAATGGGCTAAGCTTATCTTCTGAAACTTACGCCATTACCCCTAAGCAGGAGTTCACGCAGCTGTAGACATTATAGGAAACTAATTGGTCCACTGAGCGCGGGCTCTGATAATTTAAACTGATTGGCCTAAAAACTATGGAGTGGTACAAATCAATTGGCTCGCATTCCGCGGGCTCTCCATGCTAAGAAATGATTGGTTTGTGATTCGCGTAAACTTATAAAAGCTGTTGCAATTCGGCAATCGGGGTCCATAGTCCTCTAACCCTGCATGATGCACAGCTGTGGAACCCAGAATTCTGGAATAAAGAAATCCTCATGCTATTGCATCGAGACCATTTCTCGCAAGTGATTTGGGTGTCGCCTTCCGGGGTGTGGGAGTGCTAAGGCACCCTCGGTTTTTGGGGTCTTACATTTTTTGGTGTGTTGGCTGGGAAGTGCGATTTCCCTTCACACGAGAGAACCAACTCGGAGGTAAAGGGGATCCCCCCTGCAATGTGTGTGTGCCGGCGATGTTTTCGTTCTAAATGTCCTGAGTGTTTTGAGTGCAGCGCTACTGTGTATGTGCCTTGGTTTCTGTTTGTTGGAATAACGGAGCAGATGTGGAAGCCTGTTCCACGGTTAGTTCACAGCCGCCACTGTGGGTCATAAGAACCCAGTGGCAGCAGAAAGGGGACGCCCTCGGGCTGCAGGCTGTAACCCCGGAGGACGCTTCGAGGGTGAGGGACAGTCAGGGGAGCCTGATTGTGGTTTTTTGGAAGAAGGGGACTGAGTGCTGCTCCTTCTACTGAAAAAAAAAAGTGGATGTGGAATCCCACGAGGTAGTGTTTGGCAGCTGTTTGTTTAAGTCCAGATGCTGACGAGTATGTTTGGAACACTTGTTAGTTTTGTGTGTCTTTGTCTACAGTTTGACCATTAGACGGTACCGCGGGTTTGTTTTCTGTCTGTCTCATTGTGTCTGAAAGCTTTTTGTTTTTGCTTACAAGCTTCTGGGGCTCGGAGAGTCTGTCTGGTGCAGTGTGTTCTACTGGCTGTGGCTAGATTTGAGACCGTGGGGGTCTGGAGAAAGCTTTAGACTCGGGAGAGAGCTGAATAAGGCTCTCCTCCATCTGTAAACAGCAAGTCAGTAATGGTGGAAGCCATGTTCTGCTGGAATCTGGTATCTGGTGTCCTCTAGGGGCAAATTGTGTGATTTTCCTTGCTCTTGTGTTCTTGAGTCTAGAGGCCTGACGGTGGCAGGGTCAGGCAGTCTATGTGGTGTTGTTTTGTATTGTGTTTTATGTTCTTGGACTTGGACGATATTATTTTTACTTTGACTGAAAAGCAACTCTGTCTGTGGCGCCAAAATCAGGTCACATGACTCAAGCACACCAACTTAGAACAATAGGAGAGACAATATACTTGGGCTCTGACGCCCCTGAAAAGGAAAAGAAGTCTTAACAAGACGCTCAATGTGGCAGGTCCTTGAGAATTTTGGGTTTAAGTTGGTACAAATGGTTTATTTCTTTTATTTTAACTTGTTTAAATTATTATGATCGATATGATGTTAAACTTTGTGGTTATATTGCTCCTCTGGGAGAGAGGTCAAAATAAGGGAGACCTCCAGAAGACTAGATTCTAAAATATTAAGTGAAAAAAATCTGTCTTTGTGATACTAAAATTTTTATAATTGTTATTAAGTTCAAGGCATAAGTTCTTATTTGATACAGGTTTTATTTTGATACAAAATCAAGGTTTTCATTGGTATAAATACTAAAAATTTGAAAGTACAGTATTTACACCCAGTTCTTTGTTATTATTACTGATCTAAGATGTGTTTAAGTCTATGAGTTTAGGGCTAAATAGAAATATAAGGCTCTGAGTTTATTGTTAGGGTGTTTTCTAGGTTTTAATCAGAAATAGCTGAAGATAGTTTAATAGACTATAGTCAACATTGCTTTACATAGATAGTTGGTTTTCAAAAATGTCAAAAATCCATAGTATATGACGTTTATGTCTTAAAAGCTATATAAAGCTTTCTATATGTTTTCAGTTAATATTGGTCACTCTTAGATTTCTGATGGGGTTGAAGACTGTTAGTCTCACAGACATCCCAAGCTGTTTAATCCTGAGAAAGCTGATATAAATTTAAATGATTTTCAGGTGACATAAAATTTAAAGCTAGGACATAAGTCAATTCTCACAATGTTAATTCTTAAGTTGTATTGCCATATTCTTAAGTCATATTAGGGAGTCACGCCTCATGGTGGGAACTTGACTTTGGTCAAGGACAATCCCTGGCTTGGGCAGGAATCTGACCTTAGGGCATAATAGGGAAGTAGGTTACAGTAAGAATGTTTATCCTAGGGTGGAGAAGCTCAGTGAAGGTTGAGCTCTTTGTTCTTCCTGGTCTACAAATTCCTGAATTAAGCAGGTGACCCACCCAGCGGTAGAGTCAAAAACCACCAGATGACTTCACTGGAACTCAGCCTAGGGTCTGAGGGGGAAGGGCGTGCCCAAACTGTTAAAAGTTCTGACTGACCTTAAAGTTCCAGCAATCCAGTTCATAGTAGTGGCAGGCAGCTATGGAATGCAACATTAAGTGTTAATTCTGACAGTCTTTTAAGGTAATACAGATGAAAAGGGTTCTGTTTAATTGACAGGGATGATAAACTAGGTGTTATGTCTATCTTATAGCTTATAATTTACAAAATGGTAATAATTATGCTCAATTGATATTTAGAGAGGACCTGAGACCACCTATCCTGACACCACAGTGACTCTCTCACTAAGGGTATATTTCCCAAGAGACTAATTAATCTCTTTGAGACTGTTTTATTTTTAATACAGGAAGCCAAAAAGATTACCCTCAGACAAAAGATAAGAGGCATCTGACAGACCAACACCAGACTCCATTGGCAGGTCTCGAGGGCATGGCAGCCCACGAATTTGGCCAAGGTATGTAAGGTTAAGCAGGGACCAGATGAGTCACCTGCAGCTTTTCTAGAGCAGCTCATAGAGGCATTCTGCCAATATACATACTATGAATCCAGGGGCTTGGAATATAAAGCTACCATGACAATGACTCTTATAGACAGGGCTAGTAGAGATAGCAGGAAAGAGCTTCAGAGGCTAGAGGGATTTGGTCCAGGTTGCTGAGAAGGTCTGTAGAAAGATTTAGTAGTGTAGGTTATTAAGAAAGTCTGCAGAGAGATTTAGTAGTTTGCTGAGACAGGGAGACAGAGGAGGAGAAGAAACGGAGAAAAAGAAAGTGACAGAGAAGGAAAGAAGCGACAGAGAATTCTAGATATAATAGGAAAAGCAGAAAAGGGAGACAGAAAAGGACCAATGTGCATACGATAAAGAAAGGCCACTGAGCCAGAGTGTGCCCTAAGAAATAGAAGTCCAGAGCAGGAAAAGTGCCCCCCTCATGGCAAACCCAGGTGTTAGCCCTGGGTGAAGACAGCTACTAGGGGAGATGGATTTTCTGGCCACTTCCCCCAACCCAGGATAACTGTGGGAGTGAAAGAGAAGCCCACTCAGTTCTTGGACACAGGGGCTCAACACTCGGCCTTCCAAGCCAATGGCGCTGTTTCCAAGAAAAGATCTTGGATCTAAGAAGCCCCTGGCACCAAAGTGTATTCGTGAACTACCCGAAGAACAGCAGACCTAGGGATGGGATGGAAAGCCCATTCATTTAGGGTCACCCCAGGCTGTTCCTACTCTCTGTTGGAGTAAGACATACTCTCCAAAATGGGGGGGGGGAGGGGGCAGATATGCTTCCTGCCCAACGGGCTGCAGTTTACTGGCCCAAAAAGAGAGACTGACCCCTGCCGAAAGTTGCTACAGACCGGAGCAGTTTTCTCCATGATGGAAGCAGGTGCTGCTATGGTGGACAGCACAAATGTCATCTGGGTAGAAGAATCTTTACCCCCTGGCATGTCAACGCAGAAAGTGGAGCTCGTTGTCCTCCTTGGAACTTGGAACCAGCAAGAAAATCAACATCCACACGGATAACAGGTATGCCTTTGCCACAGCCCATGTCCACAGGGATATATGCCAAGAGGACTGCTCACATCAGAGGAAACCAACAGGAAATCTTGGACCTCTCTAATGTCCTAATGAAGTCAGCCACTGTGAGTATTCACTGCCCAGGACGTGCAAAGGGAAAAGACTCAATGGGCAATAACCAGGCAGAGCAAGTGGCTCCAGGAATGGATATGCAGGAGCCTATACTGATTATGGGTCTGTAAGAGACACCCATTGGGAAATGGGACAAAATTAAGGAACAGCTTCACTTAAAAAAGGACTGAGATTGCTAGCCACCCTACCAACTATTACCAAGAGAGGGTGCACACAAGAAGGGAGAACTATACTCCCCAGAAATTAAGCCAAAATTCACTAGGCCAAATGCACAGATGGATTCATTTAGGGGATTAAAAACTGTCCTGGTAGTCAAGGGACCAAACGTATATATTTATGACTCAGGTTTTATGCTAGAAAGATAATAAAACAGTGTAAGATATGCCAGCAAATGAATGCTTATGCAGTAAAGAGTAAACAGGGCAAAAGACCTAGAAGAGAATGGCCTAGAATATATTAAGAGATTTTATAAAAAGACAGGAAAATATGGTTATAAAATATCTTCCAGCACGTGTAGATACTTTGTTCTAGATGGGTTGAAGCAGGAAAGAGCTGCCAAGGTTAGAAGAAATTTTCCCAAGTTTCAGAGTGCCCAAGGTAATTGGATCAGATAATGGTTCTGTTTTTGTTTCTAAGGTAAGTCAGAAATTGACAGAGATATTGGGGACTAATTGGAAACATTATTGGACGTACTGTCCCCAGGGCTCAAGGCAGGTAGAGAGAATAAAAACCCTATGAGAGACCTTAATTAAATTGACGTTGGAGACTGGTTTAGGCTGGGTGGTGCCTCTCCCCTTGTTTCTGAAGAGCCCCTACCGTTTTAACCTGACCCCTCTAGATATCTTCTTTGATACCCCAACTCCTTTGGTGTTCACTGGGCCCTCCCAGGAGGTGTCCCACAATATGAGATTTGCCTTAAAAGCTCCAGGCATGCCAGAGACTCCTCGCTGCTTCCAGATAGGTGACTGGATCTGTATAAGAAGACTTCAGGAACTGTTGCTGGAACCCTGATGAAAGAAACCCTCACCAAATTGACCACAGAGACTGGTGTTAATGATTAGATAGCTCTCCTACCCTTTGTGCTCTTCAGGCTTTTGTTCTCTAGGCTCAAGGCCCTCGCGTGGATGAGACAGCAAGTATGGAAGCAGCTCCGAGAGGTCTACTCAAGAGAAAGACTTGCAAGTCCCACATCACTTCCAATTTGGAGATTTGGTCTACATTAGACGCCACTGTGCAGAAAATCTTGAGTCTCAGTGGAAAAGCCCTTATCTTGTACTCTTCACCATCCTACTTTCTGTTTTGATGAGACCCTTTGTAATTTTACTCCTCTTGCTTACAATTGGAACCTGTGTGACTAACCGGTTAATAGCTTTTATTAGGGAAACGTATAAGTGCTGTGCAGATTCTTATACTACGCCAACAATATTAGAGATTAGGGCAGGACAATCCAGAATATATAGAGTCAGAGATTTAGCTCTATAGTTCTAAGATTAGAACTTACAAGAGAAGAACTGAGGAATGAAAGGATAGAAAATAATACAGCCTAACTCTAATGACCCCAAGAAATCAGGAGTTTAAAATGCTATCTCGCTTTGTTAGAAACTAGGTAAAAGGTCACATTCCAGAGCCTGCCCTTTGTTTAGACCTAGCAGAAAGGCCTTGAATAGGTTATCCTGGCCCCATAGGGTAACTGGAAATGGGCTAAGCTTATCTTCTGTAAACTTACGCCATTACCCCCTAAGCAGGAGTTCACACAGCTGTAGACATTATAGGAAACTAATTGGTCCACTGAGCGCGGGCTCCGATAATTTAAACTGATTGGCCTAAAAACTATGGAGTGGTACAAATCAATTGGCTCGCATTGGCTCTCCATACTAAGAAATGATTGGTTTGTGATTTGCGGGCTCTGTCGTAAACTTATAAAAGCTGTCACAATTCGGCACTCGGGGTCCATAGTCCTCTAACCCTGCGTGGTGCACAGCTATGGAACCCAGAATTCTGGAATAAAGAAATCCTCATGCTATTGCATCGAGACCGTTTCTTGCGAGTGATTTGGGTGTCGCCTTCCAGGGTGTGGGGTGCTGGGGCACCCTCGGTTTTGGGGGTCTTACTGTTACATTTAGATAGAACGTTACAGTTGATTGACTTCATACACTCTCTTAGCTATCTCTCTCATTGGATACAACTCAGCAACTTAATGAAGCAGCTTAGGAGAGAGATGGCGTATTTTGGCCTCCAGTTGCAGATGGATGCAGTCTATCAGGGTGGGAAAGGCATGGCAACCATCCTGGAAGGCACGATGGTAGGGGCAAAAGCCGCCTGATCAGGTCGCATTTACAAGCCTAACTGTGGCAGTCATCTGGTCTCAGCAGGGTCCAGCCCGGTTTCCCACTTACATCCCTGGAAACAGCACGCCAGCCATCGTAATGTCTGTCTTCTTTCCCGGCCTCCTCCTCCAGCTGCCTCTCCACATGGACTTCTCGCTGGGGACCTGCCATCACTGCACAGTCCAGCTCCTCCTTGCGTCTCCTTGCTTTCTCTGTGAATCAGGAAGTAGCATGTAGTTTTCATTGCCTCACGTCTCATTCGCTGTTGGCTTCCTACAGTGATCATTACCCGTCCATAAATGTCGCTAATGACATATCATCTCCTTAAAATTGGATCATGGCGGTGTCTCTGTGAAATTAAGGATGCTCAGCCACTATTGACTGCAGGGAGCAGAGGGAGCCCTGAGCCTAAGGCCAGAATCATGTGTTTGGACGTGGGCTCGGCCATGTTAAGGTCGCTCAAGGCAAAGCTGTTACCCATAAGGCCCAGGCTCAAGAGAAGCAGTCACGCCTTCATCCCGAGTGTGAGGGTTTGCGGATGACTGATCAGCGTGTACAAAGAGTAGCGGCTTTTGCCCCTTTCTCCTGGATGTTTACAGTTTGAGCCTGTCCACCTCCAGAGACCTCCTCCAGAGAATAAGTAACCCCTCTCCTGTAAGCACACTGAGGTTCCGGGCTTGGTGGTGGCATTAGAGACTCACACCTGATTCCAGCTTCACCGCACGCATGTCTGTCCTCTTTATTCCTTAGTTCTTGGGACCCGCACCACACAGCATGAGCAGTGCATGGTGGTGCTTCTCTGTAACCGCGGCATTCAGGAGTTAGAGGCAGGAGGGCCAAGGATTTGAGGCCAGCCTTAGCTCCAAAGGAGTTGGGACCATCCTGAGTGTCTGAGCCACTGCTCCAGGGCTGGGAAGCTACACCATGCCCGCGGCAAGTCCTATTTTTACAACACGTTTAATTGAAGGCTGGCTTACAGTTTCAGTCCATCATCACAGCAGGGGCATGGCAGCACACGTGGTGCTGAGAGTGACATCCTGATCTAGAAGACATAAGAGAGCCTGGGCCTGGCACGGGCTCTGAGGTCCCACCCCCAGTGACGCACTTCCTCCGACAAGGCCACGCCTCCTGATCCTTCTAATTGCTTCAAGGAGTTCCAATCCCCAGAGACTAAGCATTTAAATATATGAGCCTGTGGGGATGGTTCTCATTCACACCACCACACTGGGCTCTATAGGACCTTGTCAGGAAGAAAAGGCAAAATTAGGGGTACTCAGCCCTGCATGTCTAAGTGTGTGTAGCATCATTACACCCTAATCTATAGTATAGATGCGCAATGTCTCCTGCGGGCTCATGAATCAGAACACATGGCTCTCAGCCGGAGGTACAGTCTGGGGAGGTTGCAGGAACTTTGGGTCATGGGCCCTGCTGGAAGAAGTTTAGCTTGGTTTTGTTTTCAAACTGGCATCCTGTGATGGCCTCACACTGAACATCTGATTGCTTGCCTCCATCTCCCCAGAACTGGAATGGATGGTGGTTTCTGGGATGTGCATGTGATGAGTATGTGATGTGCATGTGATGTGCATGTGATATGCATGTGAGTGCATGTGATATGCATGTGAGTGCATGTGATGCGCAGTTGATGTGCATGTGATGCGCAGCTGATGTGCATGTGATGCACATGTGATGTGCATTGATGTGCATGTGATGCACATGTGATGTGCATGTGATGCGCATGTGATGTGCATGTGATGTGTGTGGTGATCGAGCATTCTGCTAACTGAGCTTCATTCCCGGCTCTGGGAATCGGGGGTGGGGTGGGGAGCCTCTCTTGAAAATCCAGTGTTCTTTTACCCGGTACTAAAACACCAGCTTTGTGATAAGGGAAAGGCTGCAGCTCATATGTGGGTTTAGGTTTGTTTTAAGGAGCTGGAATCCTTAAAGTCACCAACAAGCAGTGCGATTTTAGGTAAACCCAGCACACATCCCAGTACTTGAAAATGGAATAATGTCTTTCTGTCTCTCAGCATCAGGGGCCAATCCCAGCAGCTGACAGGTCCCGAGAGGAGGTAAGTCGGCGAAGGAGGAGCGAGTCAGGCCCAGGGTCTGGGGAATCTTGCAGCCTGACTGTGGCAAGCTGTGGCAGCCAGCGTGCTTCCTTATTTATACAGAACCCAGTAGGCAGGGATAGGTTCATGTTGTTCCAAAACAGATCGTAGTCTTCCTGTCCCCAGACACTGTTTAACTTCCTCTTGAACATCTGAGGCTGTAAGTTTAGTCACTGATAAGCCTCACAGAACAGCAGCATCTTTTACAATTGAATTCCCTCATCAACCCCATACTTTAAGGACATAGAGGCACATTTTGCCAAAGCTTACAGCCCAGTCTCAGGCTGGCAGCTTTAGACAGAAAATCTCCAAGCCAGCCTGAGCAGATTTGCTGTTCTGTGCAGAGTATTGATTAGCTCTTAATGGTCAGAGTGCCAATTGTCATGAGGCCCAAGGGGAAAAAATCTTCAGGTCAAAGCTGCTGTTTCCATTATTCAGTTTCCGGCTTGATACACCGTTTGTATTTTATATCTTTGTAGAATTTACTTATACGTCTAGTCTTGATATTCTTTTGTTCTTTCGTCATCTAACACCATCATACACGGCATGAGGCAACCTTTCTAAGGAGAAGTCTTAATACTTCATTCTTTTATCATTTTTCCACAACATTCCTTGTCCGCTGGTATAAGCCCCTGTGTGGGCAGCGATAGCCGCAGCCACTCTCCTGTCGTTGCTGTGCCTTTCCCTCACAGGGCCTGCCGTGTGCAGCCCCCAATCGCCTGAACGCGAGGTAGAAAGAGGCTTTAATCCGATCGGCTGCCAACTCCTCTAGCCTCTGAATTGAGTTTACTTTTTCAGTTTACCTTTCTTCTTGATTATCTTGTTTCTGAGTAAGTCTAGGGGCAGATGTTCCAAGAGTGTCTCGGAGCCCGAGCCTCATCATAAGGAGATCTCTGGCATCTTCATGTGAGGTTCAACTTCCAGGGCACCAGGAAGACTTTCAAGTATCGCCAGACAAGTTTGTGTGCCTGAAAGCAGGAGGGGTAGCATGATCAGGATTTCCTGGGGAAGCCGAGGAGCTGTCCTCCTGGGAGAGAACATAAATGATCCATAGGAAATTTCCCATCGACCCAATATGCCCAAGTTGTACAAATATTGAAAACTTCGCCCCCCCCCCCGTGGAGATCGTGAAGGTGAGTGGAAGAAGGCTCCACGGAGATCGCGCCATGAGTGGAAGAAGGCTCCACGGAGATCGCACCGTGAGTGGAAGAAGGCTCCACGGAGATCGCACCGTGAGTGGAAGAAGGCTCCACGGAGATCGCACCGTGAGTGGAAGAAGGCTCCACGGAGATCGCGCCGTGAGTGGAAGAAGGCTCCACGGATATCTCACCGTGAGTGGAAGAAGGTTCCACGGAGATCGCACCGTGAGTGGAAGAAGGCTCCACGGAGATCTCGCCATGAGTGGACAAGGCTCCACGGAGATCTCGCCCTGAGTGGAAGAAGGCTCCACGGAGATCTCGCCCTGAATGGAAGAAGGCTCCACGGAGATCGTGCCGTGAGTGGAAGAAGACTCCACGGAGATCTCGCCGTGAGCGGAAGAAGGCTCCACGGAGATCGCGCCCTGAGTGGAAGAAGACTCCACGGAGATCGCGCCGTGAGTGAAAGAAGGCTCCACGGAGATCGCGCCCTGAGTGGAAGAAGGCTCCACGGAGATCTCGCCCTGAGTGGAAGAAGGCTCCACGGAGATCGTGCCGTGAGTGGAAGAAGACTCCACAGAGATCGCACCGTGAGTGGAAGAAGGCTCCACGGAGATCGCGCCGTGAGTGGAGAAGGCTCCACGGAGATCTCGCCCTGAATGGAAGAAGGCTCCACGGAGATCGCGCCGTGAGTGGAAGAAGACTCCACGGAGATCTCGCTGTGAGTGGAAGAAGACTCCACGGAGATCGCGCCGTGAGTGGAAGAAGGCTCCATGGAGATCTCGCCGTGAGTGGAAGAAGGCTCCACGGAGATCGCGCCGTGAGTGGAAGAAGGTTCCACGAAGATCGCACCGTGAGTGGAAGAAGGCTCCACGGAGATCTCGCCGTGAGTGGACAAGGCTCCACGGAGATCGCGCCGTGAGTGGAAGAAGGCTCCACGGAGATCTCGCCGTGAGTGGAAGAAGGCTCCACGGAGATCTCGCAGTGAGTGGAGAAGGCTCCACGGAGATCTCACCATGAGTGGAAGAAGGCTCCACGGAGATCTCGCCGTGCAGCCCGGCTTCGCTCCAGCTTTGGCAGCTGGCTCCCTTTTGATTTCCACAGTTCCCGTTAGGCACAGCGGTGCCACCTTTAGGTTGAGAGAACACTGAGTAGTTTGCAACTACAATGTAAGAAATTTGCCATCAGGCTTGGAATGACTGTCTTCATCTTTTTAACGTTTTAGCCATGCTTTCAGTCTAACAGGGTCCCAGCCAGACCTTAGTAGGCCCTGAGACCTTATCATAACTGACTGCAGGTCAAAGTGCCTTTCAGGCTGTAAAACCGAGCATTAGACAGCACCATCCGCCAACACTACAACAAAGGCCCAGGCCACAGCTTGGGGAAAGTCTCTAACTGCACTAACCTTGCTTTTGGGCTTCTGTCGTTCTGGTTCTGGCTAACCGTGTGTTAACGGAAGCATGTCGACCTAGGACAATGCTCTCGCGTTTAAAAGCTCACCCTGAGAAAGGCTTCCGGCTACACTGGGCAGCCCAGGGGAGTCCCCAGCTGGCTAGTGAAGACTTTCTCTTGGCTTAAACACATGGCCAAGCAGACTTCTCTGCTGACTCCCCACAACATTACCACATCCTCACACCCTAAACTGCAGTGGCCTCTCCAGCTCACCAAAGCTTCCGGAAGACCTCCAGGATCCAAGCACCTACAACCTCCCTTTACCATTTCCTCTCTTGCGTACTTGCTAGCAAGAATCTTTTTTTGGTCACTTGCCCATCTGAAGAGGATAATGTTTTTAATACCAGGGGGCTGTTCTCTGTGTCCACCACAACCGCAATACAACATGATGTTCTAGAAGCACTTAAAAGGTAGCCTCCCTTGCTGCACACTGCACAAGGTGTTCTAGATATGTGAGAGTCTGCAGGAGTGACTGAGAGACGACTCACGGCCAGTCCAGCCTGAATATCACTAAACGTGTCCTCTGTGGTGGTCAGTGCTCCTTCCTG
This sequence comes from Apodemus sylvaticus, assembly GCF_947179515.1. Lineage (NCBI taxonomy): Eukaryota > Metazoa > Chordata > Mammalia > Rodentia > Muridae > Apodemus > Apodemus sylvaticus. The sequence continues at coordinate 83,300,190 of NC_067486.1, read as the reverse complement.
GCTTCCCTCAGGGCCAGCCTGCACTCTGATGTGCGGCTCAGGTATGCAGTGCCTGCACCTGAGAGACGGGTTCTCTGGCCCAGTCTTCCAAGATGAATACTCAGAGGCAGCAGGTGGGTAGCCACAGCTAGACACCAGCAGTTTGGAGGCTGTCTGAGCGGGAAGGCCTTGGAGTCTGGCGATGCCTGTGCCCCCGTACCTCAAAGCCCACTGCCTTGCAGACGGAAGCTCTTCTTGGATCTGCTTTATGGTTCCTGAGGCTTCGTCTGGGCAGAGGTAGCCTTGTCTCCAAGAAAGCCCTGAGGGGCACAGCCTGGCTTGTGACTTCAGCGGCTTCAGTCCTCAGTGGACATCTTAATCTGCATTCTCAGGGATGGCTCCTTGTTTTCACAGCTGCCTGGCTTCTTTTGTGAAATGTTCATCAGTTTTGTCTCTTTCCAATCAGATGTTCATTTATTTAATTTTTTAAAATCTATTTTGGGTCTTGTTTGTTTTGGTTTTGTTATTGTTAGGAGTGGAAGTCTAGTTATGTAACCGTGGCTGGCCTCTAATTCCCATGAAGACCTGGCCGGTTTCAAATGAACAAAGACTCCTCTGCCCCTACCCCTACCCCTTCCCCTACCCCTACCCCTGCCCCTGCCCCTGCCCCTGCCCCTGCCCCTGCCCCTGCCTCCCCAGTACTGGCAACTTAAGGCTTGTGCCACCATGGCCGACAGACCTAAACAAAGAATTTTAGCCTGAAGAAATTTGGATGGCTGAGAAGCACCTTAAGAAATGCTCAACATCATTAGCCATTAGGGAAATGCAGATCAAAACAACCCTGAGATTTCACCTCACACCAGTCAGAATGGCTAAGGTTAAAAACTCAGGAGACAGCAGGTGTTGGCGAGGATGTAGAGAAAGAGGAACACTCCTCCACTGCTGGTGGGGCTGTAAGATGGTACAACCACTTTGGAAATCATTCTGGCGGTTCCTCAGAAAACTGGACATGACACTTCCGGAGGACCCTGCTATACCATTCCTGGGTCTATACCCAGAGGATTCTCCAGCATGCAATAAGGACACATGCTCCACTATGTTTGTAGCAGCCTTATTTATAATAGCCAGAAGCTGGAAAGAACCCAGATATCCGTCAATGGAGGGATGGATACAGAAAATGTGGTATATTTACACAAAGGTGTACTATTCAGCAATTAAAAACAATGAATTCATGAATTTTTTTAGGCAAATGGATGGAACTGGAAAATATTATCCTAAGTGAGGTAACGCAATCACAAAAGAATACACATGGAATGCAATCATTGATAAGTGGATATTAATTAGCCCTGAAGCTCTGAATACTGAAGATACAATTAGCATATCAAATAATTCCCATGAAGAAGGAAGAAGAGGGCCCTAATCCTGGAAAGGCTTGATCCAGCATTGTAGGGGAGTACCAGGACAAAGAAAAGGGAGGGGGAAAGATAGGAGAATGGATGGAGAAAAGAGGACATATGGGACATTGGGGGGGTGGGACTGGGAAAGGGGAAGGCTTCTAGAATATAAACAAAGAATATAGAAAGTAAATAAAAAAAAAACAGTTAAGGACACTTGCAAACCTAACAACCTACATTTTATCCCTGGGTCTCATGTGATCCAAGGGGAGAATCAAGTTCTGAGACCTTGACATAGTGCTGTGGTATGTAAGCATCCCCTACCCCTATCTCAGCCATACGATAAATAAATAAAGTTATAATAAACAAACAATATTAGAATTTCAAAAACACTATTATCATACTTTGATGGCAAGGCTAATTTTTTACTTACCCCAGAATCACCAATTTTTCCTTATAATTTTGCCTTTCCTCTTCACTCGGTTGTCTCTCTAGGACGAGCCAAAGACCCCCTACACACACTATTCATTCTAGTTCTTGGGTACTCTTTCTGAGTCTTTGAGGAAATTGGTACATGGCAGATTAACCAGAGAAATACATACAAGTTTCTAAATTTTGTTTTGTTTTTTTTTGGATTTGGTTTTTTCAAGACAGGGTTTCTCTGTATAGCCCTGGCTCTCCTAGAACTCACTCTGTAGACCAGGCTGGCCTCAAACTCAGAAATCCACCTGCCTCTGCCTCCCAGAGTGCTGGGATTACAGGCATGCGACCCGCCAAGTTTCTAAATTTTAATTAGTTACTTTTATTTATTTCATTTTTTTTTATTTTTTTAAGATTTTACTTTAAAAAAAAATGTGTATGTGTGTGGGTTTGTGCCAGAAAAGAACATCCCCTAGAGCTGCAGTTACAGAAGGTTGTCAGCCGCTCCACATGGGTACCTGGAGCCAAACTCTGGTCTTCCACAAGAAGCTGTTCCTTCTCTTACCTGCTGGGCCGTCTCTCCCGCCCTGCTTATTTGAGACGGGTCTCATGTCTGGCTTATTTAACTGAGGGTGACCTTGAACTTCCGGCCTCCCGCCCCCACCCTCCATACCCCCACCCCCAGAGCGCTGGGCTTACAGGCATGTGCCTCTCTACTTGGTTTGATTCGATGCTGGATGTGGAACCCAGGCCTTGTGCTTGTTACCAACCGAGCTACATCCCAGCCCCATCATGAAGCGTTGTTTCTACGTGCAAACGGAGAACTCCACAAGCACATGAAAACAGAAATGGTCAAATCATAAAACTTTTCCACAAAGATAAGTAGAAGGGGTTTTGGGATGAATGAAAATCTATCCTAGGGGAGGTCACTAGAAAGCAGACGGAGCATATGAAATGTTTCTGAAAGACGGGATGATAGGTGATAGGGTCGCAGGCGAGCAGGGATCAGAGCCTGAAGCTGGCAATTTCCGTCTGCTTTGGAGCGCCATCTGGTGGAGCCTTTTATAATGGTTTTTCTTTGCAGCTGTTTTCTAACCAGCACAGTGTCGCCTCACCTAGCGCCCCAGGAAGAGTTCCAGGAGGGGGGCTACACTAGGTGAACGATCTGCACCACCACAAGGCATAGGTGCCCCATCTGTTCCTAGGGATTGGTGGGCAGATAAGAAGGTTGTGGGGCTGCACTGTTGGTATTTGGCCAGGGACACAGTTCCACACTGTCACCCTTAGAATCCTGGGGAATTCCTCTACACTTTCAAGGTCATCAACTCAGGACAAAATAGGGCTTGTGACTTCAGTGCTGACAGAATTGTCTCCCACACACGCATCAGCCTTCATGAGAGGCGTGGAAACTTGGAAACCCGCTGCTGGTCTGAGGTGGTGCCTTGAGAAACAGTGTCCGGTGATAACCATTGCAGGAGTGACTTCTGCTTTCTGAGAAATGGTGTTGGTTTGAAGCTTCCCCTTATAAAACAGACCTCACTCAACCTGTAGCCAAGTTTATAACGTGCTTTGAGATCACTCACTCTGCTGCTCACATGCTGTGAGCCCAGCCTGTTCTGAACAAACTGACCTTTAAGAAAAGCAGTCCAGGAGCTGGAGAGATGGCTCAGTAGAGCTCCGCTCTTCCAGAAGACCGGGGTTCAATTCCCAGCGCCTTTAGGGTGGTTCACAACCGTCTGGAACTCCAGGTGCAGGTGATCTGACACCACCACTGGGTACCAGACATGCATGTCACAAGCAAATGTGTATACTGACACGGTATCTACATGCACAAAATGACATTAAACTAAAACTAAAGACTACAAAGACTGCAGTGTAAAGCAATCTTACTGTGCTTTGTGCTCTGTGTTTATTATTTCTTTTTCTATTTATTCTTCATGACCCACCCAGGCTGTGAGAGAACAATGAATCCATGCTTAAGACGTGGCGATTAGACCAAAGGCCATGCGCTGAAAGCGGTGAGACGTTGAAGCTGTACCCATCCCACACCCACAGGGACATGTTGGAAGTAGCGTCTGAGCACAGGGCGATAATGCCCGAATGTGGGTCTAAGCACTGTCCTCAGGCAACAGGACCAGAGAAGGTGTTTGCTCCCTTACTAGTCTCCTGTAGAAGATTAACACAAACGTTCCTCATTACCACATCTGACATGTTGTCCGAAAGAGAGGACGGCCGTGGACGGAGAGATCGGGACAGATCAGGATAAACCAGACCCACTCAGACGTGACTCCCACCGCCCTTATGAGTACAGAGATGGGAAGATTTGCCGAGCTCGCCTCTGCAGGGTGGAAAAGCAGAGTCCAAGAAGCATCTTAAATCTTCAAGCACCACAGGCTCCAAAGAGTTTTTGCGTTTTGGTATTTTTTTTTTTTTAAGCCAGGGTTTCCTCCCCTATAGACTGGAGCGCGCATGCGCAGGTCCTCATCTAGCTGCTAAGGCAGGACCCGAGGGCCTGCCCCACCTGGTGCCCGAGCGGCTCAGAGTGCGGGCACTGGGGTCAGAGCCTGGGTCCTGGCAGCACTGCCAGGCCTTGGCTCTGCTATCTGTCCTCAGTGGACCAAGGTGGTGAGAAGCAGACGTGACCCCGGTGGTCAAAGCGACCAATGATGCCGTGTCCGTCTTCTGGGACATGGATGTGAGTAATTGAATGGAAGGCAAGAAGCACGCATGACTGAGCAGGTCAAATGTGCCTATCACAAGCCTGTTCTCTGGTTCATGGTGTGTCCCTCAGGTTGGTCTGACATGTTGTCAAAACTGTGAAAGCTCTTTCCCAAGAGAGTCCCCTCCAGCTGCCGACAGGGCCCCAGCCCTCTGTCCCCGCCATGAGACACTGGGTCAAAGCCAGGGGCAGCACGGCTACAGGAGGCTCTCAGGTGTGCTGGGGACCGTTGCAGTAGTGGCTTTTAAATACTCTGGTCATGGCCTTATAGACGATGTCGGAGGATGAAGGTCGTACCACATGTTGCCGACACAAAACGCAGCTGAAGGGATCTTTTTTCTGAACGCAAATATGAATGACCGTGTCCTAGGAACACAGACCACCCCAATACGGAAATGGTTTTGTGACGTTGTTACAGTGTGAAAGAGAGCCGTGTGGAGATTTGAATGAGAGTGGCCCCTCCTGGGGGGCCTCTATGTTTGAATATTTTGTCTCCAGTCTTTGGAATTTTTGGGGAAGGATTAGGGGTCTCAGAAGAGGTGTGTCTCTGGGGGCTGATTGTGAGGTTTCTAAGGTCTCATACCATTCCTAGGGTGCTCTCTGCTTCCTGCTTGTGGGTCGCGATGTGAGCTGTCAGCCCCTCCTGTCAGCATGCCTTTGCCCTGCTAGCCTGCACCCTAACCTTCTGAAAATATGACTTCCAATGAGATACTTTCTTTTTTTCTTTAAAGATTCATCTATTTCATTCATATGAGTACACCGTAGCTATTTCCAGACACCAGAAGAGGTATCGGATCTCAGTACAGAGGGTTGTGAGACACCATGTGGTTCCTGGGAATTGAACTCAGGACCTCTGGAGCAGCAAGCAACCAAATGCTCTTAACCACAGAGCCATCTCTCCACCCCCCCCCCCCCTTTTTTAAAGGAGACACTTTCTTTTATAATTTGGTCACTGTGTTTGTTATAGCAATAGAAACCCTAACTAATAAAGCTATAGAACAAGGCATTCTCCAAGTGCGTCTGTGGAGATGCTAACCTAAGATTCCCTCCACAAATCACCGAAGTTGTGTCAGGGGGTGCAATCTAGGTTGCTATCCTTGATAGAGTATCTCTGGGAAATTTTCCCATGTCTTACACTGGAGCAATGGACCACACAACATGGAGGAGGCAGGGCTTCTTAAACAGGAAGTTTAACCTTCTGGCCAATCCTCCTTAAAGGCTTTCTGGTGACTGCTTTGGTAGTGCTCCAGAAGTGGACCAGATGATGAGAGGGAATGAATGGTGCTACACGGATCGTGAGAGCAGAGGAGTACGGCCGAGACCTACCAGGATAAAGAACAGGTCTGAAATGTACGTCCACTGTGATTTACAGGAACTCTCAGGGGTCACCTCCCTCCCTATTTCTACCTGTCATAAAAACTCAAAAATGTATTCAAAAATGTCAGACTGAAGATGATAAAGCACAGCCTTCAGTCCTTGGAGTTTTCTAAAGCCACATGCAAATCTCAGTACTGCCCTGAGATGCCCGGCCATCCAGAGACCCCTAAGCATGCTCAGGTGGGGGTCACTGTGCAGAAGAGGAAAACCACGCTGCAGAAAGATGCTAATGTGTGCGTTGCCATACCAAGAGGAGGCACACGGAGGGAGCCTCGGGATGCTGCCTGGCCCTGACCCTGCACAGAGCCCACAATACTCACCACTCAGGTTATGATCTTCCTAATGCTCTTCCTGAGCGTGGTGCCAGGGATGCTTTCTGAAACACCTGGACATTTCTTGGGGGCAGTGAAGGCATCTGGCAGAAAGGAACCAAGGCTTCAGTCACCTGCAGAATGTCACTGTCTGGAAACAGGAGCCAGGTTCCTGTGTGCCCCTGTGCTCCTGTAAAAGAATCCAGACAGAAATCTGGGATGGGGGAAGTAGCTAGAAATGGCCATCAGGGGGCGCACAACAAGCCAGCAAGCATCTTTCCCGAGGGATCCAGACCAACCTGCAGACAGGAGAAAGCCTGGGTTCTCTTTGCACAGAACGTTGCCTGTCTGAGCCTGTGGGAGAGGATATCTGTCTCAGGCAGCTGACATCTCCCAGAAGCATGTCCTGCCAGGCAAGACCCAGGCAACAGAAGGCACAACTAGACAGCTAGATTTGATATGCCCCCTCAAGGCTCCCGGACCACACAGGAGCCAGATAGAATGTCTGGAGCTACCTATAGGAGGGAGGACAGGTACAGAGGAGTGACTGGGGGGTAACAAGGAAACAGGAGGGATGAGCACTTCTGGGTAGGCCCACGAGGTGAAGCTTACGTAGCTGAGAAGTCCGGATCAGCATGTGTTTGATTAAGGTGTGATTAATTAAGGTTTATAAATTCCTAGGGTTATAAAGGTCTACTCGGGTTAACAGAAAACGACTTAAACATGTGTCTAACTACTCATGTCTTTGCTGATGGTGTCCAATGCCAGGCTTCTAAAACTTTAGATAAGGATAAGGTGTGTTTGATAAATAAGTTTTAAGGAGTCCTAAGCTGGTAGAAACTAATTTGAAAATATATGTCTAGCCTCTTTGTCTTTGCTAACTTTGTTAAACTTTAGATGTTTAGATAAATTTAGTTGTAGAAGAAAATGAGATGCTCTATAATGGTGCACTGTAAGAGGATCTGTGGCTTCTGGTCCCCTCCTCTGGGGTGTCTGGATGCCACCCACTGGGCAGAGAATGGGGCAAAGTCTGGAATAGGTGGGGTCTGCAGTCCTCTCCCTCCAGGGCATCAGACACCACTGCCTGGCAGGCCAGAGGTGTATGTGGATCCCAGGATCAGCAGGATCCCCGTCCAGTTGAGAGCAACTGCTGGGGGGAAAGGGCATGGGGAGGAGAGAGAGGCCTCCCAGATTCTCAGTGCTACAGCTCTTTGAGGCTGAGGCCTTCTCCAACAATCTTTAATGATGCAGCTTTCTGAGATGATCTTAGCTTGTCTTGTCCATATTTCTTTATTCCAGGTGAACCAAGGGAACCTATAGTTCAGGGAAGGGTGTGAGAATATCCAGAGAGGGAAATCAACGGCGACTTCTGAGATGCCTCATTTGCATGGAGAATTCCAGGCACTGTGCTATGTGCCTGACTACTTGTGACCACCTGATTGGAGGTCTCTGGGTTATGTGCTCTGAGGCAGGCACAGATATAGGGAGGGTGTAAGCCCTACTCCAGCCAGCCCCAGAATGAGATTCTAATCTCAACTTTCGAGATTTCCAGGGCTTGGACATATTCTACCACACCATTCCAGGCCCGTTCTTCTGGTGGCATGGTCTATGCACCATGGTCCGTGTACCGTGGTCCGTGTACCGTGGTCCGTGTACCGTGGTCCGTGTACCGTGGTCCGTGTACCGTGGTCCGTGTACCGTGGTCCGTGTACCGTGGTCCGTGTACCGTGGTCCGTGTACCGTGGTCCGTGTACCGTGGTCTGTGTACCGTGGTCCGTGTACCGTGGTCCGTGTACCGTGGTCCGTGTACCGTGGTCCGTGTACCATGGTCCGTGTACCGTGGTCCGTGTACCGTGGTCTGTGTACCGTGGTCCGTGTACCGTGGTCCGTGTACCGTGGTCCGTGTACCGTGGTCCCTGTGCCATACAAGGATCAGGAAAATAAGGTTCTCAGTCTCTCTGTGGGCTATATTTGTGGTCTGAGATTTTATTTTGGTGCTAAAGAATCTTGATTTAAATCTCCAACCTAAAATATTTAAGGCTAAAACTTAACAGGGACAAAACTGTGGAATCCTAATCTTGTAAACAAGAGGCTGCTTGTCAGTCTTAGTGAGTTTTATTGCTGTTAAGAGACACCATGACCATAGCAACTCCTGTAAGAGAGGAAAACATTTCATTGGAGCTGGCTTACAGTTTCAGAGGTTTTGTCCATTGCCATCGTGGCAGGAAGCGTAGAGGTTCACACTGGATATGGTCTGAGGAAAGATGCGAGAGCTCTGCATCTCGGTCTGAATCAAAGCAGACCTAGAGTATCTGAGACCACAAAGTCCACCCTACGGTGACACGCCTCCTCCAACAATGCCACGCCTTCTAACAGTGCCTCTCCCTTCTCCCTATGGGCCAAGCATTCAAACACAAGAGTCTTTGGGGGTCATTCCTATTTAAACCAGCACATCATTGTAAACTGTTAAACATAATAAGACAAGCAAGTCGATGATCAGTCCCCTTATACGTTATCAAATTCTTTAATGTGCCCAGAACTTTGCTCATAGTCGAGCCAAGAACAGATGTAGCTCATTTACAGGGACAAGCTTTCTGTTTATGCTACCAAGGTTAAGCCTGAAGCAGCTAACTAAAAACAAATAAGTTTTGTTTAAAATCAGATATACTTAATATGTTACATGATGTTCCTCAACATCCTCAGAGACCTGTTGTGCAAAAGCTTCCCGTGATTGACAGAACTGCCAGCTCCCAGACCTAGTCCTAAGGTCTTCCCCAGAGATGTAACAGGGTTCAGACAACTCACCTGGATGGTGGTAATACTAACCATTGGGCATAGAACTGCCCCATGCCTCACCCATTGCCTGGACTCTGCCCAAACTGTGGACAAGCTGGGCACTGGAAAATTGACTGTCCCTTTTTGTCTTACCAAGGTAGGCCCTGACCTCTGAACCCAGTGAAACCATTGGCATCGCCATGGAGGGTCTGAGGTAGCGTGTAAATTTCTATCATTTTAATTGATACAGAGGCCATTGGATTATCCTTTCTACTCACATCTACCCTTCTCAGATCTCGCATGGTGACTGATGTCTAGCTGTAGCTTTCTCAGTTTAGTGAGGAGCATCCAGATTCTCTGCCTAAGGCTGCAGCTGCCTGTCAGTCCATTTCATATGTAGAAATCAGGCCTCTACAGGCCAGCTTTAAATTCACAAAACAGGTTTCCATGTGAAACTATGCTCAAGTTAGTATTCCCTTATCTTTTCACAACTTTTTAAAAATTCATGTAAGCTTCAGGGAGTTGCAACCTGGATCCACTGTCATGGGTCAGAACTCCTGTCAATCAAGAGCTGACGCTTCCCACCGCCTGCCTCCGCCTGATGGTGGGCTCGCCGGTGGACTTTAGGCAGAGTTCTTGGGGTCCTAAGTGTGGGCTCTCTCCTTCACCTGGTCTTGGGACTCCTTTTACTGCTCCCAATACCAAGCCTGGAAGTTTCAAGTGTAAGATTTCCCTTAAACTGCTGGACTTTACCTTGCGCTCCTACTCTATATCTGTCTCAGCAGATTTGAGAGACAGATCGACTGTGGCCTACAGCACACCAGCCCTGGGACACCTAGACTTACCAAAAGCTGATTTAAACCAGATCCTTCTGACAGAATTTCCTATGGGCATGTGCCCCTGCTTTGGGCAATGTTCCAGACTGCCCCAAAGCAGCCTGCACTGCCCAAGATGCAGTGGGCCAGGAGTCACCAGCATGTCACCGACATTCCAGCCTTCCTGATCTCACCCTCACCCCCCAAAAAACAACACCCTAATTTCAACTAAGAAGCAGTTATAGAATCTCTTCTGTACCCTTATCATTCACAGAAGGCTAGGCTAGAATGTCAGGTCCAAAGAAAACTCCATTTCCCCAAATTCTGTCAGACAAAAGCAAACATTCCTCAGCAACTTGTGAAAATGGTTTCCCTCTACCACAGGAGTCATTTCCCTTACCAATGCAGAAGGGACAAATGTCTGTCTGTGGTGTGCCTGTTAGCATTCTAAAGTGCATGCTGGTCTTCAAGTCGCTCCAGTATTATAACTACTTGTTGAAATCAGAATTACTGCCAGTGTGGTAGCACACGCCTTTAATCCCAGCTCTCAGAGGCAGAGGCAGAGGCAGACAGATCTCTGAGAGTTCTCAAGCAGCCTGGTCTACAGAGGCAAGTTCCAGGACAGCCAGTGCTACACGGAGAAACCCTGTCTTGAAAAAACAAAAAAGGAAAGAATCAGAGAGGGTTATTCAAGGGGACTGGGATCTGACTAAATGGCTTGTTTCCATGGTTACCAACGTTTCTCTGGTAAAGCAGGTGTTTATTTTCTCCATCTCCCTGTTTTATGGATCATAATGTTCATTTGCAGATGTGACTGCCCACTCCTTTAGATCCTTTGTATTTCCCCAGCCAAACAAACCAAACAACCCTGTGGACACTGGAAACCCTAGTATTAAATTCCCCAGATTATGAATCTATGATTCAACTCCTTCTCCTAGAACCAGTGGTGAACCTAGGGCTACTAAACTATTATTATACCATCTCATTCAAGTATTCTTAAGAATACTTCAGCTGATAAAACTATTCCTGGGAAAATTGGTCTCTGGTCACTTAGACCAGCCATAAATTCCTATGCAATGTGTCCCTGGTCATATGAAAATTGCCTGGCTACTCAACTGTTAGCATCTGAGATTGGAACCCTGTGGGAAAAGCCCTTGTATCTTGGTCTATGTCTTCACATATATACATATATGCATACACACACACACACACATAGTGTGTAATTTTAAAGGAACCCACACTTGTTCAGGCTAGGTGCTGGCATCAGCGGTCTTGCCCATCCCCCACAGCTAGCTCAAAGTGCAACAGGAGCCTGGGTGTGTGCAGACAGATGTTTTAGCACAGTGATAAGCATTTTTAAGACTATTCTTAGAAGACAGCCAAAGGAAATGTACAGTCTTGAGTGTATGACCTTGACGACAGAAGCCGATGCTCATCAGAACTCCATTCTTAAAACCCTGAACTCAGCTGCGCGGTGGTGGCTCACGCCTGTAATCCCTGCACTCTGGGAGGCAGAGGCAGGTGGATTTCTGAGTTTGAGGCCAGCCTGGTCTACAGAGTGAGTTCCAGGACAGCCAGGGCTATACAGAGAAACCCTGTCTTGAGGAAACCAAATCCAAAAAACAAAAAAACAACAAAAAAACAAAACAAAACCAAAAACCCCTAAACTTCTGAAGTTTTAATATATCAATTAACAGAGAGAAAGAAACCAGAAACATTTTTCATTTTTAAGTTGTGATGGTTTGTATATGATTGGCCCAGGAAGTGGGCCTTCAGATGAAGATGTAAAACTCTCAGCTCTTCCTGCACCATGCCTGCCTGGATGCTGCCATGTTTCTGCCTTGATGATAATGGACTGAACCTCTGAGCCTGTAAGTCAGTCCCAATTAAATGTTGTCTTTTATAAAACTTGCATTGGTCATGGTGTCTGTTCACAGCAGTAAACCCCTAACTAAGACAGAAGTTGGTACCAGGAGTGGGGTATTGCTGTGATAGGCACGACCATGCTTTTGTTTGAAGAATGTGGATTTGAGGACTTTGGATTTGGAAAGCCATGAAATGCTTTAAGTGGGGCTTAATGGGCCTTCCTAGTAGGAATATGGAAGACAGTGGTGCTGAGGGTCATTTGAACTGTATAGGTCTGATGACCCAAGAGGTTTCAGTGGAGAACTTTAATATGTGGCTGAGAGACTGTTTTTATGACGTTTTGGTGACAAACATGGCTGCTTTTTGCCATTGTCTGAAGAGAATGCCTAGGGCTAAGGTAAAGAGATTTTTATTAACTGCATCTGCAAAGGAAGTCTCAAAAAAGCCCAACAAAGACGTTGTTCTCTGGTTAAGTCTGATGAAGAGAATTTTGAACAAACATAGCAAGCTGAGAAAGCAAAAGTACAAAATATATAGTTTGAGTATTATAGGGACTCCAGGACGTGAAATGGAGCTGAATTCAAGGATATTAAATTGAATTAAGTGAGTGGTGACCTGGGGCCAAGATTCTACCCTGCTAAATTTAGGTCCAGGTGTGGAAGTACAAACCTTTAATCCCAGGAGGCAAAGATAAGCAGATCTCTGAGTTCAAAGGGCCAGCCTAGAACAGAGAAAATTCTAGATGAAGAAAAACTTAAATCCAGGCTTGGTGGGCCACACCTTTAATCCCAGTGCTTAGGAGACAGGCATGCAGATCTCTTGAGTTCAAAGTCAGTCCTTGGAGCAAGATTCAGGGCAGCCAATTTAGGCAGTGAAGGAGCTGGGGAAAAGGAGGCTAGTGATAATGTAATAGAACAAGGAGGACAATGTTCCAGCTCCTGCAAGCAGCAGAACTCAGCAGTTTCGGCCATGTGCCTCTGGCTTTATATTCAAGAGGAGGAGGAGACTACTGGGACAATTGATGCTGGTTAGCTGGAGCTAAGAAATTAGTGGTGATTAAGAAAAGGCCAGCATCACTGAGGTGAACTCTTCTGGGAAGTGTTTTCTGAGAGCACAAAGAAGCTGTGTTCCAGAGATAGCCAAGGTTGTACCTCATGCTGCAACTGTACTTGATAACATGTAAGAATCATCCAGGTGGTACTGGTTTTGAAGGCATGAAGGCATCATGAAGAACAACAGCTGAAGTCTGGCACTGTGAGAGGTCATCGAAGGCCATTGGTGAAAGTGCACCCTAAGTTGTAGTTGACAGCCCAGGACTGAAGGGGTCATAAAAAGGAGTTGAGGCTTGGGACCATGAAGAGAGCCTATGAAAGGCTTTGGTGAAGCCTAGTTGCAGTGGAAGACCCCAGCATATTGGAGATGCCAGTACCATGGGATGACCACCAAGAACAGCAGTGGCAGCGGAGTGGATCAACCTGAACTTAGAGTGCTACAGAGGGCAGAGCAGGAGAAGTGTCTCCAGCTCTTTGGAGATGCACAGAAGATCATGTGTGGATCTCAGACACTGAAACAAGAAGCTGTGAAGCTGAAGTTGACTTGGGGACCCCAAGATGTTAGAGATGCCAGAGCCACAGGATGCCTGCCAAGGAAAGCTGCTAACAGGGAGTGGAACCAGCCCAGGAGACAGAACCTTGTTGCAGTCAACAAAGATGAAACAGGAGTTGGAGATCTGAAGACTGCTTTGCCATCAGACATGCAGATGCAGAGTTTGGACTTTGCCCAGCTGGTTTCCTGTCTTGCTTGGGGGATTAAGTTAAGTGATTGGATGAATCTCAAAAGAGTCTTTGAACTTTGGACTTGTTAAGACTGCTATAGACTACAGGGACTTTTGAAGTTGCACTAAATGTATTTCACATTATGCTATGTTTAAGTATGGCCCCCATAGACTCATGTTTGAACAAGCCTATGGGGGCCATGGAGTGGAATGTGATGGTTTGTATATGATTGGCCCAGGAAGTGACCCTATTAGGAGGTGTGGCCTTGTTGGAGTAGGTGTGTGACTGTGGGTGTGGGCTTAAGACCCTCACCCTAGTTGCCTAGAAGTCAGTCTTCTACTAGCAGCCTTCAGATGAAGATGTAGAACTCTCAGCTCCTCCTGTACCATATCTGCCTGGATGCTGCCATGTTTCTGCCTTGATGATAATGGACTGAACCTCTGAGCCTGTAAGTCAGCCCCAATTAAATGTTGTCTTTTTTTTTTTTTTTTTTTTTTTTTTGGTTTTTGGTTTTTGGTTTTTGGTTTTTGGTTTTTTGAGACAGGGTTACTCTGTGTAGCTCTAGCTGTCCTGGAACTCACTCTGTAGACCAGGTTGGCCTTGAACTCAGAAATCCACCTGCCTCTGCCTCCCAAGTGCTGGAATTACAGGTGTGCACCACCACACCCTGCTCTAAATGTTGTCTTTTATAAAACGTGCATTGGTCATGGTGTCTGTTCACAGCAGTAAAACCCTAACTAAGACATACATTATTCAAGTCATTGTCTTATACCTTTACAATTTTACCAAGACAAGTGCATATAATTGAATAGAAAAATATGCAAAGATGATGTAAGGTCTGAGGCTATGAAAGATTACTCTGTGAGTCTCTAAGATAAGTTTTAAGATATGTAAATCCAAGTTATAAACATCTACGGACAGGGACGCTTAAGTTGTCAGTGCTGATGACGGTCATTGCAAAGCAAGTTCCTCTAAATGGAGGAGCAGTGAGAAGCCGCAGTGGAACCTGTTTTGTAAGTTTAGCTCTTTTCTGAATCTGGTAATAAGGTAAACAGTATGGTGACAGCCATGCAGCTCTCGGAGACAGAGGCCTGCGGCCTGATGTTTACAGATGAAGAGAGCTGAGCCAGCGTCTGAAGCCTTGGCTGCTGCTGTTAAACTTATGAAACCATAAAGAGCCCAGGCCTCCACCCACCAGAGACCTGAGAAGGACGGGTGTGTATGGATTAAAACAACAGACTCACTGGCTACCTGGACAGTCACCCTGTTCTGCTGTGGCCACGAGGGGCAGAGATCCAAGGGCAGCGTCAGCCTTTGGAGGTGTCAGCACTTTCCCTAGGGCAGGAATGTGGAGGGACTGGCAGACCTTGTCTAGGTAGGTGGGTTCCAGTCACTTTCCCTGTTTCTCTTTGTGGTTTGTTTGGGTTGGTGGAGCGCCCTCTGAGTCCTTTCTTGCTTCCTTTTTATGCATATCTTGTAAAGACTTTCTGTTTCAATATGCATTCTTGAATATCAATTCTTGGCAGGTTTCATAGAATGTATTTTGGTGATATTCCCCCCTAACCCTCCAAAGTCTGGCCTCCATAGATATTTTCTCTGTGGTTGCTATGAGGATTATATAAAACAGCCCGGAGTTATGTTAATTGATTTTAGACAGATAAGAATGCCTTTCCTTTTTTTTTTTAATTTAACAAATAAAAATCACCATTGTGGTGAACTCGGATAAAAGCATCACACAGCTAGTTGAAGGTAACTGGTCCAACAGCTGCTCTCTTCCCTGTAAGTGACAACAGTCTTTTATACTCTTGGAACGGCCATTCTGAAGCCGCGACCTTTACTTAGGATTTTACACGTTCACAACCATTTGCATTTCTGTGCAGTTATCTACCACAAAAAGGAACAAAAAATGACAGGGTTGAAGCTAGAGCACCAGTGAGCTCTTCAGACTGATCTGACAGTGGTGCTTGCTGCCTTCTCCAGACCAGTCTCACCCAGAAGCTGTTTCACGCACAGGGCATCATGGGTGGGAGCCACACATGCAGGACAACACGAAGAACTTAGATTTAGACATTACACTCTTTCAGAGGGCCAGTCAGTTACAGCACCCACATCAGGTGACCCACAACCACTTGAAATTCCAGTTTTAGGTGATTCAACACCTTCTCCTGGCCTCTTTAGGCACCAGAACACACACAAGTGTAGACACACACGTGTGCATACACACAAATGCACACACACTTGTGTGTGTGTGTGTGTGTGTGTATATATATATATACACAAATATATATATACTTGTACACAATACACACACACACACACAGACACACGCACTAAAATAAGAACCTTTACATCACAATTTCTACTGTTCTATCCATTTTGTATAGTAGAATTTACAAATCACAACTTATATAAATTTTACCTATTAATATAGATGTGAGCTTGCCTTTGTGCTTTTTGTCTTTCCATGCCTGTGGAAGACTGAAAGCTGGAGCTATGTGTCAAGTTAGTCCAAGGTTTTCCCTCTGTGGCTGTGTTCGAGTTTATTTCTGGAGGCTGACTTTGCAGTGCCAGTAAACACCAAAACCTGAAGAACTCTTTTAACAGTTCTGTCTATTGACCAGGTGCAGCAGAGGCACACACCATTAATTCTAGCACTTGGGAGGCAGAGGTAGGTGGATCTCTGTGAGTTCAAAGCCAGCCTAATAATCAGTATAACAACTTCTAGGACAGAGCCCTGACTCAAAAAATTGTGAATTATTTACTTTATTTTGGGGGATTATAATATGACTGCATCATTCCCTCCATCCTTTCCCTCCTTCCAAATTCTCCTCTATGCTCCTCTTTGCTCTCTTTCAATTTTATGGCCTCTTAAAAGCCAGAATTAGTGCTGTGCACCTTTAATCCTGGCACTTGGGAGTCAGAGGTGAACAGATCTCTGAACCAGAGGCCAGCCTGGTCTACAGAGTGAGTTCCAGGACAGCCAGGGCTAAATGGAGAAACCCTATCTCAAACAAAATTTTTTTTCATGACCTATGTTTTTATGAATTGTTGCTATGCTTTGGCCTGAGTTGTGATTGGTTGTAGTTTTCTGTAATGGTCTCCATCTACTGCAAAGAGCAGTTTCCTTGATTCATGGTGAGGACTCCTCTTATCTGTGGGTATAAATTATTTGTAATTTAGTTAGATTATGCTGGTTTAGCAAAGTAGTGACTGTGGATTCTCCTCCACAGTCCACGAGTTCACTAGCTCTGGGTAGTTGGCTGGCTGGGTTTTAGGACCAGGCATGGTTGCTCTCTTGACAAACAGTGCAGTCAGAGAGCTGGTACGCAGAGACATGTGTGCTTGTCTGCACCCGTGGGGCTCACGATGATCTCCAATTGTCTACAGTTGCTCTTGTCTGTGCTGCTGCTGCACAGCATTACTTGTTCATCCTGTTTAACAGTAATCAACTTTTGGGGGGATATCTTAATTTCTTTTCTTTCCCTTTTTAATTTAGTTTTTTTGGTGGTTCTAATGACTGAACCTAGAACCTTCTACATAGTAGATGTGGTGGTTTGAATGAGAATGGCCCCCATAGGCTCACATATTTGAATGCTTAGCCACCAGAGAGAGGGACTCTTTGAAAGAATTAGAAGCATTAGGAGGTGTGGCCTCGTTGGACTAAGTGTCTCCCTGGGGTGAGCTTTGGGGTTTCCAGTGCCTGCCTGTGCACCACCACGCCCCCTACTGTAAGGAAGGTAGACTAAAGTGTAAGCACGCTCCCCATTGGATGCTTTCTTTTGGAAGAGTAGCCCTGGTCACTGTGTCTTCACAGCAAGAGTGACTAAGACAGCAGGCAAGTGCTTTACCACTGAGCTGCACCTCCATCTGGTAATATTTTAATTTCGTCTCCAGAATACTGAAAATGTTTGTTGTGTATAGTATTCTTGGTTGGCAGGGCTTCTTCCTCTTGTAGCACTTTAAATTCACCATCCTATGCCTTCCAGATCACAAGCTACCCACTCAGAAGACCGGAGGCCGTCTGGTCCACGTGAGGAGCTGCCGACACACACCAGACACTCCTGTTATCGTCTACTGGAAACCATTCTCCGAGACCGTGGGGTTCTTTAACTCAAACACATACATCTGGTAGATAGCATTTAAAACAACTGTCATTGAACAAAATGTTACATGCAGTATACAATGCTCAATAAAGTCTTCCTCAGAGATGATGATATGCTTCGTTATTCACACGCCAAGCTGTTAAAGAGAGTTAAAGCACACCCCAAAGTATGTATTATGTGCACCACTCGTAGCTAAATACAGTGTTCCTCTGAGATAACAACAGCGCCTAAGTCAGGTAAGTCTAGTG
Source organism: Apodemus sylvaticus (assembly GCF_947179515.1). NCBI lineage: Eukaryota > Metazoa > Chordata > Mammalia > Rodentia > Muridae > Apodemus > Apodemus sylvaticus. The sequence goes on along the minus strand of NC_067486.1, from coordinate 83,282,408 downwards.
GTGCTCACTGTGGGAAACTTGTAAACGCGGCATCACCTCAAGTCAGTGTCCACTCGGACAGTCTTGTACATGAAGGCTTCACCAGCCACACCACCTTCTGTGAGGCTGGCTTCATAGAGAAAGTGCAACACAAAGCCACTCACAAATCCGCCCCTTAATAAACACAAAGATGAGACCTGTATGGACAGACGTTGTCAGATAGTGCTGTGCACAGTGACTCATGGGAACGGTGTGAGGCTCCCTGGATAATGTGGCTAATGCTGCTAAACAGTGAGTTTGGAAGGCAGAGGCTCGAGTATCTCTGTGAGTCTCAGGCCAGCCTGGACTACATAATGAGTTCCAGGACAGCCAAGGCTATACACAGAGACCGTGTCTTATAATACATAGATAGGTAGATATAGACAGATAGATAGATAGGTAGATAGATGATAGATAGATGATAGATAGATAGATAGATGATAGATAGATGATAGATAGATGATAGATAGATAGATAGATAGATTATGATAGATAGATAGATAGATAGATAGGTAGGTAGATGATAGATAATGCAGTACTGGAGCTCTATCTTTCTAAGCACAGTGCTTCAATCATGTACTTAATATGCATGTACATATTTGTATATATATGTATATACATACATGTGCACACACACATCTATGACCAACGTTCTATACACACTGTATGCTGAGGAACACAATGGTTCACAGATTTAACCTGCATTCAGTACCGAGACTAGTCTTATGTTCACAACTCAGCGATACAGCATGACTTGCATGGTCACCACCTTTGGCTGCTGTACGGTATTTCATAGTACACAGCGACCAAGTGTGCCTTTAGTCTCCACATGCCCACTAGCAGATGTCCTACTTTTTACAGTGCCCTGATGCACCTGCTCTGCGGTCACATGACAACACAGCCTAAGGTGAGTGGTAATTGTATCCTCTCCCATAATCTGTGTGATACATATGTGACATCGTGATGCACATGGACACAAATAAGATGAATGTCCCCTCTTTAAGTCACTTCAGGGTTTAGTATATTCCACAGTGACATAATTTATGATCTTTGATGTTACATGACATCCTCAGCAACACTAACATGAATCAAGGTCTGGTCTATCTCTGAGTTATCTTAGAATTATTAAATAAACATTAGATAGTAAACGTGTTATGTAGTGATGCAAACTGACAAAAATGTGCCTCAGTTGTCATATATCATAGGTAGCATTACACAGTGACGTGTGACTGATGCCTCTCTCTTCTCAGCTGATACATCACACACACACACACATCTCAGGCCTGGCCTGTATCCCAGCTTATATTGTACATGACATGTTCTGTTATATAGGGTGAAGACCCAGACCTGATATGCTTACAGCCTCCTTGGTATAACAGCTAAGAATAATCACACTCCTTATTCCCAAAAGGACAGATTGCAGCCCTGGCATCACAGTATCACAGATGATGTCACATCATCCCTGAGACTGTGGCTCACTGTCTGCATGCTATCTCAGTGATCCTATACTAAGCAACAGGGTAAAGACTATCAACTCTAGCCTCCATTCCTGACCATCTTAAGGTGCATATATACACAGTGGCCTGGTGTCACTGTGGGGAATCCTTATGTAATATAGCAGTCTCCATCCGTCTTTCCAGCTGTCATATGACAGCTAACATGATTTAGTGGCATGATATGGTAGAGGTACATATCTTTCATTAGCTGTCATGTGCTATCACAGATGGCATAATGCCATGGTTACTCTAGCCTTCATCCTTCTCAGCTGTCATAGTCTGTAATATGTGGCCTATGGGACATTGTATGGCACTCAGTAATATTATGTGTCTCGGGCATGTGTCCCTGTTTGGGTTCTGTTTGTGTCTTAATGGGTGTGCTAAAAAGTCATTCAAGAATTGCTCACACTCCAATACCCAGAGTTGAGCATATGAACATTGAATGACCTTCCTTCTTTTGAAGCCAGGATCTACTGCATCTGATCACAGCTGGAATTCCTGGGGACGGGGATCACAGGCCTGCACCACCATGCCTGGTTTCTGTGGTACTGCACATAGAGCCCCACTGCATCTTGAATGCTAGGCAACGCTCTACCAACTAAGCTACGTCCCCAGCTGCAGATTGTGACTTTTAAATGTATGATTTAAATGATTCGCCATAATTCGGTATGCTGTCAACATTAAATTACAGTTACTTTGGAGTATATTTATTCATGCAAATTACTTCTCCATGGTACAGGTGTTTCAGTGGCTCTTCTATTGCTGCACGGACACCATGAACAAGGCAATGTATAGAAGGGTTTATTGGGGTCTTACAGCTTCAGAAGGTGACTCCAGGACCATCACGGCAGGGAGCATGGCACCAGCCAGGTAGACATGGCCCCGGGAAGTAGCTGATAGCTTACATCTTAATCCATGAGCATGAAGGTGGTGGGGATCAGATGGGGGGGGGATAGTGTGTATTTTAAAAATCTCAAAACCAGCCCCCAGTGACACTCTTTCTCCAACAAAGCTACACCTCATAATCCTTCCTGAATAATTCCACCAACTGGGGACCAAGTTTCCAAATATCTGAGGCTATGGGGTCATTTGCATTCAAACTTCACGAGGTTTCTCCACTGCAATTTATAGTTAAGTTATCCAGATCTGAATTCACTACTTCAGAACTTACCGTGGGAAAAGGGAAGACAAAAAGAAAGTAACCAGGATGCTTCAACAGAGCTATATTTAAAAATAGTAATAAAAGGGGGAAAGATGGCACTGCAGGGAATGTAATTCTAGAAGCGCAAGCCCTTCAGCAGCAGCATAGTTTAAACAAAACAATCCCCCTCCCCCCCATGTAGGAAGGTGTTGTTTCTCTTATTCACGCTGCAAGCTAAATTATGAATGTGGACACTGCCAGGGGCCTGGGCTGGCTCGGTGGTTAAAGGAATGCTAAGCCAGCATGAGTTCAACTTCACAACACCCTTTTCTCATCTATCCTCCATTTCCAGGCATCTGCTAAGGGTTCCTTGTGGGGGTGGGGTATCTTGTAACTTAATTTTTTGATAAAAACTGCCCTAAATTCTTTTATTAATGAGACTAAGAACCCTAAAGAGAAGCTAGATCTCCCCAGTATGGTTCTCTTGAGGTCCCCCCAACGTGGATTCCAACCTGCTGGCAGCGTCCGGCCTCCAGTGGCCTCAGTCTGCGCACACTAAGCGCAGGCCTGACTGGTTTCTTTAAAATGTCAGGATGCAGAGCCCTGGACACGCACCTCCAAAGTCAGCTCCATCTGGGAGCTCAGCGAGCCCCTATTCTCCCTGGGACAAAGAGTCTAGAGGGGAGGGGCGCGTTTTATAGTGGGTGACGCACCGCGCTCAACCAGCCAGAGACTGACCAGAGGGGCGGGGCGCATGCGTCATCCGCGCTGGAGAATGACGTAAGGGGGCGGGGCACGCCCGGGCACCCTAGGAGACCGACTCGAGGGGCGGCGGGGGCCACGCTATGGACCGCTATGCGGTCGCTGGGGATGAGGTGGCGGACCGAGCCCGGCAACAGGAGCGGCATTACCAGCTGCTGTCGGCACTACAGAGCCTGGTCAAGGAGCTGCCCAGGTTTGCGGCGACGGGCGGCGGGCGGCGGGCGGGCTGGGGCCGGGGCCGCGCTTACCCCGCTATCTACCTGCAGTTCCTTTCAGCAGCGTCTGTCCTACACCACGCTCAGCGACTTGGCCCTGGCGCTGCTCGACGGAACGGTGTTTGAAATCGTGCAGGGGCTTCTGGAGATTCAGCACCTTACCGAGAAGAGCCTCTACAACCAGCGACTACGGCTGCAGAACGAACACCGAGGTGCAGGGGGCGACGGGACCTTCCTAGGGCGTCGGGTCAGGGGCAGGAGCCTTGGGGGTCAGGGGGTGCAGAGCCATGCTGATACTTTAGTCTGCTGTCCAAACACTTCTTACTCGCGTTGTCTAGAGTGCCCACAGCCTTCTCGACATGATGAACCTCGCTGCTTGTAGGTCTGTTGATAGCTCTGTGTTACTGGTTAGATAATCAGTTATTCCAGCACCTTCCCATTTGAATATCAGGCTTGATACTAGGCATCTCCCGTTGTACCATCAGATCCCCCTTCCGTTTTATTTGTTCAAGCTTGACTCCATTCAAACAATTTAGGAAAGAATAGTGTCCCATGCTCACCACCAATACTACGTTTTAGATCTTTGGACTTTGTTATTGCTTTGGATTTTGATACTGAGAACTGAACCCAGGGCCTCTCACCTGCTAAGCAGATTTTCTAGATTGAGCTACATTTACAAGCAAACATACTCTGCCCTTCTGGCAACGCCTGTGTGCTGCCAGACAGGATTTTCCCATTAGAGGTAGGTGTTGGATTTTGTTGAAATCTTTTCCAGTTCCTGTGGAGATGATCAGATGGTTTTTCTGTTACTCTTGTGAGACATTGATTTCTAAGTTCCAGAAATGAATTGTATTTTAAGAATGCATCCTGTATGGCCATGATACATTGTTCTTTTATGTATACTGTTTAGTTATATGTGTTTATGCATACTGTTCATGTAGGTGTGCACACATGTATGTGTGCACTTGTGTGTTCATGCTTGTGGAGGCAGGAGGCAGGCATGGTGTCCTAGGTAGGGTTACTATCGCTGTGGTGAAACACATGATTAAACGCAGCTTGAGGAAAGGGTTTCTTTGGCTCACACTTCCACATCACTTCATCACTGAAGGAAGTCAGGGCAGGAACTCAAACAGCAGGCACCTGGAGACAGGAACTGATGCAGAGGCCATGGAGGGGTGCTGCTTACTAGCTTGCTCCCTGTGGCTTATTCAGTCTGCTTTCTTACAGAACCCAAGACCTCTAGCCTAGGGATGGCTCCACCCACAATGGGCTGGGCCCTCCCCCATCAATCACTTTAAATGCACCACAGGTTTGCCTACAGCACAGTCTCATTTAGGCATTCTCTTAATTAAGGTCCCCTCCTCTCAGATGACTTTAGGTGGTGTCAAGTTGACACAAAGCTAGCCAGCCTAGCCCAGGATGGCTTCCTGTATTCCTGTAATTTTTGAAGCTCGCTGTGCCTGGCTGGCCAGGGAGCCGTAAGGGAGCCGCCCGTCTGTGCACCCTGCTGTGCTCAGCTTTTTGACATGGGTGCTGGGGGGACCCAGACTCACCTCATTGAGTCACGCCCCGCCCTTGTCTGCTGAACTTGATTCATGACAATTTCAGGGGGCGGGGGTTGCTTTTATTTCTGATAAACCTCAGCCTGTAGTTGTCTTGTAATATTTTTGAGGGATTGAAGGTAATGCTGGCCTCAGAATGTGTTGAGAAGTCTCGTTCCTTCTTGTTTGTTGAGAAGAGCTTTATTTCTCTACCAGATGTTTGAGTGGTTGTGCTTTTCTGTATTCTTTTTACTGTCTTGATGGAGGCATATGGTGTATCTAGTTCACAAGTCTAAAGTACACGACTCAGTGGATTGGTTTCCTGAGACTGTCCCTCTGTGTTGTCTAGAGCTGGCTGTCCTCCTGTCTCAGCCTCTCCAGCAGTGGTATCCGAGTCTGGCCCAGGCTCCGCCTTGCTCATTCTTTCCAGTAAGCGGGAGGCCGCGTGGCTTTGCATGGCTGTCTGTTGCTTCCCTCATTCTTCCAGCACTTGCTTCTGTCGCCAGGACGGAAAGGCGTTCACTGACTTCTTCCCCAGTCTCACTGTGGAGCTGGCCATTACCCTGTGGAGCCCTCTTTGGTAGGATGGTCTTAGTGCCTGCTTCAAGCCTTTGCTGGTTGTCTTTCAGACGGCTTGGACTAGGCTGGTACGCCAGGCAGTGAGTGCTTCTGCTGCCTTCAGCCAGATCCAGAAGGTGGTGGCTGGCTGGCATGGGCCGCCTTGCTTTCCTAGTGAGCAGGGAGCCCGTGTGGACCCTGGGAATTGACCTGGGATGTTTCTCAGCATTGGATAAGTGGACTGAAGGGGACGATGTCTCCCGTACCTGCTGCCCGAGCCTTGTGCTTACCTCATAGTCACTGCAAGCAGACCATCAGGCCAGCTCTTTCTTGCCTTGTGTTGATATACTCAGGATGGACTTAGTTTCAAATAGCAACGATAAATGGTATCGCTGAGGTACATAAAATACCAAGGCCTAGGGGAGGCTGTAAGCACTGCTGGGGCTATCGGATATAAGGGGATCTCAGGGACCCGTCTGAATGAGCTGTCCCATGGATCTCTTCTAGGAGTAAGAATGTTAGGCTTTCTCAGAGCTGGCCAGCCACACTCCCATTTTATGCTCTGGCCGGTGTGGTGTGCTCTATTTTGTGATAGCGATTCCTTGTCATCCTGTGCTCCCATCTCTCTCTGCCCATAGGGCAGATGTTGTACATGTCTACGTAGCAGCAGGGACCAGGTGCTTTGCTGGCAGAGGGTAAGGACTTCCCAGCACAGAACCCTGCAGGCTCAGTGTGGGCCTGTGTACCTTCACCTCCTGGCTGCCAAGCAGGGGCTGCTCTGCTCTCCCATAGGGTAGCACAAAGCTTGATTCGACACACTGCACCGCTGGCGGAGCCTTTCCTCCTATTACGGCAGGCAGAGCCCCTTCCTCCTATTATGGGCTTTTGACTCTTGAATACGTAAGTCTTCACCCAGAGTCCCTGTGTGATATCCTGTGGAGGATGTCCAAGATAGCACAGCTAGAACTGGGCCATCTGAGCCCAAAGACCACCTGCCTCAGACAGCTGTCTGCCCCCTGCTCCTGCCCTGGTTGGACTGAGCTCTGATCCTTGCTGTACCTGCCTAACCTACACAGCTCTGTCAGCACCGTGGAGGTGAAGGAGGGTGCTGGCTGGGAGCAGTCCTTGGAAGGGCCTCCTTAGAGACCCTTGAACTAGCCTGCCTTTGCTGATGGTTCTCTCTCCCTCCCTCACAGTGCTCAGACAGACTTTGAGGCAAAAGCATCTGGAAGCCCAGCAGTCCTGCCGGCCCCACAACTTGCCAGTGCTCCAGGCAGCCCAGCAGCGTGAGCTGGAGGTAGGACTTGGGACTGGATAGCTGGTCCCAACTCCACATGGGTACCAGCTGGCTCAGTGGTGGGCTGAGGGCTCAGAAGCTGAGCTGAGGGGTGCTGGAGGGTTGGTGAGTTCCAGGCCTGACTTTTCCCTAGCTAAGAGGAGAGTCACCACCCATCTGCCAGTCCGCTGTCCTGGCAAACAAGCTCTCTGTGGACTGGAGCTACAGAGAAGTCACTGAGGTGGGACACTGTCCCTTCCATCTCAGGTGATGCTGGGATGACAAGACCAGTCAGGAAGAGCTGTCTTACCAGGGAGCTCAGGGTCAGATGCAGACCCCCAGGAAATCAAGAAGCATTGTTGGTATCTCCAAGGGGTGAGGGTGGTATCTCCAAGGGGTGAGTGATAGGTCTCAAAGGCATTTCCTGCTGGTACTGTTGGGGAGCCTTACAGAGCCCCTCTGCTGAGCCACAGCAAGAATACTGTGTAACCAGAAGTGCTGTGGTAAGCAGGGCAGCCAGGAGGAAGTTGCAGGTGGGAGCTTGTGTTTAAGGCTTCCCTGGGCGGAAGGCCTAGCAGGAGCCACCCTTACTCAAGCTGTGGCAGGCCTTGGAACATCGGATCCGGGAGGAGCAGCAGGCAATGGACCGAAAGATTGTCCTGGAACTGGACCGGAAGGTTGCCGACCAGCAGAGCACACTGGAGAAGGCAGGGGTAGCTGGTTTCTATGTGACCACTAATCCTCAGGTCAGCACCTCAGCCAGTCCTGCTACAACCTGTGTACCTGGCCCCTAAAGGTTCAGCTCTGTCTGGAACTTGGGTTTCAGGTTTTCTTTTCTTTTTTTGGTTGGGGGTGATGTTTGTTTTGGGTTTTAAGTATGTATGTATGTATGTATGTATGTATGTATGTATGTATGTATGTATGTATGTTTGAGACAAGGTCTGCTATGCCCTTTAACTTGAGGTCCTCTGTCTCCGCTTCTAAGTGCAGTGATTACAGGCATCTGTCAATACACCAAGTCCATTTGGAGTCTTAGCACATTGGTTCCTAGTGAAGTCAGTGATAGACAGGGTTTAGGTGAAAGACCCTGTGAAGAGTCTAGCCCCCATGCCACAGGAAGGTGGGCATGCTAGCTCTGGGTAGTGCCCACCTGTCTGACCTTGCAGAGGTTTCTTCCTATCTCTGCATGCTGGCCTTGTGTTTCACTCTAAGACGGAGACTGCTGGCCCTGCTGGGCACAAAGGCCCACACTGTCCCTTCTCCTGGCCATGGCCAGCTTCCACAGGAAAATCACCCCCTTAGCCTCATTACCTGACATCTTCTAGGCCCTTCTGTGTGTCTTAGCCAAGGCAGAAGGGCATGAGGTGTCGTGCTGGTCCTTACTGGGGCCTCTTTTACATCCCAGGAGCTGACGCTGCAGATGAACCTATTGGAACTCATCAGGAAGCTACAGCAGAGGGGCTGCCAAGTGGGAAAGGCAGCTCTGTGACCACGTGGGGGTCCTTTCTGTCCTCCGTTGTCTAGGATGGCTGGCGCCACAGCCTTGTCCGTGTGGGGGCTACTGGCTGTCCAGCTGCCAACAGGTCTGATCTCTCTGAGGGGCTGATTATACCCTGGCTATGCCAGCTGCCACCCACTGTTCAGATTTGGAGATGAAGGGTTGAAAAATAGGAATGGTGTCATGAAAAGGCCCCGTGACTGAATGTTGAGTGGGAATATTGGTTCTAGCACCTTCCCCTCTGGGCATGTCCCACATCCCTCTAGACTGGGGTTTTGCCTTGTTCCTGTGTAGCCCCTCCCCTGACAATCCTGGCCCTGGATGGAAGAAGCTCCAAAACCTAAGCCCAATATGGCCAGAAAAATAAAGAGCCCAGGACATGGTTTGTGTCTGTGCTACCTAGGACCCTTTCCTAGCGGCTCTGGCCACGGTCGAGCCAGCAGAGTGCAGATGAGCCCTGAGACCCTGCATTGTCAGCTCCCCAGTTAGCACGGCCTCCAAACTTCTGTATGAAACTGGAGAGCTTAGCAGGACGCATGCCTCAGACCCAGCTAGGACTTTAGCTCCTGGACTGAAGGGCGCAGAGGGGCTGGACGGGGGCCGGGCCCCAAGGCCCATGCATGCATCTGGGATGTGGACTAAAAGTGGCTGGGTGTCACTGCAGCCTGGCGGAGGTGTTGTCCCCAGTGTCTGGATTGGAATGGACTCTGGTGCTCAGAGCTGACTTCATGTGCAGGCACCAAGAGAAGGGTGATGACTCTCAGTTACAGGGTGATTTATTGACTAACCAGGCTTCCTAGTCTGTCCTCTGCCCAGTGCAGGGAGGGTGGGTTAGACCCTGGCAGAAGGTTAGTTCTGGACTAGGGCTCTGCAGCCTGCAGAAGTGGTCAGTGCTTACTCAGATTAGTGGGGCAGCTCCCAGGGACTCTAGGTGACCTCATTCCTGAGTGTCTACTCCTGGGGTGCAGGAAGTCCCAGAGGGCAGCCCCCACCTCAGCACCTCAAAGGCTTGGGCATAAAAAGGTGAACTGTGCCTGGGTAGGTTAGGCTCAGGAACCCTAGCCCAACCCCAAGCTGTGCCCCGCCTGAAGCCCCAGAGGTAACAGGTTGAGCGGAGTAGGTGTGGGTATGGCCCCTGCAAAGACTAGGCCGGACGGTGGAAGAGGCTGCCAGTGCGCAGCCGCCTGCAGAGCTCCTGCCACAGCAGCTGCCTCTCTCGCTGAGCACCCTTCATGATGCTGCTGTTCTCCAGGGCACGGCGGGACAGGTAAGGGAGCACCTCCATCACAGGACCGTAGGGTACATACTTATACACAGGATAGCCTGCCTGGCCTGCACACACAGGAGCAGCCGTGAGTGCCCCCACACAACATGGTGCACCCCGCCACCACGCACCCACCCAGGACAACCAGCTCACCGAGTGGGAAGCTAATTTGGTCACACATTCCCAGCAGCTGTCCGAAGCACACCTGACCATCAGCAGGATGCAGGCCTAACTCCTTCATCCTGTGAAAAGCGGCCAGGCTGGTAAGGAGCCACCTCAGGACACAGCCCCGACATATCTCTCAGCCCTTCCCCCTTCTACATTCTAGCCACTGGGGGGGGGGGCAGCAGTGTGGGCTCTGCTCTGGCTATCTGTGTCTTCCGAGTACAACTTCCGCCCACAAGGGAGGACAGGGCATCAAACTTGTCCTTTCCCGTTCCACTGCCTCTGGCACCCCCTCTCCATCTCCCTCCTGTGAACACACACACACACACACACACACACACATGCACGCACGCACGCACGCACGTATGTACATACATAGCACTCTGAGCCTTTGCTTCAGTGGCTGGCACCCTAGCCCTGCCTTGTTCTCCCATGGTGGCTGCACGGCCACCGTCGACTCAGAATGGAAAGTGGATACAGCTTCAGATGCTCCCAGCATGTTGAAGACTCAAAAAAACCCAAAACAATGAAATAACTTTAGTAACTTTGCTTCTAGAAAATTGAAGCTGTGACTGGATTACATTGCATCTCATGTGTCTGTGCTTCTAGTGTTCATGTATGTCCATGCATGTGAGTGGAGGACCATCCACCGACTTTTGACAGTCTGGTCATCACAGAGCTCAGGGATGAACTCCCGCCTCTGCCTCCCCTGTGCTGGGTTACAGGTCCTACTGCACAGCCAGCCCTTTATAGGGGCTCTGTGGGTCACGCTCAAGTCCTCATGCCTGCCTGGCGGCCCTCAGTCACGGTCCCAGCCTGCCTCCACCACGCTGTATTAGCACTGCCTAGATTGGAAGGTGGGCAGCTGCCAACACCCTCCACATCGGCTGGCAGACCCTACCTGCAGAGCGTAAAGCGCACGGTGTCCTCATTGTGAGACGCCACCATCACCTCTGCCCTGGTGCCGCACTTCAGCTCCTCCAGAACGTAGTTAAGGCACCTGCGACAGGGACAGGCATTCCTAAGCGTGGCTCCAGGTCAACCAGTACCTGAGCCCCTGTTGGCTCTGCAGAGCAAAGAGGCATTGCAGAGCCCAGGCTAAGGAGCAAAGGGGAGGGGAGGCGGTGGTGATGGCAGCCAGAACCTCGAACAGGAGGACAGCACCTGGTTTCCCCGCTGTCGTATGGAGACCATCCGGGCCTGGAAGCGGGGAGGCTCCTGAGATTCAAGCAGGTAAGGACAGTTACTGCAGGAACTCACCGAACCAGCACAGGAAACCCAGACAGTTGCAGTCACAAGGCCCCTTCCACGGTTAGAAAAGCAGGAAGCAATTGCTGGGGCAGAGGTTATGTGGAGCTGCCCACAGGCTGTTGAGGGAGCTCTAGGGACGCAAGCTTCCGCTCAGCTGACCCCTCCGCTGGGGCACGCTTCTCACTGATGCCGCTGCTTTTGAGTCACCCCTTTTCAAGAAAGTGACCCCCAGATAAATCCATTGACTGACCAGACTAGTTTGGAAGGTATCAGTCCATCACTGGTGTTCTACCTGGGGTGGACAGGGACTGCTCACACCCCATTAGCAGCAGTGTGAAAAGGAAGGCCCAACACCATCCTACCAGGGCACGCAGGGCATGCCCGGACCTGTGACTTTTCTTCTGGGAAGGAGCCCTATAGCACAGTCCTAGCTCTTCAAGAAATAAAAGGAAGTGGAGGCCTCAGGTAGGGTGGGTATCCTTGGACACCACGGAGTCTCAGTGTTATCGTCACCAAGGACACCACCAGGCTGGACAGCACAGGTGCTATGAGCCAGCAGGTCAGCCTCTAGGACCACGCTTCAGCCATGCCCTCAGCTGCGCATGCATCTAGCATAGCAGGACACAGGGTGCTGCTGACTGCTGACACAGGAGATGGAGACAAGGGGTGGAGGACAGAGTGTACGGTGTAAACGTGGGTGTGTGTGTGGCTAGGCCAGGATATGCAGTAGACTTCTGACATGGAGCAGCAGGACAGAGTGGGAGCCCAAGGAGACAGGGCCTCAGGTGTGCAAGAAACAAGCAGGGCATCGCAGGGAGGGCGCGGGAAGCCGGACTGCATGCTCGGGTAATGAAGCTTTGGAGCTAAGCTGTTGGGTGCTGTTTGACTTCACTGAGATGCTGGCTCTAGAAGAGGGGTTGCCCCGGCATACTCCAGATCAAAATGTATTTCTGTCTGGAAGTCCTTTGTCACCATGGAGGGGAGAAGAGTGGCTAATGGTGTTAAAAACAGAATGTCCTCAAGAACAGATGGAGGTTAAAGACTTGCAACGGAAGTTGACATCGCTTATAATAATGTAAAATACTTATAGCAGAAAGGCAGAAGGTGGTCCTGCAGAGAACATGGCTGTGTCCAGAATTCCAGCCAGCCACATACAGCAAGCCAGGCCCCTGAGATGGGGCTCCCCTCCCCTCCCCTCTCTCCTCCCCTCCCCTCTTTTCCATTTCATGAATCCCAGGCTGATTTCAAACTTGGAAGCTGAGGATGACTTTGGATACTGATCTTCCTGCCTCTTCCCAAGTGCTGGGATTACTGGTGTGCACCATCATGCCTGGTTTATGTGCTGCTGGGGCTCAGACCCAGGGCTTCAGGCCTGTTAGGCAAGCATTCAACCACATGAGGTGTATCTGTTGTTTTCTGTGCCCATAGGAGCCAGCAGGGAGCACAGAGGTCTGTACTCCATATTCAAAAGAGAAACGTGATGCTTTGGAAAACCTCCTAACTATATAACAGCAGAAGAGATGGCTCCTTTGAACTGGCTCCTGCCTACTGGGGCCGCTCACACTCAGGGCCAAGTTCTCAAGCATTGCTCCAAGAAGGCACAGGAGGCCTCTCACCTGTGGTACATAGCATTGGTGGCTTCATATGTAGGGTTGATGGGGTCCTCGTAGCCGATCTCCACAGCCCTGGCACGCTCTTGGGCCATGTATGCACCACGTACCAGCTTGGCCCCAAAACACCAGCCCTCACGGCGAGCCAGTTCCATGTCCACGGTCACATTGTCATAGGCATCCTGCAAGGCCAAGCCCCAATCACAGGGAGCCCAGCTGGTGGCAGCATAGGGACTTCCTGTTCCATGTGCACATCAGCCTCACGTGCCTAGGTCAGCCACTGCCTAAGAGACGTACGTGGCACTCAAAGGATCTGGGAGGAAAGTGTGGACGAAGCTAGGCTTCCAACCTCTGCCACTGTGTAGCCCCAGATGGCCCTGTGGGTAGTCGGCCCAGATGCCTGGAGTTACTGTGTATTTTGGAGTCACCTTGGCCAATTAGGAGCAAGTTGCCACCTGTCTGGGGCTGCACCATATACATCATGTCCTCTTGGTACCTAACAAGATGTGTATCCCATGAGACCCCCCTCCCTCAGCAACCTCAGGCTGAGGGGCTAGGGTTGGGGGTTTTCTGGGTTCCCAGGGCTATCTCTTCAACCCTATCAAATCTTCCAGGGGAGTCTATTGCTATTCGGATTCTTAAGAGGGTCCTGTGCTAAAAAATAATGGGCAGGGTGAGCTATGAAGTCTTCAGAAGGACCCAGCACATCCTGAACGAGCTCCTTGTCTTTGGGCACTATACACTTTGATTTGCATTTTGTGTTATAACTGGGGGGCTGGGCATGCAGGGCACCATCGTGCACAGGTGGAATGGGAGTCAGAGGGCACCTTGGAGGAGGAATTGGCTCCATGGGATTTAGGAACCAGACTCGGGTTGGTGGGCCTGCAGAGCAAGTGATCTTATTGAGGCATCTTGGCAGACCACACCTACACTCCCGAGTGGGAGTGGCCACTGGGCAGGACCCATCTCCTCGATAGTTGGACTCAGTGCAGAGTTAATAGCCTGTTTTCTCTCTCACCTGTGTTGCTCTGGTCTCTGCATGAAGCAGGGACAAACAGGGCCACCCCGCATGGCTCCATAGAAAGGCATATCCCTGCGGGTGGCAGATCACACTGCCCGAGGAAGGGTCTGTAGCCAAGCGGTGGGGACAGGCAGGGAGATGGAGGCAGGGGGTGGATGGCTATACCTTGCGGTAGCACTGGAATGTGTTGAAGATGAAAGGCTTATCCACGTTGAACCTGCGCTGCATCTCCAGGGTCAGGCGGCTGATGGCCGGCTGGAAGTAGCTCTGCTCAGCGTCAATCATCAGCCGCACGCCTGCCTCTTTCGCTTTCTGAGAGGTTCACAGGGAGGAAGAATCTATGGCTCGAAGTTGATGATGCCCACCCTCCTCAGGGGCCCGGACCCCTACTGCTCAGCACCCCACTCCACCCCCATACTCACACATGCAGGGCTGTTCACATCTCACCCGGCACAACCATCATATGTACACATACACACACGCACGCACGCAAAACACACACACACACACACACACACATACTCGCGCGCGCGTGCGCGCGCACGCACGCCCGCGGGGCTGCTCACACCTTGGCCAGTATGTCCATCCTCTGCAGCATCCTCTTCATCTGCTGCTCTTCCTCCTCAGTGAACCGTGACAGCAGGGGCTCCAGCTGGCCAGTCTGAGAACACAGCGGAAGTCAGACCACCATGGGCCACAACGCTCCACCTTGAGGCCAGCATCACCTTTCAGGAATGCTGTTTTCTGTCCACCCTCCTGCCCCCCATGGACCAGAGAGGACACTTCTCAGTACCTTGCCTTTAAACAAGTTAGATACGATGACAAAATGCCCCAAACTGAGTGCCAGCCAGCCCACTGTCCTACACGCGAGGAAAGCTGTCCCATAGAAGCAGCACTAGGCCTACACCACCAGGATTTACTTCTGTGGCCTCCCTAGGACCCGGAGAGTTTTGCCACTATAGGGAGCCATGGAAAGAAAGACAACCTTGATCCCTAACCAACCAGGCACCACTCATGACTCAAGAGGAGGAGCCGTGATGTGGGGTGCCCAGCTTGCAGCACGGGATGAGGATGTGGCCTTCGAGGAGCCAGGTGGACTGTTTCAGCAGCAGCAGGGTACTGGTGATGAGGATTGGCAGGCTGCGCCTGGAAACCCCGTGCAGCACAGACGTCTCCCGCCTAGCCTGCAGTGAACCCAGGATGCTCTTGCAATGCTAACGAGCCGTCACTCATCAGCCTTGCCTCACTGACCACAAACACTGGTGCCAAAGTCTGTCGATGACCTCGGAGCAGTGATTTAATGAACACACCACACCCTGGGGTTCCAGGACAGTCGCTCAAAGTTGGGGTGGGCCCTCAGTCTCAGGGGCTAGGAACATTACAGAAGAAACATCTGCAGGACACTTGCCTCAGCTACAATTTCTGTTCTTCATAACATAGAGTGGGTGTGGCTCCACACAACCTCTTTCCCCTGAGTATAAGCCACACTAACAACTCACTTTGCCAGACTGAACCTGGCATGACACCTGATCCCACGGGACAGTTGCTTTGGGAATCCAGCCATCATGTTGGGGAGAAAGCACATATGACAGCCAGCATCACCTTTAACACATGTGACCACCTGGCCCTGCCACCCTCTGAGTACAAGTGACCAGGAGACCCCAGATAAGCATTACCTAGTTGTACCCTGTTCAGCCCTAAAGACTTATGAGTTGACACACAAGACTAGGTGGGCTGGGGAAGACCCTTCCTCTAGACACCCATGCTCATGTGTAAAGGGCCACACGGACCCCCTGCCCTGCTGAGCACTGTGGACACTAGGTCTGTCTTTCTTTCTGAATGGTGCCTCAGTCACAATGAGTCCCCTGGGTAGGCAGACGGTGTAACTGGGATGGGAGGTACCTGCACATTGGGAACCACCAGGTGCCTGGAGAGCTGGGTCCTGCTGTCAATGAGGCTGTTCCAGTCCAACAAGTCCACAGTGCTAAGGGATGAGGCACATCAGCAGAGCAGGCTGCCAGAAATCCGGGGTCCAAGCACCCAGCTTTACCCACAGGTACTAGGGTGTTTGGGGGTCCTCAACAGTAGCCATACCGCAAAAGACTGTTCCCGAACTCAGCCTTCATGAACTGGCCTAGTATTTGATTCTAAGACTGAATGCTGCTCTCAGTTAACCATAGAATGACCACTTTTGCAATGGGCCATTAGCAGTAAAAACACAAAGTATGCAGAGAATTCATTCCATGGCCAGATCAGCCTTAAGGAAGAGCCAAAGATGCAGGGCTGGCGGGATGCAGTCATCTCTCCACGAGGCTGGAGAAGCTAATGTGCAGGGCTGGCCAGGCCCATCTGAGAGCCAGAAGCTCTACCTCAAGCCCACATCCCTACTTGACTGGTGGCTACTGGTGACATTCGTCCCAGCCTCTGGCCCTAAGGATGGGACAGGGAGTGCAATGTGGCTCTCAGGAAGATGCTCTGGGACCCAGGTCGTTTACTAAGGAGTCCTGTGTCCAGGCTGCCTATACCTGGGGACGCCCAGCTCACTATCAGCTTCTGTTGATTAATTCGAGAAAGTAGTTCCCTCAACACTGTCACCCATCCTTCCAGGGAAATGACCAGGAATAGAAGCCACTGAGGTTCAGCTGAGACCATGACTATACCGGGGTAGATGCCAGCTCTTACCCAGACACTCCCAGCGTCTCTGGTGTGAACCAGCCCTCGATCTCAGCCCTGGATGCGATGCCCATCTTTTTGATGCTCTCCTTGAGATGTGAGAAAGAGTCAGTACTGCCGTCTCTCACTGCCCACTGGCACTCACCCCACCACGAGCCTGTTTGACAGTATCACATCATCTATGACAGCAAGACTCATTCCAGGCCCCCATGTCTATCTCAGTGGGCTGATTCCCTTTCCATCTTTGCCATTTCCCACATCAGCCAGGGGAAGGGGAAGGGCCACTCACCTGGAGCACCGCCACCTCCAGCTTCCTGTCTACAGCAGCACGCCCAGCTTGTCCCTGCTCTGCAGCCATTTGATGGAAGAACTGTCTCCACCTGGTCAGCACGTCTGAGAACTGCAGCTGCCAGTGCAGGTGTGAGCCTCACTGCAGCGTGCGCCCAGCTCCTCCATCCAGCCCTGGGGCAGCCTCTGTAGCGCCCCAGCTCACTGCTGCCCAGACCTGAGCACATCTGCAGTCTCTCAGTGCACATGGCAGCCCCAGGATCTGCAGAGCCTCTGCAGATCAAATGCGCCACCACTTACCAGAAACTGTGGTCTCCCCAGTGCAGTGAGCTTAATGGCTGAGAAACCACCGTCACTGGCTCCACCTTTCAGAATCCAAAGAAAGAGGCATGAGTGTCAGGGAGGACCAGATGCTGCTTGTAACTCCCTGTTCTTCAAAAACAGCCCAATAGCTAGTTCCTCCCCATAGCTATACCCAGTTCCCTAAATGCCCTTCCACATGGGGAGGGCTGATAAAACAGCCTTTGTATGCAAGAAGACACCAAGCAAAGAAGCCAGCAAGCTGCACATTGCTGGTGGCCTCCTAACACCTCCAGCACTATAGCCATCCATGCATGGGCCACAGAATACAGAAATAAATGCCAAGTAGAGTAGGGCGGGCGCTCAACTCCAGGGAGAGCAGGTAGGAACATGCAGATGACCCTCACAAAGTGCCAGTGTGCTGTCTACACAAGCCCAAGGCTCTGCCTAGCAGCTCACCAAGCAGGGCCCCCACCTGAGGCCTCGATGCACTGTAGTAAGTTCTCCATGTAGTTGTCACACTTGGCTTCACTGGCGTAGAAGTAGGTGCGGGCACTGATGACACCATCTCTGCGGTCTCCAAAGGCGGGATGGACCTGATACTGCTTCTCCCTTTTATTTGCTCCTGGGAAGGTAGATGCATGGCCCTATTAGAGATGCCAGCCTGGTTCAGAGTGTCAACACCCTGCCCATCCCAACGTACAAAGGCCAACAGCCCAGAGCCTACAACCCCCAAGATGGGCTCCAAATAGGCCTTGCTGCAGCTGCTCTCCTGATAGGCACTGATGTTCTTTTCTCTTGGATCCCTCCCTCATCATAGGGCAAACCAGGCCAGGCAAATAGAGCCTCCATCACAAAGGCCTGGACTGTGGCCTAGTGAAGGCCAAAGACACTGAGTCTGCCTGGACGAGCTCTTAAAAATACAAAGCCATAGGAAGCAGCCTCCAGCCTTGTCCCTTGCCCAAAGGCTGGCATAGGCCCTAAGCCCAGATGTCTCCTAGGACCCCAGACTGTGCTGGGGTGAGGAGAGCACGGGCTCTGAAACTCACCGCTGCCGTCTCTCTCTGCTTCAGAGGTGCATGACCTGCAGGACAGAGGAGGCAAAGGTCAGTTATGCTACCTGAGGTCTCCAGGAGGCCGCTGAGCACTGGACCTTATCATGAGCTTGACAGAAGGAAGCAGACCAACATGCATTAACCCAGTCCTTCCTCAGGCCAGGGAGGCCATCCCCTCATGAACCTCAGGCTTCCTGTGTATTAAGCATTCCTTACTAGGGAGGTCAGGCAAGGAGAGAAACGGGCAGGAGTCACTGCATACAAAGGACGCCACCAGTCCAGCAACAGTGCCCCCTTGCTCTGGCCTCCACCCCTCCACCTATGGTCCCCAGGACAGAGTCCCATATACCCTGGCTTCTTCCACCCAGCCCCTGCTAAGACTCTTAGGCTTGTTTTTGAAATTGCAACCAGGAATTTCCTTAGAATATCATCTGAGAGCCTCACGCCAGGGACTGATGGCACACGCCTTTAATCTCAGCACTTGGGAGGCAGAGGTAGGCAGGGCTCTGTGAGTTCCAGGATAGCCAAGGCTACTCAGAGACCTCTTCTTGAACAACAAAAACCGACAAAGAAGAAAAGAAAACCTCAGGTTCCCACCACACTGGGAGCATCCAAGTCCTCACAAGGGCAGGGCAGGGCGGGGTGTGAGGCCCCACAGAAAGGAGCAGTGTTTCCTCCCTAGCACTCTTCGGAGCAAGTGGAGCGGGGCAGTAATTACACCCTCCGGGTCTTCCCATCAACGAGCCTTATCCACCAAGTAGCCTCACTCCCTATCAGTAACTCTGGGCTACCAAGTAACATGCCAAGAAGCCCCGTCCTGGCCTTCCTCGCCTGTACCAGGGCCTTATCTGAAGACTTTGGATCAGAAATCATGGTGAGGTTGGGCCATATCCCTGAGTGTCTGGGGCCTCCCACAAGTACCTCAGCCCGCAAGGCCACAGCCCACGGGACAGAAAGTGAGCAGACAGGCTGTTGTTCCATTGACCTCAGGCTAATAATATGTAGCAGGAAAGGAGGATCCAATGTCATTTGGTGGCAACGTCCTGAGTCTGTAATAAGGAAGTAGGTAATCCCAGTGTGTCACCTTCCCTCAGAGACAGAGAGCCAAGGTCCCTGGAAGATATGGGTTCCATTAGAGTAGTCTCAGGTATAACCACACACAGTCCCCGGAGAGCGAGCAGTGCAAGGCCAGGTAATGAGGTCCTCAGCGACCCGGTGGCAGGGTTGGTTGTGTAACTCCACAGCCCACAGAGTAAATGACCTGTTTAACCTGCAGCATGACTGCCAGGTCTGGTCTCATGCAGTCTGCGCCTTCTTCCATTAGCTGGGAATAGGCCTCAGTATCTGATACGTCCCTGCAAGGAACCCTCAAGTGGGTCTGTGGGGCTGGTCACTCCTGGTCAGGCACAGCCAGTGGGCACTGTAAGGAGCCCTCTCTGGGAGGTGACATGGGGATTGCCAGGCATCCCTTTACAGACTCAGAACCTCACCATACAATGACATTTCGCCCTCTTCTCTTCTAAGGCTATGGTGGAAGGCAGGCAGCCTCTTAAGGCAGAGTCGTGCCTGCACCCTCACCACTTGCTTGCTGGCACTGGTGGGTGGGCACTGTTAGGTCCAGAAGGGTCTATTTCTGATGCCTCAGAGCCCAAGCAGAGCTCCTGTGGGGCAAACAGCCCTGACAAGCTGAGAGTAACTCCTGCAGGCAGGTGGGTGTGCGGGCAGGCCCACCATCCATTCCCACAGCAAGGCAGGCCTGGGTGAGAGCACGTAGTGCTCACCCAATCTGGGCCGAGGCTGTGGAGACCATTTGGTTATTCAACAGCAGCCTCGGTAAAGGCCTGTAGCCAAATCCTCAAGGATCAGTGAGGATCACAAGGGATGCTGGGGCTGGGTCACCCCGCCTTCAGAATGGCCAATCACAAAGCAGAGGCGGGGCTCCCCAGGCTGAGGCCAGGCTTGGACATTCTGTTCTCAGGGTCGGTGGCCTCACATGACTGCCAATCCCTCCTGTTAGTTACCTGGGGAGGAGCAGGGGCAAGCCAAAGGTCTCACATGGCCTGTCCTAAGCTTCACACAAGTTGAACAGCTGCAGCCAGAGACCGGGGACCCAAAACCCAAGCAAGGGCCTGTCAGGGAGGATCACAGGCAGCAGCACTTTGCAAAGAAAAGGGCTGGTTTTGCTCAAGCTTCCAGTGAGTCAGCCACCACTGCAGAAGACAGAACGAGGCCACTCTGCCTTGCTGCCAAGAAGGCAGGTCCCTGAGCTGGGCTTCCTACTTGCTGACTGGGAGGGCCTTGCAGAAAGTTGGTGCCAGTTGGGGGGATCCCAGGCCGCCCGGCTGAGGGTGCCTGGCTGAACTCAGTCAGCGAGGCTTTATGCCCTGCAGGCACAGCCATCTGCAGGTTAGGAAACTGCGTGAGGACTAGTTGGAGCCTGCAGGTCCTGTCAGGCCTCCTTAGACGGGCAGACTGTAGCAGGAAGCTGGGACCCACCTAGTGCTTCCTGAGTGCAGCACACCCTCAGCCTTAAGACACAGTTACTCCGCTCTGCCCTTGCAAATTGAAAAGGCAATTTGAATTTTATATAGTTTGTATAAAAATACAGTCCTTCTTTTGATACTTTTTAACCACTCAGAATTAAAGCTACAGCCTCGAACTGCACATGGATAGGGAGCTGGATATAGCCAGGGCTGTAGTTTGTAGATCTAGCCTCAACCCTCCGCTGGTGCAGGCCCACAAAAGCACGGTGCTCCTGTCTGCAGGAAGCAAGAACTCTAGGCACAACCCAGGGGGGCTGCTGGCAATCAGGTCAAAGGCTCTCCCAGTCCTGGCCACGACCTCACTGGCACACTTGAGGGTCACACCTGTGCCTCAAGACACCAGAAAGGCGGGTCTTACTCCATGTCTTTGCGCTCCGCCTCCTCAGGGCTCAGGTCTTCCTCAACTCCATAGTCCAGGATAAAGCCGACACCAAAGGCTTTGTTGTGCCGGATCAGAGGCCTGATAGACTCCTGGTCCTCGCCAGCCACAAAGTGGCCATAGAAGGTCATCTTCATTAATCTCTCGAACATCCTCTGCCCCAGAAGCTTCCTGGCAACTTGGAACAACTGAAAGGCAAAGGGAAGAAGCTGTGTGGCCACCTGTCTCCCCGTCCCGTGCTACACCTGTGCACAGCAAGTTCTAGAGAGACCTCTCAGAGCAGGCCGCTTCCACTGTCACAGCCACTGCAAACCAGGGCAGCATGGGAGGAAGAAAGCACCACCTTCAAGCTCCTGGCTCTCGAAGGCTCTAAGCACACGGCTCCCCTTAAGACTCTTCTCCTGGGGGCTGGCTCATGGATCACCCCAGGGCCAATCACCCCTTGGAGGGTAAAGGGGGATCCAGCCAGTCTCCCCAAGGACAGCATTTCTGTGACATTTAGTGGTCTCTTGGGGGTGGGTTGGGGGGAAGCACAGCGCTAATTCTCTAGAATGTTATCTTTCTCAATGCTTTGTTCTCTCAGTCAAACACACCAGAACAGGGCTTGCTGTGAGGCCAACCGTACACAGCTGCGGAACGCTGACCACACACGAAGTTCAGATGGCAGGAGAGAGGTCTGTCTACTGGACACCATGAAATGGGAGTCTACTTCACAGCCTTGTCCAGGACTGACCAGCTATCGTGCCAGATGTGCCCGGAAGAGGATGGCTACATGCAGCTGGTCACCCTTCCCTCGTCATATCTCACTCCACCTCACAGGACATGGACATGCCCGGGAGAGGCAACACATTGCTCCTCACATGATTAAGACAGACTGTCAGGCAGGATCGTGGCCTGGGATGGGGGACATGCGCTACCCATGGCTCAGCAAGAAGGGGAAGTGGAGAGCAAGGGGAAGAGCTACGGCAGTAGGGGATGGCAGCAGCAACCCGCGCGCGCACACACACACACACACACACACACACACACACACACACACACACACACACGGCAGAAACCTGTGCCCACTCCTGCCCACCCAACTCAGCTCCAGGAAAGGAAAAGCCTGGGGTTCCTCAAGCCCCATGAACACTGAGCCCTCTAGATGAGGGGCCCACTCTTTGTCTAAGGAGAAACATTCACAAATCAGACGCCTTGGCCAGTGTAGCCCTGCCACAGGATGATGTGGCGCCATGGAGATGCCTCTCGACAACATGCAGTCTGCATGCAGATGTACAAAGTATGCATTGGGTTCTTTATCGAGAAAGTTGATAAAAGCTGATAAAAGCTGGGTGGTGTTGGCCACGCCTTTAATCCCAGCACTTGGGAGGCAGAGGCAGGTGGATTTCGAGGCCAGCCTGGTCTACAGAGTGAGTTCCAGGACATCCAGGGCTATACAGAGAAACCCTGTCTTGAAAAAAAAAACAAAATAATAAAAAAACAAAAAAAATTAAAAAAAAAGAAAGAAAGAAAGAAAAAAGAATCGCTGATAAAAACAAAAACAAACCCATCCGGACATTCTTTCCGTGGGAGGAACCACACGGGGGAATGGCCACTGTGAAAGTCACACGCTCTCACCCTGGTCACCGAGAATGGTAGACACACACAGGCAGGGCTGGCAGCTTTAAAGTGGACTCCAGAGCCAAGCCACCACTTCAGATCCATTTTGATGGCACTCTGTGGGTTCAGGCCAGCACCGCCTCCTGTCCAGGTGAGTAGGTCTTTTGAAAATTTACAATTCTGTCCCAGTAATAGAAACACCTATTTTCACTGTAGAATCAAAACAAGTGTGGTGACACACCAGTAATTCAGCATTGAGAGGCTGAATTACAGAGTATCACAAGTTCAAGGCTAGCCTAAGCTATATAACAACACCTTATCTCACAAGGAAAGACAGCTGGGGAGATGTCTCCGTTATAAAGTGCTTGCCTTGAGTCCCAGGAAGGCAGACAAGGTGGTGTGCACTTGTAATCACGTGCAGCCCTAGGGAGGCAGAGGCAGCAGAGTTCCTGAAGCTCACTGGTCAGTCAGCCTCGCCTACTGGGCAAAACCCAAGCCAGTTCACATAAATAAAACAAACCTGTCTTAAAAGGGACAGACAGACATGATGGCACACCCCTTTAATCCCAATATTCAGGAGGCAGAGAGAGGTAGGTCTCTGTCTGGTATGTGCAGTCAGTTCTAAGTCAGCCAGGGCTACATACTGAGAAGCTGGCACATGCTTTCTCCTCTCTCTAAAACACACACACACACACACAAGAGAGGGAAAGGTGGAATAAATATTAAGCGCGTAAAGAAGTGGGCTGAGGCAGCACATGCCAGTGTTGTCCTTGGCTCCCATATAGGCACACGCATGCGCACACATCCACCAAAGAAAAGTCACAATGTCCAGAAAACATGACAGTAAGATGAATTCTCTCCTCTGGCTCCATTTGCAACCAATCTCCTCTTTGGCTCTGGTTCACAATCACAAACAGGAGAGTCCAACTCCTCTCAATCCTTGTCAAATAGGATGATGCGTCATGGTCCCCAGCGGAGCTCCAGTCCCGGCGGTAGTTCCAATCTCAGTCTCCAGGTCTACAGCCTGGTGACCTACTCTCCCAGCTAGAGCCTCAGGGCCTCATGAGACTGGTGGCTCAGCAGAACAGTCTTCCGCTAGCCGGAGAATGCGACTGCTCCCACTCTAGCCCACCAGTCTAGGACAGCAATTTTCAACCTGTGATTCTTTGAACCCTTTGGGGGTCAAACAACTCATTCAGAGGAGTCCCATATCAAATATCCTGCATATCAGATTTACATTATGATTCATAACAGCAAAATTACAGTTAGGAAGTAGCAGTGAAAATAATGTTAGGGCTGGGGGCCACCACAGCATGAGGAGCTGTATTGGAGGGCCACACGCAGCATTAGGAAGGCTGACCCACCGCTCTAGGACCTGCTCAGTGGCTCTTTGGCACGGGCCTGGCTTCTGAATGCCATTTGCGTCAGCACCAGGGACTGGGGCACTAGCAATGACCTCAGCACAGATCTCACGGAGGGGCTCCTGGGGAATGGGCTGGACAGATGGAGCCTTGGTGTTGCTGCTTCCTCCAAGAATCCAGCACTACCCAGAGCAGGCTCCAGAGAGCCAGGGGAGGTGACCCTGGTCACTACACCGCCCTGACTGGTACACAGGTGCCACAAGCATCCCTTAGACCCAAACCCCAGGCCCCAGGGACCCTGCTTCTCAGCTGGACAGCTGGTGGCAAATGCAGGGTGAACACACAGACTGGTCCTACAGACTGTCTCTTCCCCTTCCCTCTGTCCCTGCTAGTGACTTTTGTGTTGCTCATCCTGTCCTGAAGGCAAGAGCAGCCATCGATGACACCAGAGCGGGTGGTCCACATGGTCCCTCCAGGCTGAAGCATCAGCAGTGCTGGCCTCTCCCTTCCAGCTGTCTCCTCCTGCTGGGCAGAACTTCAGTGCATCACAACCCGACCTACTTACCACAAACATCCCTGGCCTCCTGGGGCCTCCCACACTCAGGTCACAGCCTTTCTCCTACCACACATCACTCCCAGGCTCCAAAGCTTACAATGAAGTCCTTCGAGGGCATACAGGCCAGCGCCTCAAGTCCATCTTAACATGGTTCTGAGTGTGGCCTCAGCTGAGGTCTAAATGTGACTCCAGCTCCTGCAGCCTCACCTGAGAAATCACCACCCTCATTGCCATATCCAGATCCGTATCCTCACAAACATAGAAGGTCACCTTGAGATAACTCATCACTAACCCCTCAAGCCTGGCTGAAGTGGTGCTCGGGTTTACCCAAACGCCCTCAAGTTGCCGTGTTACAGTTTAAGTTGTATGCTTGCTAGCCTCTGAGAACCTCACATTCCAGTCTGTGCTGGCCACAGGCAGACATAGGCTATGGTGCTGTCTGGACCACAGGTGGAGATGACTTGCTGTAATCAGAGAGTGCACTTGGATCAGAAGTTCTGAATCCAGACTCTTCAGCTGTATTTATAATAAATGTAAACATAGGAGAAAGCGAAGTTGGGAGTTTGTCTCCTCACTTCCCAAAACTGTTCGGAGCAGCTTGTTTGGGAATAGCTAGCCACACTTGTGGAATTCTGAGGTCCTAGCCTGGATAAGCACTTCAGTCTTCACAAAGTTGGAGTTGCATGGAGGGTACTCGATATCACAGGTGCCGGGGGTATTCCTACAAATAGTACATGTCTTAGACACCATAATTTGTTTCTAATTTGTAGTGATTATAAGTAGGAAACTTAACAAGGTCGGAAAAAGTACGCAGGAAACGGCCCCCTTGCTAGCCTGCCCAGCTTCAGACCATGCTTGAGTGGCCCTGCCCGACAGTCCCGACCTCCCGTCCGTCACCCGCTGGCCGCGCTCACGTCCGCGCGCAGCTCCTGCCCACCTGATCACCCACCCACCCGCGCACCTGCTCATGGTGCGCCAGCAGCACCGGCGAAGCACACAACCGCAGCACTAGCAAGTTGCGCGCCAGCTCCCAGCTCCGCCGGCTGCGGTACGCCTCTTGTGTGTTGGTGAAGTCCACGGCTGGCACAGGCGGCCGCACAGCCTTGGCCGCCCCATATCCCCGAAGAGCCTCAGGACTCGCGGGAGGCTGCTCCTGGGCTTGCGGTTTGGTTGAGAAGGCAGCAACGCGTGGTGCCACCGACCGCAGCAGGAAGACGCGCCGGAGAGCCATGGCGGAGCCGAAACGTGCACTCAGGAAGCTTAAGTACTCTGGGATAGCCACGCCCCCGGGCCACGCCCCGATCACGCCCCATTCCCGGAAGCCCCTCCCACCACCCAGTGGCTCCGCTCCCATTTTAAGAAACCTTGTCCGGCACAGAAAGTGGCTCCATCTCCTCCCCAGCCTTCCCTGGCGCTCTAGTTTGGCGTATTTCCCGTTGCTGACCACGCCTCCCCAGCCCACAGACCCAACTCCTCCAGAGCCCACCTCTGCCTTCCCCGACCCCCAAGACCCCGCCTCTTGGGGACAGGGCTTTTTAACTCTGGGATTTTCCTGTCCCCAAGCTGTCCAGGTGGGTCCAGAGTCCACCAATCAATACCGCGACACCCTAGCACATCCGGATTTTCGGCTCCAGAGCAGCGGGGCCTCACAACTGAGGGAATTCTGTCTCACAGAGGGCCTGTGAGAATTCTGTCCCAAAAGGAGGCCCTCTCTCTCTCCATCATCACTCCAGCCCTGCCTGAAGCGTCCTTAAAGCTGCTTTGTCCTGTTGCTTTAGACCCGCCTTCTGCCCTTGGGGAAAGCAAGAGATCACCCTCCACCTTGAACTCTTGGAGCTCTAGCGGTTCCTCCCATACTTGTCCACATCTAGTATCGCTTGTGAGCCCCGTGTTCCCCCTCTGACATTCCCAGAGTTCTGCAGAGACCTAGTCTGGTTCTGGGTGGCAACATGACCTCCAGTATCCCCCACAGGCCTGGCTCTGCCTTCCCTCCACCTCTGCAGAAAAGGGTTGGAGCCTTAAACTCCCCAGTCTGTCTTAGACTATGGATGCTTAGAGCTACAGGTAGCTTTGTGGTGGGGAATGTTTATCACCATCTCTACACACACACACTTGAAATAACCTAAAACATACAAGTCCCACTTGTCTTGGCTGAAGATGACTTCCTAAGGTTCTGGGTTTTTTTTCTGCTGGAGCCTAAGAAAAAAAGCGGAGTGTGTCGGGCATTGAAGTCCAGAAGCAGAAGTCAGGAGTACCCCACAGCAGCTCAGAAGCTTAACTCACAGGAAGTAGGCTAGGCTTGGAAACGTCTGTCCGTCCGTGACTATCCACCCATCCTCCCTCAGGGGCTGGCCACACTCTCCACACTGGCCAGCCCCAGGCTGCTGCACGGGGCAGTGAGGCATCCATCTCTCCTACTGCACTCTGAGGCTCAGGAGTCCCTGCCATCCTCCACAGCAGCCAAGACCCTTGTCCCTTTCATTTGCTGGTCACTGCTGCACTCCGGCTACACTCACTGACACTTTATGGGGCTCTGTTGAGAGAAGGAGGGACAGAAGTGACACAGGACTTCGTCTCATAGGCTCTAGGCAGCGGGCTCATCCTCCTGGCCCTGCCTAGTCTCTGAGTCTTCCTAGACCACCCCTGGCCTTCACCCTGCACCCTGCAGTGGCTGATTTAGATAGCCGAGACCTTTGGGCACAGCCAGGGCTAGAGCCCACTGGCTCCAAATAGCTGTGTCCCTATGTTGAGCACACCTTTGAGGCCACGTGTCCACTAGCATCCACAGCGGGTGCTTTGGGCTGCATTCTGGCTCCTGTACCTGGTGACGCAAAATTCCCAAGCCCCATCTTTGCCAGATCACATTTGGTTGGAGATACATTCCAGCGAATGAAGAGACTTACTCCCAGCAAAAGGAGCACAATGTGACGTGCCCATTTTCAGTTGGCCCTACTGGCCTCAGGAAGCCCACTCTAATGAGCTGCTGTGAGTGTAGAGGAGAGGGGCCGGAGCCCTCTAGCCATGCCACCCCTCAGTGCTCCACACCAGGGGGGACTGGGCCCTTTCCTCATCATATATACTTAGGTAAAATGAGACCAGGCCATGTGTTACAAGCAAGATGGGCAGGACTTCTTCATGGGAACCCCAGTTACAGCTTGCTGATCAAGCCCAAGACACCTACCTCATGTTCGACCAGAGGGGAGCATTTCAGAAAAGCTGCTGTCTCGATTTTTTGTGTGGGCTAAAATTTGGTATCTCTCCAATGGTCATGCACGGTTTCTAAATACAAGGTCTGCTGCTGTTATTGTCTGAGAAAGGGGCTCATGTATCCTAACCTGATTCAGACTCACTGAGTAACCAAGGATGACCTCGACTTGCGCCTCTTCCTCCCAAGTGCTAGAATTACAGATGTGTACCGCCATCTTGGTTTGTGTGGTGCTAGAGGTCAAATCCAGAGGTTTGCTTGTTTGTTTGTTTTTTAATCCCAAGTGCCTGGATTAAAGGTGTGCTGGGCATATGCTTATGATATTTTTAGATTTATTTATTTATTTATTATATGTAAGTACACTGTAGCTGTCTTCAGACACTCCAGAAGAGGAACTAAGACCTTGTTACAGATGGTTGTGAGCCACCATGTTGTTGCTAGCATTTGAACTCAGAACCTTTGGAAGAGCAGTCCCTGCTCTTAACCGCGGAGCCATCTCTCCAGCCTGCTTATGATATATATATATATGTTTTTTGGATTTTTTTTTTGAGACAGGGTTTCTCTGTATAGTCCTGGTTGTCCTGGAACTCACTCTGTAGACCAGGCTGGCCTCCAACTCAGAAATCCACCTGCCTCTGCCTCCCAGAGTGCTGGGATTACAGGCATGTGCCACCACTACCCAGCAAAGCCAAGGTTTGTATATACTATGCCAGCACTCTGCCAAATGAGCCATCTCTATTCAAATGTGTGGGGTGCACACACCCATGCATATGTGTGCATGTGTGCGTGTGTGTTCACATGCATGTGTGTGTGCACATGTGTGTGCACACATGCATGTATGTGTGTGCATGCACATGTATATGTGTGTGCATGTGTGTGTGTGCATGCACATGTATGTGTGTGTGCACACGCATGCACACGCACATGCACATGTGCACACATTTCTGTTTCATTTGGCTTTATACCAAGGATGAAATATTAAGGAAAAATTTGCACTTTCCTGAGCATGTACAGACTTGTTGTCTTTATTCCCTAAGCAATGCATCTAAACAGCTATAGCCATGGTATTTACACTGAATTTGGTATGATAAATATGCTGGTTTGAGTGAAAATGGCCCCCATAGACCCATATGCTTAAAATTTTTGGTCCACAGTTAGCAGAACTGTTTGAAGAGAAATAGAGGAATTAACAGGGGTGGCCTTGCTAGAAAAGGTGTGTCACTGGAAGTGGGGTTTGAGGTTTCAAACACTCATGCCAGTCTCAATCTCAGTCTCTGTCTCTGTCTCTCTCCTTCTCCCTCCCCCCTCTGTCTCTCTTCCTCCCTTCCCCCTCTCTCTGTCTCTGTCTCTCTCCTTCCCTCTCCCTCTGTCTGTCTCTGTCTGTCTCTGTCTGTCTCTGTCTGTCTCTGTCTCTCTGTATCTCTGTGTGTGTGTGTGTGTGTGTGTGTGTGCACGTGTGTGTTCACTGTCTGTGTGTCAGTAGATAATATTCTCGGCTTTGCTCGAGGACGATGCCTGTCTGTTTCTTGCCACCATGATAATGGACTGATCCTCTAAAACTGTAGCCCAGCCCCAATTAAGTGTTTCCATTATAGGACTGGTCTTGGTCATGGTATCTCTTCACAGCAATAGAACAGTAACAAAGAAAAATACTAATTTTTACAAATTAAAAAAATTACTTTATGTGTATGGGTACACATATGCCTACACGTATACCAGTGTACCAGATACTTGCCTGGTGTCCACAAAGGTCAGAAGATGCTATCAGCTTCCCTGAGGCTTGAGTGACGGGTAGTTGTGAGCCACCATGTTTGGTGCTGTAAACTGAACCTAATCAGCCAATGCTGTTAACTCTGGGGCATTTCAAGTCCCACGATGAGTACACTTGAAGCAAGCTGAAGTATATGGGAAGATGCTAATGGCCAGCTTTGGCATCCATGTGGTAGGTAAACTGAGGCAGGCATCCATTGGGGGTCAGTGGTTACAGCTGCCGATAAGGGTAAATCCAGATACCTACAAGGACTTTTTTCTCAGCAGATTTTTCTCTGAGGAAACAAAGCTTAATTTACTGGGGCTGGCACTCTCTGTGGCCAGTGAAAAAGAACTATGAACTCTTTTAACTCTTTGGGGCCGGAAAGAGAAGGAAAGAGAAAACACACACACACACACACACACACACACACACACACACACTAATTGCATGAAACAAAACGCAAAGACCAATAACTTCATGCACACAAATACAGACAGACTGACAGACAGACAGACATATACATTCATAGAAGTTGGAACCAGGAGTGGGGTGTTGCTGTGATAGTCCTGACCATGCTTTTGTTTGGAGGAATGTGGATTTCAGGACTTTGAATTTGGAAAGCAGTGGAATGCTTTAAGCGAGGTTTGATGGCCATCCTCATAGGAATATGGAAGGCTTTGTTGCTGTGAGTGATTTGAACTGTGCAGACCTGGCCCAAGAGGTTTCAGTGGAGAAGAATTTCAGTCTGAGGCCTAGAGACTGTTTGTGATATTTTGGTGAAGAACGTGGCTGCTTTTTGCTCTTGTCTGATGAGTCTACCTGAGTCTAAAATAAAGAGATTTATATTAATTGCATTGACAAAGGAAGTTTCAAAAAAGCCCAACAGAGACTTCGTTCTCTGGATAAGCCTCATGAAGAGCATTTTGAATAAACATAGCAAGCTTAGAAAGGAAAAATGTAAAATATATGGTTCAAATAATAAAGTGGCACCAGGAAGTGAAATGGAGCTGAATCCTGTGTTCAAGGAGATAGCAGATTAAATGAGGGGGTGACTCTGTGGCAAGATCCCACCCAGCTAAGCTTATTGTTTATATGTTTTCCATTGAAAAAGAAATAATATTATATTAAGCATTATTATTACTTGGTTATTGTTTTCACTTGGACTTTTAATCTGAAATCAACTTCAATCCAGAAATAAAAGACACAGGCTTTGATACAGATCTTGAGGAACAGTGGCCATGGAAAGTTTAGATCCAGGCATGGTGGTGCACACCTTTAATCTCAGGAGACAAAGCCAAGCAGATCTCTGGGTTCAAGATCAGCCTGGGACAGAGCAAGTTCTACGTGAAGAAAATATTAAATCCAGGCTTGGTGGTGCACACCTTTAATCCCAGCATTCAGTAGACAGCCATGCAAATCTCTGAGCACAGAGCAAGTTTCAGGACAGCCAAGTGCAGGCAGTAAGGGAATTATAAAACAGAAAGCTGTGATAGAATAAGGAGGGCCGTGATCCAGCAGAACATGGCAGCTTTAGCTGAGTGGCTCTAGCTTTAGAGTCAACAATAAAAGGGATTAGTAGGACAATTGATGCTGGGTAGCTGGAGCTAAGAAATTAGTAGTGATTAAGAAGAGACCAGCATCACTGAGGTGAAATCTTCTGTGAAGTGTTTTCTGAAATCACAAAGGAGTTGTGTTCCAGAGACAGCCAAGGTTGTACCTCATGCTGCAGTTGGACTTGATAAGGTGTAACAGTCACCCAAGTGGTACTGGTTTTGAAGATATGAAAGGGTCATAGACACAGCTGAGGCTTGTCATTGTGAGAGGCCGTGGAAGGCCATTGCTGAAAGTGCAGCCTCAGTCGCAGTTGGCGACCTAGGACTGAAGGGGTCATGAAAAGGAATTGAGGCTTGGCACCATGAAGGGAGCCTGAGAAGCTATTGGTGATGCCTAATTGCAGCAGAAGACCCCAGCATGTTGGGGATGCCAGTACCATGGGATGACCACCAAGAACAGCAGCAGCAGTGGAGTGGATCGACCTGAGCTTAGATCCAGAGGGCAGAGCTGGAGAAGTGAGTGACCCAAGCCATTTGGAGGAGTCCAGAAGATCATGTGTGGGTCCCAGACATTGGAACAAAGAGCTGTGACATTGAAGTTGCCATGGAGCCCCCCAAGATGTTCAAGACGCCAGAGCTGTGGGCTATCTGCTGAGAAAAGCTGCTAATGGGGAGTGCAACCAGCCCAGGAGAAAGGAATTAGTTGCAGTCGAAAAAGATAAAAAGAGAGTTGGAGATCTGAAGACTGCTTTGACATCATCTATGGAGAAGCAGAGTGTGGAGTTTGCCCAGCTGGTTTCCTGACTTGCTTTGGAGTTTACAGTGAAGTTAATGGATGGATCTCAGAAGAGACCTTGAACTTTGGACTTTTAACATTGTTGAGACTGCCGTAGACTATGGGGACTTTGGAAGTTGGGCTAAATGTATTTTTCATTATTCTATGTTTAGGTATGGCCCCATAGACTCATATGTTTGAAGAAACCTAGGAAGGCTAGGGAGTGGAATGTAATGGTTTGAATATGCTTGGCCCATGGAGTGGCACTATTTAGAGGAAGTCTGTTACTGCGAGCATGGGCTATAAGACCCTTGTCCTAGCTCCCTGGAAGAGTCTTCTCCTGGCAGCCTTCAGATGACGATGTAGAACTCTCAGCTCTGCCTGCACCATGCCTTTCCTGGGCATTGCCATGCTCACACTTTGATGATAATGAACTGAACCTCTGAATCTGTAAGCCAGCCCCAATTAAATGTTGTCCTTTATAAGAGTTGCCTTGGTCATGATGTCTGTTCACAGCAGTAAAACCTTAACTAAGAGGAAAGCTCTAGCAAGCAGGCTCCCAACATTTCACACATATTTACATATATACATGAATATGCATGGCTGATGGGTGGAAGGGACAATGTTCCCAGCCCCACACTTCTTTCTTACATGGTTTATATATCCCAGCAAAATCTTTCAAGCAATATAAAATTACAATGTGATTGTGTTTTAGTTTTATTATGGTGAATGGTTATGAAAAAATGTGTTCTCCAATACCTGTACAAGAAATAACATTACATAGTACGGGTAAAGAAAACAAATTATTCCCAAAAACCCATGTACATTCATAACTAAAGAACCTGTTATAGATTAACAGAGTATAAGCAGGCACGGTGGGTTCCTCAGCCAGTTTCTCTTACTGGCAGGCAGCAAATTGTGGTTACAAAAAAAGAGTAATTATTTTATTATTTTTCTTTAAAAGAAATCTTGTAAGACTCTTTAAAGAATCACAAATCTAAACTTTTATATAAAAATCAGTAGCATCTACCTTGAATCCAACGAATGTGTATCTACTCATCAGAAATTCTTAATAAATCATATCAGGAAGCTGAGGGCAAAAGATGGGAATAAGAAATCCGTCCTCACCAGTCCAGCCCCAGTGAGAGTCCCGCCAGCCAGAGCTGCCGTTGCCCTTATTCCTTGACTATAAAAGTCCCTCGCTTAAATAATAAGAGCATGCCTTTCTGAACTTCAAACTGTTTCCTAAGATTTTCTACATCATAGCCAGTAGTAAAAACACCCCAACCTAGCTTCACTAACAACTGTAGTTTTCCAAATGTTTTCTAAGGGTGGTAGTCATTGCTGACAGTCTATGTCTCTACATTCTTCTCTAGGGTGGTGTTTGAATCATTAATCTACTCCAACAGTAATACCTGAAAGAGATCAAGCATTATTATTGTGAATGCCAGAGATATTGCCCTGTGAGGGGCTGGAAGCACCCTTAGAGTTTTCATATAATCCTTAGGTTAAGAGGGACGTGTGGGCCGCAAGCAGAGCAGAACTGCACAACAGCAGGGAGTCTTCAGGACACGAGGTCCTCAGGGCCACACCACACGTGAGCCTCACGCATGTGGCTGTGGTAACCAGTGGGACACATTCCACGAGTTCTAAAGCCATTTGTCACTCCTCCTGCATGGTCCTCGGCAGGAAGTTGTGCTTGAATTAAATGCAAATACTATGCCATTTTATGAAGGAACTGACAAGCCTCAGAGGTTTGCAGCCACAGATCCCAAGTAATAACACCTGTAATCCCAGACACATGGTAATCCCTCCCTGTTCCAGACCAGTGGTACACACCTGTAATCCCAGCACTTGGGAGAGTGGGGCAGGAGGATTTCAGGTTTGGAGACCTGGCTACATAGCAGGAGCATTTAAAACAAATATTAGATTTTTTTTTAAGATATCTATTATCTAGCTCTGGCTGGCTGGCCTGGAACTTGCTATGTAGACCAAGATGGCCTCCAACTCAAGATCCACTTGCTTCTCCTTTTCAAGTGCTGGGATCAAAGCCATATTCCACGACACGTGACAAAACTTAAATTTAATGAAAGAAGCCCAATTCGGAAGACCATATGTTGTATGATTCCATATATATGAAGTCTTTGGAACAGGCCGATTCAGAGGGACAGATACTGCAGAGACAAAACCATAGAAAAGGTTGGTAGTTGTATGGAAATGGTGGGGGTGGGTAGGAAGGGGAGGGACAATCAGTGGGTCTAGTGTTTCTGTTACCTGTAAAAATATCCTAGGACTAGACAGTCGTGACATTCACTTAGCCTTGTGACACAGCCATCTTGAGGCAGCCTGAGGAGATTGGTGCCAGACCCTCCATGGATACCAGAATGGAGGGATGCTGAAATCCCATATCTGAAATGTCAGAGTTTGCATATAGCCTGTGTGTTCTCCCTAATACATTAGGCAGCCTCTAGATGACTTACTGTACCTCATCCACTGTAACGCTGTGTGAGCACCTGATACACTGTATCATTTAGGGCATGATGACAAGGAAAGGCTCTTCCTGTTCAGAATACATGCAAATTTTTTCAGCTACATTTGGTCTCTGGTTGCTTGAGTCTACAGATCCAGAAAATAGGATCCAGATGGCCAGCCATATAATAAAAGCAGCTTAACTGCCCTATAAGGAATGTATGTTATATGAATTGTACCTCAGTAAAGCTGGTGTATGTGTGTGTATCTGTGAGTCCAAGTCACCCTAATGGCTTCAAAGCACACTAGTGGAACCTATCAACAAGTAAAACAGTTGAAAGCCACCTCTGTAAACACTATAAAGCTGGGTCTGCCTGCTGCTGGGAGCCTGGTAGGTAGCCCTTGTTGTGACAGGAGCTGCCCAAAGGCAAGGAGGCTCCTATAGAAGGACAGAAGGCTGGGGCTTGGCCCTGCAGCTCCAGAGGCTGAAGACCATCTAAGCAACAGACTCCGGTACACAAGAAGCCTCAGTGGCTGGCTGGCTCAGAGGCTGGTTAGCTCAAAGGCTGGTTAGCTCAGAGGCTGGTTAGCTCAGTAGCTGGTCAGCTCAGGGGCTGGTCAGCTCAGGGGCTGGTCAGCTCGGGGGCTGGTCAGCTTGGGGGCTGGTCAGCTCGGGGGCTGGTTAGCTCAGGGGCTGGTCTACTTCCAGCACCATAGGCTCGGCTCCTGAGGAAGAAGCTTCCTGAGAACAGAGGCTACAGACACAGCATAGAGGCACATTGTCTCTAGCTCACTGACCTCAGTACATATGCAGGAAGCCACCTCCAGTAGCACATCTCCTAATCCTTCTCAAACAGTTCCATTGTCAGTGGACCAAGCAAACATTCAAAACTGTGAGCCTGTGGAAGCTATTCTCATTCAAACACCACATTCCACTCCCTAAGCCCCACTAGCCTATAGCCACACCATCATGCAAAATGCATTAAATCCAACTTTAAACGCCCCCGTGGTCTCTAAAACTGTTTAAAGTTCAGAATCTCTTCTGAGACTTATGACAGTCTCTTAACTGTAACCCTTGTAAAAGCAAAATAAAAAAAATCAGGCTATATATTTCCAACATATAATGTCACAATATATATTACCATTCCAGAAGGGAGGAAAGGGGTATATGAGGAATTACTGGGCCAAAAAGCAAAACCAAAAATTAGCAAGGAAAACTAAATTCTGCTTCTCCATGCCTTCAGCATTGTTCAGATCTCCCGCTCCTTCCAAATGTGTTCATCACAGCACACACTCTCTCTCGGGCTGGCTGGACACTCTGTCTGAAGAGTGTCAGGTGTTCCACGGCTCTGGCTCCTCCAACGACTTGGGCTCTCCAACCCAATCCAGGCCTCGCCTTCACAGCGTCACACAGTGTCCTCTCAGGGCTCCCATGCCGGGACACCCCTGCCATGCCTGACCTTAGCGGCTCTCCTTACTCACAGAGAGATTCCATAGCCCCTCCACCCCAGATCCCTTTTTACTCGAAACCTAGAACCACATGACTGAGGCTGCTGAGGCTAGACCTGGCCCCTTCTTGGATTCCATTCGCTAAAACCTTCCATTGTTGATGTCTTCCTTTAATTCCCTTTTCACAGGTTGGCAGCTTACCTAAGGGTACCACTCCTGTATCAGTGAGGTTCTCTACAGGAGCAGAGAGACTAACACATCCTCCAACAAGGCCACACCAGCTAATCCTTCCCAAACAGTTCCACTTGGGCCAAGAACTCGAGCCTAAGAGCCCACGGGGGCTGTTCTCCCTGAAACGACCAGCGAGCTCCGTCGGAGTTACACTGTTGTCTTGGGTCCTGTTCCTACATTGCTCCATGCCAGCTCCCTGTGCTCATTCTGATTTGTGACATTTTGCTGCTTGCTCTGGGCACACTTCTGGTAGATGCCTCTGTCTGCAGGTAGAGGCATCCGTGTTCACTTTTGTTTAATTTGGGCCTTGCCTTCCCGCGGGTAGGGGCATCCATTCACATTTATTTAATTAGGGGTTTGTCTTCTTGATATCAACCCACATCAATCTTGGGCATGCATTTGCTACCCCTACTTGACAATTCTTCATCACAACTTATCCACTTAGCCATCCCATGGCAGTGCTCAGAAACCCTGCTCCATGCCGCTTAGCCATATCATTTCGTTTATCTTTTCAGAGCTAGTAAAATATGACTGTGTTTCCTCAGGCTTAGATTGCCTGGGTGAATGCAATCACATTTTACCACTTTGTATAATCACTCTCTGTGCATGTTAGAGAAAGTATCTT
Source organism: Apodemus sylvaticus (assembly GCF_947179515.1). Lineage (NCBI taxonomy): Eukaryota > Metazoa > Chordata > Mammalia > Rodentia > Muridae > Apodemus > Apodemus sylvaticus. Next base: position 83,245,778 of record NC_067486.1, on the reverse strand, counting down.
AACTTCCCCACAGATCTTTTCCTTGTAAATTGTGTACACACACCATCTTCTGACATGAGCTACAGTCCCAGTCTTCCCACATAGGCTCTATGATTGTCACCCTATTTCGTACAGGGGAAACTGAGGCTCAGAGAAACTCATGGCAGGTACCACAGCTCTGGCACCTCCAACAACTTGGGATCTCCAACCCAATCCAGGCCTTACCTTCACATAACAACCTTTCTGGGCCCCCATGCAAAGACATGCCCGACAACACCCGGCCTCAGTGGCACTCCTTAACTGTAGGACAATTCCATAACCCCTTTGCTTCTGTATCTTTCTTGACTCTAAATCCAGAACCACATGGCTGAAGCTGCCAAGTTCTTCTGCGTGCTGCGCCTGAAACCTAGTCCCTCCTAGAATTACTTCAGGTTTCCTTTGCTGATGCTCTTTGGGAACAGGTCATTCCTTCAGCCTGTTCTTATCCAAAGTGTCAGCTTAGCAGGGTGAGGCCTCGCCCTGCGGGCACCACGCCCTTTATTTTGTTTCTCGCCAGGCCTTTCTTTGAATGTCACGTCTCCTTGAGCTCAAGCCTTGCCACCACCTCAAACTGAACATTTTGTATTTCTTTTTGCCTTGTTTTCTCAATTTTATTGTAGATCTGCCTAAGAGTGACCACTGATAACCACATGACACAGTCAGTACTAGGTTGCCTTGAAATATCCTCTGCCAAAGATGTCAGTCCAAAACTCTGGCAGAATTTTGGACAAAGACAGGAAGCAGCCACATCCTTTACCAACATAGCCTAAGAATGGCTTCTAGGTCAATTGCTAATAGTGCACCCCATCTGAAACCTTTTTAGTTGTGTCTCTATAATCCACATTGCTCTTAGCAATGCTGTCTCTCAGGATCCTACTGGAATGGCCCCATTAGCAGCATTCAACTGCTTTTCCAGTAAAAGTCCCAAAGTCTTCAATAGTCCATCAACAAGCAGCATGTACCTTAGGTGCCGGTCAAGGCGCCGCCCTAGGCGCTGGTACCAATTTCTGGGTTAGTTACTTACTGTTTTACGTCTGTGAAGAGACAGCCTGACCAAGGCAACTTACAAAAGAGAGCATTTAATTTAAGTCTTCCTTACAGTTTCAGAAAGTGGGTCAGTGATCCTGAAGGCAGGGATCATGGTGGCAGGAAAGATGCTGGATCCATAGCTGAGAACTCATCCACAGGATGGGGGAGGGAGGGAGGGAGGGAGGGAGGGAGGGAGGGAGGGAGAGAGAGAGAGAGAGAGAGAGAGAGAGAGAGAGAGAGAGAGAGAGAGAGAGAGAGAGAGAGAGAGACCCTCAGTGACACACCTCCTAATCCTTCCTAAAAGGTCTACCATCTGGGAACCAGACATTCAAATACATCAGACTACAGGCCAGCCTGTGCCACAGAGAGACAGCCCTGCGGGAACAGGGTAGGGGCGGATGTGGGCGGGTGTGGGCGAGTGTGGGCGGGTGGAGGAGCTGAGCCCTCTCGAGGACACTGGCCAATGAAGAGCTGCTGTAGGAAGCACAGCGTGAGCCAAAGGCCGCTCCTGCTCCTGCAGCTGCAGAGTCGCAGCAAGCTGGCGGCTGGAGGGGCGGCGAGCGTTGTCCTATCCTCCTGATGCTGCAGCCTGGAGAGCTAACGGAATGATGGGGTTGGGGTCTCTGAACCCTAGCGGCATGGCAGTGTCCTTGGACTTTGTGGTGGTCTGATGTGAGTTCTCCGACAGGCTCCTATGGCTACCTGCTTAGTCCCCGTTGAACTGTTTGAAAGGATTAGGAGAAGCGTACAAGTTGCAGGAGGCTTGTTGCTAGGAGTGAGGTTTCAAAGGCCCACAGCAAACCCAGCCCCTCCCCCTTTCTCTCTCTTCCTGTCTGTCTCTCTGTCTGCCTGTAGATCAGGATGTAGGACTCTCAGCTCCTTCTCTTGCACGCTGCCACGCTCCCTGCCTTGATGATAATGGACTGAACCTCTGAAACTGTAAGCCAGCCCCAATTAAATGTTGCCCTTTATAAGGGTTGCCTCGGTCGTGGTGTCTGTTCACAGCAACAGAGCAGTAACTAATGCAGAATTGAAACACTTCATGAGCTGAGGCTCATGAGAGTCCACGTGAACAAAAAGTCACATTTCTGAGAAATCAGAAACTTGGAAGATTCTGGAAGCCCCTCCAGCTTTATCGGAATGGACAGCCACTGCGGGCGGAGATGCTCACCAGCCTACTTCAGAGAGCAGAGATTTCTCAGACCTGTGGAGCAGCTTGCAAGTGCAGAGAGCCCCAAGGTTGCAGCTTTGGGGAGGCGTCACCACGCCGGATAGGTCTTTACAGTGATGTAGCTGCTTTTGAGCCATCCTCCCACCCCTGTGAAGAACCCCTCATCCACGGTCCCGACAGTCGCCCCAAAAACCTCTCATTGGTTCATCAGGTTGGACTTATGTGCAAGAGTTACTTTAGTTGTCATGGGCCCTGCTCTGTGTTGAGTAGCTGTGTGTGTCATGTTTCTCTAGGAAGGCTTTCACACACAGCCCTTCCCAGGGGTCCTGGATGGCTGAGTATGGGGTGCCCACCCCAGACAAGCCCCGGAGAATTTGGGATCACTGATGGAGGCTATAGCAGGATGCTCAGTCTGCTGTGGAGCCCTGAAGAAGCCAACCAGGAGAGGCATGGAGGCAGGCTCCCTGCATAGCCATGGGTACCTGTGTGTATAACACACACACACACACACACACAGTAGAATAGCACCCCAGGACTCAGCATCTATTTTCACATTAAGACCCTTGGCTGTAGTTGTACGTACTTATTTCTGGGCTCTCAGTTCTGCTCCATGGGTCTCTGTGCTTATTTTGAGGCCAGAACAATGTGGTGGCTACTGTGCCTTTGTGGTATATGAATCACAGTGTGACGTTTGTAGCTTTGGTCTTTTGTTCTGGATGCTTTGTGGTTCCATAGGAATTTAAAGTCTAGATTCATCCATTACTGAATCTATATCTGATAGAAATGACAACGACCTATTCCTGTTTACTATGACACTGTTCACCAGAGTCAGAGTATAGAGATAAGGTACACGCAGTTTATAATACTATTTGGACATTTTTTTAAAAAATGAAATCCTATCATTTGCAACAACTTGGATGAACCCGGAGGATGTTCTATTAAAGGAGATAAGCCTGGTATGGAAAGGCAAACGCTGTTCCCATCACATGTGGAGGCTAAAAGACAGTCCCCTAGATGCAGAGAAGGATCATAGCTATGGGCTGTGTGGGTATTAGTGGCAGCCACATTAGGAGAGCTTCTGGGGGTCTATTTCACAGCAGGGTGAGCAAGACCCCAGCATGGCTTTCAAAACAGCTGCAAAAAAGAATCCGGATGTTTTTGCTGCAAAAACATGATAACTGTTTGAGCTTGTGAATATGCTAATTATGCTGCTTTGCTCATGATACGATATATCTAAACACCCATTACACCCCACAAATATGCACAATATTATGTGTTGATTCCAAATATAACCTTAAAAGATCTATAAGTAGAGAGGACCTTGCTTCAGCCCCTCCGCCCTGGTGCGGCTCCCACCCTCCTGACTAACACCTGCGCCAATCACTGTTGTCCCTTCTGGCTGGAAAGCAGCCGCAGACTTTGGTGGACACTGACAAAGAGAAGAAGGAAGGTAACATGGATGGCTCCTCTAAAACCTCAGCACATCAAGAAGTCAGAGCGTGGACTGGAGAGACGCCTCAGCGGTTAAGGGCTGCTTTTCCAGAGGTCCTAAGTTCAGTTCCCAGCAACCACATGATGGTTCACAACCACCTTTAATGTGATCTGGCCTGCAGGTGTACATGCAGATAGGACACAACGTAAAAGTAAGTCCTAAAAAGAAGAGGAACAAGAACAAGAAGAGCAAAACCAAAAAGAAGCCAGAGAGAATGTTGAACGTATTTCGCCTCCATCTCTTTTCCTGGGCACACATACACACGCCTGTGAGCACACAGGGAGGGCAGTTGGCCCAAGGCATATGTGTGAGTCATACGCACATCCATCTCTAGGAAGAAGAGATGCACACACAACAGAGGGCACTGTCACTTCAGACCCTTCTGTGTGACCCCAGTGTCACTATGCATGATCCTCATGTCTGATGCATTTGCCCAGGGCCTTACCTATCTGTCATCTGCCATGTCCTCCTTCCTTCCTTCCTTCCTTCCTTCCTTCCTTCCTTCCTTCCTTCCTTCCTTCCTTCCTTGGAATTCTCACTTGTCCTGTTTTTGCATCACCGGTGTTCCAAATCAGCATTCACCCATATTTCCACAGGGGCCTAAATATCCCAGAATAAGCCCGAGACAGCTCCCCGTGCCAGGTGCCGGACAGGCTGGCTGTATCAGGGACATGGGTTTCCATCTGCTGAGGGGTCCTGGGGCAAATTAGGAGACTTTAGCAGCTTCTCCACAATCCTGTAGGGATGGATGGTGGGGCAGTAACAACTGGGAGACACCCTGACATGTGCCCAGACTTGAGAGGACAAAAGGAGAGAGGGAGAAATAAAGGACAGAGAGAGGGGCGGAGAGGTGGTCAGGTTGGGGGAGCCTGTTTCTGTTCAGCAGGTCTGCTGGCCCACAGCGTCCTCCTCTGGTCCCTTTATGGTCTCCTGCCCATGAAGGAGCACCCAGCCTTCACTCAGACCCAGCCACTGCTCTGTGCAGACGGCAGGATGCTGTGAGCAGCCATAGTCTGGGCCAGGTGGACAGCCCTGCAAATGGGGTCGTCAGTCCCACAGAAACTGGCGGGGAATTGTACCCCTATTATCAAAACAGTAGCCACCATTCACTATGTGTTTTGCCAGCATGGCATCAAACTAGTCTCCAAAGAGGTCTCAGTTATGCCCTGTTCACAGCAAGGGGAATGCAGGGCTTTCTCCAGTATGCAATGGGCACAAACAGGTCTACGCCAGATTCTTTCCTATCCTGGTCTACCAGGTTCCAGCTTCCCTGGTCCTGTGGCCCCTACCCCCACTACTCCCAGCCTTCCCAGCCCCAGCCACCATGAACCCTGTGTCCTACCCTGGGCCTCAGTTCTCCTAAATCCCTAACCCTCCCTCAACCCCTAACTCCCCACACCCCACCCCTGCTCTGGGTCTAATCTCCATGGATTCTCACCAATTCCAGCTCTAGGAGTGTCGCATGTGTCCAGGGCCCCAGACTACAACCTTGAGTAAGGGTTAGGCTCCAGTTCAGCCTGGCCATATCCCTGGTGTCAGCCCCACTGTAAGCACAGCCCTGTGTCCTGCAGCTGGGGCTGTTCAACTTGTACTGTACTGAATGACAACATGAATGGAATTCATGTTTACGTCCAGAGGTCTCTGGCACACCGGGTGAGCATGTCGTGAAAGGACCTCCCTCCAGCAGTTAAAGGGCAAGAGACAAGGAAGGTGGGGGGCTTGTCTTAGGTATCACCTCGGATTCCTGAAGTATTACAATGGGAACCTCATTGCAGACTTGGTGCGGTTTCCTGTCTCAAAAACTCACCATGCAGGGCCTTGTCCTGCCTGTTGCTCCCTACTGGGGAGAGAAGAAAGCTCTTCCCACCAGCTGCTAACTTGGGTGGCAGCTGAGCTTCTGACCCTCTCTCATCTGCCCACAGAGGCCACAAAGGCCACAGGGGCCACTAGAGGCCACAGAGCTTCCCACCAGGCCCTTCTGGCTGGGCAGGGCTAACTACAGGAACTAGCCTGGACTCTTGACGCCTTCAGATACCATCAGATGGGTCCACCCCGTCAGACTGATACTGGGCTTCCAATCCCACAGCTGAGCAGGCCTGAAGTAACAGAGATGGCCAGCAGAGAGCAGCAGTAAGCCACGGAACCGGCAGCTCCTGCATACCTGGGCAGCTCTGCCACTGACCCTAGAGCTTGGTCCCCGTGTCTAGGATGTCATAGACTCTGGCCCAGCTGGTCCCACCTCCAGGACCAGCACCTTCTTGCTGCCTTCTGAACGTCCTGGGTGGCTCAGAGCTCCGTGTGGGCTGTCCTGCACCCTCAGGTCGCTTTAAGTACAGGCAAGCTGCAGGGCTCAGCCCCAACCTTCCCAAACACACATCCCCCATAGCGTGCAACCTGAGACCTGGATGCCACGTGAGACCTGGATGCCACGTGAGACCTGGATGCCACGTGAGACCTGGATGCCACGTGAGAGAGCCAGGAGGAGCACGTGTAACGTCTGTGCTCCTCACAGCATGACTCCTCCAGAGAGGCCGTGTGGTGCAGGCCTTTAGCCACACACTGAACTAGGCATACACTCCCTCACAGGCCACCTTCCCTCTGGGCCCTATGAGGTGGGCACCCCTCCCCCCCCTTGTTACCTCAAACTCGGGGTCATAAGGATGCGGCCTGAACTGTGCTTAGGGATGAGGATCTCATTGACATACAAGGTTCCTTCCCATCAGCCTCCAGGATGATGTCTCACAGTTTGTCACTGAGACCTCCCATAAGCCACTGTCCATTGTTCTGTGGTGACCATATGATTCACAAGGCCTCACTCCAGACTGACACACCTTAACCCTGCTCCTTCACGCAGACCCACACACCCTGGCTAGAGCGCGCACGCCTGATCCTCACCACTGGCCAGACCCCTGCCCCTGTGGAAACCCCAGGCCAGGAAGGTTGCCCCTTTCCCAACGACCTCCTGCCCTGAAGACCTTAACTGTCCCGTTCCCAGACCTCTTTTCTTAGTTAGGGTTTCTGTTGCTGTGATGAAACACCATGACCATAAGCAACCTAGGGAAGAGTTCATTTCACTTACCCTTCTATATCATAGTGTATTTTCAGAGGAAACCAGGGCAGGAACACGGAGGCAGGAGCTGATGCAGAGGCCGTGGAGGAATGCTGCTTACTGGCTTGCTCTGTAAGGCTTGCTCAGCCTGCTGTCTTATACCATCCAGGACCGTGGAGACTGCCCCAGTGAACCAAGCCTTCCAACATCAATCAAAAACAAAAAAAAAAAAAGAAACAAAGGAAGAAAGAAAGAGGAAAAGAAAGCAAAACAAAATGTTGTTCCAGTTTGCCAACAGGCTGGTGCAGTGAGGACATTTCCTCAGATGAGCGTCCCCCTCTTCTCATACAGCTCTAGCTTTTGTCAAGTTGACCAGGACACTCCTGGAGCTCCATGCTGCACCGAGAGCCCTGCCTGCTCCCTGCTCTGCCTGGCTCCCTTGCCCGCCATGCCCAGTCCTGCCAGGGCCTGGAGAACTTGGTGCATAGTGTAGAACTCAGGCCAGGGAGGCTGCAGCGCAGTGGTGATATTGGTGGCTGATGGACAACTATGGGAGAAGATGGTTGGGGGTTCCCGAGAGATGTGCCTGACCCGTGGGTATGGTCAAGGAAACTTTGAAGAGCAGAGCTGAACCCTGAACAATGTGCTCCTGAAACCCACCCTGTGGGACTCCTCCCACGAGTTACCTCACTTAGTTCTGTTGCTTAGACACTGAGGTGTCAAAGCCCACTTCCAGCCCCAGTCCAAAGTGTCTTCCTGCTTCCATGGGACACTGAGGCAACTTCGCAGACCAGCCACCATTTTGTCTCAAGAACGCTCACACCCCCACCTAAGGGGCTCTACTCCTACTCCCTGACACGCCCAGCCCCAGACACGCCCTCTGCTGAACATGCCCTCTGCTGAATTCAGTCTGGGAATTCCCATTTGAGCGATGCAGTCAGCTGGGAAGGCTCCCCGCTGCGTCCACTTGCCTTCCTCTGGCTGTCCCACTCCAGAGAGACCAGAAGCTTCATATCTCATCCTGCATACCCTATTCCCAAGCTCCATCAGTCTCCTGACCCAGGGCTGGGAGGAGAATCTAACACAGGGTTTGCCCACTCTGTGCCCATACCCGCTCTGGCTCCTGTGTTCATCTCTCTGCCTTTCACACATCTGTGGTGTAGAGTGAGTTGTGGCAGTTCTGGGGCATTATGTAGGTGACTGTGGCTAGCGGCATCCACATTTTACAACGATATATTTATTTTATATGTGAGTGTTTTGCCTGCAGGTATGGCTGTGCCGTATGTGTGCCTGGTGCTTGTGGTAGTCAGAAGAGGGCGTCAGATCCCTTGTGAGCTGCTACATTGGTTCTAGGAACCAGCCTGAGTCCTCAGGAAGAGCAGGCCGTGCTCTTACTGATTGAAGAGCCATCTCCCCAGCCCCAAGAAACACTTTGTTTTTCTTTTTCCTTGTTTGTTTGTTTGTTTGTTTGTTTTGTCTCATTCAGAGACAGCAGTCTGGGCTGTGGTACAGCCACTGCCCTACCCTAGCAGGGCAAGGTGCTGATATCACCTCTCCTGAGAGGGCTGGCCTGGGCACTTGCGGTAAACTGGTGGTAAAGTACCTTGTGGTTTTTGAAAAAGGAAGCATCAGAAAAGGTGAGGAACCCAGCGCTCTCTTCAAAGACCTGGCTTCCCCCAATCCATTGCTAAGAAAAAGTCACCACTCACCAGACAGACGGTGGCACAAGGGGGCCCCAATTAAGCCGCAGCTCCATGGGCCTCCAAGTCTGTAGGTCCCAGTGTCTCACAGGTACCCCAGAGCTTGGCTCCAGTCAAAAGCTGTCTTTCCAATTATCTGCAATGCTTTTGCCTTGGGGATAATCGGCTCCCTGCAGCTCGGCTCAGCCATGGGCCATTGGAGAGAAGGCTGGCTGAACTAGAAATCTGGCTGAGCAGGGCTGAGCATCCCCAGCCTGTCCCCAGTGCCTGCAGTCCTCAGGGCCCCTTGTTTCAGTATTTAGGAGCCTGCACTGGCCGTCTACAGTTCCCTATGCCAGGGCGTACCAGGCAGGCTGGGTGAGGCCTGAGAGGCCCTGTGCAGCAATGGGAGGCATGCCAGGGAGCTGTGGTCTTAGGTGGGTTTCTGGTGACTTACAGAAGAGGATCCTGGCCCTGTTTGTGGTGGTTCGTGGTTCCCTTCACTTCTAAAGGGTGCGCTCGATCGTTCCCTCCCCCTCCCTCCCTTCCCCTTCCCTCCCCCTCCTCCCTATCCCTCCCCCTCCCTCTTCTCCCTCCCCCTCCCTTTTCTCCCTCCATCACCTTCTTCCCTCTCCCTCTCCCTCTCCCCCATCCCTCTCCCTCTTCCCTCTTCTTCTCCCTTTCCATCCCCTCCCCCTCCCTCTCTCTCCCTCCCTCTCTTCAGTCTGGAGGAGATTGGTTTAAAAACTGAACTGCCATTTCTACCCCAGGGTGGCAGTCCTCACTGCCTTCTGTGTCTGGGGTCAGACCTGTGCTACCTGCTCCAGGAGTTGCTATTTCCCATACTGTGGGGTTTCAGAGAATAGGGTATGAGCCTTGAGGGGAGGATCACGGGAGGATAGTGAGGGGAGGATCACGGGGGGGGGGGGGGGACAGTGAGGCCAAGACTTGGAAACAGGAGTGGGTTGTAGCCTCACCATGACAGAGGGGTCGCTGCAGCCAATGCTCAAGGTCCTCTGCGTGCCTTGCTAGGGTGTCATAAGGAGGAGAGGATGCCCCTGCTGGCTCACCTCTGCCCTCGAGCCTCTCACTCCCAGCCATCTTCAGATACTCCCAGCTCTTGTCCCCCTCTGTGTCTTTGCATGAACAAGTGTCTCTTTCTGTCCATGTCTGGCTATTTCCAGTCTTTCTCCTTAAAAATATTTTATTAATTTTTTGATGATTTCATGCATGCACAGAGTGGTTTTTTTATTTATTATATCCACTCCCACTCATCCCTCTAACTCCTCCTGGATCCATCCCTCTCCCCTATATTGCTCTCTTGTTTTAGATCTTTTTCTTAGAGTCTTCTTTTTAAAATTATTAGTTTTATTTGTGTGCTATGTTATTTTGAGTGTGTGTATATGTTTGCACCTGAGTGTATGTGTGTGAGTGTTTATGTGTATATGTGTACCTGAGTATTTGTGTGTGTTTATGTGTATGTGTGTGACTGTATGCATTGTGTGTGTGTGTGTGTGTGTGTGTATACGCCCATGCTTAGGTGCTAGTGTACTACGTGTGCATAGGTGCTAACAGACCCAGAAGAGGTATTGAGTCCCTGGAGATGGAATTGTAAGCCACTATGATCTGCCCAATGTGTTCTTAGAGCTACACTCAGATCCTTACGAGGTGCCATCGCTGCACCAGCCTGTGGTAAGTAGGTAACCATCATGGCCGCTGGCCTGGTTCATGTGCATAGACATGGGTGTGGCTCCTTCATCTGGAGTAGCTGTCTGAGTACTACTGAGTACCAGTCCTGTTCTTCCCCTGTCTGTGTTCTGCCCTGGTCAGTGCTGTGTCTGGCGGGCATCAGGTTCAGATCCCTGGGCTATAGGGTGGGGCTATAACCTCAAGAACAGGCCCAGAACACAGCCCAGTTTCACATGGTCCCTTCTCATAGATAAGATTTTCTTCCTCTTCCCTTCTTGAGCAGCCGCTGCCTGCTCATTGGCCCAGCCCTTTGTACCATGTGTTGTCATGGAGATGGGCCATTCACAAGCCTGGCACTTCAAGGCTTCCCACCTCTCCTGGTGGGCTAGGGAGTGAGAGCCGGGAGAGCCTGCGCTCCCAGCAGGAACCAGCTTCCCTTTGTCCATCTGAATGCCCCGCCTGCCTGCCAGGACAAGTGGATCACACCCAGGAATTGCCACCCTGGTGTGGGTGGCTGACCCTGAGCCCTACCTGGGGGACAGGTGGGCCTCTGGGCTCCAGGCTGTGGCCCCGGGATCTTGATGTCCTTCTTCCTGGCCCTAGAACCAGACTGCTGACATGTGGAGGATTCGGGGGGGGGGGGGTGAGCGGCACTGAGGAGAGACACCTAACTTGGCAACAGAGCCAGTTGCTACCCCTCTCCATGTGTCTCTGAGTCACCCGTAGAGAGCCTAGCAGGGTCTTTGAGGCTCTTCCGCTCCATCTTCCCATCCTGTGTGCTGTTCACACCTTTTATTTCCCCATGAGCCACCCTTTAACCATCTCAACTCTTGCCCCTAGAAAAAGTCTATAGCAGGGTTTTCTGATTGCTGCTGGCTCCCCCCACCCCCCGCCCTAAGGTAGCAGGGAAAGAGGGGTGGGTTGCCTTCCCCCTGTGGCTTTCAGGCCATGTCTGGGAACACCCAGCCTCAGTTTCCCCTCTTTGAGTGATGAAAGTGATTCTGTCATCCTTCAGTCCATCCCTGTGGCTGTCTGGGGAGCTAAGCTCTGAGATTTGCCCAAAAACAGGGTGTTTCTTTAGTGCTGTCTAACTCTCTTGCTCCAAGTCCTAAGGCTTGAGGAGCAGACATGGAAAGTCTGTTCTACCTAGAGAGATATCAATGCACAAGCCTAGTGGTTGGGTTGGTGTTGTACACTAACCCCCCTAGCAGTCGTTCTCACTTATAGAAGGATCCTGGAGATAGACTATTGTCCCTTTCTAGGAGGGCCTGTCACTGCAGGGTAGGGCTGTCAAAACCCCACAAGGAGCTACAAACTTGAGGAGATCTGAGCAGATGTATGGCCTCTTCTCGGACTCTGCTTCCTCTGCCAGGAGAGACAATGTGTTGGCCACCCACTCCCCAGCTCTGTGGCATCCTTGGGGCCCCAAATTACAGGGCTGGTTGTCTTATGCTGTGTGAGACTCCAGCAGGCCTACATGGACCTATCTGGAGGTCTGGAGGCTGGGACTCATCGCCCCCACCCCCCAACCCTAACAGGCTAATCCCTGAGGTTCAGGGACTTAGCAGCCTCCTGCCCTTCCACCCTGCACTTTCCCAAACAAGCTCCCAGATGGTAACAGGGCCTGGAGGGGAAACCACTGCTGTGGATGGGGCCCTATCTGGCCTCTCCTTGGGTCAGCATAACTGCGTAAGCCCTTTGCCCACATGGCTACCCGCACCTGTGAAGGTTTAGAGGGGTAGCTACACTATTGAGGGAAGCCCTGCCTAAAGCAACAAGCCCAGGCAGGGCTCCAGTTGGGCGAGGGGAGGGTTGAACCCAGCCTTTCTGATCTTTACACATCATCCCTCTGTTTTGTGCCTTAGAAATGGAATAAAAGCCGGGCAGTGGTGGCGCATGCCTGTAATCCCAGCACTCTGGGAGGCAGAGGCAGGCAGATTTCTGAGTTCGAGGCCAGCCTGGTCTACAGAGTGAGTCCCAGGACAGTCAGGGCTATACAGAGAAACCCTGTCTCAAAAAAACCAAATCCAAAAAGGAAGGAAGGAAGGAAGGAAGGAAGGAAGGAAGGAAGGAAGGAAGGAAGGAAGGAAGAAAAGAAATGAATGCCACACCCACTCGGCCCACCCTAAAGCCCTTGACTCCCATGAGCTCAGGGGAGGCTGAGGTCATGCATTCGCTGTCTGTGCATAATGGAACCAACCTCAGCCAGGTTCCAGACACACGGGGAGCAACAGCAGAGTGAAAGGCATCTGACATGGAACCCAGCAAGACAGACATGGACTCAACCCACCAGGTCTCTCCCCACCAAGGAGAGCACCTCAGGGTACTTCAGGCTGGGACCACTGCTCCCCTGGAGGCGTCCAGGATTCAGGAGGCAATGGTCACAGACTACCTGAGCTGAGGGCACGGACTGCCATGGACAGGGGCTGGGCAGACTGTGCTCGGTATTGCTGATAAAGTCATCATTTTAAAATAAGCTTTTCTTTGAGAATAGGTCTAGATTTGCAGCAGAGACAGTACAGAAAGCTCCCATATGCCACATACCCAGTTTCCTGCTGTTAATACCAAACTCCTGCCATCACTGATGAGCCAACACAGAGAATCCTAGCAACAAAATCATCCTTCTCCACATTCTCTAAGTTCTGACCCAGTGTCTCTTTTTTTCTTTTCCACAATCTGACTGTTGGTCACAAACTCCCCAAGAACAGGGATAGATGCATATTTGACTAGCTGGGCCTTCCACAGACACTCTGAAACTCTGCCCCTGTGCTTTGCAGGGTCTTCTCTGGGGGCCAGGCCTGCTAAGGTGCTAAAGAAACCCACTTCACACCAGGACGCCTACCTTTCTCAGAGGGACTGCAGACATCCTCCCAAGCTTGCTTCTTGAGTCTGCACTGCTGCTATGACACCACCACACACGGCCCACCCGCACCCCACCTCTTTTCTTACTTGTGCTGTAATCATGGGGCAGGCTCTCCTTCCCAGGAACCTGAGGAGCTCACAATATTGTCTCCTTTTCCTACAGCCAGGAGGAGGTTGGGGGCAGGCCTTCTCCCTCAGGGACAGCATGTTTTAGAAGTGAGAGTCCTAATCCTCATGCCCAGCTATCACCTCCTATCCTCACAGCCATCCTCCTGCCTCCAGGTTAACCTCAGTTGAAAATGTGACCTTTACCCAGAATTTAAGACATAGACTGGGCAAGGCCATGTGACTGGCAGGTCTGGAAGGACAGCTTCATCTGCTAAGTCTCTGTGCTCAGCTCCGGCAGCTCCCCGGCATTCAAGCCCACCAGGCACCTTGTCTTCTACACAGATAGTACAGTCTGTGTGTGTATAAGGTCAGCCATGGGGCTGGAAGTGAACTCAGCCAGGTCCCAGTCACACAGGACCCTACCACTGTAGAAGGCATCTGACATGAGACCCAGCAAGATGGACATGTGGATTTAGCTATGGTGAGGCCGGTCCCACGCACAGGCAGACAAGTGACCTTGGTCACCATGGGTCAACTATCCCAACCAACGAGCATCTCTTAAGCAATGCCACAGCCTCAGCCCCTCTGACCAACCCCCTCCCTTGAATCCGTCCTCTGGTCCTCTCCATTTTTAAGAGTCTCCTTCACAGGGAGTAGGTCTCATTCTATGGATTGACAACCACCTAGAGGACCAATGAAAGATTTCCTAGTCACCTGTGACTTTTTGGGGTGTGTGTGTGTGTGTGTGTGTGTGTGTGTGTGAGGGTGTCCCAGAGTGGATGGTATCGCAGTGACACATGGCCTAACAAAAACTGTAAAATTAGTTAAAATGTTATGAGTTCTTTTGCTGTTCTTGTGTGAACTTTGTAGATGGCAGCGTCACGTTGTGATGTTCACAAGCTAGACATGCTGTGGGATGGAGTCACAGAACCATACTACTGGGAGGTGAAACCATGCATGGGGTGGGCATGGGATAGAGTCACAGAACCATACTACTGGGAGGTGAAACCATGCATGGGGTGGGCATGGGATAGAGTCACAGAACCATACTACTGGGAGGTGAAACCATGCATGGGGTGGGCATGGGATAGAGTCACAGAACCATACTACTGGGAGGTGAAACCATGCATGGGGTAGGCATGGTTGGAGGAAATACATCCTGGGACATGACCTTGTGGCTTTATCTTGCCCAGCCTTCTTCCTGTAGCTCCTACTTCTCTGTCTCCTGTCTTTATAAACTGACCCATTCGGCTCCACCATTCCGTCCCTGACATAAAGGAGGAGACCCTGAGCCAGGACAACCCTTTCCTCTTTTTAAGTTCTGCTAGGGCTAGGGATATAGCTCAGTGGTAGACATTTGATTAGCATGCAAGATCTGGGTTCAAGCCCCAGCACCTGTAAAACAAAAATAAAGACTATTTGTAGAGGCTGTACATGGTCCACCTGCCTGGTCGTCAAGATCCTTGTTCTTATTGAACTGGAGTATCAGAGCCAGGCATGATGGCACATCATCTCAGCACTTGGGAGGCTGAGGCAGGAGGATTGCTAGGAGTACAATACCAGCCTGGGGTACCAAGTGAAATCTTGTCTCAAGACACACACAAACGCACACGCACGCACGCGTGCACACACAACTTCTGTTAGGTATCTTTGTGACAATCTGCAAAAATAATACATCTCATTTCACTATCAGAGAAACTGAGGCTGAAAGACAGAGACAGCACCCAGACCATGTCTCTGGGAGACACATGTGGGGTCTGAAGAGGAGTAACTGTGAGAACCCTGTCAGAAACAGCAGGCCAGCTCCCCGAGACCCAGCATGGGGGAAACTGGACTGAAACTTTGCATTCTGTCCAGGACTGCCTTGGGGAGGATAAGGCCTAAACAGAACCACCCTGCCTAGGGTGAGGACAGAGAGGGAAGTGACTCACAAAAAAGACAATGCCAGGAAAAACCTCAAGGTGGGCAGGACAGGGCCAAATGGCAGAGAGAACCATCCAAGTTGACCAATAATTTTAAATGTTGCTCAGGGTAACCAATCACAATGTCTAACTCAGGTGACCACTGAACTCCCCACCAAAATGTTCATAAAAAGGTTGTGCCTTGTGAACTCAGGGTCTCCTCTTGCCTGCATGCTAGGGGACCCCAGTGTACATTGGAACAATAAACCTCTTGCAGATTGCAGAGATTCTGGTCTCTGTGGCCTTATTGAGTGGGGGGGTCTTCCGACCGACTCTTATATCACTGGAGCATCAGAAAGGACAGAGGTGCTCACAGTCAGGGCTGGGGCCAGGCAAGGCCTCCACTGAATCTGGCTCTGCTCCTGGGCAGGGACAAGAGCTAATTAATTAACACAGGCCACTGCTAACAGGGCGCTAATGAAGACAAAGAGGCTAAGCAGGCAGCTGGAGTGCTCAGTACGGGCCTGTGAGCAGATGGGACAGCCAAGGGGTCCCCTGTCACTGCAGCTCCACTGGAGGGAGCACCAAGGGCCAAGTGTCTGTCTCCTGTTTCAGTGTTTCCTGTTGTGGGTGGGCACTCTCTCACAGCTTGCTGCAGCCACCTCAGAGCCTGCCTGGCCAACAGAAATCTCCCGGTCCTGCAGGTGGCTGTGCAGGCACCCCTGCTTTTGTAGAGGTCCTCTCCAGCATCTCTCTAGCATCCCTAGCCAACCACTAGAGGGAGCATCCCAGCAGATGAGCCCCGCCCTCACCTCCCTGTGTGCAAGGGGAGGGGCTAGCATCTAGAGAGGTGTAAACTGCAGCTTAGTGTATCAGGACGTGCCCGCTTCTGTCTTAGCTTGGGTGAGGCTTGATGTATATTGATGGGCTTCTTTGATGTCTGTGCCCGTTTTTCTCTGTATACCCCAGAACAGTCCTTTGTGAAATGAATTGCTGATACTTTCCCATTTTATCGTTTATCTGTTGATTTTGTTTCTCCTGTGCAGCTACGTTTTATCTTTATGAGGTTGAATAAGCCTGTCTCTCACTTTACGGCTTCTAAGTTTTGTATAATTCCTAAGGGTGATTTAAAATTATAGGGTTTTTTATTTATGATTTGCTTGTTTGTTTGTTTGAGGCAGGGTCTCACTATGTAGCTCTGGCTGTCCTGGAGCTAGACAGACCAGGCTAGCACAGAGACCCACTTACCTTTGCCTCCACACCACTACACCGGACATTGTGGTTTGTTTTACTGTTTTGTTTTTACTTCTTAAACCTTTGGTCCTTTGTGTATTTACTTTAATATGAAGGACTGAGGCAGGGACCCAAACTTTCCAATTGGCTTATTGAGTTGTTCCAAACCCCTGTATTGATTGTGTACTTAGCCTTTGAATAACCCCTTTCTTCCTGGGTTTTTCTCTTTCTCACACTTGTAGTTGAGCCTTTTCCCCTGGACTTTCTCTCCCATCATCTGGTGCTCGTGAACTGTCAATCATTATAACCTTAAAATGCAACGTGTCCCATGCTCATAGATCAGAAATGCAGGGGCAAAAAATGGAGCAGAGATAGAAAGAAAGGCCATCCAGAAACTGCCCCACCTTGGGATCCATCCCATCTGTAGACCCCAAACACCGACACTATTGCTGATGCCCAGAAATGCTTGCAGACAGGAGACTGGTATAGCTCTCCTCTGAGAGGCTCTGCCAGCACCTAAGACAAATGCAGATACTCACACCCAACCATCGGACTGAGACCAGGGACCCCAGTGGAAGAGTTAGGGGAAGGGCTGAAGGAGCAGAAGGGGATTGCAACCACATAGGAAGAACAACAGTACCAACCAACTGGACCCCACAGAGCTCCCAGGGACTAAACCGCCAACCAAAGAGTATACATGGTGGGTCCATGGCCCCTGCTACATAGCAGAGGACTGCCTGATCTGGCATCAGTGGGAGGCAGGATGCTTGGTCCTGTGGAGACTTGTTGCCCCAGTGAAGGAGGATGCTGGAGCGGTGAGCAGGGAGTGGGGGGCCGGGTGAGCACCCGCTTACAGGCAAAGCGGAGGGGAGACTGCGAAGGGGGACAACACTTGATGTGTAAATAAATAAAATAATTAAGTTAAAAAGTGCAATATGGGGGCTGGAGAGATGGCTCAGCGGTTAAGAGCTCTGACTGCTCTTCCAGAGGTCCTGAGTTCAAATCCCAGCAACCACATGATGGCTCACAATCATCTGTAGTGAGATCCTATGCCCTCTTCTGGAGTGTCTGAAGACAGCTACAGTGTACTTACATATAATAATAAATAAATCCTTTTAAAAAAGTGCAATAAATGTGTTCCAGGATCCAAAACAGCCCATCTGTCCTCTCCTTTCCCCTTCCCTTCTCCCCTTCTTCTGCTCAACTTTTTTTCCTTTTTTAAAAATTATTGTTATGTGTATCAGTGTTTGGCCTGCATGTCTGTCAGTGCACCACATGCCTGGTGACCTCAGAGGCCAGAAGAAGGTGTTAGAGGCTGTGAGACTGGAGTTATAGATGATTGCGAGCTACAATGTGGGTGTTAGGAATTGAACCTGGGTCCTCTGGAAGACCAGTCAGTGCTTTTAATCACTGAGATGCCTCTCCAGGCCTTTCTTAAAACAAACAAAATAAAATTGTATTATAAAAAAGTTGCAAATAAAAAATATCATAAGTGCCGGGTGGTGGTGGCGCACACCTGTAATCCCAGCACTCTGGGAGGCGGAGGCAGGCGGATTTCTGAGTTCGAGGCCAGCCTGGTCTACAGAGTGAGTTCCAGGACAGTCAGGGCTATACAGAGAAACCCTGTCTCAGAAAAAAAAATCCAAAAAAAAAACAATAAAATAAAATAAGAAGGCTGGAGAGATGGCTCCGTGATTAAAGGCACTGACTGCTCTTCCAAAGATTCTGAGTTCAAATCCCAGCAACAACATGGTGACTCACAGCCATCTGTAACAAGATCTGATTCCCTCTTCTGGAGTGTTTGAAGACAGCTATAGTGTACTTACATATAATAAATAAATAAATAAATCTAAAAAAAATCATAAGCATATGCCCAGCATACCTTTAATCCCAGCGCTTGGAAGGCAGAGGCAGGAGGTAAGTTCAAGGCCAGCCTGGGATACACTGTGAATGTCAGGACCACCAGGGCTATGTCGAGAGAGTCTGTCTCAAACAATCAAACAAATAAAAAATCATGTGCTGTAATTAATCAATGAACTTCTGCATCATTAGAGTCGGAAGTGGAACAGAAGCTGTGGTGTCTTATTGGATCTTACATTTTCACTATCAAATATATCTTCACTCACTTATTCACCACTAAAACTAAAAAATCCACGACAGTTAGAATTAAAAAAAAAACTTTATAATAAGACTCCCTATAACTCATGTTTGCTACCTTTGTCCATCTCTCCCTGTGCCCATCTCTTCTCTCTTCTCCCTGTCTCCTTCAGAATGGCTCTGACTGACACCATGAATTCAAAGGACAAGCAATCAGAACTTAGTAAGTGGGCCCCAGGACTGAGCTCTATTCCTGGGCTTCATCACGTTGGCATGGTGTGTCCAGAGCTAGACTCTGGTTCTGCCTCATCCTTGGGACAGAGAAGGGGCTGAAGGAGCAGCCTAGCAGAAGATCTTCTCTCTGAAGTCTCCTAGGAAGAGGATGTTCCTGGCTAACACGGAAAGCTCTGTGGGTTGAGGTTTGGCCTCTGCTGCATATATGCATGTGTCAACCTGGCTATGCCAAACCTAGTTACCAGAGCAGTGGATGACTGTCACAGAAAGGATTCAAGCCAAGAAAAGATGCTTCCCGATGAGCTTTTCAGGACAAAGCCGTATTTCTGACATAGAAAAACAGTCGCCTGTGGGCATTCCAACAAGCATGGAAGTCTTCTAGAAACTTGACACTCAAGACTGGGTGGATTGGATGGGCAGACCCCGTATATCCAACACAAGCTGTGATGCATGCGTATAAGACCAACAGCAAATCTTGGTCATCTTGAGCTGTCAACAGAATTCTGGCTAAAACCACTCCAGACTCAGAAGCCTGTCTGCAGCTTCTACTCTAAGAACTGTCTTCACATAGGAGCTTCTGTGCCCCTCATCTCCGTGACAGGGAACAGGGAATGTGAAAAACTGCATGTTCTACATCCAGTGATTACCAAACCCAGGCCCTAGCTCCAAAGGTCAGGTCTAGTGACCCTGGGCAGGAGTTGGGAGAAGTTTGGTTTTGGACAGTCTTGGCAGTGGGGCTGTCCCATGGTTCTAAGGGTACAGAACTGCTGTAGAAAGTGGAGCAGAATATGGGGGTGCAAGGCTGGCCACACATTTAATCCTAGTACTCTAGGGGCAAAGGCAGGCAGATCTCTGAGTCTGAGGCCAGCCTAGTCTACAGAGTGAGTTCCAGGGCATCCAGGGCTACACAGAGAAACTCTGTCTGGAAACAACAACAAAAAACAACAACAACAACAACAACAAAAACAAAAAAAAAACAAAAAAAGAAAGAAGAAAGAGACCATGAAGGCGCATCTAGAGAAGGCCAGGCAATTGTCCTGTCCCTTTGAGCTTCCAGTTGGCCACATGCTATGGATAGACTCTTTGCTCTGTATTATCTGGGGAATTCAGAGCAAGACCTTGCTCCTTGGTCTCAGTTCCCCATATGTACCTTGGTGAGACCCCAGGGATGAGGCCGAGAAGAGCCAAGACCCAGCAGATGTGTGAACTGACCTCCCAGAGTATCGAACGGCTAAACGCTGAGGGCAGGAAGGAAAAGAAGATGGTTCTCCTCACCCATTGGATGGGGTCACTAGGCTCCGGACAAAGCCAGTCCTTCTGTCCTCCCCATCTGGAAAACAAGGCATATTCGCACTCTCTGTGGGAGGCAGTGGCCTGAACAGGGGCAGGCCAAGCTTTGGGCCCTGGGAGTGTGGGGAGTGCTGCTGTACTGAACGTGGGTAGGAGTGATGTGGGCCAGTAGACACCCTTCACCAAGGGCCTAAAAAAGGCTCTGAGGTGCCATCCAGCCCTGGCACATACAGCTGCAAGCTCGTGAGTCTGTTTAGACAATGTTCTGACCCAGTTTTGATAGCCCTCTGGGCTCCTAGCCTGAGCAATAGCTCCCAGTTTAACTATCAATCTAGATGAATGGTTCTAGAGAAGAATCTACATTTCCCACAGGGGTTGAGAAAGGGTCAGAAGCCACAGTGATGATGTGGGGGAGCCCTGGGACTGTGCTTTCCTGGGTCCCATCCCTATACCAGACTTTACCCCTGGGACATATGATTTATATCCAGCTTTCAAGTGGGCTAGCTGTGGCTACTCCAAGATCATCAGCGCAGCAGCATTCCTGAGGAGACAACCCTAAGACTGTCCTACAGCAACTATCATAGCGTCCCAAGCATGTTCAAGATCTGGAAGTTCTGGGAACTCGGCCTTTATGGAGCTGGAAAAAGGGATGGAACCAACCTTCGGGCCCAAGTGTCAGCATGTCACCTGGCCTGAGGCTCCACCTCCCTCCTGCTCAGGCTCTTGTCCTAGAGACTTCCACAGTGAGCACAGTGAGGACTGACCCTGCACTGCACAGACCCGACCCAACGTCCCCAGCAGCCTTCAGGGCGGGGTGCACACATGATGTTTCAGGTGTGTTCAGTAAAGCAGAGTCCAGGACGGTGGCCCGTAGGAGGCCCTGGCTCAGAGCAGAGCCCAGGAGTATAGGGAGATGGGCAGGCCCAGTGGGATTCTGGGACGTGCCAGGCCCCTTCCCTGCACCAGCCCCCGTTGCTACTGTGTGTGCCTTTGATGAATAACACATGAGGAAGCTGTTTAATTATGGCTTAATATGCACCGAAGCTGGACAGGGGACTGAGAGTGGGTGGGGCTCCTCAAAGGTTCAGAGCTGATGGCAGAAGGTCTGAAACCCACTGTGGAGGGTGGCAAGAAGCTCCTGTAGGAGCAGAGGTGTGGGCGATCCAAGAGGGGCTGCCAGTGTTCATCTGTCTAAACTCTCCAGTCCAGTTTTCCTGTCTGGAAAAATAAGCAGTGGTGTTGCCATCGCAGGACCAACAGCACCATGCATTTAGCAGGCCCTGCGCAGAGTCCTCTCGGGCCTCGGGCACGATGCCACTTTCTGTGGTGAGAGCAGATGGCCCCCCAGCTCCCTGGCACTGAGATCTCATCCCCAGCCACCCACTCGGGTTGGTGGCCTTGGCACGCTTAGGTAGCAGGTGCAGGGATACAGCTTGACCTTCTTTCTCCCTCCTTTCCTTGTTCCTCCTCACACTGTCCCAGAGTGGCCCAGGGCATGCACAGCACAAACCAATTCTCCCTTATTTCTCCCTCCCTTCTTAGAGCACCAACAGCCTGAGGGAGGCTGTGAGGTATCCTACAAGGATTCCCCAGTAGGGCTTGTGCCCATAAGGTCCTCAAGCACTTGCAACCGTGACCACCTTCCAAGGCTGCACCACATCCCTGTCAGCCCTGGCTGGCCTCACACTGGATTCCGATTGGACCTGGAGGTTTGTTTGATCATCCCTGTATTCCCTGCTAGGTTCCCACATAGTTCTCTCAAGAAACAGAAGAGGCAGACACAGAAGGGAAAATGATCTGACCACACCCCAAAGCATCTATCCACAAAGAACTGGGCTGAAGTGACACAGACAGATAGGGCACTCTCGTGCCACATACAGATCACTGGGCTGAATCTGGGGCCAGTGGAGGAAGGTGCTCTGGGGCACTGCCATGTCTGTCAGGCCTCACTACAGGAGGCAGTGCCTGTGCAGGTGACCCATGGGGGAGGGGAGCAATTCAGGCAGACCTCCAGTCTGGTCCTGCAAGCCCAGTTCAGTAGGAATGGCTGGTATATTCAAGACTAGAGAGAGTTGTCTCTCCCTAGTCCTGAATATATAGAGCAGACGTCATACCCTCATTTGATTCCCAGGGCCACATGTGCACAAGGCTAGGAGAATTCGAATTTGCTGGTCCAAATGGGCCACCATCTCAGCACCTCTGCTGGGGCTTCCCACAAACCAATCCTTGTAGACTTCCTGAGAAGGACAGTGAGTGGCCTGGCTTCCCCAACTGGGCCTTTTGACTCTTCCCCCCAGGACCAACTAAGGCTGTTTGTGTGTCTTGGCCTAACTTTAGCCCCCAGTACGTCCTCTACTCATTCTCTGTCAGCTGCCCTCCCTCCCTCATCCTTGGGGCCCTGGGCAGTGATGGTGCTGTGCCTGCCCACTGGGAAAAGGGTCTGGTCCTCAAATTGCCCAATACCTGCCCACACCCTGATAAATCTGCCTCTCCAGACCTTCTACATCTCCTGCCTCAGGAGAGAGCCATGCCCCCCGGAGGCAGAATGACCAGCAAACAGCTCACTTTGCTCTGTCTCTGACCCTGTTAGAGCTGGCCTGGGCCTTAGTCTGCATCCAGGTGTCCTGCAGGCTCAGTCTCTGGAGAGGAGAATCAAAGCGCTGGCTGGAGAGGGTATACAAAGACAGAATGGGTTTGCAGACCACAGAAGACCTGCCTAAGACAATAGAAGCCAGCTCACACTACAGACCCTGCCCTGGCCCTACCTCATAGACCTGTGGGCAGGTAGGGTGTATCCAGGCCCCACCCCAGAGTGTCCAGGAACTCTGTATCCAGAGTATCCGGTAGCTTTGAGCTGGAGAGAATTGTGTCACCAGAAGCCCCCAAGGTAGCAATAGCTCCCTTTTCCCTTCCACACCTAAACCATGCCCCAGCAATGGAAGGATTGGGTCACAGTCTCTAATGTGCAGCCTGGCCATCGTTAAAAATAGTCAGGTGGGGAAGTGCCCTCTCTAAGCCTCTGTGCAAAGTTGGTTGCCCAGGACTCTAGCCTCCGCCTCAGATTTTCAGCCATGTCACATGACAAGAGATGGTCTGAGCCACCATAGCCACTGGTGTGGGCCCTGCTGGATTCAAGGAGACTGACTGGGAGAAAGGTGTTGGTCTAGGCTATAGGCCATGGCCTTCTGCTGGCTCTTTGAAGTTGGCTTTGGGTTATCCATCTGTCATTGAGTGTCATGTGGTGGCGAGTGGAGATGAGAATTTACTGAGCCACATACAGGGTCAACCTGGTGGCACCCTATCCAATGAAGAAGTGGACACGAGTGGACACCATGCCTCACCCTCACCTCCCACCTTTCAGTGACCTGAAAATCCAAGTCAAACAGACAAGGACAACTGGGACAAGACACACAGAGGTGTGGTTGAGGACACAGCCAGGGCGAGACCGAGCAGTGTAGCTTCCGTATCTAGCCAGAAGGCCGTTCCATTGCAGGCTCCTCAGCGGTCTCCACCCCTGAAGTTTATGCCTTACTTGGTGTTGGCTTTTCCTACTGAGGCAGGAAGACCACGGGCCCTATCCAGCTCTGTGGCTGGATCATGTGCAGGACAGACACAGACAATGGCCTGGCAGCTAGCCGAAGCATCCCTACCACCACCCTACCCAGAATGCACTTAAGAGCTCCAGGTACAGCACCGGAGCAGGAATGGGAGATGGGACATGTTGGGGGTGGAGGTGCCATTAGGAACCTTATTGGTCTGACTTGGTGAAGGTTGGGTTATAGGAGCTTGTGCAGAGGCAGGTGCAGACAAGGCCTGAGTGTTCTTCTTGGGACAGGGAGGTAGAGAGGGCTACAAAGCTGGTGAGGAGAGCACTGCTGCACTATTATATCTTGTCTCTCAGTTTTCTTTCCGAGTCGCCTAGGACAGTCTCGGGCAAAGAGCTTTAAGGGGCAAGCAGGAGGCGGGCCATGCAAAGGCCTGCTACTTATGTCGGATGCCCAGGACTTCCTTCGGGACGCGGTTAGGCTGTGCCGCCACGCCCTCGAGCCCGCGCCCACGGCCGGTTCCGGGACGCGGTGCCCGCGGCCGCCTGCAGGGGCCGCCGCCTCTTCAGGAATGCGCCGCCTTTGTCTAGGACCGCGCGTGGCCCGTGCACAGGGTGGCTGAGTGCCTCCTGCCACCTGGACCGCGCTCTGGGCACCCTAGACTCCTCTCCAGTCGCAGGCCGGCTAGCCCTGCACCCGGTACCCACCGGTCCGCGCCTGTGCCTCGCGCCCAGGTGAGCGCCCCGCCCGGCGCCAGGCCCCGCCCCGGCCCCGCCCCGCCCGGGCCGGCGGGGAGACCGGGCGGATTCCGCACGTCAAACCACATGATCCCATAAAACATTCATCCGCTCCCGGCCCGCGCTGCAAGCGCCCCGCCAGTCCGCGCCGCCGCCCTCGCCCTGTGCGCCCGCAGCCCGCGAGCCCAGCCCGGCCCGGTAGAGCGGAGCGCCCGAGCCTCGTCCCGCGGCCGGGCCGGGACCGGGCCGGAGTGGCGGCGCCTGGATGCGGACCCGGCCGCGCGCAGACGGGCGCCCGCCCCGAAGCCGCTTCCAGTGCCCGACGCGCCCCGCTCGACCCCGAAGATGAAGAGGGCGTCCTCCGGAGGTGAGTGTCAGCGCCGCTCCGGAGCCGGGCTGCCGCGGGGCGGGGCGGGGGAGACGCAGGGCATGGCTCTGCCGGAGCTGGAGTCGGGTCGCCGGTCGCTCCCGAGGGCCACCGCAGTGCCACGCCGCGCGCTGGCCGCTAGCAACTGGGCCCTGGGAGGGCGGAGCCCGCGGCAGCCGCAAAAGTTGCAGCTTTGCGGGAAAGTTGATAGCGACGGCGGGGCCAGGGATGGCGGGTCCGAGGTTCCAGATGTTGGACCGGGCCGGGTGGAGACTGAGGGCTGGAAGGGCGGGGTCCCACCTGAGAGCGCAAAGGCGGTGAATGGGTTAATGAGCGGGTTTGCAGAAATGTGGGCACCGGACCGAAATGGGGTCTGTCCAGCGAACCCTGCTCAGAAGAAGCTGTTTCTTTGGGGTCAAACGGTGTAGGGATGAATAGGGGTGTCGGGAGCAGCAGAGGGCGTGGGGGACAGGGCGATCCCAGAGCTGTCCCTGGAGCAGGTAGAGAGGAGGACACACACACACACACACACACACAAAGCAATGTCTCCTCCTCGGAGATCGGGAGGGCTCCTGAGAGTGAGAGGCTCCATTGAGGGGCGTTGGTGCTGGAAACACCCCCTCCTTGGCAGCCCTGTGGGATTCCCTCCTCCCATCCGAATGTGAAACCCCCACAGTAGGGGCAAGGGAGGATGGGCTTCGTGCAGGTTGGACATGCCTTACCTGGAGAATCTGGAGTGAACACATTGCCTTCCCCAGGTACCCACCCTATCTACCCTGCTGATGTCCATGGTGCCGCAGGCTGCACACACGTTTCTTTGCACGTGTCTACGTGGGCTACATACAGCCTTGCACACCTCCAGTGCACACTCATACCCAAATCTGTCCTAGTGTGCACATGCACATAAACGCTATAGGCACATCCCTGTACCCTGTGCATATCTCTGTCCTCACGCCTGCCTACACACCTTTGAGCATACATGCATTTATGCAGCGATCTTCATGCTTAGCGCATGCTGGGGCCCCTTAACAGGATCCACTCACATGGAGACATGCTTGAATTTTGAGTAGGGATGCTCTGGGCAGCGGGAGCCACAGACAGAGGGGCAAGTCCTGGAGTCTCCTTCACAGTGCTTGCAAGGGTCTCTGTGTGCAAGTACACGTGTGTAATACGGTATGTATCTGCACATATGTGATTGTGTGCATGACCATGAGTGCCTTTAAACATATCTTCATGTTTCCGTTTGTCTCAGAGTGTGGGTGCCCTTGTGTACATAGGAGGGCTATGTCTATACCCTGCCCAAATCTGGACCAAAAGCCTTCAGAATGTATTTAGGGGTTTTATTCAGTGTCTCCAGCGCAAGCTGTGAGGTGCTGAGTCTGCCAGCTGCTCTCTCAAAAGCCAGGGTTGGGGCCGTGGTGGTCTATGGTGGGCTGGAATCTACCCGGGCAGGGAAGATCTACTTCCCAGCTTGATGTCACCACCATGATAAAGGGTCTGACCCTGGGAACACTTGGCTGCCTCTGCAGTTCCACCAACTAGGGCATCCGACTCAGCATGGCCACTGAGAGGCCCAGCCTTTAGCACATTCGCTGTTCTACCCGGGTGACCTTCTGGTGAGCGGCTCTGGTGCTCACCTAGCTCAGGTGTTGTGCGGGGTCATACCTGGCCACTCCCTTCACTAAGCCCCAGGCCTGTCTTCCCATCTCTGACGCTGCATTGTCTCTGGTCCTACTGCAGTCCAGGGGAGGAAGGTCTTCCAAGGCAAGACCTCAGCCAGCTGTGGGCTGCACCAGATCCCACCTGGCAAAGGGAGCTCACGGAGCCAGCCGCTGTTTCCTTAAAGAGCCGTCTCTCTGTCTCAGCCTTCCCCATCTGTGATTAGGCCAGCAGTCTGGAGTTGTTTGCAGCATTTCTAAGCTCATGTCCAGTGGGGTCAGCCCAATTTTCCCGAGGAGGTGGCTCTGTTTGTTTTAATTTCCCATACAATATGTTTTGATTATATTCTTTCCCTCCTCAGCTCCTCCCAGATCCTCCTCCCTAACAACCAACCAACTCCATGTTCTCTCTCTCAAACAAAATAAAACAAAGCCAAGAAAAATAGCAAAACCAAAAGAAAGAAAGAAATTCAAAATAGACAAACTAAAGAAAGAAAATCAGTAAGACCAAAAAAAAAAAAAATGGAACAGAAAGGTCCATTCTGTGCTAGTCACTGACTCCTGGGCATGGGGCCTCCTGGATTGAGACAGGGTCTTGCTGTGGCCCTGGCCTGGACCTCTCTATGTAGAACAGATATTCTTGATCTCAGAGACGTGCTTGAGTGCTGGGATTAACCATGCCTGGCTCCCAAGGGGTTTTTATTGTTTTGTTTAGAAGCAGGTGTAACCACATAGCCTAAGCTGGCCTTAAACTTGGAATCCCGCCTCAGCCTCTCAAGTATTGGAATCTCCTGTCTAAGCCACTAAACTTTGCTCCCAAGGTTTGGCCCCCTAGTATTTCTGCTTTAAAAGTCCCCAAATGTACTTTTTCAACTCCTAGTCAATAGGGGTTTTCCTGGGATGCCTGCCAAAGGAGGCCCCTCCTTCCTCCTGGAAGATATGTTGGGGTATTGAGGGAGATGGTGAGCTGGGAGAGGGGCGGAAGTGAGGCTGTGTCTCTGCCCTGGGCCAACAGGGCCCTGGTAGCCCCTCTGTACCTGTTTCCTTCAAGCAGGACTGACCTGTGGTTACAGAGTAAGAGTCGGCTAGTGGGGTCATCTAGTAAAGGGGCAGCAGCCAAGAGGAGGAGACCCCTCAAGGCTGACCCAAGCAC
Source organism: Apodemus sylvaticus (assembly GCF_947179515.1). Classification (NCBI taxonomy): domain Eukaryota; kingdom Metazoa; phylum Chordata; class Mammalia; order Rodentia; family Muridae; genus Apodemus; species Apodemus sylvaticus. The sequence continues at coordinate 83,218,466 of NC_067486.1, read as the reverse complement.
TGGTCAAGGTGCTCAATAGCTTGTTGTCTTGGAGGGCTAAGGGCTGACTCCTGGCTGTGAAGAAGCCAAGATTTGTTGCTGTTGTTTGTTGCAAGTGGTAAGTTGTCTGTGAGGGGCAGGGTCTGCGGGATCAGGCCTCCCTCTTGCTATCCACGCCTGGCTTTAGCACCCTTTCCTTGCCAGACTCCTGGCACCATGCCTTCCTTTGGAGAGAAAAGGTTCAGCTGGGAGTGGAGGCAGAGGGAGCCCTTCTGCAATCCTGGGCCCAGGGCCCGGAAAGTCTCCCAGAAATCTCAAGCTGTGCACTCATGAAAGGGGTTTCTCTCTCTCTCTCTCTCTCTCTCTCTCTCTCTCTCTCTCTCTCTTTGTGTGTGTGTGTGTGTGTGTGTGTGTGTGTGTGTGTGTGTGCGCGCGCGCGCGCGCGCCTGTGTGTGGAAGGACCTGACTGTGTCATAGTTACAATGCCCCTGGCACTGGCTTGTGCCTGGTCAGTGAAGTTGATGCTGCCCTGCCCCCACTCTCCCCCTGCCCTGCTCCATTCTGTGAGTTTTGACTTCCGCCTCAGGCAGGGCTCCCTGACTCTCAGCCGCCCGCCAGAGCCTGGACCCTCACATCCCTAAGAGCTGTTTTTGTGTCTCTTCAGGGCCTGGCGTCCTCTGCAGCCTTCCATGTGCCTGCCCTGTGGCCTGGCTACACCCAGCCAAGGTCACCTGTGCCAGCCACGTGGCTAAGTCCCAGATGCTGTATTTGTTCACTACCCTCTGTCACTCACCCGTTCCTTTGTGGCCTGCAGATCCTCCTCTGATCAGACCATGAAGGGGGTGAATCCTTACCTCATTGATTCCAGGGTTAAATGTATTGAGAGACAGGTGACTGACCACGGCCATCAGTGGGAGCCTAGCAGTGGAAGTAGGGGACAGGCCTCCCATCTCCCTGCCTGTCCCCAGAGTGCGTGGGCCTGGCTAGGTCCCATCACACCCGGTGTTTGGTACTGCGGTTTCTTCTTTTGTCACTGTATTTTAAACACTTTGCACATCGAGAACTATTCTTGTGAATCATACTTAACTGGTGAGTGTGGAATCCCTTCCTGAGAAAGCACCAAGATGTACTTGTTTAAACCTAGCTCGGCCTTTTGCATCGCCTTCAGCCATGCAGCCCCCCTCCCCATATACATCCATCTCCACAAGTGCTCAGTGAAGGGCATCGGGGCCAGGGTGTGTACCCCTTCCTATTCACCTGGGCCAACTTCCAGCCATGCCTACTGCTGCCCCACCCCACCGCCAGCCATCTGAGTCTTTTGATACACGTCAGGTGTGGATGACATGGTAAGTGGACCAGGATTCCAGCTGTAAGGAGGGCCATCTGTCCAACGGGCCCTTTGGGGCTCCTCTCTCCAGTCCTGTCCCCAGAGCTCCTGGGTACCTTGTCTGCTGTGGCTGGTTGGAGGCTGGTTGAGGTGATTGAGGTGTCCCTGTGGGGAGGCGCTGAGCAGGCAGAAGCCAGCCTCCCTGTGGTGTCCCGGGTGGACCTGGCAGTCAGTAAGGCTCATCCAGTGACATCTCAGGAGCTACCTAGCTTCACAGCTTCGAGGGGCAGGCTGCCCAGGGTGCTCTTTGGCCCTCCTGGGAATTGGGAATTGGAGTTTCATAGAATACAGTTGGATTTCTTTCCTTTCCTTTTCATTTTTCTCCTCTTCCTCTTCTTCCTCCTCCTCACCCTCCACCTCTTCCTCCTCTTCCTCTTTCTTGTTTTTTGAGACAGGGTTTCTCTGTGTATCCCTGGCTGTCCTAGAACTCATTCTGTAGACCAGGCTGACCTCAAACTTAGAGATCTGCCTGCCTCTGCCTCCCGAGTACTGGGGATAAAGGTGTGTGCCACCACTGCTAAGCTATTGTTGGATATCAAATGAAGGTTTTATGATCAACTTTGGGGTGGGCTGGGTTAAGTTGCTGACACAAAATCTTTCCCAAAGGGCACCTCCAAAGCCTGGGTTTCAGATGGGGCAGGCATCTCCAAACTATGCACCAAACTCCATGGCCTGGCGTACTCGCAATGCCATTTTGGGAAATACTGATGAGGCAGAGGGTCAGGGGATGGACAGATCATCCCACACCAAGCAGCACCCATGGGGCACCTGGTGGATGGAGGGACAGGTTTCTCCTGGAGTTGTAAGGCAATGTGCAAATTTAACCTTTGGATTTATGACTCTATTTCTTTGCAGCAAATGTCACGGGAAATGTCAGGCAAAGGCTGAAGCTGGGTGAGGGGCCCACTGAGGTAGGGGGTGGGGCTGAACATGTTAGAGTGCCCAGGGTCTCAAACCAGAGGGAGGCTCTAGGGTGCTCACTGCCTCCTGGGAGCCCTCTCAGATTGTCCCTGTCCAGCCTGCAATCCCCTACACAGTGTCCTCAATGTGTCCCAGCTATTATGACCTTGTTAAGATGCTGGCTTTCCTCACCCTCCTGCTAGGGCCCAGATGGGGACAGCTTGGGAACCTGCCAGAAGTGCCCCCTCCCCCGAGTCCAGCCAGCCACAGGATCAGCTCATGCAGTACTGACTTGCTGTGTGACCTTGGGCCTCACCAGCCTTTGCTGGTCACTGAAGGTGTCATCTGTAATCCTGTTTACCTGTAATCCTGGGGCTTCTAGTTTAGTGCCCTAAGAACCAGAAAAACACAGAGTTCTCAAGATTTGGGGTGCTGCTCTCTAGGAGAGATTATAGGGAACCGTGCATGGCAACAGTGGGGTGCCTTTTGGCACGTGAGCCCAGAGCAGGCCTCGCATACTGTAGGTGCACAGGAAACGTGGACGGGGCACAGAGGGTGCCATCCTCTAAGGACCCACACCCTGCCCGTTGCCCCCTTGTGCCCAGCTCCACCGGGCCAGGCAGTAGTTAATGAACAATAACTGCCTCCCTGCCAAGTGCCAGGCTGCTTCGTTCCCAAGACCACTCGGCCTGTACCCGTCTTAGCCAGCTAGGCTCGGGTCACCTCGGGGTCACCAGCTTGAGCATCTGCCGGGTGACACAGGGGTAGACAGGCACCTGGGTGCTGCTCACACCAGCGAAGTCTCTTGTCTTTGCTGATTCCCAGACACTTCCCAACTGATAGCACATTTCCCCAGCTGTGTTCCACTGAGCATCCTGGTTTCCCCAGATTCAAGCCCATGGCAGCATATCCTCTGCGTCCATCGTCTGAGTCTGGAGTCAGTGCCTCCCCCTCTCACCCCTGAAGACAGTCCAGTGTCCATTCTGACCTCTGGGCTTCCCCTCTAGCCCTCACTGCAAACCCCTCAGAGCCACCCATCCCTGGCTCCCTAGCTCGGATGCCAGGCCACCCCAGGCCCTTGCCTCCTCTCTCATCTTCCCTGTTAGCCTCTGAGCCTGCCTGACGTCCACCCTGGCCGCCCCAGAGGAGTAAAGTCTTGCTCACTTTCTCTCAAGGTGGGCTAGAAGATCTTGTGTACGAACGGACCCTTCCACCCTTGGTGGGGGAACCTCTTGCTCCCTGGGCTCCAGCCTCCCTCCCCATCTCTGCATCCTCCAAGCAGCCCCACCCTGGCATGAGGCTTTAGGGAACATGAGCAATGAGCAGCCACACCAGCAGATAGCTACAGAGGGAGGTCCAGCGAGCGGCTGCATTCTCCACCGCCACCCGCTTGCCCCTGTCTCTGTTGGGAAATACCCAAGCTCACGGCCCTCAGGACTAGCAGCCTGGGCAGCCTTGTTGGCCAAGATGGTGCAGGTAAGAGCTTCAGAACCCAAAGGCGGATGCTGGCTCCTGAGCTGCCCTGTTGGCATGGAAGGTGTGAAGGTGGACGTGCTGGTGAAAGCCAGCTGACCACAGGGAGCTTGATTTGCCATGCTGGCCAGTTCCCGGTTATCCGCGTGATGAGACTCCTCCCAGCAGGCTATGGAAACTGAGGCTGGGATGGCTTTGGAGCCCTTTGTGGGAGACAAAGCCCCCAGTTCCTGTACTTCCTCTAACTCTTGGTCAGTCTCACCTACCATTACCCTACCTCTGGACAGAAAATGGCTATAGGTGCGGGGACCTTACGAGGCACTGAGGGTACAGGAAGGGCCCATGCTGGAGCTGCCCTGCTCGCCAGCAGCCTTTCTGCCCAGAGAGTCCTTGCCAGCTGTCGTGGGTGGAACAGTGTTCTAACTTATGGTCACTGGACTGAGAGGACATGGAGGGTGAGGGAGAGGACACTGGCTCCAGGCATGCCCAGTAGCTGGGGAGGGCAGACAGGAAGCTAGGGTCTCCATACCTTTGAGAAATGTGAGGTGTAGCTTGACCCCTGGGAAGGAGCCTGACCTTGTGAACTTGGCTGCTCCGGAAACTTGGAGGCCTTTGTCTTTCTATTCAGCTTGCGGGGCCACGAGAGGGGCTGCTTGTATTCATACCTGGTCCTTGGAAGCAGTTCAGGCAGTGGACCCTAAAACTGCAGCTGGAAACAGAATTCCACCGAGAGACCAGGTAGCTGCTGTCCCGAGCCTGGCCAGCCTCCAGAAGAGCAGTCCAGGGAGGGCTGCGGGCCAGCCAAGGTCGCCCAGAGTGTGCTGCTGGCAGTGCCCATGGCTGCTTCTGCCTCCGTGCTACCCCACAGTGGTTCCTTCCATGGCTCTCTGCCCTGTTCCCCTGATAGGCTCTCAGTCTTCATCTGCCTTGGTTGAGATGTGTCCACAGAGTGTATGGAGTGGGCATGAGGGTGGCATGGGAGCCTGGCAGGGCTGACTCCATAGATCTCCTTGAGAGCTGTAGACACAAACCTTCAGCTCTGTCTGAGGACATAGCAGGACTGTTGGTGTTCCCCACTAAGTGTCCCTGGCCTACCTGTATGGCCCTGGGTGTGCCCGATCCTCTGGGAGGACCCACTGTGAGCAGGTCGCACTTTAGGTGGGTTTTCCTTGCAGGAAGGCCTCAGGTGGCACTGGCTTCTCTCTCCTTCTTCCCAGCAGTCTTCCTGGTACCACCAGTTACAGGCCATTCCTGGGCAGTGGAGATCTTGAGATCTTAGTAACATCTTTTCTCCCCAAGCCGTTTGGGGCCCCAAGGAGATGTCTTCAAATCTCAAGACGGAATAGTGTGAGTGTCAACATAGTGGCAAGAGGACCCCAAGACCTGTCCTTTTGGGCCGGCCCCCTGGAGGCCCGCCCCCTGGAGGCCCGCCCCCTGGAGGCCCGCCCCCTGGAGGCCCGCCCCCTGGAGGCCCGCCCCCTGGAGGCCCGCCCCCTGGAGGCCCGCCCCCTGGAGGCCCGCCCCCTGGAGGCCCGCCCCCTCGAGGCCCGCCCCCTCGAGGCCCGCCCCCTCTGTGGGGTTTCTCCCTCCCTAGCCAAACTGGCCCTTTGGTCAAGGGGAGGGAACCTGGCTGCTATGGTGTCAGAGCAGATGTCCCTTTGCTCCATGGGAGCAGGGCTACCAGGGCAGGCTGGCCTTTGGGCAGGGGGAGAAAGGAGTCAGGGGAGGAGCTCACTGCGGGAGGCGAGGCCCCAGCAGGATGCCCTCGTGGCTCTGTGTGTTCTGCAGCCTGACACGTGGTCTCTGCACACTGGGCCGTGTCGGGGCTGTCTTTCATCTCCCTGCCTCGGCCCCAATTTATGTCAGGCAAAGCTGACACGAGGACAGGTGTGACAAGTGTCTGGCTTCCTGTTCGAAAATTGGCAAAAGAAAAACTCTTCCCATAAAGATATTCCATCCCATCCTTCCTGGATGTCAGCAGAGAGCCCGTCACAGCAGAGACAGATGGCGGCCCTAACGCACGCCATCCTTCCCCTGCTGCCGGAGCCACAGCCTGGCTACAAGGTGGCTCAAGGTGTCCTCGAGGTGGGTGGTGGCGGTGAGGCATCAGACCTCTTCAGAGCCCTCCCTACCACCGAAGGCTACGGTCATTCCCAGCCCTCCCATAGGGTCTCAGTGATATGCAGCAACTCCAGGAGCAGTGGCGTATACACTTGAGTCCCTGGTGGCCCCAGCATCTCTACCACACTCCCCCTCCCAAGACAGCTACCCAGACCCAAAACCTCAGGGGATGAATTCCCAGGGATCCCCAGGCCCACGGGTCATATGACCATCTTTATCAGCTGTGGCCACAGCCTCGGGGAGGGCAGGGTTTGCTAATGTGATTCTGCGGTGGCAGATAGGGAGGGAAAGGCTCTCAGCCCAGGGCCTCACTTAAGGCCGGGTTGTGTGTGGATACTCATTGTCCTTGCTTACCTGGGAACAAGGTAGGGAAGACCTGATCTGCCCTAGCTGATGCCCTGGACCCTACAGCCCCATGGACAGAGCTTGTATGCACTGGCCGGAGGAGGGCTCCAGAGTCCCCTGTATGTCTGAAGTGCACAGGAGCAAAGGTCAGGACTGGTGACAGAGTGAGTACTTAGAGAAGGCCTTCAGGCCTTGGCCTGGGAACAAGGGAGTTTTGCCCAGAGGGGAGTTGCTTGAAGCCTTGCAGGAGGGACAGGAAGGGCAGTGCTGGGCTTTCTCCTCCACAGGGTGGGGCCGTTTCCTCGGGGAGAGGCTGAGTGCGCTGGCAGCTCTGAGCTGGTGGCCAGGACAGTTCTCATGCAGCCTCGACACAGCTGCCCCTCGTGAGCTGTTGTCAACCCCATCATGGCTCCTGATCCAGGTGAAAGAGTAAACTCAGGTTGGGGGCCCCCAGTTCCCCCAATACAAGTGGATCCAGGGCTCCCAACCCCTGATAGACACAGGGATGCCCTGCAAGGTAGACTGGTGTGCAGGGGCCTCGGGGCACAGGGCTGTTGATGCATTTCTTTCTGCCTACTCTGGCTTCAATGTGACACCAAAGAGAACAAGCAGGAAACATTTTGGATTTTTTTTCCTGGTTTCTCCCCTCCCAGAAAACATTTTGGATTTTACCAGATCATACTTATGTCTGAAAAATCTGAAAAGAATACTCCAAAGTTTTGAGAAGGAGGTTGTACCAGCTCACACTGCCGTAACAAAATACCGTGAACTAGGCATCACAAATAGCAGAAATTAATTTTCTCTCAGTTCTAGAGGCTAGAACTCCAGGATCAGAGTGCCAACACAGTCAGATTCTAGTGAGCTACTTGTTCCTGTCTGGCAGATGATTTTCTTGCTGTAGGAAATGGCCTCTCTGGGTTTCTTCTAGGCCATAGATCCATCTCAAAGCCTCACCTAAGACCTTATCCAACCCTAACCACTTCCCACTAACTGATACCTTCATATCAGGGGTAGGGCTACTGATTACACACCTAATGACCCAACATTTGGGGGCCGAGGCAGAACGATCAACAGTTCCAGGCCTGGCTCAGCAGGTAAAGGCACAGGCTGCCCCTCCTGAAGGCCTCAGGCTTGGCTCCCAGTACCCAGAGCCCACATGATATCTTATAACCTTCTGTAACTCTGGTCCCGGGGAATCTAGTGTCCCTTCTGGCTCTGGGAGCATGGTACCCACGTGGTATACAGGCAGCATAACACCCATACACACAAACAGGAAAATAAGATGAGGAGTCCCAAGCTAACTGTCCTCTCACCTCACAGAGGTGCACCCAGGGCCCACGTCGGGCCCCGCTCGGGCCCTTCACGGCTCTCACCGGAGGGCTTCAGGAGGCACATTCCTCCTTCCTGGTCATAGTCTTAATGAGTCTGTAAAGCTGAACCCCACTTTCTTTCCTCCCTGGAGCCCAGTACAAGAGGGTTCCAGAGAACCTGAGCCTCTGGTGCTCTACGAATGAATGAATGAGTGAATGAATGAATTAGTAACTGACTCAATAAATAATAAAATAGCCCTGGGGATTGGGACTTTGGGCATATGTTTTGGGGGAGTCTGAGCATAGTGGCTCATGCTCTACCCCTTCTACGTGACAGCTGAAACGGGGTGTCCTCTAGGGTCTGAGACCAGCCTAGATTACTAGCCTGGGGTGTCCTACAGTATAAGACATTGTCTCAAAAAAAAAAAAGGTGTTGGTGGGGAGGGACAGTCCGAACACCCATCTCTAACGGAAGTGAAGTCACTCTTGAGGGCCACTCACAGAAACTCAGAACTTGGGTGCACAAGCCTCCCCCAAGCAGGAGAGGGTCACTGTTACTCCAGCCTGAGCATCCTCAGGAAGCCATCTCGACAGCTACACAAAGTCTGCCATTTGCCTATAGTGGACATATTGTTGCATGTGACAAACAGGCATGGAGCTCCTACTGTATGCCTGTCATGAGGCACGGTTCTGCCCCATGGTGCCCACAGCCCATGACAGAAACAGGCAGCAGAGGCGCTAGCTAGGCCTCTGTCCAGCCGCTGTGGGGCCGATGAGAACCCTGGCACTGAGGGTCTCTGGGTTGTACTTCACCTGTGCCACCCTCTCCTGCCTTACAGCTAAGAAACCCAGGCTCCAGGGCATCAGCTATGACTGAACTGCCCCGTGATGCTGGTCTTAAGGGTGACCTGCCTAATTTCTGGCTTCCAAATCCTCAAGGGTCACATGGGACTAACCCACAGGCCAACTCATGACCATCCACGCCTACAGCAGCCACCCAAAACAGCTGAGGAGTGTCTGGGGTCTGGTTGGAGGAGGATCTGTTTGGCCTGCTGGACACAGGATTTTAAATACCCATTCCCAAGAAGAGGTGCTAACTGATGTAGGACCTGGTTACTGGGCTTCATGTGTTGGAATAGGAACACTAGAAACCTAGGCCCTCTAAAGGACCTTCTTGCATTGGGCTTCAGGGAGGGGAGAAAACATGTTCTGTGGAATCATTAAGATTATGACCAGGAAAGAGGTAAGTGCTTTTTGAAGCTCGCCAGTGGGAGCCATGAAGGGCTGAGAGGTAAAAGTCAGGGCTCCCAGGTCCCCAAGAGTCACATGGGAGAGATAGCCAGATCTAGGTATGGCTCCTGGCACTGCTGGCTGTGCTGTGGTCACTGGAGAAGTCCTCAGTGGGGCCTAGGGCCTGTTAGGGAGGGGACTCGCCCAGTCTGGTCCTTCCTCAGCGCAGAAGGAACCTGGGACCTTGACTGGTAGAGTTTCCTTTTGAGACAGGGTCTCTCACCAAACCTAGAGCCTGCTTGCTAATTTGTCTAGCCTGACTGACCAGCGAGCTCTCAGCTTCCTGGCCTTGTCCCTCCTCTGACTCCCCAGTTCTGAAGTGAGAGGTTCACACTTCCGGCTGCATCTGGCTATTCTGTGGGTGCTGGGTGTCCTAGCTCAGGCCCTCACATCTGCACAGCAAGCGCTTTTTCAACGGAGCTTTGCATTTTTTAGAGCTGCAAGCCAGGGCAGCGGGAAGGCCGCAGAGAGGCTGAGGTACCGCCCAGGAGTGAGGTTAGAAGTACCTGGTCTCCTGGCTTCACAGCCCCATGGCTCCCCTCCCCATGCTGGCCATGGCGTCCTAAATGCAGCAGCAGCAGCAGCAGCAGCAGCAGCAGGATGTAGCCAGAATCCAGTGACCTCCTTTTCTGTATGAGGCAGTAGTGCCTGGCTCCCACCCGCCAAGGTGAGAAGCCACCAACAATTTCCATTCCAAATTGATTTCAAATAAGCAAGCGTTATCACACACAATCATATAGGAATAATTTATCACTCGTTAATAAAAGAGCAATTACTTATCCTCATTGCCCCCACCTGTGTGCTCTGGGCTCTGTTGCAGGTTGGAGCCCTGAGAAACAGAAACTGAGGACCTGGGGTTGAGTCCCATCTCCATACAAGTTGGCCCTTACGGAGGCTCAACTGCTTCCCCACCCCCCAAGACCATCTGAGATGAAGGCTGAAGGCTAAACAGGGTGTGGCGTGGCGGGGGCTGGGGGTGAGGGCGGCAACAGTGAGCAGAGAGTGGCCTGTGGGAAGCGTCTGGGTCAGGGCCAGTCAGGGCGATAGAACCAGAGCCAAATGGATGAGGAGGGCCATTGGGGTTGGAGGGACAGTGACTACAGCGCAGGACCTGTGGGCATCCCTTCAAGTGTCTGAGCGGCAGAAGCCCCATAGCAGAGAATGTGGGGTGGGTCGGGGCCCCAGGTCCGCGTCAGCCACCTCGGCTGCTCAGGGGCCACCACAGAGACTTGCATGCCCTGCTCAGGATGCTTCCCAGTTCTCAGGAGGACTCACCCTCTCTTCTCTTTCACCTTCCTTCATTTCTCCTCAGCTTACAGCTGACTGTAGAGTATTTCTTTCTCTTCTTGCCCCACCTCCTGGGAGAGCAAGCCCTTCACTGCATCATTCCATTGTCCCGGGGTCCCATCCTGGGCCCTTGTCCTGCCGCCCCAGGATGTTCTCCTTTCGTGGGATGCACACTAACTTCTGTGACTGTTTTTGTTTCAACTGACGCATCTGTAAGGACAGTACAGTGAAGCTCTGTCCAAGCCCTCCCGTGTTTACAAATGTGTTCGAGCCGGACTGGCTGGACCAGACTCCCATGTTTGAAAAGCCTTTGTGAGTCTTGCAGTCCTGCAGTTCCCTGGCACGCAGGGGGCTCTGGGGAGCTTCAGTACCACCTGGCACTGTTCATAACCTGCTTTCCCTCCTGGAACCTCTCAGTCCCCAGGAGCCTGAAGTTTGCTGTGAATGCCCAGTGACGGTCCCGATCCTTGGCTCTAGGAGTGGCATTATTTCTTGGATAAGTTTTTACCTCCACCTTCTGTTTTCCCTTCATACAAATGCCCTAAAACACAGTTGACCTACATTTGCCCATTGAATCTCATTCAGTTTTTCTTTTTGTTTTTCTTTCTGGAAGATTTCCTTGACCTTGTTTTCCAGCCCTTCTATTGATTCTTTTAATTTTAGCAATTCTATTTTTAATTTCTAGACACTCTTGTTCTTGACTCCTTGGTCATAGCACCCTGTTCTTGCTTTAAATCCACTCTGTCCCTGGGTGGACCAGTTAGAATTTGCCCCTAATTTCTGACTCTTCCTGACCCTTTACCTGCTACCTCTTGAGTTCCTTTGCTGTCCACCTCTGTGCCTTTCACAGCTGTGATGGTTGCTGGTCACTTCTTCAAGGGAAGCGGGTTCAGGGTTCTGCTGAGATGGGACATGTGAACTGGCAGGTTCCAAGCCATCAAGTAGGAGCTGCCCTGGGCTTCCCCCCTATGCCAAGAGCAGAGACCCTTTCTCTGCACGTCTCTCTACTCCCGACTCTCCACAGGGCGTGCTCCTGGGCCACCATCATTTCAGAGGAGAGTGAACAGGGGTCAGTATGTAGCTCATAGAGTTTGATGGTGGTGGCTGGGTGGAGCAGAAAGCGCAGTTATACCTGGTGATTAAGTTGCTGTGGCTGACACTGCCTGAGTTCAGGTCTCTTGCAGAGTGTGGCGGGCTGTGGTGTGTAGCCCCCCCACCCCCCCCACACACACACAAGCCAGCAAGACTGCTAAGACGATTTTCAGGAAGGCAGCACACAGCTCCAAATATGCTAAAGGCACAGTCTAACTGCCACTGTCCTCTGGTACAGGCACAGCATTCTCTGCATAGAGCAGGGACAGAGTGGCTTGTGACTGCTACAGCAAAGGGGTCTTGCGACTCCTCTGTGTTGAGCTGTATTTCATCTTCTCCAACTCCTCATTTGCACCACAGTGACCAAGGTCAGGCATAGAGGCTGGAAATACCAGTCCTGGGTGTCAAGCCATAGGCTAACTTCTGGGGAAGCAGGATACTAACTCCAGCCCAGACCTGGCTAGGGATACTTCAGTGCGAATTCAAGGCTATAGATTCCTGGAGGGGTGGTGACTGACAGGCTCAGGGGACCTGGCCTCTTCTGTAGGTACTCTAAAAGTGGGTGGAAGTTACATTTGAGCCTCAATCTCCAGCCAGCCCAAGGAAGAAGGCTCGGACCAAGAGTGAGGTGCTGTGGGGGATCAAGGAGGCCAGAATAGCTGTCTCTTCCTGCCCTGCGGTCCTTGGGATCTTGGGTGAGCTTGTAGGGATCCTGGGGCCAAGGGGTGGGCCTTGTCTCCTCATCTCACTGGTGTCTTATTGGGCCTTTATGTGTGGACTAGAAATAATGGTCACCTACTCACTGTGTAATGGGGTGTCTTGGTCACTGTGCCATTGCTGTGAAGAGACGCCATGACCAAGGCAACTTGAATGAAAAAAAGCATTTAATTGGGACTGGCTCTCAGTTTCAGAGGCTTAGTCCATTATCATCACGACAGGGAGCATGGTGGCAGGCAGGCCTGGCGCAGGAGGAGCTGAGAGCTACATCCTGCTCCCCACGCAGAGTGAGTGACTAGACCTGACATGCTCACCTCAAAGCCCACCTCGGGTGACATACTTCCTCCAACGAGGCCGCGCCATGGGCCCGAACCTCAAACTGTGATCCAAAAGGAACCTTTCCTCCCTAAAAAGCTGACTCAGATTTTGTCACAGTGACAGAAAGCTGACTAACGTGTGACCGTGACTGTTAAGTGATGGTCGAGGTCCAGTAATGATGGTGATTATGACAGTGTTGATGCTAATGACAGACAGCGACAGTGGTGACGGCGGCAGCCAGGGTGGTGGTGATGGTGATGGTGACGGCCACAGTGATGGTGATGCTGGTGATGACAGCAATGATGATGCCCACATGATAATGGCAGCAGAAGATACCTGTTACCCACTTTCGGTTTGTGATCCTGGCTGTGGGTCTGCATGAGTACTGGCTCTGAGGTCGTCAGAAGTGGTCCAGACCTTCCTGTTTACCAAAAAGTACTTCCTTTACCTTTCCTGGGTTATGTCTTCTCACCTGTTTCTTAACTGTGAATGTCTATTAGCCAAGGCTAGACTCTTGAGGTCTTCGGAGGTTTATCGGGTGCTAGCTTACTCCCATGTCCTGTGCTCCCATTCCCGCTCAGACCAAGAACTGATGACTGTGAGTCAGGGCCAGCTCCTAGGGCCAGGCCAGAGCCTCTGAAACAGTTTGCAGTAAAGGGTCTGACGTCAAGGCTCTGCAAAATTCTGGAGGTGATTATTCTGGCATAGCAGGACTAGCATCCAGCAGACCCACCTGAGCTGAGCCACTACCAACCCCAAACCCACCTCCTCCACATTTGTTTCCATGTTAGGGCCCTTGTCCCTCCTTCCCAGAAGAGTAGTGGCCCTACTGCTTCCTCCTGATACCTGGGACAGCTTTTCATCTCTTTCTTAAAAATAGTTTCGGTTAGCTGGGCAGTGGTGGTGCACGCCTGTAATCCTAGCACTCCGGAAGGCAGAGGCAGGAGGATTTCTGAGTTCAAGGCCAGCCTGGTCTACAGAGTGAGTTCCAGGACACTACACAGAGAAACCCTGTCTCCAAAAAAAAAAAAAAAATCCAAAAAACAAACAAACAAAAAAATAGTTTCGGTCTTTTGGCTTGTTCTTTTAAGCCAAGTGTATAGGTGTGAGCCCTGTGCATGCTTTGTGCTCTCAGAGCTCGGAAGAGGGCATGAGCTCCCCAGGACCTACACTTAAAAGTCATTGTGAGCTGCTACGTGAGTGCTGGGAACCAGTGTGGCCTCTAGGAGGGCAGCGAGTGCTCAGGACTTCTGAGCCACCTCTCTGAGCCTGATTGTTCTCCACAGGATGGCCTCAAACGCCTTTCCTCCCTGCCTCCACTCCCAATTTCAAGAGTAAAGTGTCGCCTGCTGCCCCCAGCTTGGTCTGGGGTTTTTGAGAGAGGTCTTGCTGTGGCTGGCCGTCAGCTCATGATCCTCCTTCCTCAGTTTCCCACTTTGATTTCCGGGTGTTATGCTTGCTTAGTTACATGCCTCCTGACAGTGTCCTTAGCAAGACACTTGATTTCCCACAACCCGAAGAGGGTTTCACTACTCACTACCTCCACATGTTCGCTCCAGTCCCTCTGAATGATGGCCGTGCCCAGGGTTCCCCTATGCTAACCCTACACTAAGGTGAGAGGCCACTGTGCTCAGTCCACCCAGCCACGAGGGCTTGGCAGGAGCAATGAATAAATAGCCTCCTCTGACTGCAGGGTTCCTTTTCCTTAGGCAGGAGGCTGAGTGCCCTTGGCTGAGCCCTTGTGAGTGTTAAGATAGCCACACTGCACACAGCAGGTGTTCAGTCACAAAGCAGGTCGGCAAACTTCCTGTAAGAGGGCCCAGCATTGTGGGCCACGCCATGTGTGGTGCCAGCGTCACTGCGCCCAAAGCAGCCTGGATCGTGGGTGAGCACGGAGATGTGGCTGCACGCCAAGGAAACAGCTTATTGCTAATGGAACAGCCCGCTCTTGGGCTCTCGAGTGTTGGGGCCCCTCAGCCTTTCTTCCAGCTCTGTGGGCTTGGTGCTTTGGCCTTAGAGGACAATTCCGACGGGCACATCTAGCTGAAGAGGATTCTATACTCACTCTTGGACCCCTCGTTCCCACTGGCACTCCCTGCCTGTCCTGCTGCCACCACTAGCTCTGTGACAGAAGTCTCTGGAGGCCGGGGTGGCCCAGTTTAGGAGGGCATGCTGAGGCCTCATCCACTGGCCATCTCTAGTGGAGTCCTGTCCGCCTTCTTTTTCCTGAGGAGTGGCCGAGAGGCACAATCAGTGGGTCCCAGAGGGTGGGCACCAGAGGGTGCAGGCTGTCGGCAGCCTCAAGGCCTGCGTTGCCTTTTTATAGAAACTGTCCAGCCTGGGCAGAGACCCCCGCCTGCCCGATTGATCATGTTCTACAAATGCACGGTCCATGACCGTGGAGAGGCGTCACCTACCTCCTCCCACCGCAGGGTAGCGGACCGTCCTCTGGGTCCTGCCGTCTGCACAGCCATCTGTACCAGCCCATGCCCCTGCACCCAAGGGTTACCGGCTTCTATGAGACTTTCACTCTGTTTTGCATACTGCAAATGACAAATGTCTGCCCTCCCCACCCCAATTGCTTGTCCCCTCATCCACGGTCTCATCTCCTAGTCAAGGCCTAGTACATACAAGTAGCACATGCATCCCAAGACCTGTACTTACTGTGTTGACACTCAGGGCCTCATGAGCCAGCAACAGATTCAGGGACAGGACAGGTGATCCAGGGCTCTGTCTAGGATACTTGTCCCAGGGGATTTGAGGCACAGAAGGCAGAATCCAGTACTACAGACCTTGCCAGGCAGAGCACGCCATCCTGGACAGCATCAGGAAAGCAAGAGTTGGGGGGCGGGGTGGGGGAGGGGAAACTTGCATGGCAGTCCAGGGGCTTGGGTGTCATAGGAGGCCTATGGGAGGGATATGCCAGTCCTTGCTTAGTTCCACATTAGTGTCCCTGGGGCTGAAGCAGAGACTGGAAGATAGATTGAATTAGCAGCAGGACCACAGAGGAGGCCTGGGGGCGAGAGGCAGGTAATTAGGCAGCAGGTGTTTGTTGGCTAGCAGCTGCCTGTCAGGGCGGGAGACACTGAGTTGGATGGGCTTCAGCCAGGCAGAACCTCGAGGAACTCCACCATAGGCACACAGAGCAGGGATCTCAAGGCGGGGCCCGGGAGGTGAGCACGGGTGAGGCTCGGGAGCTCCTTAAGCAAGCAGTGGACAGGGACAGAAATGGATTCCTAGGAGAGACAGACACTTGTAATCCCAGCTACTCGGGAGGCTGAGATAGGAGCACTGCGAGTTAAAGGCCAGCGTGGGCACCCTCATGCCCGCCCCTCTGTGAGGCAGAGGAGGTGGGTTTCTGTGGGTTCTCTGAGGACAGGAGGATGACCTGACATAGTCAAAAGCCACTTTCAAGAGCTCTGCTCTTGAAAGCAGTACGTCAAGCAGCCAGAACACTGAGCCAGGCCTCAGTTTCCCCATTGCTAGGTCCGGGCCCCAGGTGCGTCAGTGTGAGTCTCAGGGCAAGTGACCCTGCCTATTACCGACCTGGCCCGTTCTGCTCGATAGTCAGGATCAATAAGGAACAAGGCCTCCAGGGATCAGGATGGGGCAGCAGAGGCTGGTGACCACACCCTCAGGAGACCCAGGGTGTGGGCTGTCCTCTGGAAGCTGCCGCTACCTTCCTGTCCCCCTTACTGTGCTCTGGGGAGGGCCTGGGAAACACAGTGTGGATACAAGCTGTCATCGTGCGTGTCTGTAGCCAATGATGGATGGAAGGTGGGCAGCATGTGGGTGAGAAGGGAGTGAATGTGGGGGTGCAGATGGGGTGGGGTCAGCAGAGATGCGCTAGACCCAGGGAAGGAGGTGTCCACTCTGCAGTGTGGGGGTGACTCTGTCTGGCCAACCTCTCCTGGAGCTATTTCTGGTCTTGTATGCTGAACTGTTGTGCCTTGTAACTGTGGTCTCTTCTGCGCTGCTTCAGCCCAGCCCCTTCCACGGCCTCCAGAGCCCGGCTTTGTATATCTATGGTGATATCGGCAGATATCCTCCCAGCCCTGGACAGCACGGCAGACGCCCATGCTCCCGTGCCTGTCCAACAGACCAGCCGTCTAGCACCCGTTGGCTGGCCTGGCCATGTGGCAATTGTCCTTCATGAACTGGCTAGACTGTCCTTGACAGCACTTCAGGTAGCACGCGCCCTGTCTCCCACTCCTGCTTCCTCTTACACTGCCTCAGTATGTGAGCAGGGCTTCACTCCCCACTGCCTTGGTTTCCTGATCTGTGAGACAGACTGCTGCTGCTGAATGAATTCCTTCGTGGCACTAAGGCTTTTATACCTCAAGTAGTATATCTGGTAGGCTCCTCCAAAGTCCATGGAGTAGAGATTTGTACTTGGAGACACCCATCGGCCCTGAGGGCACCCAGCTGGGAGAAGGATGAAAGCCAGCGCCCAGGGTCTGTGAGCCTGGGAACTTGCACTGTTTCTTGGTCTCATCAGGTGAGGACAAGAGGCCATCCCCAGGGGATGTCAGGCTTGGCTAGGGTGGCGTGTGGAGTGCACTCAAGACCGCAGTGGGTTAGGAAGATGCTAAAGAAGGCAGTCTCCGCCCGCTCGCCCGCTCGGCAGTTCACTAGGCTGCTGCTGCTGACCTCAGCAGTGCCTGCCTGCTGCCTCAAATGGCTGCCGGGCGGGCGAGGCCCCGGAGCCTCTCACCCTACCTGGCCCCTCCCCCCCTTTCTCCCTGCTCACATCCCCTCCTCCCTGGATTCCTTCCTTGGCCCCTGCCCTCTTCCTGCCTCCTATTTCCTCTCCTTTCCGTTCCCCTCCTCTTCCATCTTCCATCTCTACTCTCCTGTCCCCCCACCCTCCCACCCCCCTCACCCCCCTCACCCCGCATCCCTCTCTCCTTCCCTCTCCCCATTCCCTCATCAATGAATGTGAATATGGGCTCTTGACTCAAAAGGGCTGCGGGCGCCAGATGAATAGCCCAGTGGCTGTATCCTGCCTGATCTGGCTGCCCCAGGTGGAGAAGGAGCCTGGGGTCTGTACCCAGTTATTGTCCTCCCTGGGGAATCCCAGAGCCCTGTGCACTAGGAAGCCAGTCCTTTCGCACTATCACCTGCATGTCCCTGTGACTCCCTAGATGACCTGAGCTGAGCCAGAAGCCACTGGCCATGACCTAGTTCCAACGGTCAGTTAGTTCCCCATGGAAAAGCCCTGGAGAAGACCCACGCACAGGTCTGATGAAAACTGACTTAAGTATAGCTAGAGAAATATAAAAAGCTATATGCATAGCTGACAAGGCTGGCTCAAGTGGATGTAGGGTTCTGACGGTGTCTCTGCGTGGATGCCGTGTGAGAGAGATGGGCCTCCCAGGACCACTCTCTGCCCATGTGTGCATGCCAGGTGCTTTCTGGGAATGGGCACGTGAATGAGACTGGTTGGGAGTGTCAGGTGCAGGCTACAGGGAGGCCAGAGGGCTAGGCTGCTCTGCAGAAGGAAGGTCCGCCCGTGAGAACTGGTAGGCAGGTTTGCAAAAAAAAAAAAAATGGGAATGGAGGGGTCCAGACCTGAGGCCTTGTGGCTCAGGGCACTGCAGAAAGCACAGAATGAGCCGGCAAGGCCTGCAAGGTGGCAGACAGAGAGACGGAACAGGGCAGCCCAGCGGTGAGGTCAGGGGACAGTCTCACAACGCCTGGTCAGGTGTTTGGGGTATTTCCCCAAACCCCTGCTGTGAGCACACACGATGCTGCAAAGTTGGGTTTGATTAGCTCATAAAAAGATGCCCCCTCATGCTTGCTCAGCTCAGCAGTTGCCATGGAGACCAGCGGGCAGGCCCCAAGGGGGGCCAGGCTGGAGCCAATTACTGTGGCTACGGCAGAAGAGCCTACCCCAGCCCCTGTGCTGACAGGGTAGGTGAGAAGGGCCGCCTCTCAGAAGTTGATTTCCAACAGAAACACAGCTGTGTCTTTTACCTTCCTCCTGGCAAGGCTGAGCACAGCATAGCAGCTCCGATGGTTGCCCACCTTCCGCTGTGGCTCAGCCCTGGGGACCCCGACCACAGCTGAGTTAGCTCTGGGCGACCTCGGGACTGGGGGCTACAGCCTGTCTCAGTGATGTGGTGGGTGGCACAGAGAGCCTGTGCTGCTTTGAGTGTCTGTGAGGTCCAGTCAGCAGCATGACATTGTAGGTGACCGGCAGCCTTTAGCAAGACTGGGCTGACAAAATGACCTACCTGTCACCCATGGCAGTAAAATCTCCAGCCTGGCTATGGGGACTTGAAAGCCCCCCACTTACCCAGTCCTGGGTCCTGAGTTCAAGACCAGGAAATGCTGTACCCATGGTATAGCAGATAGGGCGTCATGGGGTGCTGACACGGCCAGGCCCCACTGTCCCAGGAAGGACATGTGAGAAGAGAGGACGCTAGCTGCTTAGACAGAGCCTCGAACCCATGTGCAGCTCACACATGGCCCGCCAGGGAGGCGCGTCCATGTACTGGGGGCTTCTGGGCCTGCCTTGCCACCATGGTTGCCAACAAATGACTCAAAGCCCAGCAAACCCAAGCTCTCCAAAGAACGCCACTGAGAAGTGAGGGTCCCAGGGCCTGGAAGCGGGCCTGGCTGTTAGGCTGGTCTGGCCTGTGGGGCTCAGGATCTAGAGCAACAGCGGCATACTCTCAAGAGGACCCTTTATGGTAAGGGGTCCAGTGAGAAGTCCCCAGAAGCTAAGACTCGGTGAGGAAAGCTAGCTCCTAGCCTGCCCCTCCTCCCCCTTGTCACTGCTACTCCAAGCAACTAGCCAGCCTTGGCCTCCTGTCTGCAGAATCCTGCTCCCAGCTAGCTGCCAACACAGGTGTTAGCTGTCAATGGAGGTGTTAGCTGATAAGCCATAACCCTCCCAGGGGGATTCACATTTTAATAGACTCACTCCTGAAAGAGCCTTCAGCATTCAAAAGGATGGGGCTCTAGTGACAGGCCAAGAAGCTTTTTCCTAGGGATGTGGCACCCCCACCCCTAGCTGCAGTCTGCCCAATTTATATAGGTCCTTGGCCACACCCAGGTATATCTGGCCCAGAGACTAGGATGGGGCGTAGTGCCTTGGGACCACTAAGAGAAGTGGGGTGGCAACAGGGATGGATGGGCAGGAAGGCTGAGAAGGGATAGGACAGCGAACGAGGCCGGGGAGGAGGCTACGGCAGTGTTCACAGCGGAAGTGCTTAAAAGGGAGGCTGTGTGGAGGAGGAACAGCCTGCCCTGAGGGCCTGGGAGAGGCTCCTGGGGTGGGATCCTGTGCCCGCCCTCCCTCCCTCCCTCCCTCCCTGCCTTCTCCAGGCCCCTCTTCCTTGTTAGTAGAGGTGCTAGTGAGAAGGCCTACCCTAGCCTCAGGAAACCTCTACAGGCAAAGGGAGCCCTCCAGGGGCTGCGAATTCTCCATGCAAGTATATTTCCTATTTGGCATGAGGGTGTCCCTAGATTCGCAGTTGTCAGAGGTCCTCAGGAGCTGTGCACGACTGGGCTGGGCCTGGATGGTGAGCCTCAGGCCCTCCGCTGCAGCCTGGGCCAAGGGACAAGGCCAGTCTCGGGCTGCGTGTCTCAGGCCGCTCCTATAGTGTCTTCCTGAGAGCTAGACTCACCCTCTTCCATCTTAACCTGTGACCTGATGGAGTTGATTTGGGCCAACCAAGGAAAATCAACCTTAGAGCAGTGAGGGCAAGCAGCAGCCGGGCCCGGGGCTCTTTGGTGTGTTGGAGCCCTGAGCTGGCGCTGGCACTGCCCCGGAAGGCCTTCAGATGTGTGCTCTAGCCCTGTGAGGTAAAGCGACAGTCATGTCAGCAGGTGTACGCGGTAGGGTGGCATGGGGGTTGGGGGTTCAGACATGATCACCAGTGTGGTCTGTGCCCAGTATTGTCTGTATGGAGTGGGAGGCAGAGCTCCTCCATCCCCATTCCCAGGGCGGCCAGCCTTTGCCCCGCCCAGCCCCCTGGAGGCCCTACTCCAGGGGAATTGCTTCCTGCTCCAGCTCTCACCTCTTAGGGCTTCTGTCTGACCACCTTTTCCTCTGCCTACAGGAAGCCGACTGCTGGCGTGGGTGTTATGGCTACAGGCCTGGAGAGTAGCAACACCGTGCCCTGGTGCTTGTGTGTGCTACAACGAGCCCAAGGTAACAACAAGCTGCCCCCAGCAGGGCCTGCAGGCTGTGCCCACTGGCATCCCAGCCTCTAGCCAGCGAATCTTCCTGCATGGCAACCGAATCTCTCACGTGCCAGCTGCTAGCTTCCAGTCATGCCGAAATCTCACTATCCTGTGGCTGCACTCTAACGCGCTGGCCCGGATCGATGCCTCTGCCTTCACTGGTCTGACCCTCCTGGAGCAACTAGATCTTAGTGATAATGCACAGCTTCGTGTCGTGGACCCTACGACATTCCGCGGCCTGGGCCGCCTGCACACACTGCACCTGGACCGATGCGGCCTGCAGGAGCTGGGTCCCGGTCTGTTCCGTGGACTAGCAGCGCTACAGTACCTCTACCTACAAGACAACAATCTGCAGGCGCTCCCTGACAACACCTTCCGAGACCTGGGCAACCTCACGCATCTCTTTCTGCATGGCAACCGTATCCCCAGTGTGCCTGAGCACGCTCTCCGTGGCCTGCACAGTCTTGACCGCCTCCTCTTGCACCAGAACCATGTGGCTCGTGTGCACCCACATGCCTTCCGGGACCTTGGCCGCCTCATGACCCTCTACCTGTTTGCCAACAACCTCTCCATGCTGCCTGCAGAGGTCCTGGTGCCCCTGAGGTCTCTGCAGTACCTGCGACTCAATGACAACCCCTGGGTGTGTGACTGCCGGGCACGTCCACTCTGGGCCTGGCTGCAGAAATTCCGAGGATCCTCGTCAGAGGTGCCCTGCAACCTGCCCCCACGCCTGGCAGGCCGTGATCTCAAGCGCCTCGTTGCCAGTGACCTAGAGGGTTGTGCTGTGGCTTCAGGGCCCTTCCGTCCCATGCAGACCAGTCAGCTCACTGATGAAGAGCTGCTGGGCCTCCCCAAGTGCTGCCAGCCGGATGCTGCAGACAAAGCCTCAGTACTGGAACCCGGGAGGCCAGCTTCTGCTGGGAATGCCCTCAAGGGACGTGTGCCTCCTGGTGACACTCCTCCGGGCAATGGCTCAGGCCCTCGGCACATCAATGATTCTCCATTTGGGACTTTGCCCAGCTCTGCAGAGCCCCCACTGACTGCCCTGCGGCCCGGGGGTTCTGAACCACCAGGACTGCCCACCACTGGTCCCCGCAGGAGGCCAGGCTGTTCTCGGAAGAATCGCACCCGCAGCCACTGCCGCCTGGGCCAGGCAGGAAGTGGGAGCAGTGGAACCGGGGATGCAGAGGGTTCAGGGGCCCTGCCTGCTCTGGCCTGCAGTCTTGCTCCTCTGGGCCTTGCACTGGTACTTTGGACAGTGCTTGGGCCCTGCTGACCAGCCACCAGGTGTGTGTACATATGGGGTCTCCCTCCACGCCGCCAGCCAGAGCCAGGGACAGGCTCTGAGGGGCAGGCCAGGCCCTCCCTGACAGATGCCTCCCCACCAGCCCACCCCCATCTCCACCCCATCATGTTTACAGGGTTCCGGGGGTGGCGTTTGTTCCAGAACGCCGCCTCCCACCCGGATCGCGGTATATAGAGATATGAATTTTATTTTACTTGTGTAAAATATCGGATGACGTGGAATAAAGAGCTCTTTTCTTAAGCTGTGGCCTCTTGGGCTGCGGTACTGTGGGTGGTGAGAAACGAGGGTGGGTCCCAGCATAGCATCTCCTTCAGACACTGGCACAGAAGGCCTGAGAGGAGATAGAACTACCCACCCTCATTGGTAGGGCAGTTTGGGCTGAAAGGGGGGATGACGTGGGGGTGGGGGCTCACATATGGGAGAGAGGTGACATTCTCACCACCCTCCAGCTGCACCAATGTGCTTGCCCCATTGCTGACTTCCATGAGCTCAGCCAACGTCTCTGTGAGCTGGGCTGACTATAAACTCAGCAATATATGGTTCTAAACAAGCTCAGTTTTATGAGGACATCTTCTCTGGGGTTGTCCGGCCCGGGGGAGGCTGAGAGCCAGTGAGGTATAAAGACCATGCTCCCCACTTGGGAATGACCAGGAATGGGGTGGCCTTGAAGGAGAGCTAAAGCTCAGGCAGCCTGTGTGCACCCTCATACCCTGCCGGGTCACAGCCTGTGTGCACCCTCATACCCTGCCCCGTCACAGCCTGTGTGCACCCTCATACCCTGCCCCGTCACAGCCTGTGTGCACCCTCATACCCTGCCGGGTCACAGCCTGTGTGCACCCTCATACCCTGCCCCGTCACAGCCTGTGTGCACCCTCATACCCTGCCCCGTCACAGCCTGTGTGCACCCTCATACCCTGCCGGGTCACAGCCTGTGTGCACCCTCATACCCTGCCGGGTCACAGCCTGTGTGCACCCTCATACCCTGCCCCATCACAGCCTGTGTGCACCCTCATACCCTGCCCCATCACAGCCTGTGTGCACCCTCATACCCTGCCGGGTCACAGCCTGTGTGCACCCTCATACCCTGCCCCGTCACAGCCTGTGTACACCCTCATACCCTGCCCTGTCACAGCCTGTGTGCACCCTCATACCCTGCTCTATCACAGCCTGTGTGCACCCTCATCCCCTGCCCCGTCACAGCCTGTGTGCACCCTCATACCCTGCCCCGTCACAGCCTGTGTGCACCCTCATCCCCTGCCCCGTCACAGCCCTCATGCCTTGGGGCCTCATATCACCCCACAGCACTTGAGGATACATGTGGCCATGAATACACGTGAGCACAGAGCAGACACACATTGCAGAGCAGGAGCCACACAGACAACACGTGTGTGTGCATGTGCTTAAAACAGCACAGGAAGAAGATGCATGTGTGAGTCTCTGAGGCCTAGGCTCAAGAGGCCTCAGACACAGAAGGAAAGGAACCACTTGGCCAGAAACGAGTGAGGAAGTAGTCGGTCGTGAGGGGAACAGGAAGGGGTCTGCCTCCCCCACCAGGGCAAAAGCTGGGAGAATGGGGAAAATGCAGGGACGTGGGGGAGGGAATTGGGGGAGCCAGATGGCCGTGGGGGCGGCCAGGGAGCCAGAAGCTCAGGGGGAGGCTGTGTGGAGCAGTGTACTCAGTAACCACGGAGGAGGGACCCGGGCGAAGGTGCAGTCTGCGGTCCTGCTCTGGGCTTCTTTCTCTTCCTTACCAGGGAGCCCCTTCCAGGAAACCTCTGGGCTTGCACCTGGGCCTGGCCTGCTGGGGCTCCCACACTTATACCTGCAGTTTGCTCCTCTGCAGAGTGGACTCTAGGCTGTGCGCCAGGCAAGGGCATCATTGCCTGTCCCTAATCTGGGGATGCTGCGATTGGAGCAGGTCTCATGGGTGAGAGAGCACTGCGCGCCCATCCCCGGTCCCTTAGGAGCCTCCACTCCCCAACACCCTGTTCACCCTCGTAGTCCTAGCTGAGGAAGTGTGGTGTACCACCCGGGAAGAAGACAGCCTACCACAGCACCCTGCGAGGCTACTGGCTTGCAGGTGGACAGGACAGGGCAGGACTACCTCACCACTAACAGCAAGGAACTCCTGCCAATTTGGGAAGGCCAAGGCAGCCTGCAGAGTCTGTGGGAGGGGCAGTGCTGAGAGGTAAGTCAGGACCAAAAAGGCCCTGAGCCGGCCATCTGCAGCAGATATTGGCGCTTTAGGTGGCTTACAGGACAGAGGGTCCTAGCTTAGTCCACATGCCTTCAGAATAGGGTCCTCTACCTATGCTGGCTTGCTCCACGGACAGGCACTGTCTGGCCTCAGGCCACTTTCTGTTTCTGTTACCAACAGCTGGCCCATGGGTGGGGAGTGGAAGTCAGCCTATGGTGATGGCGAAGAAGGCTTCTAGGCCACATGCTGTCTTGTAACCAGGCTAACAGCCTAAGTTGCATACCTTGGGTCCTGCAGACCCTGCCCTGTCCCTTGAGGCTCTGCACACTCCAGAGAGAGAAGTCTGGGGACATGTTCCAGAGTGGAGGTAATGGTCTAGCCAGCCTGCCAGAGAAGGGGTACTGCTAAGGGGGCAGGGGGTAGAAGCAGTGGCCAGAGGTATGTGTGTGAGAGCAGATATCTTTTTAGACTTTGTCTCCCGCAGTGGGCAGGGTCTCATTTTCAGAGACGGCTCTTCTGGTGGTGGCGCACAGTGTGGGGTCTGCACACAGGCAGGGACTGTGGAATGGCCACTTTCTGGCCAGACCTTAGGGGTGGCAGATCCAGAAGGCAGGGGTGTGTTTCAAGTTGGACTTGACAAGATGGTTGGAGGCGGTGGGCAGGGCTCCCAGGCGTCTGCCCTAGGCAGCCGGCAAGGGGCGCCTGTCCCCAAGGAGGGGGTGCCAGGAGGAGCGGCTTGTTGAGGCCCAGGAGACATCTGGGCGGGGGTGTCGCGTGGGCTGTGCAGGCTGAGCTCGGGAGAGGGGCCCGGCTGGAGCACACATTTGGGAGTCGTGAGCATTTGGGTGATATTTACAGCCCAGAAATGGATGAGATCACCGGCCGGTGGGGAGGGACCTGGAAGGCGTGGGGGTTGGGCCAAAGCCTCAGGACTCCACTGGCCCACCCTAGCCCCTCTTTATCTCTACCCACCTGTTTCTGGCTCAGCAGGCTCCCTTAGGTCTGGCTCTGGACATCAGTTTGGCCTCTGGCTAGTGTCCAACCCAGGTCTCTGGGACCCTGAAGCTGCACAGGAAGCTAATTAAAGCCATGCAAAGCACTGTGGAGTATGTCAGCTCCCCCCTTGAGTGTCCACTGCTGGTTTACCATGGACACACCTGGCTCCCTTCCAAGGATTCTAGGCCAACCACAGGGCTCCCTGTGATATAATCCTCCCCTGTTCCAGGCCTGTCCCAGTATCCCAAGTCCTGCCAAGGCCACACCATTGAGCATAATTTCTGGAGGTTGACGGCTGGAACCTGGCTCACAGTGGGGAGGTACCCTGGGAAACAAGTCTGGAGCCAGCAGCCCTTGAGGCGCTGGCTGAGAGCTGGCGTCTCCTAAGGTCACTCAGGACCCCTTGCAGGTCCTCTCATGTCTCGGAAGCTGCTTCAGGGCTTCACATCAGGGCTGACAGGAACATCTGCCCCATTTATCTTGCTGGTGGGACTTTGCACAGTAATTGGGCAAATTATATATTTTTTTAATCCTTATTAGCTCTAAAATAATAGAAGCAGCAGAATGTCCAGCAGTAGATGTCTAGTGAGACGGAGAACATGCCAGAAGCATGTCTGCAGAGAAGTAAGAAGCATATTTCAGATGGGTGCAGAGGATACTCAGAGCTGTGATAAGGTGGGGGGGGCTCCTCACAGTGGGAGAGGCGTGCCTTAGCCCTGAGCCGTGCCCCAGACCTCAGATCCTCAGTGTGGGGTGGGCCTTATACCCAAGGGCCCACTGGACACTACTGATGCCCCTGATGTGCAGAAGAGACTTGTCTGAACCGGGAGGGACCTGAGGTCACACCTGTTTACATAACTAGCTATGACCTGAGGCTTGCCTGGGATGCCCCGGAACGCAGGAATTCCCTGTCACAGGATTCTAGATGTGGACCTCTCTCCTGGGCCAGGAAGCCTGGGATGGCATCTGGGATGGAAGACAATGCTCTAGGCCATGGTAAATGTGTGAACACTGAGATTAGTTGTCAGTCAGAGGGTCCCAAGTCATATCCAGCCACTGTGGATTTACTGTCTCATGGTGCCTGAGCCCTGCCTCCCAAGCCATACACACACCAAGGCCATCTATCTACAAGGCCCATCTTCTTGATCCTCACACTCTAAGTTTGAGTAGGACAAGGGGTCCCCAACGTCATATAGCAAATGGTAGAAGGGACTGAACTTCATTTCTGGGGGCACACCAACAAAGCAGTCCACTTGACATTCTGAGACACACGTATATACACACACAGGGAGGGGGACAAGCTATACCTCCCTCCCTCCCTTCCTGGCTCAAATAGCATATTACCCATGATGGCTGGCAGGCTGAAGGTATCAGCAGGACGCCGGCTCCCCTGGACCCTGCCCTCGGGGCCAGCATGTGACTGGGCTGGAGAGATGCTTCAAGGCCCAGCACAGGTAGGAGAGGCAGGCCCTGCCCATCTGCCACATGCAGCCATTAGGTACCTACTGTGTTCTCACAGAAGGCACAGAAAGGAAGATTTCCTAAGGGCTGAACGCCACTGCTTGAAGGCTGCCCAGACAGGCCTGGGCCTGAGTCATCACCGCAGAGCTACATGGGCAAGAGCAGACCACATTGCAGAGCCCAACACGGGTACCCGCGTGGACAGATGTTTGAAGGAGGGGCGATATATGATTCCCTCATGTGGACCAACCTCAATTCCCCCAGAGACAGCAAGAGGCCAGGCCCTGCTCCTGTGCAGATCCAGCTCTCCTGAAGACCTAGCATGGCGAGACCTGCCCCTCAACTTTCCAGAGCTGCTCCTGTGCGTGCTGAGGCCTAATTAAACCCACAGCCTACCGGCCCAATAAACACAAGGGACTAGCAGGCCTCCGATTTGTCTTTACAGAGTCTATGCAGAGATTTATGGGCAATAAAGGAACATCCATCTCTGGGCAGGAGGAGAAGCGGCAGCCAGGCAGCCCCCTCCTCACACCAGAGTGCTAGAGCTGCATTAATGATGCCGCCAAGGCTTGCAGCTCTGCTGACAAAGGAGAGAAGTGAGTGTGGACAATTAGAGAAGGATGAAGAATTCGCATGGCAAACTCTGCTCGGAACCACCAGGCAGGCCACCCTGCGAGGATCTGGAGCCCGGGCTCTGGGGCAAGGTCCAGCCACCGTCTGATACAGCTGCCTCACAATTATTTCTGAAAAATGTTGGGGGAGGGAAAGAAGGAGGGGGGAGAGGTAGGGAGAGATAAGAGGGTGGAACTTGGGCCTCTGGTCAGACTGTGGGATTCTGGGTAGCAGTCCTAATGCGGCTAGGCAGAGTGAGCTTTGGGCAGCAGATCTTACAGGACTCTTCCCACCTGTCCTCTCTGGGGTGGCTTTACCAGACCTGTCCACTGGGGCTTCCTGGCCAGTCCTCCCTGGCTCCCAGTGCCATCCCCTCTACCCAGGATCCCAGTGCTATCATCTGTCAGCCTAGGTACAGCTGGGCACTTCCTCTGCTCCCTCCGACTAGCATGTGTAAGCTGGTGACCTGTCCATCTGCCACCTGCCACCTATTCCATCATTCACTAGGCCTTTCCTGTTTCTCCCTCAAAGGCTCTGCTCTCCCGGAGCAACCGTAACCTTCCTTAACCTCATCCTTAGCCAGTACCTTCCAGGACTCTGTCCTTCCCAGTTCCACCCAGGAAACCCCGCAGACCTGCAGAGGAACAAGTTGGCCGTGAGTCCTCTCCCACAGTAGGAAGTCCAGCCTAGGCACTTGTCCTGTGGTCCCTACTACCACCCTCCAAAATTCTGTGATATTAGTTCCCTGGCTCTCTTGACTTCACATTTGGGTCTAGCCTGTTCATGGGCCCAAGTGAGGCAAATGTTAGCGCACTTGCACAGGTGAGAGGGGGCAGCTGTGCTTGGGGGTTAGGTGAGAGGAGAAAGGCTGCGCCCATCCCACTCCTGAATTCAGGTCAGCAGCTGTCACCACCACAGAGGGTTTACTCTGAAGAGGCTAGTCCCAGGGAGCAAACACCTCAGAGCTAGCTCAGCACTACACAGTAGCAGGCCACACGGAGTGTGCCCGCTGCTTCCTACTGAGACAGCCCTGAGCCTCGGCCAGCGTGGAAGAGTCAAACACACACCACCAGAGTCATCCCCCTGCCTCCATCAAGGGCCTGAAGGGGCCCTTCGTTTACCGACCCACAGGCCCTCCCTCCTAGAGGGAACACAAACACTGCTGACTCAGAGGCTACAGGGACAGACAGTAAGAAATGTGAGGGTCAACAGACTGGCAAAGCCCCTTCCTTGAGCTGTCCACTTTGCTGACGCAGACCCCCGCCCCCGCCTTAGTCATGGCCGCCCCTGTCCACTCAGGTCTGTCAAAGCTGAACCCTGGAAGCAAGGCTCACCAGGCTACAGCTGGAGCCAGGTGGTCTTTGTGTCTTGGCCAGCAATGGCATTGGGGAGGCTCCAAGAGGCAGGCTTGTCAGAGGATTATCTGCATCCTAGGAGAGGTGGTGGTGACACCATTTACCCCCAGTGGGCTCTTGGTGACAGTGGGCATGTGCAGGGCCAGGTGGAAAGGCAGGATCTTGCATGCCCATGGTTCAGGGCACCATGCCACGGAGGATGTCCTTGCCCAGCAGCTGTGCCAGACGCCGTAGCACCTTCTCTGCCTCCCACCGCCCCTGGCTCACCATATATGAAGATGGAGCAGCTCTGAGATGTGGGATCTTCCTTCCAGAGTCGGTGGGAAGCAGTGGTACTGATGATCTATAGGA
Source organism: Apodemus sylvaticus (assembly GCF_947179515.1). NCBI lineage: Eukaryota > Metazoa > Chordata > Mammalia > Rodentia > Muridae > Apodemus > Apodemus sylvaticus. The sequence goes on along the minus strand of NC_067486.1, from coordinate 83,189,776 downwards.
ACACTGGGGAAGAACCCGGGGCTGGCTCCGAGACCCTGATCCCATCACCCTGGGCACAGCCCTTCCCCACTCACCATGAGAGGACACAGCTGTGTGAGGCCTCTGGCCCCAACAAGAAAGGGACACAGTCCCCATGTGTCAGTCCCGCAGCTTTAGGAGAAGTACCTAGACCCATCCAGAGAGCTCCACCACATCTCCCTTCCCTGAGCCTTCATACCACTTGGACCTTCCCCAGCACCATCTTGTCTTCCATCCCCTCCCACCTTGGCTGTCCCTCACGCCAGGGACTCCACGTGTTGCCGCTGTCAGTCTTCAGTCCCTCATCTCCCTAGGGCTTCCCAAGCTCCAGAGCTGGCTGAGGGCTCTGGACTAGGAGGAGCTGAGCTTAGCCTGGAGAAGGGTGTGGCCCCAGGGTGACATGTAGGGAAAGAATGATACACTAGGAGTGGGGCAAACTCAGTTCATTGGACAGACCCTGCAACAGGGCAGGGCCAGGAGTGAGGACCTGCCCGCCTGAAGCCTGTGGAGGTGACACCCTGCGGCTGGCATCTTCTCTATGTGGGGCTGTCTACTGTGAGGACCTCCTTGATGGACCCCACAACCCATGAAGTCTGTATTCACTGGCCTCAGGTCTGAGCCGCCCTCTTCCTTCCTTCCGTCTCCTCTTGTCTGAATCACATTGCCAGCAGCGCCTAGCAGTGTCCTGCCTCTGCTTCTTCCTGGAGAGCACAGCCCAGGCTGGAGGCTGTGACCAGCTGTCCACGGAGGCAGGAAGCCCCAGGTTCTGGCTCTGCAGTACCAGACAGATAACCCGAGGGGAAGCTTCACACTTCCCGAGGGCTGCTGTGTGCCGGGCTCGCTTCTACACAACTGCCCTCTGATTTGGAGCAGCAGAAGCCTCTGCTCCTTAGACCCACTGTCCACATGTTAACTTTGGCTCTAGTCTCTGCCCATTGTCACTGCCTCTCTGTAGCTGGCTCCAATCTAGATGTGTGCAGGCATGCAGCTACCTGTTAGAACCACTACATGTAGGACCTTTCCATGGAGCCACTTGTTAGCCATGTCCTCCAGGGACGGACTACCCGACTATGTGCTAGCGCCCGGACCAGATGTTAATCCCTCCAGAAGAGGCAGCCCACAGGGCATTGTGGTCTGTTCTATTTCCTGAGGCCCCACAGCCTGCTTCCTGGGACCCACGCCAGATCTTCAGACCCTAGGGACCAGCTCTGGCAGGGAAATGTGGAGTCTGGGGTCAGACAATGTGTGTATAGCTCTCTTCCCCCACCTCACTACCCTGCCTCTCCAGATAGTTCTAGAGAACTGAACTAGCAGAAGGGGAGAGAGAAAGTAGTCACTGAGAGATCTGCTTAAAGTCTCCTTCTAGGTCCCAAGCTGCAGGTTATCCACAGTCTCTCCTCGGCACACTCAGCCTGAAAAGAGAATGAAATGTGCCTATAATCGGGGTGTGTGAGTGGAGGGGCTCCCAGGCCTGGCCTAGGGCAACGTGTACATCATCAACCCTGAATCTCCGTGGTTTACTGGCAGAGTCTGTCAAACTCCACAGCTGTGTGGATCTTCACTAACACACACCCATGTGTTTCTCCTCAGAACCCCAGGTGAGGCTCAGCTGCCAGTGTGCACTGCTGGTGACTGATGTTGCTGGCTGCAAGCTCTCTACGTGCTGAGTTCTGCATCCAGTGTGCCTGCAGGGAGACCTCCTGGGTCACCGTCATCATAGTGCAGGGCTGTGGAACCCAAGTGCTGCAGCCAGAGGCTGATGGCTGTGTGGAACCTTCCTGGACCCAAGCCCTCCCTGTGCCACAGGCCCAGTATGCCCTGCCCCCACAGCTACCCTCCTAATTGGGCATTCTCCCTGACAGTACCATGAGGCTGTCTTGTTCTCATTCTCATTCTGTTGACGTTGGCACAATCTTCTCTTTGAATCCTAGTGGTTACAGAGAGGCTGGAGCAGCTGGAATAGCTCCCAGCCCTTGGGAGCCCTCCAGTAGGTACAGTAAGGATTGCTCCTAGGCAGATCGGATGGCTCAGGCTAACACTTGACCAGAACCTGCAGTTCCCCTGGCTCAGAGTCCAGCCCTAGCTAGCCAACATGGGACCAAGTCGGTGTATGTTGTCAGCGTGGACTGGGACAGCCTGCATGGCAGGATTCAAGGGAGCCAGATCACCTACCTTTGGAAGTTGTAGAACTCCGCAAGGTTTCTTGCTCCAGAAGTGCCTCCTTCTATCCCCACCCACCTGATCCACACAGTCTCTGGTTTCCTGTTAGCACATGAGTCCAGCCTACTTTGTTAGAGGTCTGATGGCAACCCAGTGGCCTGGGTGGCCCCTATGCTGGGTACAATTGGACAGGGTCAGTATTACTCAGAGACTATCAAGGCCAAGAGGAGAGGTGCAGCCCAGTGCACAAGTGCCTCTGGCTGGCCATCTTCTTAACATGAGGTAATAGTGACAGTCTCAGTGAAGCCAGCAAGGACAGAGCCCTGAGGTTGAGAAGTTCGTATAATAGCTGAGGCCCTGAGACCAACAGTGCGGGGAAACTGGGCTCTAGTCACGATCCATAAAGGGGCGGGTCAGGGGGGAGGGCCAGGGCCAGGCATGCCGTGTCGGGCAACCCTAGCACTGGCCTCCATATTGCCAAGTTTCTCATCTCTTGAGGCTGAGATTTCATCAGTTTTAAAGATTGTGTGTGTGTGTGTGTGTGTGTGTGTGTACATATGAATACAGGTGGCCAAGGATAGGTAGTTGTAAGCCACGTGATGTGGATGTGTGAATCCAACCTATGTATTCTGGACAGCAGTACACACACTAAGCCATCTTACCAGCCCTGTTTCAACATATTTTGGGTTTTCCCCCAGCACCTGTCCCCTGGCCAGGCTTCATTCTTACGCCAAGAAGTCTGTACTAAACCCAGGATGCTCTCTTAGGCATAAGTCCTTGCCCCTGGGATCCCTACAATGTGCCCCAATTTTAGGACCTCAGCTTCTTTTGTGGTACCTAGCAGCGTGAGAAGGCATTCCTGACATGACAGTTCCAGAAAGCCACCTTACATCAAAGTATAATGAATTGTTCTCTCCACATACTTCTGCTCTTCACCTCCGTAAAGATAGGACAGACCCTGCCTTTGCAGCCTCCCACCTACAGGGCCGTGGGTGAGTTTCATCCCAGCATCCTGCTGCACTCTGTTGAAGAAGCAGTGACTCCAGCCATCTCTCCTGGCTGTGGGGTCCCTATAATCCGAAGGCTCGGGCAGCAGAGTCCCTGCAGCCCCAGCCTCAAACATCATTTCCTCTGTGTCAGTCACTGTCACAAAGTCACTGTTTGGCAAATCCCCAATCTACTGGACAGTACCTCCCTCGGGCTGTGGGCTTTAGAGCAGTGCAGCCTGGCCTGGAGGAGCAGCCAGACGGAAGCAGACTTGGGGAGCTGATGGGCCCCAACACAATGACAAGGAACCTATAAAGAAGGTTCCTGCCCCAAGGGGGACCCTGCTGAGATTAGGGGCAAAACCATCCAGAAATAGCCAATCTGGAGATGGCCACCTTGTGATGTAGCAGGAAGGGGCCAGCTGTGGCCATGAGGATCCGCGGGCTTTCTAGGACTCAGACGGAACAGCTGTGCCACAAGACTCACAGAAGCTCAGCTGTCCTCCTTCTGACCCCTCCTTGGGATGAGACACGTGCACAGAGGAGAATGTCAGGTCAGAGGTCCACAGCTGCTCTCCCTGGCAGTTTCTATTCCTCCCATTCAAAGCAAGGACCTGCCTTCTTTTTACCGGAAAGTTGGATCTCGTGCAATGAGTAGCTGAAGCCCCCGCTTCCATCTCCCCACTCTCCAGGCTCAGGCCCCGGAGACTTTTTTAAGTCAGCACAGTGGCCTGGCCGGACTTCTAGGTGATGTGCTGCCTAGGAGAAAGCAGCTACATTCTCAAGGGTAGGACTTTGAAGAGAATCTCTGACTGGTCCTGGCCACACTCTGGTCTTCCTGACCCTGAAGAATCTTTGGATATCCTGGCATGAGCCAGCTAGTCCACCCCTTCCTGGATGACCCCCAAGCCAAACCTCGCTCCCTGACTTTGGCCTCCCCTGAAATCCAGGAATTTTGAGGGTATAAAGACCAGTTAAACAAAGACCAGTCACATTCAGCCCCTTTGGAGTTCTGTAGCAGGCTGGGGACTTTGGATCTCAGAGGCATCCTGAGATGGTGTCTTTCCCTCTGCCCATACTCTTGGGATCTTTGAGTTCCACTCTTGGAAATCCCTCCTTCTGTACTTGGAAACCACCCACAGCTGGAAAAAAATTGCAGGAGAGCCCCCTGTGTGCATGACCTGGGCTTCAGTGTTCTGGGTTCTACTGCACCGGACCATTCTTGTTCTATGTTCTCTCTCTCTCTCTCTCTCTCTCTCTCTCTCTCTCTCTCTCTCTCTCTCTCTCTCTCTTTCTCTCTCTCTCTTTCCCTTCCTCCCTCTCCCTCTCCCTCCTTCCTTCCCTCCCTCTGTCTCTCTCTACCCCTCTCTCTCCTACTCCCTTTCCCTCTCTCCCTCCCTCTGTCTCTCTCTTTCTCTCTCCCTCTCTCTCTCCTGTGTGTGTGTGTGTGTGTGTGTGTGCATGCGCGCGCATGCACACGCACACATGCATGACACAGTGTATGTGTGGAGGACAACTTGAAATAGTTGTTTCTCTTTTGCCGCCATGTGGGTCCTGGGGAGCAAATTCGGGTTGTCAGACTTAGCAACAATGCTGTTATCAGCTGAGCTATCTTGCAGACCCCAGTGACATTTTCCAAATTGAGCAAGTGTTTAGTGCTTACTGTATATGCATTCAGCTAAGGGAGACTTTATGCTGCCTTCCTGGAACAGACCTGAGCTGGAGCAGGCCAGGGTGCCTGAACCCTGTCTCCATTGGCATCTTCAGCACCACCTCTGGGCCTCTTTCCTTTCTACCTGCTCCCCCAGTCCATCCCACGAAGCCTCTTCAGCATCTCCCTCCTCCATCCCCTCCACCCATGGTCCTCACCCAACTCACTCTGCTGCAGCCTCTTAAGATGCCATCATATTTTGCAGATTTCTGTTCTCTCCCAGTGGCAGTGAGAGAGGCTGATGGGACACAGATGTGGCTAGGAAGATGGTGGCCCTGCCCCAGTAGCCTGACCTGCCTGCCCTACCTGGCCCCTCCTTACTGGCAACCACAGGCTGGCTCTGTCCATCGACCCAGAGGCAGCTCCCAAGCTGACCGTAAAGAGAAAAGCCGACTGACTGGGCGGTGGTGGTGCACGCCTGTAATCCCAGCACTCTGGGAGGCAGAGGCAGGGGAATTTCTGAGTTCAAGGCCAGCCTGGTCTACAAAGTGAGTTCCAGGACAGCCAGGGCTACACAGAGAAACCCTGTCTTGAAAAAAAAACAAAAAATAAAAAACAAAAAAAACAAAAAAACAAAACAAAACAAAACAAAATAACAAAAATCCAAAAATCCAGAGAGAGAGAGAGAGAGAGAGAGAGAGAGAGAGAGCAAAGCCATTTCCCTCCACGCACAGCCAGCAGCTCCCACTCCATGCTAGAGGGCCGGAAGCTCTTCCAACCTGGACAGCTGTAGAAACAACAAGCTGTAGACATAAAGTCTTGAAATAAAGCGTCGCATTGGAATAGGAGGGGTTTTCCTCCAGGGCATGGCAGGTCCCACTGAATCCAGTGAGGGTACTGGAACCCCTCAGATGCCTGCCGTGCTTAAGCCCATATTCTACTTGCCGCTCAAGAATCTGGACCCATGTCTCATCGCTGTGGGAAGTCAGGGCCCTTTCAGAGTCTGGGCTCACCCAGCCAAACCGAGGCCCACACTGCAGAGCCCCATTGTGTCCCACACCTCCTGCCAACTACATATTTGGTATAGGACCTAGCAGCCACCCTGTGGCTCTAGTGAAGATAAGTCAGGTCCAATTGCCAGGAACCAATTTGTTAGCATTCCATACCCAGCCGCCCTACCTGTCTAACGTTTCTGCTGCAGGCTCTACACTGTGTTCTACGCATGCGTGTGTATGGAGTGTGTTCACTGTGGGGTGCATGCACATGCCCTGGCATGTCTGTGAGCAAGCTGATTTTATATACATATGTGTTACATATGTATCTGTTCACACTGCTTTGATGCTTATGGGCACATGTGTGTCCGAGGACGCTGCATGTGTGTGCAGATGAGTATGAGTGAATGCCTGTGAGCATGTATGTGCACACCTGCCTGTCATTCCATGTGCCTACCTTTCGGAGCTCACATCTGTGCCTTCATCTCCACATTGGCCTGCGATCCAGGCTTTCCCCTTCTGTCCAGCATCTTCCCCCCCCCCCGCCCCCAATAGCTGTGTTCCTCTAACTCAGCAGTAGTGGAAGACACAGAAGCCACGGATGTATCTCTGTCATCTGGCTGGAGGACCATGCGGAGTGAAACCTCTGGTGCCTGACACAGCGGCTGAGCTCAGAGGTTGCGTTCCTATCACTCTGGCCTTGAAAGGGGCTCTGAGGCGGTGCTGAGTCAGTCCTCTCCTCTTCTGGAGGTGAGGAGAGGCCCCTAGTTTGTGGTCAAGGGTGGGGTCTGTGCCGACAATACACATGCCGCAGAGCAGAGCACATACTCTACCCTGTGTCCAGGAGTCAGGGTGACACCCAGGAAGAGGAGGACCCAGAAGGGTCCATGAAGCCTCCACCTTCACTCAGGACTGGCCAATACTTTGGCTCCTTTGCCTGACTGGTACAGCTGCCTCAGCATGACAAGAAATCCGCACCAGGCCAAGGGAAGCTTCCAGCCAGGTCAGACCCGCTGGTGGGGGGAGGGGAGGGAAGGGGAGCTTAAACTGTGGTTCCTAGACCCACATGTCTTCTGAGTGAGCTATGCTGGGCCAGCACATGCCAGGATCCTCCTGGCTCCTTTCACTCCCAGAAGGCATCTGGCACTGAATCATGAGCTCCGGCCCTGGCCTGAGCTGGAAGAAATCCAGCTCTATATCCACATCCTGGCAGGCATTAGCACAGGAGGCCATAGTGAGGGACTCTTCACTAACCAAGGAGAAGCTCCCCCCTGTGGCCCCTACCCAGAGTTGTCCCCCCCTACCCCTCACCCCACAGGCAGACAGGGCTTCAAAGGCCCCTTCCAGGGGCCCTTCCCGGCTGCTGCCTGAGGGCACAGCTCATCTTCTTCCCAGGGGATTCGTTGCCCTGGATACCACATGCACCCCCACCCTTGGCTGTCAGTACAGATGAGAGAGGCTTCCTCTGGCTCCCCAGACCCCTGAGCTGAGGATGACTGATAGGCTAAGCATCTTCCCTCCCCAGGAGACCCGCTTGCCAGAGTACATCTAGGGTGTTGGGGAGTGTTTGTAAACGAATGGGTGTAGAAATAAGTGAGTGAGTGAATGAATGAATGAATGAATGAATGAATAAATGAATGAATGAGTGAATGAAGAACAAATGTCCCAAGCCTGCACACAACCTAGAACTGCCCCAGGCACGAGATAAAGAGGTTTAGCATTTTGTGGATAGCAGCCCTGCAGCCCTAGCCTGAGCCTTGCAGACAGGATGACGGGAGCACCAGGTTAGGATGTCTATGGCCAGGTGTACCTACTTGTGGTGGGCCAGGGATGCTGTAAGGTCTGAGGAGAGGAGACCAGAGGGTCACAGAAACACATGCTGCTGCTCTCCAAGCTCTAAGGCTGCCCTGCCAGCCCTCTGAGACCAGCACCTGTGTGTGTGTGTGTGTGTGTGTGTGTGTGTGTGTGTGTGTGTGTGTGTGTGTAGTTTGGGCCTTAGGGTTGAGAGAGTGGGACATTCCATGTGTGAACTACAGGCTCCTTCCACGTCGGACCTAGTAGATTCTAGAATCTCTAGGAATCCAGTGACACAGAACCAACAAGGCTGAGTTGGTCTGGGACCTTTCTCTGTTGCTTGAAAGCCCTGATTTGGTTTCTCGTCCAGGAGGTGTCAATAAACACAGAAATGAAGCCAGAGAAAGAGTGCAGGGATACTAGGAGGATTCCCAAGCGGAAAAGCCTTGTGGGGGTCAGTCCTGAGCTGGAGCCAGCCAACTTCTGTAGACTTGAGCCCCATGAAAGTGAGGCTAAAAAGTAACTGCTCAGGCTAGGTCAGCAAGCCCTCAGGACTTTGGGCCACATGGCTGAGAGGACACCGCCATTCCAGGTATGCCACTGAGCTGTCCCCGTACTGAAAAGCCTGGTCAGATCAAAAGCTTTTGTCCCTTTCCTGACCTGTCTGGTGACCAGTGTCCAGTGCTACTGTCTTGCACAGAAGGCTAGCTCCTTCACCTCTGCTGGACCCAAGGCTCCAAACCAGCCCCTCACCGGTACACCCGCCTCGTGGAAGCCCCGGTACTCACACCCACTGAGTAGACACAAGGAGGGAAGGTGGTTGCTCCCGCCTCACTCAAAGGACCCTGGAAGTCAAAGCCACCGACTACCTCCCTGGGTCCTAGCTCCTTGCCCTCACCCAAGTTCCTTGGCCATTTCCTAAGCCATCCTTCCTAGGACCCCTTAGGGCCCCCATGCCGTCAGAGTGAAGGGAGCCTGCCGCCTGCAAAGGCGCGTTTTCATTAGTGAAAGATGAATAATTAATCCATGAGGCCTTTGAAAACTGTTTTGGTTTTTATTTTAAACATTTTTTCGATGTATAGAAGCAGCACTTCCGTTAGGCACAGAATTTATATTTTAATAAATATGGCAGTTATTTCTTCAGTCCCAGGTGCCCCCCTGGGTGGGCTGGTATAGGGCAACTAAGTGCTGCCATCCGGCCTCACTGACTACCAGCCTGGGGACCAATGCCCACGGCAAGCACAGAGCGCAGGGAGCAGGGACAGACCCACTCCAAACCACGGCACAGGCGTAAAGGGACCACTGTGCAGAGAGCCCCCCCCCCCCCCCGGCGTTCTGACTTCCCTCATGCCAGGCAGGCCTGAGGTGGGAGGCATGGGAGAGCCCAGAGCATGCACAGGTTTGAGGAGGAGGCTGACAGCCTCCTCACAGGGCCACCAAAGGCAAGGAGCGGCAGGGCTACCTGTGTCTGAAGTGCAGACTGAGCCCTGATCCCCCACAGCCTCACAAAGCTCATGTCTGGGAGCTGTGGAGCTCTGATTTCTTCTTGGCTCTTCGAGCACATTCACAAATCAGATTGCCTGGTGCTTTCTCAAAGATTAAGTCAGAAACACTTATTCTAAAATTGCAAGCCACAGAGAGTTTGAAGAAGAAAATATGGTGGTGTTCTCCAAGGCCTCTCCTAGACTGCAGCCAAGGGGCTGGCAGGGAGCCAGGTCCCAGAGCCCTGCAGCTCAGCTGAGGCCAACAGCAGCCATGTGGGTGTCCTTCTGCCCAGCTTATTTCCTGGGCCTGGGCAAGAGAATAAACAAAAGAATTAGGGTGTTTATTCTTTTTCTTGCAAAAAAAAAAAAAGGGCATTAATTTTTTAAAGTGTGCAATATCGTCCTCAACAAAACACATTAAAAAAATGAGTTGTCTGTTCCTAATAAATATTTTCTAGATTAAGTATTTGTAATGCTATCAATTATTTATCTCTATATATGGGGAACGCATAATTTGTAATAAAATGCAGAAAGGATTTTAATTTTTCTACACAATATATGAAATCGACTTTTTGACTAATACATGAATAAATTGACTCTAATCCCTTCCTGCCACCATGTATAGCATTGTTTTAGATATAAATTTCTTATTTTATAGATGTTTTCAAAAAATTAATCTCCAATATTTAAGGAAGGGCATAAATCTCCGTAATGGGGCGTTTCAGTGAATCCTCTCAACTCACAGGGTGTCTTCTCCTTGTGTGGCCCTGAATCTCCAGCTATGCATGCCACAGTCACTCAGGCTCCGGCAGGCATGCTGGTAATTTACATCAACAGTGTCGACTTTGGAAAGGCGCCACCCACCTAGCCCTTCCACTGGCCAGAGGGGTGGTCCCGGGCTTGTCCTGTGGGCTGAAGGCTCCAGAAGACAGGAGTGTGGGAGGAATTCAGAGCCACCTACCTGGCTACACCCTGACCAGGTCTACAATATTGGAGACCACCAGAATCACTTCATATCAAATGCTCGATAATTGGAGAACCAGAGATTAAAGTGAGCTTTTGGAAACTGAGAAGTGAGCTCTCAGAATTAAAAGCGGGGCATCCACTTTATGAGCCACGGCTACAGAACACACAGAGCCCAAACATCACGCCGCAGAAAGGCAGATGAGAGGGGTGAAATAGGCCAGGCACAAAAGGACAAAGGCTGTATGATCTCACCTTCCCAGCCGGGCAGAGTGGCGCTTGCCAGAGGCAGGAGCAGATGTTTGAAGGGCACAAGGTTTTGGTTTGAGAAGATGAAAAGACCGACAGACAGATGATAGAGACAACTACACAATAACGCAGGGGCACACAACAACACTGAATGGCACACTTTAAAAGGGTTAGAACGACAAGTTTTGCATTAAGGCCATTTTACCACTACTAAAGAATGGATAACCCCCAAAGTTCATTGCAGTCTTCATGCCATTAAATATTCTAGAATATAAAGAAACTATTTTCTTTGTTTCATGCTATTACTTAGGACACAGGCTTACCTGCCGGGGGGATGTCCTGAATACACAGCCTTTAGCACAATAAATGGATCATTTTAGTTAAAAGGAGGGAAACACCCAAGAAGGAGCTGAGCATAAAGTAGGACACTCAAAACCACAGGGCTGACGCAGGACGTGGCCGCAGTCCTGTTGGGATGAAAGGTTTCCGGTCACCCTGTAGGAGACAGATGCCACAGCCCAGTTGATGCACTGAGAGGCCTCACTGGAAACCAAGACCAGGCCAGAGTGCCGAGTAAGGCCAACAGGGAGCATGCTCATTTCTTCACTGCCCTGAGGGGCCTCTCCATGCTGGGCTTGTGCTGGGCCTGTAGATACAGTGGCTCCTGGAGAGGGCTTAGCGTTCTCAAAAGGCCGTAGCCACACACAGAAAGCAGGAGTCACAAAGAAAAGTACTGATGTCAAAGAAGCCCACCCTGGCCAGGAGCTCCATCACCCTGGGACAGTCTGCCCCGTCCACTGAAGATCCAGGCGCTGCAGGCAGGTTCAGCCAGGGATCCAGTGGCTGAGGGAACAGGTGTTGGTGACTCTCAGGTCTGTCTGTAGGTGGGAGAGCTGTACATATTGGATGCCTTTTCTTATATTTCTGAGTTCTCCAAACAAATGTGGTAAAGAAAAGACACAAGAACCACAAGCCACATAGATCTAGGTCTGGGGTAGGACAGGAGATCTGTTGGGGATCTGACCACTCCACCCCCAGTAAATCTCAGTACCTTGAGGATTTCCACTGGCCACAGGCCTTCAAGAGCAGGCCTCAGAACTGCCCTGCCACCCCGAGGCCAGGCTGTCAGGCCTGCTGGGGTGATGCCCCATCCCCTTCCACAAGAAGCAATGAGCAGCAGAACAGTCCTTTCCTTGTCTATTTCTGACACTGCCAGACTATGGCTGGGCTGAACACTTGGGTTGACAGTAAGGGGCTCATTGGAAACACTTCCTGCATGTGTAAATTACCTGACCCAGAACCCACATGCGACCCTCTTTCTGCATCAGGTTCTCACACATACCCCAGGCCACCGGACCCGGCCTGATCATGCCAGAGTCAAGCACTTATCAACTAGGAGCAGGCCCTGGGCCACAAGCCTGGGGCAACTGCTCAAGCCCCCCACCCCTGCCCCTGTCTCTTCCATTGCTGCTAACACATGCCACAATAAAGGCTCTTGCCCATGTTCCCCCTTGCTGGGTCTAACACTGTCCATGTGCCCGTGGTGTGAGCGCCCCTCTTGGGAACTGTGAGTAATGAACGATTTTTTTTTCAAGGGCAGTTGTCTTCTGATCTGTCGCCCTCCTCCTACCTGAACAACAATAAAATCTATTTTAAAACAGGCCACCTCATCACCCACTCCAAGTGCCCAGGATGACACCACAGAGCAGCGAGAGGGCTGATGGGGCACCTCAGGGTCATGCTGCTGGCCAGGCACAGGGCTGGGCAGAGGTGCCAGCAGCCTCCCATCTTGCAGACCCTGCTACCCAAACCCTTTATCAGCTAGGGGTGGTCAGGGAGAGAATGACCTCAGACCGGCTGCAGCGGTCAAGGACAGAGGTAGGCTTCCTGGAGGCTTCCTGTGCCGTGGTGTGACGCTGGGCCCAGCCAGGACTTCTGTAACTTCAGCCCAGGTGTACTGTGGGTACCTCTTCTTAGGATCCATCTGTCCGGCTGACAGGTGCTGCCTCCAAGGCCCAGCATGTCAGTAGACTGAAAAGAATGATCACCAGCTAGTCAATAGCTACAGCCTCAGTTTCCCCAGGGATCACCCCCAACATGGGCTTAACAAATGGGAGGATCTGTCTCTGCACAGAAGATGGGCAGAAAGGTAGTTGCAGCCAGCTGGTACCAGTATGAAGGTGACCATCAGACTGGCTACAAGCATCTGGGTTAGAGCGTCGGCCGCCTGCCCAGATGTCCAGAGAGCAAGCTAGGAGGCTGGGCTGCAGGCAGGTAGCAAACAGGTGGGACAGAGAGATGTACACGAGACTGGCTTAGGACTGGGCAAGGCATGGGGTGGGGCAAGCAGGCCTCTGGCTGCACCAGTGGGGTCCAAATGCAAAGAGGACGCAGACCAGCAGCAAGACATGAGTGCGTGCAGCTGTGTTTGAGGATGCGCCAGCTGGGCAGTGCTAGCCCAGCCATGCTCCCTTCCCGTGGTTTCTCAGAGAGTTTTTGGTACTCAGTCCTTGGTAGAGGGGTATTTCCAGCAAGTGGGGCATTTGAAATCAGCCCCACATGTGGGAGGAGCCCAGCCAGGAAGGCAGAGTTTGGGATAGCTCTTGGGGACACAGACTGAGTCTGGGTAGATATCAGCAAGGTATCAAGGGAGCTAGAGTGGTCCTAGCTTAGAGTCCCATGCAGGACCAACTCCTAGATGGACCTAAAGCCTGAGGCCTGAACCTGTGTTCAGAAGCATTTGGGGGCTCTAACTGCGGTCATCAACTGCCGTGGATACAATCATCACAGGCGAGGCTTACCTAGTAATGCATGTGGACTTCTGGCCAGCCTCCATAGTGGTACAGCACAGGCAGGACTTCAAGATGGTTTCAGTGGGTTGGTACCCCTCCTCCGTGACCACTGTAGTCCAGGGAGTGTCACTAGATGTCATTCAGGTCCCTGACTCAGATCTAGATCCCATGTCTCCAGGGAGCACCCATGGGTGCTGAGACGGCTTGAGCCTCAGCTAAGGTTTCCCACCAACCTTGCCTAACCTCAGTGCCACTGTCATACGTGGGTGTACCCACGTACATGCATTCATATTGTATGTGACACACTTGTGTTTGGTGTGTGTGTGTTGCATATGTGTGTATATGAAGCATGTTTGTGTACATGCACTTCTGCCTGGAGATGGCGGTTCCCCCAGGTATGGACTGAAGAAGGGCGTTGTGCTTGAAGCTCTTGCATCACCTTTTACCGGGGACCTCATGAGAGCTGCCTGCCAAGTGAGCAGGGCCCTGGCTCACCCTCCACCGGATCTGTGTGCCGCGTAGGTTTCAAGAAGACCAAAACCAGGTAGTGCCCCAAGACCAGGCACAAAGGGCATGGCCTTTGCTTCCTGAGCAACAGTGAGATCCAGGATCCCCAGGGACAGAACCTGGCTTTAGAGCTGCCAGCCCAGCGGAGAACCACAGGCCTGCTAAGGCCTCAGACAGGAGGCAGGCCTCAGACAGGAGGCAGGCCCCAGACAGGAGGCAGGCCCCAGACAGGAGGCAGGCCCCAGACAGGAGGCAAAGCCTCAGACAGGAGGCAGGCCCCAGACAGGAGGCAGGCCCCAGACAGGAGGCAGGCCCCAGACAGGAGGCAGGCCCCAGACAGGAGGCAGGCCCCAGATAGGAGGCAGGCCCCAGACAGGAGGCAGGCCTCAGACAGGAGGCAAAGCCTCAGACAGGAGGCAGGCCCCAGACAGGAGGCAGGCCCCAGACAGGAGGCAGACCCCAGACAGGAGGCAGGCCTCAGACAGGAGGCAAAGCCTCAGACAGGAGGCAGGCCTCAGACAGGAGACAGGCCTGGGCTTGGCAAGCAGATGCATCTCCTGCCCCAGCTGGAGGTGTGCTCCATTTAACAAGGAGGAACTGAGGCTTGTCTCTGGAAGATGGGCTTTGTGGCCACAGTGGGGCTGCTGACTCTGAGTCTCCAGTGAGGGCCAGCAGGACTGTGGCCCACAGCAGTGTTTTAGGCATGAGGCTTGTTCCCCATGAAGATGAGCAGAGACCCTGAAGGGGGTTTTATGGGAAGGAATCCAAGTGTGGCGTGTGGTACGGCCCTGGCAGGGTCCTGTCTCCCGTTGCCCCTTTCACGTGAGACTTCATCCGCTCTGTGTGAGAGGTCCTGTCGGGTTTGTCTCCATCTCTGTCCCTGCCTCTTCACACTCCTCTTGTGAATGAAGAAATGAGCTCCTGTCACCTAGGCCCACGTGGGGAAGGAAGCGCTGCCAGTCCCTTGATCCTGTCATGTCTCTTGTTCACCTCCTGTACTTCTGGGGCTCTCTGGGGAAGAGAAAGATCCTTCTGGCAGAGAAGGGTCAGGTGAGTAAGGAGGGGTCCATCCAAAGCAGAGGACTCACACAGGAACAGAGGCTGCCATCGTGAGGAGCGTGGGCGCCCTAGCACAGCCGGGCCCAGGGAGAACAGGGCCATGAGAAACCAAGACAGAGAGGGAACGTGCATCAGGTGTAGAGGGGCTCTGAGAAGAATTGTGCCAAATTCCTGCCATCCAGGTGCCTGCCGCGAGAGGGGACTGCAGCCCATCCAAGGCTCCAGGCCTCCTCTGTGCCTTATCATGTGTTAGAGTCCGCAGGTCATGCTGTGGCCACGTCTATAGTGTCCTAACCAGAAAAGACCTTTGGCCATCCACCCAGAGTCTGGGTCCCAGGGATAGGTCATGGGAGACTGTTAGGGCTCAAGTCATATGATCCTCCACAGCTGAGCCCATAGTACATGCCTACCCTAGGCACTATGTGCCTCAGTTTACCCTCCCCCTCCTCTTAGAGCCCGCGAACAAATGGACAAGAGATTATAGAATCCAGAATTTGTTCTGCTTTCCTGGGACTGGGGGAACCCTTCCCGTAAGGCTGTCGCAGAGCATTGCCATCCCCAACAGCAGTGCGCCCCCTGGTGGTGATATGATGAGCCGAACGGCATCCTGTTTCGTCAAGGTGTTTGCTGAGTAGTCTCAGTCTTGCTGCCCAAGCGGTCCTGTTATGTTCTCTGTAGACTGCTGTGGGTGTCCTTGCTGTCTTTCCGTTCGTTCTCCCGAGGTTTGGGAGCAGAGCTGCACAAGTGATGGTTTGTGTCCATGGATGTCAACCTGACAGGCCTGCACTGCACTGGGCAATACACGTTCCTTTCCAAGGGAGCCTGGCTCATGCAGTCTGCACACCAGTCCTGAGAGCAAAGTTGGGTGACAATGGACACCGTCCTCTCCCCCCAACCTTTGGCATGTCATTTGAGTGCACTTGGCAGAAGAATCACCACGAGTATACCCATGCCGGAAGTGGAGACTTTATCTGTCCTCATCCCAGCCCTAGGGACAGGCTACTGCTGGTAGACCACACGAGAGTGCTGGGATCCGTACTTCCCGGGCTAACGCCTAACCTGGACAACACAGTGCACATGCCTTAAGTCCCACAGACAAAAGCTGTCCTGTAGTCACAGACCCGCCCAGCTGGCCACACAGGTGCTGCTTGGACCTGGGATGGGCCATTAGGAGACTCTAACAGAAGTTCTGATGCCTCTGGAGACCCTGCTCTTTCCTGTCCCAGGCTAGAGGTGGCTCTCTGAGTGACAGCAATTAGTGCCGTGGCTGGCAACGAGGAGCCTGCACACCCCCCCCCCCAAAGCACCTGACATTGCACAGCTCTGGGGGTTGGGGGAGGGCGCTGCGCTCTGGCTGCGGCTAAGGCGCCTGGAATCATCTTCTTTTTGCTGTAAAAATGGAAACATCCCCTATGTGAGACACAAGCTGGCGAGGAGGACGCCACTGTGAAATCACACCCACAGCAGGGCGGGAGGTGGCTGGGGTGCTGGGCCTGCCAGGAAAGGAGGGCCTCATGTACAAGGTGGGGAGGGGTGCAGGGGTGAGGTACAGTCCCTCAGCCAGACAACCCCACTAGAACATGGGCCAGGCCCTCCCTGCCTTGATCCCCTCTTTTCCAAAAACAGCAACAGAGCTGGCTGCATCCGGCTTCCCACTCCCACCCAGAGATGCTGGAATAGCTGTGAGGGAGGTGGACTGGGGTACAGTGGCGGGGGCTGTCTAAATCAGAGAGAGACCAGAGTTCTCCTCAATGGAAAGATGTCAGGGGCAGAGCTAGGTGGGCCCAGGCTTCTGCTGTCTGGGAAGGTAAGAGGTATCTGTAGGAGTTACGATCTTCCCTGCCCTCTCTCCCCCCATCCTTGCATTCTTTCAGGCTGCCTGGCAGATGCCTCAGAACCAAACATCTAAGCCACACGCACTCAGGACTCTGATGCGTCATCCACCTCTCCCAACAATCAAGCCAGCTCAGGACTGCCCATCCCCGCTGGAGGTCAAGCTTGCCCTGTTTTCCTGGCTGGGACCCTTCTAGGCACTGCTCAGCCGCAGCTTAGCACATTGGATCTGAAATCTTCATGGAACCGCAAACAGCCCTGCACACCCACGGGTGTGAGGAACACGTGCCGTGCATGTGAAACACCAGCATCCTATGATCTGTTCTCACCTCCAGGCTCACAAGGACCCAGCCCAGCACCACGTGCTGCGGCTAGCAGTGGGCGTTGGCCAGCAGAGGTTAGGGCCTGCAGAAGGAGACTATGGTGCAAATTCTGTGGGGTGCATTTCATGAGCAACATGTCATTTTCACTTCGGTTACTGTCTCAGTAAAGTCGCAGGCTACCGTGAGGTATCTTGTCCTCTACACCCAGAGCTCAAGTCTAGTGCCTGAGCTAGTGATAACCTTTCCAGGATGTCTAAGATTCCAGTCTGAGGACCTAGGCTGACTGTCCAGGCTGTGGGAGCAGGCTAGGGCTCCTGCCTTAAGACTGCCCTGGATAGAGGTGGAGATACACACACATACACACACACACACACACACACACACACACACACACACACACACACACAAAGAAAAGGAGGCCATGAATTTGAGAAAGAAGGTGGGATACATGGGGAAGCAGAAGGGAGGAAAGGGAGGAGGAAATGATGTAATTATATCATAATTTCAAAAATTAAAAAAAAAATGCCCTGGGTTCAGCAAGCATTTCCAGGCCGATTGCCACTGAACTGATGCCAGAGCTTCCTGGCTGCTAAGCCCACACATCTTTGCAAACGTGTACATTCAAATATCTGCGCACACACACATGACACTCAGATACATGCACACATGTGAACAAGTATTCAGCATACGCTTATGCAGTTGCATGATCATATACACTTGTATGTCCGCTGAAGTACGTATCTCCTAACACTCTCATAGACACACTTATAATTTCACCCTGGTACACTCATGACACACTGACTGCTTCCTCACGTGCTCTCCTGGTGCCTCACATTTGTTCACATGACTACTCATAAATTACATGCTTTCACATGACTGCCCCAGCTTCTCCCACACTCACATATGTACCAGCACTAACGCTCACACATATGCACACTCACAATTCTCACACTCACATGGACTTGCACGTTCTGTTTTATCATCTGCACAGATCCCTCACTGACATTCAGAGGCTACACCCTTGCCTGTCCCTGGTGCCAAATGCCTCCTCCTACAGGTCAGGCCACGGCCCTGGACCCTCCCCTGCACCCCATGATACGAATCTGCGGCATCATCTAAAGGATCCTAGAGCTGATCCAGGAACAGGAGGAGGATGACTGACCAGTGCTCTGCTCTGCTGCGCGAGGCTGCATCGACTGGGCCCCGAGGAGCTGGGCCCTCAGCAGTCCTCCCTTCTTGGGGTCCCAGGGGACGTGGAGAATAGCCACACAGCTATTCTGGGAACCAGAGCCTGGGGTCTGGCTGCTCCTGAGCCCATTGCTGATGCAGGAGGATAACAAGACACAAGTTAGAAAGGTTCCAAGGTGGGGTTCCACTGTGGGAGAGAGAAATAAATCAGCCGTAGTCGGCAATGCCCCCTCCCACAGGAAACGCATCCCTGACATTTCCACAGGCCTGGAAAGTGTGCAGAGGCCACGTCACTGGGAGTGGCTTCATGGAGCCACCCAGGTCAGGCATCCCAATGGGCAGGGCTGATATAGATGGGGGATACGGGCTGGGCCCTCTGGAGATCCCTCTCCCAACCTCTGGCCCCCAGATGGCAAAACGTAATACCCAGATCTGTGATCTGGGACCGCAACACCAGAGTCAGACCACAGAGTTCACCGGGCAGACTTCCCTGGTCATCCAGTGGAGGGATGCAGGCCTCCTCAGACTTTAGGCATCGTCAGAATGTCCAGTGAGCCCAGGCAGCGGAAGACTGTCCGTCCTCACCCTCTGCCTCATCGGCCTCACAGCAGCTTAGGAGAATGTGTCTGTGAAGGGCAGTAAGGGAAGGACGTTTCTGAGCTCTAGCCAGTGCGTTCACAAATGGCCACAAGTCACAGACCACTAGATGGTTGGCACTGCTGGTTGCCAGCTTCATGTGACCTGGAGTGTTGCTGGACCCAGGCTCTCTTGAGGGCGGCGTGGGCATGCTGGCTCTAAGCTGGCAGAAGGTCCTGACCACAAGCAGAGGCTCAGCCTTACCGTTTTCCTCCTTTGCCAGGGTAGCCCAGCCTCTCCTTGCAGCAGGCCAGAGACTTCTGGGCAGAGAAACCTTTAGTGGGCAGGGACAGGAAGACGGGGACAGATGGTCTGCGGAAAGCAAGCTGGGGAAGAGAGCAGAGACAAGCCAAGAAGTTCCTGTCCCCACCTCATCGTAGAATGATCAGAGCAACAGCTGTGGGATTCAGCTGGGCCCAGGAAAAAAGCATCTGGACAAGCCAGCTGCAGTGCTGAGGGTACCTGACCTATCCTCTACTGGATACACCCCTTCCTGGGGTAGTTGACTCCAGACCCAAGCCCAGCCCCTGCTGCCTCCAGGCCTGCAGATCCTTAGCTAGGCAGGAGAGGCCAAGATCGATTAGCAGAGCAAACAGGCATATTTACAAAGTTTGGGCTGTGTTTGCTCAGCCTCTGGGCCTCTCGGTTCATCTCCCCGCACTGAGCCCCCCAGACTCCCATGGCCATCTCCCCGCACTGAGCCCCCCAGGCCCCCATGACCATCTCCCCGCACTGAGCCCCCCAGGCCCTCATGGCCATCTCCCCGCACTGAGCCCCCCAGGCCCCCATGGCCCATCTCCCCGCACTGAGCCCCCCCAGGCCCTCATGGCCATCTCCCCGCACTGAGCCCCCCAGGCCCCCATAGCCATCTCAGCCAGAGGATTTCAGGACATGGCTAGTGCTAGGGGCCGTCCTCCACCTAGACTGAAGCCCAGGGTCTCACAATGCTGAGACGGGGTCTCCGCCTTCCGGAACAGAGGGCTTGGGGTTGTAGCGCAGCAGCCAGACACTACCCCCATCCTCGCTCACAAAACAACAAGGAGGGCAGGATGTAGCTCAGTCAGTAGAGCGATTGCCTGGTTCATTCGCAGCCCTGAGGTATGCTCCCTCCATCACTAGGCATGGTAGCACATGTCTAGATGCCCAGCAATCACGAGAGAAAAGCATCTTGCAATATATAATAAGCAGTAGGGTTCAAGGCCAGCCTGGGACACATAATCACACACACAACAAGAGCAGTGGGCAAGAGAGGAGTCCATCTGCCCTGACGTCTAAGCCATGCTGGTTTTGTGGATGAAGACTTAAAAAAAAACAAAAAACAAAAAACAAAAACAAAAACAAAAAACGGACCATCAGTTCTCTCTCTCTCTCTCTCTCTCTCTCTCTCTCTCTCTCTCTCTCTCTCTCTCTCTCTCTCTCCTTACACATACACATTCTGCTCCTTCTGGCCACAGACATCAGTGCTCAGAGTCCATGTGATACAGGAGGCTCATGCAAAGACCGGCTATACCTGGACCACCCTCAGTTCCCAGCTCACACTGTCCGGCCCACCTTGAGTGGACATGGGAGGTGAGTACACTTCTCCATTGCCCAGGGCAACAGCACCTAGCAGCCGCTTCAGGCCCCAGCCCTCTGGTGCCCCCTGCTTCTCCAGCTCAGCACTTCCATGTCTAATCAGAAATGACCAGGGGCCACCATGAACCGGGAAAACCCTGCTACAGTTGAATGCGTCCTTTGACAGGGACTGGGCTTGGTACTGGTGTACCTGCTTTTCCTTGCACATCTCCAACTGAAGCAAACTGTCACTGAGACAGGCTTGAAGGAGAGCTCAGTAGGACCACAGCCCGGCTGCCTAGGAGCTGTTGTGCACCACTCACAGCCGGGGAACGGCAATGCCTAGGGAATCCCTGGAACATCCGTGGACACGCGGTTGGCGCTAGTTAGTTCTCAGCAGACCTCGGACCACAGTAAGATGGCCGGGCACAGCAGGGCAGGCTGAGCAGGTTCGGGCCTGCAGAATGACTCTACAAGGGTCCTGCACACACTAGCCTCAGAACTCCTGGAGGAAGAAATGACACTGCCACCCTGCATGTGAGTTTGGATAGTCACCGTCCCCACCTGTGCTTTCCTGGCCTCGGCTGCCTCCTGCCTCCCTTTATTGCAGTGTCTGCCCCATGAAGGAATGGACGAATGCACCACTCGGCTTCCTTCTCCTAGGAGTACATGAAAGCTACTGAGACACAGCAGGAGAAGGGTAGTGTGCTGTCCCACAGCTAGTGGGGGTCGGGGGAAGGGACAACCTTTGGTTCCAATCCAGAGGGGACAAAGCTTCTATAGTCATGTTCCCTCTGCCAAAGGCTGGGAAGCTTGTCATTGTCCCCAACACCACCTAGCTCATCCTTCCTGTCTTCTGTCATAGCCACCTCCTTGTTCCTCAGCATTGTCACATAGCCGTCCTATCATACTCTACCCGTCCGCTCCCCCTCTCCCTGTCTCTGCCACCCTGAGATCTGACAAAGAGCAGTATTTAAGTGCTCAAGGGGAAAAATCAATTCACCCGGTTCCGCCTTAATCCATCAGCTCCATTTCTGATAAATGCCCTAATCCCTGCTATGAGGTCACCATGTGGCAGCAATGTCCGACAGATACTAATAGCTAGGTCAGTAAGGCAGATGACTGGCCACCGTCCTCTGGCCAAGGATGGCCCCAGGTCCTCAGCACAGGGTGTATGTCCTCACACCCCTCCCCACCCAGTATCCTAGCCCACTCCAGGGTCACCCCAAGCCCCAGACTCTGTCCATCAGAGTGCTTGTCAGTCTACCCTTGACCTGAGGACCAAATGTCTAGGCCTTGGAGCCACAAAGACTCCTTTACGGGCAGAGTCGGGAGGGGGGGGGTCAGATGAAGGCACGGGGAGCGTGTCCACGAGAGAGGGGACAGAAGGGGCCTGGAGTACATGTATGCCCCGAGCTCCCTGGCACCTGTCTTGCTACAGGGCTTTGTATCAGCTCCATCCCATCACGACGCTACATTGAGGCTCACACACAAGCCCAGGGTTCCCCAGCTACAAGAACCTGCCGAACCTGTTTGGACACAGACAGGATTTGGGTGCCACTCGGCTGCCAGGCATGGTCAATGTTCAGATGGCAGAAGCGCCCACCCTGGCTGGCCCACGGCCCCTTATACCCCATTGCTTTCCATAGAGGTCAGTGCCAATCTGGACACAGAAGTCAGAGCCCAGCACTGTCCCTTACTCCATGGCTGTAGTAAGCCCAGGTCCCTCACTGGGAATCAGGAACATCAGGCAGGATTAAACGGAATGTGTGGTGGCTACACAGAACCCACAGAGGACTGAGCCGGCGTTAGAGGACGAGTGGATTAGACTCAGGGTCAATATTTGTGGAACTGAATTGAATCCAGCAACTGGGAGCTGTGCGGGTTCAGGGTAGCTTTCTGCCTCCTCCATCAGGCAGGCAGAATCAGCACGCAAGCCTCTCGCAGGTCACAGAGAACAACTCTGGGATAAGAAGCCCACTGGCTCTGTACCCGCTGCAAACAAAGCAGGCCAGGCAGGGGGCAGGGCTATGAGTTGGAGATGGGTTTCTGAAATGGACACGACGGCCCCACCCCTACTCCTGGAACCGGCCTGATCCTGTAGAAAATAGAGTTGAGGACCAAAGAGACTCTGTGTGGACCCCCAGGGTCCAATTACACACCGTATACACTGTTCACAGAGATTTGAGATTGGGCTGGATCCAAGGGACAGAATACTCCATGACTGCAGCCAGGATTCTTGTTTAAAAGGGTCCTGGCCACTGCTGTCCATCACAGGATGCTCTGGTCACATAAGGAGTGGACACCATGGCCACACCCACTAGACCAAGTCTGGCTGCCCAGTGCTCCAGCCCATAGTCCAAGAACCTGAGAGACCCTAGCTTACCTGCTGCCCAAGGCTGCCCTCCTCCCAGCCCTTGAGCACAATTGGATTAGCTGTGTTTAGAAAGCAGCAAATCTGCTTATATTTGAGCAAGGGCTCAGCAGATCACACGGGCCAAGAGGGGCCCTGCCTGCAAGCAGGGAGATTTGGGGGGGAGAAACTTTGCTAAACAAGTGTTAATTGAAAACAAACTCTCTATGATCTGCCTGGGTACCCTGGCCAAGCCAATGCCTCTCCTACAAGGGACAGTGGGGAAAACAATGAAGGTCAGCCACCAAGCCCCCAGACCAAGGTCACAGGGAGGACTGTGAGTAACGAGCCCCGTGGGAATATGGGAACCCCTCCTCTGCATCTCCAGGACCCTCGAAAGCTCGGCCATGAGTGGTGGCAAGTGTTGTACCTGAGTATTTTATTGTCTCTCCTGTCCAGCCACTGGGAACCCCTCAGAGGCCACTGGCATGTAAGTCGGACCTTCCCAACAGCAGGGAAGTCCTGGGAGAGACAGAGACTAAGGCAGGCTGAGCTGGAATCTGCTGGCTCTCTCGGGCGTGGGTTGTGTGGCTAATACTGCTTCCATCAGTGGTTGTCAGGAAGGGCACTATGTCCATTCTTGCCAGTCCTGTCCTTACACTAAGCACTGAAAATCAGACCTGGTGATGCTCCCAAAGCCAGCGAGGGAGAATAGCAATATATTTGTTCATAAAAGTGCAAGTGAACGGTGCCCTGTGCCGGAGAGAACCCCATTGGCTTGAGCAGGGGGCACAGGATTGTGAGCAAGACCTCTTCAGGGCACAGGATGTGAGCCCTGCAGGACAGGACAGGCTCATAGTCACCAAGAGCTCAGGAAGGACCTGCACCCTCAGTGGAGAGCGCTCACCACCAGCTTAGTCCTGAGGGCATCTCACTGCCCCGGCTTGGCACTGCCCTGGGAAACCTGTGTCCTGGACTGAGAGTCTCCTGACTGGAGAGGAGGCAGGGAGATAGAGAAGAAAAAGCACAAAGGAAGAGGTCTGATACCTCCCCCCGCCCCCGTGTAGATGTTGGGGTCCTCCCGGGAGAGTGCCGAGGCAGGCAGGACTAGGTGGCAGAGTACCCCATCACCTTCTGCCTTTCATTAATCTCTCAGCGCTCAGGAAGCCAAGCACCAAGCCTGCCGAGGCTCGGCAAGCTCCCTGTGAGGGTAGATGGAAGGTGGCCCTGGCTGATGGAGTTGTGAAACTGGGAAGGTGGACGTATAGCATGTAAAGGGATTGGAGGGGAACCAACAGTCGTGGAATCCCTGTGCATGATCCAGGGATCACAGCCTCGGACACTAACCCAAGGCTCTTGTGACCTTGTCCCCAAGTTTGGGTCTACCGTCAGGCCATGACCACATCTTCTACTTCTGGTTTCAGCACAGATGGGGCCTCCACCTTCTCATTCCTGCTCACACACACACACACACACACACACACACACACACACACACACACACCCCACCCCCCCTCCCCCCGCAAGCCAGGACAATCAATTATTCAGCTTCTGACTCCCAGCCTTCTCCGGTTAGTGCCTCGTAAAGCTAGGGAGATAAATCTCTCTGCCTGCATTCTTGGCACCTGACTGGGAGCAGGATACCCCTAGGGTGACAGGCCTATGACAGGCCCTGCCCCAGACCCCCTCCCAAACCCCAGAGCCTGCAAGGAGCATATCTGGCACCCTGCTGCTCCTCAGCTATTAAACCAATAATTCAGCGGAGACACTTTGAAGCAAACATGGGTTCCCACCCCCACGACAGCAAGAGGCCTACCAACCATTGCAACTGCCAGAGAGGCTGCCCCAGCAGACAGTCCTGTTACACAGGCTGACTTCCAAAGGGACAGGGAGATGCATGGGGAGATGCAGAGGGGAGCTGTGTGCACGGGGAGATGCAGAGGGGAGCTGTGTGCATGGGGAGATGCAGAGGGGAGCTGTGTGCATGGGGAGATGCAGAGGGGAGCTGTGTGCATGGGGAGATGCAGAGGGGAGCTGTCTGCATGCCCTTAGTCATCAGGTAACTGCTGAATAATACCTGGTCACCCTGTTGAAAGCACATCTTTCAAAAAACACTGATATAGGATCCAGAATGAAGCCAAGAGAGGCCACCTGCTTGCAAGGCCATTCTGATGGGACACTTACAAGCCTCCAGCAAGACATTTGTCCCCAGGAAAACTGATTCCAAGGTCTGGAAGAATCTATATTAGTTCCCCAGACTCACATGACCAGGGAAGTGTTTGTTGAGTGACTGACTGACTTCACAACCCCCTTCCAAACTCTACAGACCCTGGCATGGCTCTGGCAAGAAGTGGAAGAGAGACAAAAGGGACAAAGTTACTAGGAAGCAAAATCATAGAGACTGGGGGAAGGCAAAGGGGCGCTGAGGCCTACCCCCCAGAGGCCTGTCCTCTGAGGAGTGATGCCTGTTCCTGCAGTGTCTCCTGCTTCAGCCTCGACGGACACAAGATGAGCTCAGCTGACCCGACTCCCAGCCCCCTCCTGCCTCCCACTCTGCTAACCTCTGCAGGGCGAGGGCGAGGTCCCAGCAATTACCATTACTAAGTTGAGGGACATCATCCTTGGTCCAAGTCTAGTGTTAATTGAGGCCGATCCTGTCTCTACTTGTCAACTAATCTGGCTGCAGCCACCCTTCCGACAACTCGGTCCTGCTGCTTGCCTGATGCAAGCTCCCAAGCTGCCCCTATTCTGACTGGCAGCTCACCCAGCTCTCAGACCCTGCTGGGAGCCTATGCCTTCCAGCACCTTCCCTGGGACTTTGACTGCCCTGGTGATACACAGGCTCACCTTCTGGGAGTGTCTATTCCAGCTGCTGGCGAGGCTCTCCCTCCCCAGACTCCCTGTGCACGTAGCCCTGTCTTTCCTACTTCTAGGCCTCTGATTCTATTGTACCGCCAAACAACCATTCAGTGCTGGTGTCTGAGCCAAGGCCCAGTAGACACAGGACTGTGTCCCGGCTCTACAGTTCATTCTTCCTAATGACAGGCCAAGGGGGAATCATGGGGTTTGCAGCCAAAACACAAGGCTAGTCAATCATTAAGAGCTCTGTGCTATGCCACAGGCATGGTGACTTTCAACAAGTCACCAGATAGGAGTGTCTTAGGGTGGAGTTGTTCAGGAACAGTGATCCATAAACAAAACTCTTGGGGGAGGATATCCAAAAGACACCCCCAGGTGACTGTCTCTTTGTGTCCTGACATACTCTGTCACTGGGGCCCAGGCTGTTAAGTCTGGCTGGCTCTAGAACCACATACTCCTCCAAGTTAAGAGGAAACGGTATAACATATCAAAAGAAATTGAAAGGTTAATTTACTTAAAGTTTTGGCCAAAAGTAGGGAGACAGAAACTTTAACTCTGTCCCCAACTTACCCATAGCTGTATCACAACACACAGAGGACTGACACAGAAGGCAGGCTGTCTTTGTTCCAGAATCAGATCTAGCTCTGGTCCTTCCTGCTTCCCACACAGAGTTTCCTGGGGGAATCCTGACTCACGCTACCTGACTTCCTTACTAACGTCCTCACCCACTTTCTCCACTGCCTGAAGTGAAACTACTGAGAGATGGCAGGCCTGTCACAATTTTGCTAATATTCCCCTGCACTACAGGTCTTCCCTCCCTTCTCCCTCACTCCCTCCCTCCCCCTCCCTCCCTCCTCCGTCCCTCCCTCCCTTTCTGCAGGATCTCATGTTTTCCAGACTGGCCCTGAACTTGCTGTGGAATCAAGAATGGCCTTGAACTTCCTGTTCACGAACGCTGGAATTACAGACGTCTGTTGCCACGCCTGTTTTGTGCAGCTCTGAGGGTAGAACCCAGAGCTCTGTGTGTGCCAGGCAAACACTGTGCCAGCTGAGCTGTGCAGCCCTGGGCATGTTTCTCTGATAGTGACAAAGAGCGGATGACGGTACGTTGAGGGTGGAGGAGGGGTGGCAAGAGAAGCTGTTAATTCTAGAACATTCTCAGAGTGATGGCTGGTGTTTGACTGGGGTGCCGTGAAGGCTGTTCTTAGGAAGCACATTGTCCAGTGCTCTGGACAACAGAGGTAGGGTGCTAGTGAGGGAGGGGGGTGGTAGAACTGGGCGGGGCGTCCGTAGGGTCCTATCTGTCTCCTTCATCCAGAGCTGCCATAACCCTCATGGAAACGAGGATAAAACCTCTGTAATCACTGAGGAGGGCTGGGGTCACTCTTTGGGACAGGAGCCCAAATAACTGTGCTGAAGCGGCAGGGCATGGACACACTCAGTCAGGCCGTCCTGCGAGGCAAGAGCCCAGGGCATCCTTTAGAGCAGTTTGGAGCTCACTGTGTGGGCTGCAGGTGAGACGGAGATGACAGAAAATAACCTTACCATTGAAAGGAACAGGAAGAAAAAAAGGAGGAAAATAGATACGGAATCCCAGTGGGAAAGAACTTTCTAAGAAAAAAAGCCAAGATGAGCACACTTTGTGTGAAAGCTAAACTCTCAGCACCAAAGGAAACATCAAGGTAAAGGGTGAGCAGCATGCCGGGTAAATGTTTGACACTGACATGACGGAGAATTAATACCATTGCCACAGTGTGAGTTATGCTGATGCAGAAATACTGAGAAGATGTGCATGCACTGCAGAAGCAAAGCATGTGGCCTGGGTACACACAGAGATACTCATGCACATGTGCACATGCATGCACACACGCTCTCAAACACATGCACACACGCTCTCACACACACACACATGCACACACGCTCTTACACACATGCACACACGCTCTCACACACATATGCACACATGCTCTCACACACACATGCACACACGCTCTCACACACACATGCACACACGCTCTCACACACATATGCACACATGCTCTCACACACACATGCACACACGCTCTCACACACACATGCACACATGCACTCTCACACACATATGCACACATGCTCTCACACACACATGCACACATGCACTCTCACACACATGCACACATGCACTCTCACACACATGCACACATGCTCTCACACACACATGCACACATGCACTCTCACACACATGAGCACATGCACTCTCACACACATGCACACATGCACTCTCACACACATGCACACATGCACTCTCACACACATGCACACATGCTCTCACACACACATGCACACATGCACTCTCACACATATGCACACATGCTCTCACACACACATGCACACATGCTCTCATACACACATGCACACACGCACTCTCACATACATGCACACATGCTCTCTCACACACATGAACACACGCACTCTCACACATATGGACACATGCTCTCACACACACATGTACACGTGCTCTCACACACACATGTACACATGCTCTCACATGCACACACGCTCTCACACACGCACACACATACACATATACACACATACCCATTCTCACATGCTCACACACACACATACACACATGCTCTTTCTCTCTCTCACACACACACACCCATGCGCACATGCTCACACACACACATACACACATGCTCTCTCTCTTCGCACACACATGTACACATAGTCGCTCGCTCTCTCTCTCTTTCTCTCTCTCTCTCTCACACACACACACACACACACACAAGCAACATTCTGGTCCCTCTGTCTGTGTGTCAGTATCCTCTCTTGTTCTGAGGTTCCAGTCAGCTTGTAAACTGATAGAGGCTGTCAGCCACCCTTCGTCCTAGGAACCGCCTTTCCTGGCTTGTGCTGATTGAACGTGTGCAGAGAGCCAGATCAGGACTCATGGGCCGTAGCAGCCTCAGTGCTAGGAAAGTCAGTGCAGAAAACAGCACCTAAAAAACATTCTCGAGCCGGGCAGTGGTGGCGCACACCTGTAATCCCAGCACTCGGGAGGCAGAGGCAGGCGGATTTCTGAGTTCGAGGCCAGCCTGGTCTACAGAGTGAGTTCCAGGACAGCCAGGACGATACAGAGAAACCCTGTCTCAGTAAAACCAAAACCAAAACCAAAAATAAAATAGAATAAAATAAAATAAAATACATGGTGAGACTGGCAAGATGGCTCAGTGGTTAAGAGCACTGGCTGCTCTTCCAGAGGACGCAGGTTTAATGCCAAGCACCCACATGGCAGCTCAAAGCTGCCGATAACGTCAGTTCAGGGGATCTGACACCTCACACAGACACGTGTGCAGGCGAAACACCAGTGCACAGAAAATACAAATAAATCAGTATTTATATATGCGCCCAGATAATGCCCATAAGCCCTGGGATAGCATCTGCCAGGCCTCTTCTCTGCTAACTCCCTGGCACCCTAGATAGTGACAGATCCCACATATATGATCCTATATATATGTGTGTGTGTGTGTGTGTGTGTGTGTGTGTGTATGTACATGGAATGTAGATGCAAGAATGAGATTCTGAGGAATATCCTGGCCAAAATCAAACACCAACGCCAGGATCTTCTGCATGTGGAATAACCACTATGGATTTCCCAGGCTCTGGTCATCTGGGACTGGAAGGACAACCCTGTTCCTGGGTGGGGTGAGAAGCTCTAAACCGGAGGAAAGTCAAATGGATGAGGCTAGGAGGTGAAGGAGTGGATGGGCAGACACATGAGTCCACAGGTGGGTGGGTGGAAGAGTGGGCGGACAACTAATAGGTGGATGATAAGTGAATGAGTACATAGAAAGAGAGACAATCGGGGATAAGGTGACGGTTAATCAGATGGACTGTACGGATGCACACCTGGGTAGATGCATGCCTCGGCGATGCACACCTGGGTGGATGCACACCTGGGTAGATGCATGCCTCGGCGATGCACACCTGGGTGGATGCACACCTGGGTGGATGCACACCTGGGTGGATGCACACCTGGGTGAATGCACGCCTGGGTGGATGCACACCTGGGTATATGTACACCTGGGTGGATGCACACCTGGGTGGATGTACACCTGGGTGGATGCACACCTGGGTGGATGCACACCTGGGTGGATGCACACCTGGGTATATGTACACCTGGGTGGATGCACACCTGGGTGGATGCACGCCTGGGTGGATGCACACCTGGATGGATGCACACCTGGGTGGATGCACGCCTGGGTGGATGCACACACACCTGGATGGATGCACACCTCGGTGGATGCATACCTGAGTGGATGGATGCATGCACGCATGGATGATTGGATAGGTTGGCGGGTGAATGGACAGTTGAGAGATAGTTGGATAGACGGGGGATAGGCGAAGGTCTCGGGTGCGCAAGAGTTAGCCATTGACTCCTTCTTAGCCTGTCCCTTTCTCCTTCCCTCCAGGAGCTACACTGGGCCATTCTCTCAGCTACTTTCTCTGCTGCAGGCATCTTTTGACCAGCCTCTCACCCTGGGTCCCACACAGCTCCCTCCCCCTTCCCTGTCCTTGGGCTGTTCTATATGCTGGAGTACCAACCCCACACAGCCGCCATAAATCCTCGCCTTGTCCTACAACCGATCAATCTCCAATCGGCTCCAAAGCCCCGAATGTCCGTAGTTCAATCTGGCCATGGGAGCCACAGCCACAGCTGGCTCTGAATGCTGCTGGCTTCATATATTGAACCTGAAGCATCGGATTACATGTTTGTTCAATAGCAATAAACTCCCAAAGTTTTATAGGGTCATAAAACTGCTGCCCGGGCTCCCACTTACGTGGTGTGTAATGTACACAGACCGGTTTCCCTGCTAATGGGGCAGTGCTAGTGATTTGGGGCTATTAGTTGGAAACAGTACATCTGCATTCACCGAATTCTCATAAATAAAGTGGCTCCACCAGAGCAGACCACACAAGGCTCAGTCCTGATGCTCAAGGGCAGGAAGCATGGCCGAGTGTGCCAGAGCCGTGAGAGGCAATTATAAACAAGGAGGTGGGGCGACGATGGAGGGGAGCCGGGTACAGCACACCCACCATCCACAGGGGCTGCCTGCAGCCCGCCACACTCATCCACCCCTGAGGAAGTAGTCGTGGGTGGCGTCCTCTCAAGGCCTCCCTTGCCCTCTGGGGAGGATGGTTACAGGTGGGAGGGGAACTTGGAAGGGTGAGGCAGGCAGAAGAAACAGACGGATATGGACAGAGAGATGAAGACAACGACAGGAGTGTATCCCCCAAGGCAGTGGGGTGATGAAGGTAGCGGGGTTCCTAAGATGAGCTAGCTCAGAGGACAGTCAGGGGGATCTTGAGCAAGGCAACGCAGCCGCCTGCTGGTATGTGCTCGGGGTACTGACCTTCTGTGGAGCCAGGACCAGAGTGAAGAGCTGTTGGATTAGGGGTGAGAGAGTTGTGATCTCAAAGGACCAGGAGCCAAAACAGGGCCCCAAGAGAAGCGGTCCTATTAGGTTGATCTGCACTGGCTTGGACCCAAGGCCACCAGAAGAAAACCTACCCAGGTCCTCACGCCTAGACAGTAGCAGAGACAGACATAGCTGGGAGCCAAGCGCACGCCAAGCCCAGGCAGGCAGAAGAACATGCGCCCAGATAATGCCCATAAGCCCTGGGGTAGCATCTGCCAGGCCTCTTCTCCGCTAACTCCCTGGCACCCTAGATAGTGACAGATCCCACGTCAGCCTCTGCCCGGATCTTCTTAACACTAGAGCTGGGCACGTGTGTGACTTTGCCCTGATCCTTGTAACTTTGCTATCGACCCAGATCCTTAGAAACACATCGATTTTCCTGAATAAATCAATATTTATTGCGGCTTCAAGGCCTAGGGCCTGAGGAGGGCCTACAGGCTGATAAATGGAGGCAGCATGCTACAAGATTCATCCGACCGCTTCCTGACTCACTGTGCTCCAGCCTCGGGGCCTCCAGACTGCAGCCCACCAGAAACAAACTCCCCAGTGATAGTCTGCCAAATACAGACACAGAGCCAAGATGGTGCAGGGAAGGTGATAACCCCTGGGCTGGGCTATCTCCTTTAGCCTTGGACAGCCTGCTGTCCTGCTTGAGAGAAACTGATCTGCATGGTGGACTTGTTTAGTAATGAGAAGAGGAAGTCTCTGAGGACAGAAAATCTTCTGGGCTATTTTCTCCAGCTGCCTCCTCCCTCTCCTTTCTGAATTCCATTCACAATGAAAATACCAAGGGAGTTGGGAGGTGTGAAGAGGGAGGCAACAGAACAGTTATTAGGTAGGTTCTTGCATTAGGTAGGCCCTGTGTTACAAAGGCTCTGTGTTAGATACTCCCATGTGTTAGGTATGCTCTGAGTTAGGTAGGCCTGTGTGTTAGGTAGGGTCTGTATTAGGTAGGTCTGTGTTAGGTAGACCCTGTGTTAGGTAGGCCTGTGTGTTAGGTAGGGTTTATGTTAGGTAGACCCTGTGTTAGGTAGGCCCGTGTGTTAGGTAGACCCTGTGTTAGGTAGACCCTGTTAGGTAGGCCTGTGTGTTAGGTAGGGTCTGTGTTAGGTAGGCCTGTGTGTTAGGTAGGGTCTGTGTTAGGTAGGCCTGTGTGTTAGGTAGGGTCTGTGTTAGTTAGGCCTGTGTGTTAGGTAGGGTCTGTGTGTTAGGTAGGGTCTGTGTTAGGTAGGCCTGTGTGTTAGGTAGGGTCTGTGTTAGGTAGACCCTGTGTTAGGTAGACCCTGTGTTAGGTAGGCCTGTGTGTTAGGTAGGGTCTGTGTTAGGTAGGCCTGTGTGTTAGGTAGACCCTGTGTTAGGTAGGCCTGTGTGTTAGGTAGGCCTGCGTGTTAGGTAGGCCTGTGTGTTAGGTAGGCCTGCGTGTTAGGTAGGCCTGCGTGTTAGGTAGGCCTGTGTGTTAGGTAGGCCTGTGTGTTAGGTAGGCCTGTGTGTTAGGTAGGCCTGTGTGTTAGGTAGGCCTGTGTGTTAGGTAGGCCTGTGTGTTAGGTAGGCCTGTGTGTTAGGTAGACCCTGTGTTAGGTAGGATCATGTATTAGTTGCTTTTCTCTTTGCTCTGATAAAATTATCTGACCAAGTCTGGCAGTGGTGGTTCATGCCTTTATTCCCTGATCTTTGGAGGCAGAGACAGGTGTATCTTCTAAAAAGAGGCCAGCCTAGACTACAGATGGAGTTCCAAGATAGCCAAAGCTACCCAGGGAACCCTCTTTCTGGAAAAACAAAACAAAACATTACCTGATTAGAGAAACTGTGAAAGAAGAGTTTATTTTAGCCAGGCGGTGGTGGCACGTGCCTGTATCCCAGCACTCTGGAGGCAGAGGCAGGCAGATTTCTGAGTTCAAGGCCAGCCTGGTCTACAGAGTGAGTTCCAGGACAGCCAGGGCTATACAGAGAAACCCTGTCTCAAAAAAACCAAATCCAAAAAAAAACAAAGAAAAAAAGGGGGGGTGGCTCACAGTTTTGAGAGCATAATCTATCATGGTGGAAAGGCATGGTGGCTGGAGGATACGGTAACTGACTGGTAATGGGGTTTGGGTCTTAGGAATCAGGAAGCAGAAAGAAATGGACACCCCAGCTCCTGCTCCTCATAATCACAGTGAGTATTCCCTCATTTGTTGCCCAGAAGTTGTCTCCTAGATGTTAAGTTGACAGTGGCTGTGGTGGTTTGAATATGCTTGGCCCACAGGAAGCAGCACTATTATGGGGTGTAGCCTTGTTAGAGTAGGTGTGACCTTTGTCTTAGTTCGGGTTTTACTGCTGTGAACAGACACTATGACTAAGACAATTCTATCAGGGACAACATTTAATTGGGTCTGGCTTACAGTTTTAGAGGTTCAGTCCATTTTCATCATAGCAGGAAGCGTGGCAGCCTGCTAGTCAGACATGGTGCTGGAGAAGGAGCTGAGAGTTCTACATCTTGATCAGAAAGCTGCTAGGAGAAGATTGACTTCCAGACAGTTAGAAGGAGTGTCTCAAAGCCCACGCCCACAGTGACACACTTCCTCCAACAAGGCCTCACCTACTCCAACAAGGAGTGCCATTCCCGGGGCCAAGCATACACAAACCACAACCTTGTTGGAGGAGTTGGGGGTGGGCTTTGAGAGCCTATGCACAAGCTCCACCCAGGGCAGAAGGGTCCCCTCCTGGCTACCTTGATCCAGGATCAAAATGTAGAACTCTCACCTCCTCCAGCCCGTCTGCCTGCACGCTGCCATGCTTCCTGCCATGATGATAATGGACTGAACCTCCTAACTGAAAGCCAGCCCAATGAAATGTTGTCCTTATAAGAGTTGCCTTGGTCACAGTGTCTCTCCACAGCAATAAAACCGTAAGTCACAGTCCTTTCTAACTTCCTGTCCACTCAAGCACCAGACAGTCACTTGTCTGTCAGAGCTCCCTTCAGGGACAATCTGTGAATGTCCTCGGCAAGCGCGCAAAATCCACCCCAGAAGCTCCTGTGCCCTCCCTGGCAGAGGGAAACCCTTTACCCTTCAAGCTCTGTGAGGGTGACATGGAGAGTGGTCAGGAAAAAAGGGTGGATCCTCCAGCCATGAGATGTTGTAGACTGAACAGGGTGTGGGCAGGGCTCTCTGACTGAGAACGTTTTCCTGTGGTGGTTTGAATATGTTTGGCCCCTGAGGAGGGCATTAGTAAGTGTGGCCTTGTTAGAATGGGTGTGGCCTTGTTGGAGGAAGTCTGTTTCTGTGTAGGTGAGCTTTGAGGGTTCTGTGCTCAGGCCCTGCCTAGTGCAGAAGACACAGTCTCTTTTGGCTGCAGTCAAATCAAATGACCCTCAGCTCCTTCTCCAGCTCCATGTCTTCCTGGATGCTGCCGTGCTTCCTGCCATGATGATAATGGACTGACCTTCTGAAACTGTCACTGCTGCTTCCATCTAAAAGAACAGAGTCTGGGTCTTGGGCATAAGTCATCTCAGAGCCTTAGAGGAGGTTGAGGATACAGAACACAGGAGTCCAGAGAAGAATTTTCAAGATCAAGAACCCACTATGACCCTGACCCTGACTCCAGCCTCCCTGCAGCACTTTGGGGGCCTCTCTGGAAGATTCAGGAAGTAGAACTCCTTGTTAGACAGAGCTCCCGGGTAGAGAAGAGGAGTCTGATTTCCTGGCTGGTGGCATCCATACGCTTCTGGAAAGGCCCCTGTTTGCTGGGGTGGGAGGTAGCTGGGCCTCCATCTCAGCCAACTCCAGAGGTTCTGCCACCAGGATCAGCCATGCATCCTGAGCTTGGGGTCTCAGGCCTGTCCCTGTCATACACGTGCATGACAGACCCAGTCCCTAGGTTCACACAGCACAGAGTGGAATAGCCAGGGACAAGGCCTTGGGTGCCATTGGAAGAAGCAGCGGCCATGGCGCCAGCATGACCTCCTCAGCACCTGCCAACAGAGGAGCAGCAGTGACCGCTCAAGGCTCTGTGGCAGGGCATCCGGTCCTGTCTCCACTGTCCATGCGAATGGACAGCACTGGGCCTGCCTCGGGGTAGGGAAGGCAGGCAGGAGTACGCTGAGCCTCAATTCAAGCCCACATAGAGCCCTGACACGAGAAAAAGCCCAGGCTAGATGGGCCACTGCCATGGAGGTCCTGGTTGCCTACCCCCCAACTTCTTCCTTCCTCACCCCTTCCACACCATGCCTACCACGGCTGGGCAAAGACCCCTGTTCTGCCCCTCCCTGCCTCTGCCCACCCAACCCACCTCACTGCTGTTTACTGGAGGGGTTTCAAATGGATTTTCACTTAAGTGATTACAGTTTGAAAAGAAATCTTACAGTAGCACTGAAAATGGAAGACAAGCACGGAGGGTGGCAAATAGGAGGGGCTACACACACAGGACAAAAACAAAACATGCTGTGAGAGCCCAGAGAGGCCATGGCCAGCAGCCTGGGTCCACTCAGGCCAGTCACCTCAGTGACACAGGACCTCAGTCAGACCCTGGGGTGCTGGGGACACTGGATTCTGGCTCTAGTCACACCTTGATTCCAGATGTGACCAGAGTCCTAAACATACCTTGAGTCTGGATCCTAGATATACCTCGATTCTGGGTTCAGTCACATCCTCAATCCTAGGAGTTATGGGTCCTGTTCAAATTTGTTTTCTGAGCCTTATTCTCACCTTGTTCTCTGGGTCCAGTCACAGCATTAATTCAAGATGCTACTCAGATCTGGGACCTGAGCCCTAGTTAGACCTCCATTCCAGATGGACACCTGACATTTTCGATCACAGTTACATCTGGTTTCTGAGTCATGTGGTCATTTCTAGTTTCTGGGTCTACCTGGATTTTGGGTGTTTTTCCCAAGTTGATACTGGGAGCCACTGGGCTATACCTGGATTTTACCGTGGCTACATTTTGGAGGAAGAGGAGGAGGTGGAGGAGGAGGAGAACCTGCCTCAAAGTTTCATTTACAAGGACAGCACCTTACTCAACACTGAGAACATCTTTGCTGTGCTCGGGGCAGCATTACAGAAGTGAGGGCTGTTATGTGTGGACGTGAAATAACTGAATCTTGACCTCAGTTCAGATGTGTCATGAACTCCCACAGGCCCCAGCTGCTGCTCGTTGAAGCCCACGCCCAGTTCCACTGAGAACTGGAGGAAATGCAAGGTCCTGTCACACCAGTCTTAGACCCTAGCTGTACTTCTTAGTGCTTGTCACACTGAGTTCTGGGCTCTTTTCTGGGGACAGAGACCCCCACCCACACTGTCTACTGTGGCCTCAGGGTCCCAGGCAGCCTGTCCTGGAGCAGCCCAGGAGAAAGAGACAGCTTAGCTTAGCACCACTCACCCATGTTACCTGCCTATCTCTTAGGCTCACCGACACACCGACACACCATAAACACTGAAAGGCTTCTTTAGAGCAGGCTTTGCTGGTGATTTCTTCCAGATGGACCTATAGGGGCCTCGTCCATCCACATCAGTGAGCAGACCTCAATCCCAGCGTCACTTCAATAGCAAGATGACTCCCACCCAAATGACAGCTGGCAGTTTTCCTGCTGTTTTCAGCAAAGCCATAGGACATCCAGCCTACCCACTGGCCTGAGCAGGAGAGAGAGAGTCCACATGACTCAGCCTGTAAACAGCACAGGCCTTATCCGTGCCTGGTTGATGTCTCTCTATCTCAGGCTCAGCAACCAGGAGAAGGTGCTCAGGATGAAAGTTCAGACTTGCAGAAGGCCCTTCCTTAATTAAAAGACAGACTTGCCTCTCCCAGACTGATAGTTAGGCATGGTGAATGTTACTCAGGGGGTGCACACATCTCTCGGGGGTCCGTGGACATGGAAGAGCACGAACTGCAGCCAGCACTTGGTCGTTCAACCCTTCAGACATCTCTAACAAGCCATTATCCCCTGGTTCTGGAGCCTGACTGACCCAAGGGGTCCCGAGACTGGCACATGCATTGCAGCCATCAAAGGCCACACCCAGAAGCCTCCTGTAAGGACAGCATTTGTATGTGGCAGCTGTCTCCAGGCCAGGCCTGAGAGTGAGGATCTAAGTGGAAGGAAGGATAGGAGCCTCTCAAAACCTGGTGAGCTGTGGCCAGGGTGGGCTCAGACACCCTTTTCCTATCCACGGAGGCACAGCATCCGTGAGGAGGCCTCGCCACCCACCCTGCCTGGGACACGCCCTTGTCAGCTTGACTGGGTTCAGAATAACCGTGAGGGTTTTTATAAGAGGGGGCTGGCGAGATGGCTCTGGGGTTAAGACCATGATCCAGAGTCCATTACCTGCCTCCACAGGACCTCTCACCGTCACCTGTAACTCCAGTTCCAGGGGATCTGATGGCCTCTGAGGGGACCGATATACCCGTCTATGCAAGCATACACATATATACATAAAACAATAACAAACCTTTAAAAAAACAAAGAAGGCATGAATTCGGAACGGGGATGTGGGGCAGGTTTTAGGAAAAGTTGGAGCAGAGAATGAAAGTGAATAGTATCAAATATAGTTTATGCATACATGAAAGTTTCAAAGAATAAATTTTAAATGTATTTTAAAAAGTAAAGCAATGCAGGAGACAGCATTGTAGGATCTGTAAGAGCGGATCCAGAGAGTTTAGCTGGGGAGGAAGACCTGCCTCCTCGAGTCCCCACCGTGGGGAGCACGCCTCAACCTGGGAGCCACAGAAAACCATTGCTTTTTTTTAAATGATTTATTTATGTTATGTATACGAATACACTGTAGCTGTGCAGATGGTTGTGAGCCATCATGTGGTTGCTGGGATTTGAACTCAGGACCTCTGCTCACTCCAGACAAAGATTCATTTATTATTATGTGAGTACATTATTGCTGTCTTCAGACACACCAGAAGAGGACATCAGATCTACTACGGATGGTTATGAGCCACCATGTGGTTGCTGGAATTTGAACTTAGAACCTTTGGAAGAGCAGCCAGTGCTCTTAACCGCTGAGCCATCTCTCCAGCCCAAAACATTTCTTTTTTAAGTTGCTCTCCTCAGGTACTTTGTCACAGCAACTGGAAAAGCAATGCAGAAGACGCCATGTTTCCAGGAATCCAAACCAACCTTGCCCCGGGCATAGGCACCACACAGCCCTCTCTGTGTCTCCATCCCTGTTGTGTCCCTTAGAGCCGTAACCCCCGTGCCCCCACTCCCATCCCTTCACCCCCCACCACACAACCCCAAAGCCCTCACCACCATATCCCCCCAGCCCCACCTCACCCCCAAAGAGAGGAGGATCCTCCAGGGTCACAGCAGGGCTCCTGCCACACGTGTTTATCCAGCCCTGTGTGGTGACTGCTCCTGTGAGCACTCCAGAGAGCCCGGACCAACAGGGACAGAGGTGGGGAAGACTGTGTGGGGTGGAGCTGGAAAGCCCTTGCTCCTGAACTGGTGCTATAAGGACATCCAACTGCAGTTACGCAGTTGGGAGATGTTTGTCCTCACACACAGAGTCAAGGTGAGACCTAGGCACAGCAGGGTGGCAGTCCTCGGATGAATCAGGACCCCAAGTGTCTGGATTGCCGGATCCAGGGAAGGTGAGTGTCATGAAGGTCACAGAGCCCTGTGTCCAGTGGACAGGACAGGGGA
The DNA here is from genome assembly GCF_947179515.1 of Apodemus sylvaticus. Lineage (NCBI taxonomy): Eukaryota > Metazoa > Chordata > Mammalia > Rodentia > Muridae > Apodemus > Apodemus sylvaticus. Next base: position 83,151,295 of record NC_067486.1, on the reverse strand, counting down.
GCCAAAATGTGACTGCAAAAGCCAGCCCTTGCACAAGGGACAAGAATGCAGAAAAGCCACGCCCTTCACCCTGAGAGGTTGTCTCCCATCCTTTTGTGCCAGCTTCCGGCACAGATGCTCCACCAGCTTTCCTAGTTTACCATGCGCCCGCCACACAGCTCTGCTCAGGCCCAGGCAGGCCGAGACAGTACTCGCATCACACCTTCCCCTCCCACACAGTTCTCTGGAATACGGAGGCCACTGCCAGCAAGGACCCTTGGGAAATCGGCTGATGCCAATAAACCTCCCTCAGATACCGTAGAGCCCCCATTGTACCGTCGCTTTCCACATCAGCCAGTCCACCGTGGCTGTGTGGCCGAGCCCCTCGTCCGTCAGATGCGGGGCCAGCCCACTGCTGCTCTTCCTCAGCCCTCAGCGGTGTCTCCCAGCACTTGCCTGGCTCCATTGCTGGGGCTACAGCTCATCCCGCCTCACGGTCAGGAGTCGGGCACTGGCTGGGCTTGCCACCCGCCAGCCTGACATTTCCAAATAGCCTAGCAATGCTTTGTCAGCAGGCAGAACACGCACTGTCAGCAGCTCCCCGGATACCAAATGCCAGCGTGGCTACCCAGGCATGGCAGGATGAGGCCTGGGCCAGGCGTGGGTGCATGAGGCGTGGATGGGAGTCCTGGGGCTACCCTGGGGAGAACACGCTGATCTTTGCCAGCCAGCCAGCTCCAGTCTTCCCTCTCCCGTGACAGGTGTCCATCACAGCCTTGGTGGGCCTCGGCACCCAGCAACTCTCATTGTCCTGCTTCTCCCAGGTGCCTGCATGGCCTAAAAACCAAAGTCACAGCTACCCCAAGAATCCCAGCGTGGGCTTTAGAGCGCATCCCCTAGCCAGGACAGCCAGCCGGGCCTGGGAGAACAGACAACAGTCACAGGCCCAGGCAAGTCTATTGAAAGAAAATGTGGGTGGGGCCAAGCCCCTCCCACAGCTCCACAGTTCCCTGGAGGGCCTCACCCACCCGCAGGTTGGCATTCAGGGTGGGGAAGCAAAGACAGTGACTGGAAGATGAAGTGTGAATGACTCACGGGTGTCACAGCTCCTTGACTTTCAAGGAAGTTAGAATAGACTGAAGTCAGTCCTAGACTGTGGTAATTGCTCATAGCAGTGCGGGCCAATTAGCATGTGACTGAGGAAATGAAAACAAGACTTTTTTCTCCTGTTGAAATACTTCAATACAAAATGTAGGAGGCTCTGCTGCTAAATGGAGTCTGCCTGTGAGGAGGACACAGTGCGGGAGACTCACTTGGGTCCTGGTACACGTGTCCCAGGAGCATGACCGTGCCAGTACAAGACCCAGGAGGACATAAGCCTGGGAGGAGGTTCACTTTTACTCCAGCCCACATGGACGGAGCCATCCAGTCCAGTAGTTAACATATTATGCCCAGTGACATCATCAGCTAGGGCAAATGGGGAGGAGGTGAGATGGGCAGGGGCAGCTGGGGAGGGTGGGACAGGTGGGGCATCTGGGGCAGGTGGGGCAGGTGGGGCAGGAGGTGAGATGGGCGGGGTGGAGGGGGGCAGGTAGGGCAGGAGGTGAGGTGGGCTGGGGCGACTGGGGTGGCTGTGGTGGGTGGGGCAGGAGGTGAGGTGGGCGGGGTGGGTGGGGCAGGAGGTGAGGTGGGCGGGGCGGGTGGGGCAGGTATAGACTTGGAGCAGGTCCTGCAGGGAAGCTGACACCTGAGGACATGAACTGATATTGAGGAGACCTGGGTCTGCAGAGCAGGTACTGGGCTGGTGCTTCCTGCTGTGGCTGGAGTGCAGCAAGGAAGATGGAGGCTTCGTGGCCCTTTGCTCAGACAGAGTCCCCTCTTCCCCTGCTCCTATCGGGGACTCCAGCGCCTTCCGTAAGGTCTGAGCAAATGCAGAACTTCTATAAACGGCTGTTCCTGGCAATGCCCTACTTTGGATTACCTCTCCACTTAGCCGGGCCTCGTCCGCCTCTGTAGCCATTTGAAGGGCACTGGAGCTCTGGCGCTGTAGTCCCCACAGCTTGTGGGCCTGTGAAAGGCAGTCTGTGGCCTGGTTGAGCGAGGCTTACTCCGGAGACCCAGTAGAATATTCTACAAGGGATGGAACATGAGCCGTGCACCCAGATACTCAGGCTCCTGATACCGACTCCATACCCCTGACTCCTCAACTCCATAATCCTGTGGCCATGAGTCACGTACGGCCAGGCCCCTCGTGTTCTGGCTGGACTGCGCCCCCACGGTCACTTGGCTACAGCCAGGCTTTCCCTGCCCACAGTTACCTGGCAACCTATAAAGGGGGCTTCTTGACCCTCCTAGCTCTCTTGCCCCCTTCTCTCGTCCACACTGTCCCTTGTCTCTTGTCCCTCTGTTCCCCCTCTCTCCCCTCTTTCCACTAGGTCATGGCCAGCTCGCACCCCTCTATCTTTTCTTCCTCTCTTTACTTCTCTATCTCTTTTCCTTTTCCTACTTTCTTATAAAGCTTTAAAACCGCGGGCTGCCTCTTCTCAAAACCCGCCATGTAGGAGCAATGAAACAGGCCTCAGTATCTCCAGCCACCAGAAAGGAAGGACCCAGGACCTCCCCGCTTCCTCTACAGGTACACGGGGCCCACGCCAGAAGAGCCCCGCATCCTGGGCAAGGGCCTTTCCCCCTAGTGAGGCAGCCTCCCTCGGCAGGTACACGGGCTCCTGCCACCCCTGCACGGGTTCGCGGCCAGGCACCGTTCATTTTCCCTACAACAGTTGGTAGCCCCAGCATTCCCTTTGTATTTATCTCTGCCTTGTGACACCCTAGACCTGGCAGAAGCTAGCATCCTGGGCGTGTCACCTCTCCCTCTCTGCCGCTTTGCAGCATCTTTGAGCTGGTCACCATCGGCATCCCTGGATCAGTCACAACATGTATGTGGGAGGCTAAGGTACTGACCCCAACAGTTAGAACACAGGAGGCCACCTCCTTAGAGTTGAGCCCTGACAGACAAGCTGATTGGGGAAGGACCCCACTCAGCCTACCTTGTTCTCAAAGTCGGCCCTTCTTCTTGAAGGTCTTCTCAGGGCCGTGGATCCCACGCTCGCTAACAGGGCTGCCAGGTCTAACTCGGGCAGATTGGTGGCTGATTGATGGGTAATTGTTTTACCTCTGAACAACCCAAGCCCCATAATTTCAAGGCATAAATCCCAGCCTGTCGGGCTTGGCTGACATGCAATGACACCCAGAATTAAACGGAAGCATAACAATTAACAGCCCATAAAACTGTTTCTAGCGAGGGAGCACTACCAGCAGGCCCCTCCCCCTGGGGCTCCCACAGACGCCGTGTCCAGGAGGGAGGCGCTGCTCACTCTCTCATCAACAGCTCCCACTCCTAGGCTAAAATCACACCCTGGATCCAGCACAGCCCAGGCCCACATCCTGCTTAGGCGAGGCCCCTAAATAGAGATCCTTAATCCTGCCACTCCTGAGCTCCTGGTGTGACAGGCACTATGAGAGGACCCTTTATACCCCCCAACCCTCCCTAGTCCTTTGGGGGTCACTAGTGAACATATGCAGTCGCATGCAGAGCTAGGAGTCAAGAGCCAAACTCCAAGAGGCCCATGGTGTCCTACCGAGTCATTCCCAAGCACCGTCTACCCTACCCTGCCCTTACTCCCAGTGTCACCGTGCCCAAACAACCTCTCCTACTCAGCCTCACGCCAGGGTCATTAAGAGAGGCCTGCAGGTGCTCCTCGTGTCTCTGACTGCCACGTGCTTCGCCGTCAGGACCACGTGGAGGCCTACAGGGTCCAAAGCTCTTTTGGGGGATGTGCAGCCCACTCCTGCTCCTGCCCTTGACCTCCTGCCCTTGACCTCTCTAGCACCTGCCCTCAGGAGTCTCAGGCCTGGACAGCGGCCGAGCACAAAGGTTCCTCCTCCCAGATCCCTACCGGGCCGCCGGCTTGGGAGCTGCGCTAGTGAGGAAGGCCTCTGAGAGGCGAAGAAGAATGGTGATCGACCCCGGCAGCTCCTGCCTCTGACTGAAGTGCCCAGAGCCAAGGTGTCCTTGGGTTCAGCCATCCCTGTGCACTGTGGACAAGGACATAGCTGGGACCTTCCCAGGCGCCCAGCTTGAGGTCCTACAGGTGAGCCAGTATCTGCTTTTCCTCACAGCACTCTTGACCCTGCCACCAAGTGACCAAGGTGGACCAGGGCCCCTCATCACTGTGGACACCCAACCTTGACCTGTTGGTGACTCTGCAGTATCTATCTTTAAGCAGATTGCCCTCCGCTGCCTCAGCTCAGCCTGTGAGGACAAAGCTACAGGAATCTAGAGGAGCCTTGCTGGCCAGTTCCAAGGGCATCATGGTGGCACATAGGTGTCTACCGTCCCCACCGTGCACAAATAGCAGAGCCTCCCAGGCCCCCTCTCCATCCTGGAGCGTCCCAACACCACAGGAGCGAGGCTTCAACCCACAGGCACCACACCGCAGGCTCACTGCCTTGGCACAGCACCCGTGTTGAGGCTCAGCCTGGCAAACACCTCGTCCCCGTGTTGAGAGCAGTACACAGCGGCTGCCTAGCTTTCTCGGCACTCAGCTCTGTTGTGAAACTCTGTAATTGCGATTTTTGCTTTTCTACTAACAGTGTTGCTAGAATCCTGCTCCAGAATGTTCTGAGCCCTCTCAGGAGGAGTACTGCCATAGGGTGCGGGGCAGACATGAGACTCCCCAGGACCTCTCTCCTGGGGTAATTCAGGGAGTCTCTGAGAGCAGGCCATCAGGAAGAAGCAGGGGCAGGTGCTGAAAGACTGGGAGGAAGAGCAGGCGTGGAGGGCGGGGCCGGAAGTACTGCCTCTCAGCAGGGGACACACTGCAGATGAGTGGGAGGGAGGTCCAATGGCCAGACGGTGTCACGGGAACTTCTGGGGAGAACCTGCATGCTCGGGGTGCATGCCCAGTGTGGGGTTCTGCACACCTGGAAAGCACACCTGGAGAGGCCATGTGCCCCGCCCCAGCCTCGGGGCTCAGCCCTCTCCCTAGATGCCCTGAGAGGAGCCGAACTGCATTGGGAATTCAGGGCAGGTCCAGCCTGCGCACTGTGTTGGAGAAATGCAACACAATTAATTAGCCCCTAAAAAAAGTGCTTGAAGTGTTTATTGCAGGACGGCGCTCCTGGTTTTATAAGCAGATGGGGAAATAAAGCGGTGGGGATGACAAGCCAGGAACAGCTGCACAGGGACCCGGAACCTAATTCATAATTCAGCAGACTAATCAGAGAACATCTTCTGCGAGCACCGTAATGAAGGGACGTGAGGCTGCAACCGATGAGGCGCTCCCACAGTGCCCACCACACCCTCCCGCCCTCCCCTGCACAGCTAGGCCGTACCTTCTGCCCTGGGCCTGACACAGCATCTGGATCCTCTGGCCTACAGAGACCTAAGAATCACACAAGGGTCCTCTTGCAACATTGCAAACACGAGCCCATTTTTCAGGGGCAAACTGAGGAACAACAAGACTGAGCCCATGACAGTTCCTGGTGGGTACACAGACCCGCAGGAGCCCTTGGGGGGGGGGCTAGGCTAGACGGTAGCATCTTCCTTGTACCTCCTGTGGACCGGGAAGCCTCCCTCCCTGGAGGCTGGGAGGGGGGAAGGAACAAAGTGATGCTGAGGGCCTTCCGGAGGGTACAGTGGGAGCTTCGCCACTGGGCACAGAGGGGGTCTAAATAGGCAGAGGCTGGGGACTGGAATGCAGACAGGGCAGCTCTCACGCCCTGAGCGGGAGACCTAGAATAATTGGACATAAAAATTCACATGCATTTTATGAATCTTCCAGCTCCGACAGGAGCCCAGCACTCGCAGCGGTTGCGGACTGTAAAATGTGTGGGATGAAATATTTGTGACAGCCGTAAAGTCCTTGTTTTCTCCTCGGCTGCTGTTGAAACAATGGGAGGCAGAGGGTGGGCCTCCGTCAGCCAGCCGGACCCTGTCCCGCCTCCACACTCTGTGTGTACACAGCACAGAGGCTTGGAGAGCTGCCCAGCCCCTCCCCGCTCTCTCTCAGTCAGGTCCTTGCGAAACTTGCAAGGGAGCACTCTCGGTGTGGGGTGTCCCGAGGAGGATTTCAGGGGCTCTATGGAGTCCTAGCAGCACTCACTCCTCAGCGACCTCTCTGACTCACCTCACAGGAAGGGGTCAGACTCAGAACATAAATAGAGCTTGGGCCAGACCCTGCCACAGCCTTCGTTGTGCCCAACAAGGGTCCTTCTCTCAGACACGGAGCCTCGGCACAAGGATGCCTCCTCGTAAGCTGTGAGGTGCATCCAGGAAGAGAGGAAGTACTGCTGACAACCAGGCCCAGCGCTGCCCAGGAAGGGTGGAGGGGAGCTTCTGCTATCCGTGCTGTCTGCAGGTACCAGGGACCCTGAGAGGGCACGAGGGCTGTTTATGCACAGCCTTGGCCTGTGGACTGCAGGGCCCCTCAGATCCTCTGCATAGCCTACCTCAGCCAGCCACATGGGGCTGCAGACAAAAAGCAGAAGGGACAGGCTGGACCACTCAGCACTGGACACTCGGGCAGGACAGAGAGTTCAGTGTGCTACTTGGCTGTGAAAGGGCACGTGGGACACACGGCACAGCCCCAGAGAGACAGAGCTTTAGGACAGCTGGGACCTATCATCTTGATCCTGATCAAGCGGCACCCATCTGCCCTCAGTGGCTGGACGGTGGGCAGAGGCACTCTGGGAGGACTCCCCCTTACACTCAGCCCTCCATGCCATCTGGCCCAAGAAGTCTCATTGGCTCATTGGAGAGTCCCATGCCCAGCCTGTGTCTTTGTAACTACAACTGCTGCACCATAGGAGCTCAGGGTGCAGTGGGCCCAAGCAGGACTTTAGGGCCTTGGCCTCCTCCAGGGTAGGGATGCAGCAGACCCTTGCCCCCTACAAATGTCAAGCCAAGTTGCATTCTGAAGCATCTGGAGGTCCCGGGATCCATTACCTTCTCCTAAGACAGGTATTAGGTTGTTGTGACTGGACAGAACACTGGGGTAGAAGGGGGCCAAGGGGGGGGGGGGCAAAGAGAGAGGCATAAGCAAACAGGGGAAAACAGGGCCCAGTGGTTTAATAATGAGGCTTGCCCGCCCTGGGTCTGTGCCCACCCCAGCTCTGAGGTTCCAGTACAGACAGGCTAGCCTGGGCCCACAGCAAGCACTATCCTGAAATAGTCTCTGCCTAGGGCTCTCCTGCCTGGAGGGTGGGCACCCCATGAGGAAAGCCAAGTCAGGGGCTGAACACCTGCCAGAGCAAAGGGGGGGTCTTTGCAGGTGGGCAGCCCTTGCTACCCACCCCAAGGGACTGGCTCAGGACTCTGGGTCACAGACCAACCAGAACCACCTCTTGACTGGGCTCCTAAGGTCCAGAAGGGGCAAGCTAATCTCTGGCCACCATGCCTAGTGGGATGATCTGGCCCCAAGCCCAGCCAGCTCCCTGCACACACCCCAACCTGGAGCTGCTGACTGATGAAGGACCAGGAGTTCATACGATGCCTCCTGTGCTTGCTGTCACCCAAGGGTCCTCTCCCAGCCTCTGCAGCAAGTGGAGAGCTGCTTCTAGCCTCATAGTCCCCCAAGGGAAGGCACCAGGCAGCTCTCTTCTGGACTGGAGGGCCTTTCTTGCTTGTCTCTAATTTCTCCAATTTCAAGCTTTTCCGAAGGCAGTGGGTTTCTCGTGGAATCAGAACGGTCAGCACCAGCAAGGGCCGCCAGGTGGAGGCCCAGGAGCCAAGGGGCCTTGCAGGCCCACAGTCCCCAGCTACCAGTCTGCCGAGGGCCCCCAGGGGGGGGCCCTGTGTCCTTATGCAGCCACACTTGGGCTGTGCCATCCCCCGGGTGCATTTGTGTCCCTCCTTGGGGATGTGACAAGATCATTCCACTGCTGCTGCGACGGTTGCATTAACTTGTATCTAATGGGACGTTCAGCTATTGGGCATGGCGCAACTGCAGTTTAATTAGGCACTGGAAAGCAGTACATTAATTAAAATAGCAAAAGACTCAGCACAATGCAGACCTACCTGGAAGGAGAGCTGAGCTTAGGAGCAGAGGGGAGGCCCTGGGCATCCCCACCCCCTCTGCCCTGTTATCCTGGGGGTCTGTGTCAGCGCTGCGGCTACCAAAGGCTTCTGCAGCCCCCAGGGGGGACAAAGCCCTCCATGTTCTCTTCACCTCCCTACACAGAGAAAGCTGTCCCTGGGGAACACAAGGGCCCAGGAACAGCTGGAGACTGCAGTGAAGGGCAAATGTCACAGGAAATAAGACAAGGAAGGCCTCAAAGCCAGAAGTGCCCAATGGGCCTTGCAGGGAAGGATCCCTGTTCCCATCTATCTTTGCACCTGGCTCTCGTAGACCCACTGAGCTCTTGGCCCTCCTTGATAATGAGCATGAAAGTTCACCCCAGGTTCTAGTATTTTTGTTGCATTCAGGAGAAAGGCCTTAAGTGGCTTTAAGAACAAGAGAGGCGGCCTAGGACAGGCGCTACACTCTGCCGTTCCTCAACTATGATGCCCTTCCTCCCCGCTGTGCCACCGCTGCTGCTGCTGAAGTGCCACTGAGCCTTGCACCATAGCCCTTTCTGCTCCCCAGCTCCATGCCCCCCAGAACAGTCCTGACCTCAGTTATCACAGCTCAGCAGCAACAGACTGAGGAGGGAGTCGCGGCCTCCTAGCCGGCTCTCAGCTGGCCTTGGGGTCTATCTGCAGCCATCATTCTGTCCACCTACTCCTGCCTTCTCATGCTGCTCTTAGGAGCCTTGATGGTCCCTGATTCCATAAGCGGGCAGCTCTGCCTCATGCCCAAGTGTCCCTTTCCCCACAGCTGGAGGGCTCAGTTAATGACCTGGAGGAGAAGGTTGTTAGCCAAAATGTGTTATTAATGAGGAGGTCTAACTAGGCAGGCCGCTAAATCACTTAGCCTCACCAGATCCCTGGGGAAGAGTGTGGGGAGGCGTCGGGACTCTGGAGGGACTGCTGGGATGAAGGCTGGGGCTGGCCTCAGGGCTGCAGGAGCCTCATTCAGCAGTGATGTGGTGGTTCTGAGGGAGCAGCCACCTAACTGGCCGAGTTTAGGACCCTTGGTAACTAAGGTCTCAGTACCCATGACGGTGGTTCCTCTCACTTTACAGGCAAGTCAGATCCCCCTGCCTGAACCTCGCCTCCCCAGCTCCATGCCCCCAAGCACTGTCCTGACTTCAATCTAGATGGCCCAACCTAGAACAAGAGCTAGGACAAGGTCTCTTCCCAGTTTCTGGGTGGGGGATACCCCAGGTCCCCAGCAGATGGCAGAGGATCATCTGGCCTGTGGATGGAAAGATGAAGAGTGGAACCACTGTACCACCCACAGGGTCAGAGCCAAGGACACTGGGCACTGTAGGAGAAGGAAGTCAGGCTCCACAGAGCCTGCACCGCTTCCACCACCTCCGAGCCCTAGACCCTGGAACTGAGCCATTGCTGATGAGGAAATGCTGGCTAAAGCGATTCCTGAGGAGGCTGCCAGGGCCTGGATGTGTGTGAGGCAAGAGGACCGGGAGCTGCTAGGGCTGATCTTCAACCCTGGGTAGCTCCGACCTCTCAGGCCTGTTTACCCATCCACGTGCAACCTTATGTGTGGCCGAGGAAAAGAAAGAACTGGTGTTCCACCCAGATGGTGAGCGCGGGCCAGGCTTCCACCGTACTGGCTTGGTTGTGGAAACTATCTGCGCTAGAAGACAGCACCACCACCCAGGCCCACTGTTTCTCCAGCGATGTCTTTTCTGCTTTGAAAAACTTTAAACCCTCAAAAAATAGGACTGCGGGGGCAGCTTAGCACCCTCTCCTCATACCCTGGTGTGCCCATCACGCAGTTCCAGGGTCACCGCCCCATAGCTACCATTGCTACAGCAGCGATGGCCTCTGAGCTAGAGAGGAGGCGATTATAGACCTGATTATTGGCATCAGGGGCTGTTTCCTGATGAACCTTCACAGTAGGAGTGATGGCTAGAACAGGGCCTATCTGTGTCCTCCCTGGTGATGGAGACACAGAGGGCTCCCTTCCCAGGGGACAGTCTCTTCTTTGAAATTGGAATGAGCTTCTAGGTCTACCTCTTGGTTTCTGCCCCACCTGTGACTACCCCAGTTGTCATCACTGCTGTGTTGGGACTGTGCCATGGCCTCTTGGACATCCTGCTCGCTCTTTACATGAATATTGGTGGAGCCATCTTGAGTTAGATCCCGGGAGGACTGAAGAGCTGACCCTTGGTGGTCCAGAAGCCTTGCACCATTCACCTTCTCCCCCGAGGCATCATGGGTAAGCACCCAGTGTCGCTGGAGTATAAAGTCTGGCCCCTTAATGCCCATGTCCAGAGCTAGCCGGTTGATTCTGGATTCATAGCACTGCCAGCTGCTGACAGTGGTTCTCAGTCCTCTTGGAAGTCTGGTGACTCGGGATGGCCCTGCTCAGAGTCCAGTGGGGAGGGGACGGAAGGGACTGACGTCACAGCAATGTCTGACCAGCCAGGGCAGGAGAGACCCTCCTGCATGAGAGGCTTCATCTCCCCAGACTCTATTCCTATGTGGGCTCCCAGAACACTCCAAGTCACTGTCCAGGCTAGCAGAATCGGCAGAGACAGGTACAGGGTGAGAACCCTCTCACCGGAGCCGCCCCCTCCCCTAGCAGGTGAAGACTTCCTGTGAATCAATGCACAGGCGACAACTCATAGGACCAGGGCAACACTGAGCAAGTGCTGGCAGAGTGGCCCTGGGACAGCTCCCAGAGCACGGCAGGAACTAGAAGGGCTGTGCCAGTGTGAGGACCAGGCAGCAGCCACGAATCTCTGAAGATGCACCAGTCTGTTAGCCCGAGACAAGATGCCAATGGCCACATGCAGCCGAGAAAGACAAGGAAGGAAAGAAACAGCCTCCACCATGCCGCTCAGAACTAACTTTCTGGGCACAGGCGTGCTATCTGGCCCTCCAGGTGGGAAGCCCAGCTCACCCTGGCTTACAGCCTAGAAGTGAATGTGGCCAGGAAGCCGACTCACCACACGGCAGTAGCAAGGTGACGCGCTGCTCGGAGCATTAGCATTGATAGGTATTCATTTAACTTTCTCTTTATTATAATTACTTAGAAAACTATTAAATGCAGTTATTAATCATTGAGTAATTATTATCTGCTCTTGTATTAATTATCTGGCCACTGGGAATGTCACCAAGATTTAAGATTTTTAATTGTTAATATTTCTCAAACACAAGAGAAATCTAGTGCAGCTCAGGTAAAGTAGGGTAGGGCCACCTGGCCAAGCGTCTACCTGGCTAAGTCCCCAGTTCTTGGCCCCAGCAGGGTTCTGGGGTACCTGAACCGTAGTGCCAGTCCCTTTCCTGGACCCTGAATTCTTCCACTCCCCAGCACTGTGCTGCACGCAGGGCCCTGGGCCCAGAGCAGGCCAGAGTTAGAGACAACACAATGCCCATCCCTAGACAGGTGCCATCCACAGCCCTGCTGTCCCAGCTCAACATGGGCTGCCTGGAGTCCCCAGTGTCCCCAGCAGCACAGACATGGCTTCCAGGACTGCCCATCTCTGTGTGCCCTGGCCAGGACTACAAGATTAGGACACACTGTGCCAGCAGCTTATGGGCTGGCAAACCCAGTGAGACGTCCAGCACCAAGAGAAGACATTGCTTGGTAGCTGGAGCTTACCACCACAGGAAGTCCAGCCGCTGCTCACTTTCCCCTGTGCCCCTTGAGATGACCCAGAAAGAACCCATGGCATCAGTCCACAACACACTCGGTGCCACCCACGAGTTCCCAGCCCTCTGGCCCCAGTGGTGTACTATCTGTGAGCACTGCCTAAGAGCAGAGCAAGCTCAGGCCCAGCAGCGCTCTGAGTACCGACCCTTGTGAGCTCAGCGCAGTGAAGGCTCATGGGACAGCCTGGTCCCTCCCCCACGACCCCACCCTTCTAAAGAGGCCATGGAGGTGACAAACCCAGCTGAGGGACACGAGGCAGTCAGAAAAATCAGACTGCTTTCGCCCATTCCCCACCCCACAGCTTCTTCTGCCCCAACCTGGTCAGTGACAGTAGCTGGGTCAGTGCTGCCAGGCACGGCTGCACACGCTTGTAATTCTAGACTCGGCAGTCTGAGGCAGGAGGATCGCTGCAAGTTTGAGATCAGCCTCAGCTACAGGGTAATTTATACCTGTCTCACAGGAAAAGAAAGAAGAGGAGGAGGAAGAGGGAGAAGAGGGGGAGAGGAAGGGATACCCATTAGGCTGAGGCGGAGGGGGCATGGGAATGTCTCTACGTCCATTCTTGTCCTTGTGCCCTCCTCGCTTTACCTCCTCTCACGAATGGCTCTGTTAGATGTCTGTCAACTGCAATGTCATGGAGTCTCCTTTACAGGAGCAACGGCAAGCCTCAAACCAAGTGTGGACTCGTCACCATGGACATATGATGGGAAGGAAAGGGGGTGAGGGTCACTGTGAGTTGGTGGTGGTAAAGGAAGTGGGGGTGGGGGGCGTAGGGGTGGGGATGGTGACAATCGAGGTGCACCGTGAGCGGTGGTGAATGAATTTAAGCCTAGAATTCAGGAGGCAGAGGCAGGATGATCTCTGTGAGTTCAAAGCCAGCCTGATCTACATAGTGAGTCCCAGGACAACCAGGGCTATACAGAGACACTATATCTAACAACATGGTGGTGGTGATGCAGGCAGAGATTGTGGGAATGATGACAGTGGTGACAGTGGTTGACAGTGATGACGGGTGATGCTGGTGTGACTGTGATGCCCGTGTGACTGTGATGACGGTGTGACAGTGTGACGGTGGACGGCATGGCAGTGGTGGGAAGGATGGAGGTTGCATGGTGGGGCAGGACATGTTCATGGCCACAGCCGTCATGGTAAAGATGGATTCACCAAAGACCCAGCATCCCAGACAAGCGCATCCTCTGCCTCCCAGCACGGTTCAGCCGGCCTTCTCCTGTCTGACTGGCTGCTCCGGCAGGGATCCTACATATCGTGACAGGACAGTCAGTGTATCTTGAGATCAAAAAGAACATTTAAGCAGGGCGGTGGTGGTGCACGCCTGTAATCCCAGCACTCTGGGAGGCAGAGGCAGGCGGATTTCTGAGTTCAAGGCCAGCCTGGTCTACAGAGTGAGTTCCAGGACAGCCAGGGCTATACAGAGAAACCCTGTCTCGAAAAACCAAATCCAAAAAAAAAACCCCAAAAAACAAAAAAAAAACAAAAAATAATAATAATTTTAAAAAGAACATTTAATCTTGGTTAAAAATAAATAAGTGCAATTATTGGAAAGGAGAAAGAGGGGCTGGTACTTACTTCAAGCGAACAGAAGGTAACTGCCCCAGTCCCCTCTCAGGACGCTGGCCGCCATCCTTCTCTCCCTCCTGTCAGGCTCACTGGAAGCTGGTACTCAAACTTTGCAGGGAGCCAGTAGTGATGCACACCTTTAGTCCCAGTACCCAGAGGCAGGCAGACCCGAGTGGGAGGCAGCCTGCTCTGCAAAGGGAGTTCCAAGACAGCCAGGGCTGCACAGAGAAACCCTGCCTCAAAAATCAAACAAGACAGAATCCCCTTTGCCTAGCACCCTTAGAAGAGCCTTCCCTTACACCCTTCAGAGGCATGGTACACACCCACAATGGCCTCTGTGCGGCTGTGAAGTGATAGGGACAGCAGCTGCCCTGGGTTGCGCAGGGAGAGAGGATCAGTGGCGGTAGCTGTGTCCCTGGGTCTCTGTAAAAGGACAGGCATCCAAGCCCTGGACCCCAGTCCACGTGCCTCTCTCTCCCTGCTCACCTGGAGGGGGCTTCATGTCCACATGGCCTCTGACAGTCTGACAACAAAGCCAACGGCCCTAGGAAGCAGGGTGGGGCAGGGCCTGCTCTGTAGAAGCCGCTGGCTTGAGGGAGCTGAGGCCAGAGCAGCCTGGAGACGAGGCAGGAGGACTCAAAAGAATCTGCACCCAGTCTAGCCTCAGCTTCAGACTCCAGGTCCGGCTGCAGCATGTCCAGGGCTCCGCCCTGGGTTCCCAGGGAGCCCCCGCAGCCCCTGCCGCCTGGAGCCTCCAGTGTGTCCTCCCTGGTGTGCTCTGTCAGGTTACCCTCATCCATCTCTCCCTGTGCATTCCCTCCTCTCTCCTCTCCTGACCACACTGCCCCCTCCTCTAGAGACAGCATCAAGGTCATCAAGAGATTTGGGCTCCCGTAGCTGACCCAGCCCTGACCCCTGGGTGGCACAGGCACCGCCGGCCCACTGAGTGTGATGGGCGGCTTGGAGCAGCAGTTGTAATTAGTGTGAACAGTGCTTCATTTGACAGGGAGGAAAATCCCATCTTGGAAACACACGTCGGATGCAGGTTCAATTTTCCCCAAGAGGCCATAAAACCCCTTTCCCAATCACCTGGTACTGTTGGCTGCCAGCAATGTTAATCCTGGAGATGTTATTTAGAGCTGAGACATCACTTGGGGGTGCAGAGATCAGGTCCCAGCCCCTCCCTGAGGAGCCCGGGTTGCTCCTGCAGAGGCCCCGGATGATAGATGACTGAAATTCTCCAGAGGTGGTGGGCTCACTGGCAGGTGGGGAGACTGGGAACGCAGACCGCTGAGGGATGGCCATACACGGGGTACCTTGGCCCCACTGGTCTACAGACCAGTCCTTCTGGTCCCTAATCACTAGCCTGCGCTATCCTCCCTGCAAGATTGGTACCATTTTCTAGGCTATCATTAAAAATCGTTTCCTTGATTACCGGGGTAACAATGAAAACACGTAATTGAATCTTCAAGAAATTACCATTTTTATAACTCGTGCCTAGTTCCTGAGATAAATTAAACATCTCTCTCATATTGCAAGCAGCTTCTGGCACACGAACGAGGGACTGATAGTGCCCTTTATCACTGATACAAGCTTCAGTGAGAAGACGCTGCTGCCTCCAGGGAGGCCTGGCGGCTTCTCCTGGCTAGCCCGTGTGGTGAGGCAGACGCCCGGCAGCCATGGGGTGGTTGGGCTGTGGGGTTGCTAGCTCCTCAGCTAGCCCGGTTGGGGGGAGGCTGGGGGGAGGGCAGCGGAAGGGCCATTGTAGCCCATGCTCCCTCCAAAACACAAGGCCTCTGGCCCAGAAGCTTTCTCAGGCTGGGGATGCAGGCAGAGGTGGGAGCCGCAGGTAGGAGGGGCAGTACGCTGAGGACTGGGTGTGGGCGGCGAGGAATGGAGTCAGAAAGCAGGGACCGAGAAGGCGGAAGAGGGCCACACTGAGTATAACAAGACCAGAATTTATTCTCATGCCTTCCCTTTGGTTAAAGGCAGCCAGGCCCACCAGGCCCAGAAAGCAAAGTCAGGCAGCTGAGAGGCTGCTGAGGGCGCACCCACTCAGGAGTGGCCAGGTGAACTGCGTGGAGCGGAGTGGGGAAGTGGGCGCTTAACGGATGGAGGAAGTCTGTAGGATTGTTAGGAGGGCTTGCAGCAGTGGCGGGCACTGTGTTGCAGGTAGACTCTCAGGTAGACTCTTGCTGGCTGAGGGAAGAGAGGCAAGAGGCTCCAGACTCAGGGATAGATGTCATCCGCTTGCCAGCCAGGCTTAACAGAAGCAGCTTTAAACAGGGGTGCAGAGAGGAGCCCCCCTCCCCGAGGCAAGAGAGGAGGTGAGACCACAGCATGGACAGATGATTTGCCATCTAGATGGGAGAAAGGGTGGCTTACAGAGCAGTCTCCAATCTTGCCATCTAGACAGACTCTCAAAGGCTGGAGCCACCAGGCGCTTGGCACTCTGGCTAGGAAAGGCGTGTGTCCCCCATAGAGTGGTCGAGGTCTTTAGGCAGCGCCCTCTGGTGGAAGAGGTGGGAAGTGCAATAGGGAGTTCCCAAACAGGCAGCGTTCTGAAGGGCTGATGTGCCCTCCACCCCACCCCGTCGTCCTCTCTTTTCTCTGGGCCTCATCTTGACAAAGCTCTGTCACCCAAAGGCTCACCTGGCGGTTCTGAAGGAGACTCATGGTTGGATGACAGCGTGCAGCCTGTCTGCTTCCTGTCACTGACACCATGCTGGGACAGGGAGCCATGACAGCACCACATCACAGGGTGCAAATATACTAGAGTCTGTGGGTGGCAGGGACATCCTGCTTGGATACAAAGATGGGCTTACCTTACACTCCCACTCCACCCTGACAGGGCAGAGCCCAGACTTTTGGCCCGGCCCTTTGAAGACATCGACCAAGGCCTAGTCGCCTGGGCTGGGAGGGCCAAGGCTGAAAGTCCTAATAACGGGTAGGAAAATGTCAGGCTAGGCTCTGGGCTCTGTGCTGTCTCCTCTACAAAGGCCTGTCCCCAGCCCACATGTCCGTCGCGAGGCCTTGTCAGACACAGCTTTGAGCACTATGCGCTCACTCCAGCAGGGCCTCCGGGTCCTCCTCCCCAGACCTAAGGCAGACCTGACGGGTGGTCCCCTCCCTCCTGGAGGAGAACAGCTTGGGCGACTAGCCAACGTGTCAGACCTGGCACTACAGCAGTCCCACATGCCAGCTGGGACCACCCTACCCTGCCCTGATCACATAGCCCTGGGATGTCTTATCCTAGCTGTGACTGCCCCATGACAGACAGAAGTCAGTCCAGAGCTGCCTGCCCATGGGACAGAAGGAATGCACAGGGCTGCGAAAGGCTAGGATAATTTACTCCATACTAAGCTTCCCTCCCGGAGCTTTAGCCTCTGGAATTGGGAATTCCCAGGAGACCTCAAGGACCCAGCCCAAAGAGTGCCCTCTTTGCAGGGATAAGACATGGAGACAGGATCTCACGTGCTTAGCAGTGGAGATAGGATGCCCTCAGACCAGTGAGAGCTGCGGCCACACGGCTACTCCTTGCGGAAACCACAGATCCAAGTGGGGGTGGATGCTTTGTGCCTGCTGTCGCTTCTGTGGCACAAGGTCCTGCCTGGTGGACTCTTCAATGTCTTCCTTAGCCTGTCTACCCTGGGCGCTGGGTCCCAACCATCTGTGCCTGGTGCGGGGTTGTGGCGCCATCTGGTGGCAAGTCTAAGGACTGCCTTCTACTCCTGTGCGCTGCCTGTCGCCAGCATGGGGTCAGGAACCAGCTTTTGGCAGCTTAAAGTGACCTCTCATCTGTTCACAGTCCCACTTTAACCTGAGAGTCTTTATGTCATCAGGATACGGAAATAGGTCTTTGGAATTTACAGCCTGGCACTGTTGCCTGCGCTGACAGGCAGGCCAGTATCTATCAAGAAGAGTAGGTAGGGTCAGATAGACTAGAACAGGACAGAAAGATCCCAGGTTCTAGCCCAGTAAGGTGAAGTGGTACTGAGCATGAGGCAGCCATTCATGCTGACTTCTGGACACCACTGTCCGTAGGGAAGTAACAAGAGGAGAGATCTGACTCCTAAGAACGAAGAGGGGTCCTCCACTTGGGCAGGGATGCTGACGTCCAGCAACCAGGGGACGCACCGGGGCACGAGGTCAGCATGCCCTCTCCCAGCATAAGGCCACAGAGGATGGCTACCTGTTGGGACTGTGTCTCTCACAAGGGTTGTCTTTAGCACTCTTATTATCTTTCCGATTATTAAAGTTAAAAATATGAGTGGTTAAGAGCACTGACTGCTGTTCCAGAGGTCCTGAGTTCAATTCTCAGCAACCACATGGCGGCTCACAACCATCTGTAATGGGATCTGACGCCCTCTTCTGGTGTGTCTGAAGACAGCTATAGTGTACTCATATACATAAATAAATCTTTTTGAAGAAAGTTAAAAATATGAGCAGTGGCTTCCAGAGTGACCACAGAAGAGGGACAAATGGTCTGTCACTGCGCACATCCTGGGAACATAGAAGCCGTGTCTAGTTCTGAGCACCCCCATGGTGCACCCTCTTTCCCAGAGCTTTAACCTCCGGAATTGGGAATTCCTAGAAGAACTCAAGGACCCAGACCACGTACTCCATGGAGACAGGGCTTCACTGTGTACACGAGGTTGGCCGCAAACTCATGGCAATCCTCCTGCATTAGCCCTGCCCAGTCCTGACACACATGAGCAGGAACCAGCATGCCTAGCAGTCCTAAGGCCTTCGCTTGCCCACACCGTGGCCCCAGGACCCCACTTGCCCTGCACCCTCCACCTGTGAACTGGAGAAGGCTGAGGTCACACAGCTCTCGGAAGCTCATGTCCACTTTGCCAGGGGCAGAGGCCTAGCAGCCTCTACCTTCTGGCCCTGGGTGACTTGACCATTTCATCTCTCATCTGCCCTGCTGGCTATGAGTCTAAGGACACCTGGAAGGTCACAGGCCATGACTCAGAGCCAAGTGTCATCTTTCCTCTCTAACAGAGCAAAGGAGAGCTCATGTCTGGGCCACACCCTAGGTTCTGGGAAGGAGATAAAACGCAGGTCACTCCAGGCACGCCTGCGAAACCCCAGGCACATTCACCCCGGGTCTGAAGGACCCTCTAGTCCTGTGCAGGGTGCTGTGGGGCTGCGAGTGGAGAGAACAGACTAGGTGACTGAGGGCCAGAAGCCCAGGTGAAGAGCACAGAGATGAGACTCTCTCACGGGTGTGGCTGGCTCTAGGACTCTGAGTTCTACTCAGGCCCATCAAGGCCACATGTGTAGAGCAGAATCTGCCCATGGACCTGACTTCATCTCAGCTGCAGGAAGACGCTCTGGACATCACAGCTGGCCCTCCTCTCTCCTCTCCTCAGCATCCCCTAGGCACCAGCCGGGGTGGGGGAGGGGTGGTGTGAGCGCGTCTGGATAGCTAGCCCCTTACCACCACTTCAGACTCCTCAAGGCCATCTGGGTGTCATGGCAACATGGGCAGGAAGCGGCTGCCATGGCAACTGGTGTCCAGGGAAATGTGCTGCCTAGCAACAGGGGCTAGGGCCACTCTAGCTCCTCACAGCACACTCTAGTGTCTGTGTGTGTGTGAGTCTGCATCACTCTAGGGCCCCCAACCAACGCAGACTCAGGTCTTCTTCTGCATGAGGCTGGGACTCCGCACAGACCCTCACCCCGACCCACCACACCCATCTGTACGGCATTTAACACGCTAGCACAGCTGGTGCTCAAGACGGAGCCAACCTCACTGCGTTCTCGGGGCTCTTCCCTCCGACTAGACTCCCTCTCCTCTCACAACACTCGGGAGCTCAAGAGCATTCAAGGACCATGGAGAGACGGGGAGGCATCTTCGGGGCTGTCTGAGAGAAACCAGCCTTCCAGCTAGGGCACAGCCTAAGCAAAGGGATCGGAGAATGTCGGCTTCCGGGTTGAGGTAGGTACCTAAGGTCTCAGAACATATGAGCATCTGGAGTGCCCTCGGGCCTTCAGTAACCCAGGCTGCTCAGAAGCTGCAGCCCAACTCCGGCACTTGGAGTTGCGACCTAAGGACCCTAGCCGATGGCCTTTGTGCGGTACTAACAGGACAGCACCATCCTGGGTATCTACTGGGCTCTTACCAAGTCTGGAGACTCAGAACATAGGACGAAGACGCCATTCCCACCAATGTCAGCTACTCAGGGCCTTCGCTGGGGCTGCTACTTCATACCAGCCACTGAGGCCCTCCTGGGCTCCCATCTCTGAGATCATCACATCCTGGTAACCATGAAACCCCAGAGAGGAACAAACAGGCTTAGAAGACCCTCTGGGGACCTGAGTAAGCCGCTGCTGAGTACTTTTGGACATGCTGAGGAAACTGCAGGCCCCTCCTATTGTATGACTGCCAGCCTCTGTCTGTACTGAGTGTGTAGATGCATCCCGTTCTGGAAAAATGCAGAACTGCAGCTGTGTGCCAGCTGGGCCCCACCAGCTCTCACTGTAGTGCGCACCAGCTTCTGCGCCACAGGGTTCAGTGGCCCCTGACAGGTATCCATTCCAGGTCTGCAAGACAACAGGAAGAGGGGCCATCAGAACTGTAATGGACCTCAGCAGCCTGAAAGCGGGACTCGGCTAACTCGGGATACAGCTGGCTGGGAAGCAGGGACTGGCCGGGCAAGCTTGAACTCTAGTACTGATTACAGCAGCTGTCAACAGGATTCCTTGGCAAACTCCCCGGGTCTCATCACTGCAGACGTCAGAGGTGAACAGAGAGACGCGTGGCAGGAGGCCTTCCTGCTTAGATCCGGGACCATCCCTATGGTTTACCAGGAAAAACTACCTGTTAGCTTTCTGGACTCCTTCATAAACAGAGATAGAAAAACCCAGATGTGTTTTTATTAGAAGAGGGTCTCCTGGGAAGTCCCAGATCAAGAATAAAGGAAAACAGAACCAAAGAACCATAAGGGGGAAAGAGAAAAAGTCAGCAGCAAAGGGTCTTGTTCTTCTCCAAAATCACTGCACCCTGGAAAGAGAACGGGGTACCCTGAAAAAGAGGCACTTAGGAGCTCGCAGTGACCTCCAGTGATGAAAAATATGACCAGCGAGATTCAAAGTTGCCAAAAAATCACATTACATAGCCCTTTGGTCAATTATTGACAATATGTGGTCCCATAAGAATGCATAATAGGATGGAGGGGAGGGCAGGGGAAGCTGTTATGGGTGTAAAGTAGGTAACTTAATTTTAAAAAAATCAGTAATCCTCAAACAGACAGACAGACAGACAAACAGAATGTTTACTAGCAAGGACTGGAAGTATAAATCAGCGGTAGATGCCCGCGGTCGTGTGCAAAGCCCTGGGTATCATCCCAGCATTGCTAAGAAAATGTTGATCATTAGACAGTCACATCAACTGATTGTGCTGCTAGCGTCATGACATAACACATCCCCCACGCTTGTACTGGGAATGGCAGGAATACACTACCGCATGGTCAGCGCAGGACAGTGCGGAACATACGACACACAGAGCCCAGGACTGCTGGGGACAGTGAATGCCTGTGCTGACTGCTGGCGCTTTCCCACAGGACACTGGTTGTTATTTTAGTGTGCTCTCTGTCTTTGTGTTTTTAAAGGCTGTACTGTAGACCGCAGCTGAGGTAAGCCAGGAGCGTTCTCTGCCATCTGCTTTGTGCCTCTCACCGGCACAGCACCCTGCTCCCCCTCGGTCTCCCATCGCTCCTCTCAGCAATCGAGGAGCCGCAGGTCTCCACACCCAGGCTCTACATGGCCCAGCTCTACGCCACCATCTAGGCTTACACGTGTGTGCTTTAGAATGCCAAATCGCCCACCGGCAGATTCTTCAGAATGCACCCCATCATTACGTGGAATGCACCCCATCATTACGTGGCCCAAGACTGTGAGAGTGAGCGAGAAGGCCTTAGACAGCTCGGCCAGCAGCAAAACGCTTGCCAGTGAAGCCTGAGGACCTGAGACTGATTCCTGGAAGCTCTGTAAAAAGTCAGGGGTGGGGGCTGGAGAGATGGCTCAGCAGGTAAAAGCACAGACTGCTCTTCTGAAGGTCCTGAGTTCAAATCCCAGGAAGCACACAGTGGCTCACAACCATCCATAATAGGATCTGATGCCCTCTTCTGGTGTGTCTGAAGACAGCTACAGTGTACTTACATATAATAATAAATAAATCTTTGGATTAGAGCGAGTGGGGTCAGAGTGAGTTCAATTCCCAGCAACCACATGAAGGCTCACAACCATCTGTACAGCTACAGTGTACTCATAGACATAAAATAAATAAATAAATAAATCTTAAAAAAAAAAAAAAGCCAGGGTGATGACTCACAGTCCCAGGGCTAGTGCAGATCTGACTGGGGCTGACTGGCCAGCTACCCTCCTTTAATCAGAGTGCCCCAGGTCCCAGTGAGAGACTGTCTCAAAACAGCAAAACACATCTTACAGTGACAAAACACATCTCTTCTAGCTCAAGGCATGCAAGCAGGCAACACACACATACACACAGAATAAATTGTTTTAAAGTAAGAGAGAGATGGGACTTAAAGGAATTGACATACAGATATCCAAGACACATAAACAAGACCCAGAGTTCCGAACAAATGTGAAAAGCGGAAGAGATTTCATCAGTGAAATATTGTACCCCCAAAATGGAACATTGACGGGGTACAGAGATGGCTTAGCAGTTAAAAGCAGTTGCTGCTCTTGCAGAAGACCAGAGTCCAGTTCCCAGTACCCACAGCAGGTGTTTCACAACCACCTGTAACTGCAGTTACATGGGATCCAGTGTTATCTTCTGGGTCCTGTGTACATCTGCACACATGTGTACACAGAGGGGAGGGGAGGGGAGGAAGGGAGGGAAGGAGGGAGGGAGGGAAGAAGGAAGGGAAGAGAGAGGAGAGACAGACAGACAGAGAGACAGAGAGACAGAGAGGAGAGAGACAGAGGAGAGAGACAGAGAGGAGAGAAAGAGAGAGACAGAGAGGAGAGAGACAGAAAGAGGGGAGAGAGAGGAGAGGAGAGAGACAGAGAGAGAGGAGAGAGACAGGGAGAGAGGAGAGGGACAGGGAGAGAGGAGAGAGACAGGGAGAGGGGAGAGAGGAGAGGAGAGGAGAGGAGAGGAGAGGAGAGGAGAGGAGAGGAGAGGAGAGGAGAGGAGAGGAGAGAGACATAGAGAGAGGAAAGAGACAGGGAGAGAGGAGAGAGACAGGGAGAGAGGGGAAAGAGGAGAGGAGAGGAGAGAGACACAGAGAGGAGAGAGACAGAGAGGAGAGAAAGAGAGAGACAGAGAGAGAGAGAGAGGAGAGAGAGAGGAGAGGAGAGAGACAGAGAGAGAGGAGAGAGACAGAGAGAGGGGAGAGAGGAGAGAGAGGAGAGGAGAGAGAGAGAGGAAAGAGACAGAGAGGAAAGAGACAGGGAGAGAGGAGAGAGACAGGGAGAGAGAGGGGAGAGAGGAGAGGAGAGGAGAGGAGAGAGACACAGAGAGGAGAGAGACAGAGAGGGGGAGAGAGAGAGAGAGAGAGAGAGAGAGAGAGAGAGGAGAGGAGAGGAGAGGAGAGAGACGGAGAGAGAAAGGGGGAGAGAGAGGGAGAGAGAGGAGAGAGAGAGAGAGAGAGAGAGAGAGAGAGAGAGAGGAGAGAAAATACATTGGCTATTAAAAATAGAAAAGAAAACAGCTAGGGAGAAGCAAAGGGATGAGATGTTTACCTTGTACACAAAGCCCCTGCACTGCACTGTGAATAAATAAAGCGCGCGATTGGCCCTGAGCACGCAAAGGCACGGCAGCGCCTGTGTCAGCGTGGACCTCTAGGGTCAAAGAGGATGTTCGAGCTCACTGGAGTGGCAGCAGAAAAAGCATCCTCAGATTGGCACTGCAGACCAAGTCAGAGTAAGAAGCCTGGAGCCCTGGCCAGTTGGCTGTCCTGACTCATGGGCGTGAGCATGGTTAGGATTTCTCCTTCTGAGCACAGGACTTCACTGGTCCTGAGGGTGTAATCAAAGGGTGGAGTCTCGGTGACCTTGGCCAGCCACCTTTACTCTGCTCCACCCTGACAGGGACACAACAGAAGGCCTTGAACCTGAGCCTCGAGAGCTGCCATTTTGCCACGCGTGAATTCTCCTGGGGCTCAGCTTTTCCCAGAGCCAGCCTTCTGAGAATGAATTGGCACCACGAACAGAGAGAGAAAAAAGATGTAGTGGCAGAGGCTTCGGGGTGGAGGCAGGAGTCGTCCACCCTCCTCCCTTCAGCCCCAGCCCAGCCCCAGCCCATTGTGACCTCCCTGACTGTACCCAGGCCTTTATGACTGTCACCCTGGTAGACTTGTGAGCCAGAGTGACATCCAAAGTGCCCTCAAAGAGAGTGGCAGGTTAGCCAGGCCAGAGCCTGGACCTGGGGTCAGGAACGGGTCACAGGGACCAATGGAGGGGCCCAAACCCCTGGGGCCCTGTGGACACTCCCACCCCCAGCATCCCCAGGCCCCAGTGTCAAGCAGCCATGGAGGGCACCTGGATCAGCCCTGTCAGGGATTTGTGAGGTGGCCTTGTCTGGTCCCCCTTCAGTCCACTCACTCATTAGAGTCTTCCAGACCTTTCCCACCTCCAGGGACAGGGACTGGGGGACCCAGAGTGGGAGGAGAAGCCCCTGGGATGTTTCTGTCAAGTGAAGGGGAAATCCCACGACAGAGAGCTCGAGAGCCAGCAGGGGCCAGACAAGAAGGGGAGGCTGAGGTAGAGTGGGGCTGGCCCCTACATCCAGGGCATGAGCAGGGGCCATCGAGGCAGACAGGGCCCCCCACCTCAGGACCCAGGCCCTGCCCGTGCCCAACGCCACCTCCCAGAGGAAGGGCCACCGCTTCATCCAGACCAGCTCCCACACAGCTTCAGGGAGGGACACTGGGCTCTGCAGAGCAATCCTTTCTGCAGCTGGAGCAGGAGAACCACAGTCTGGTGAGTGCATTCCATAGGCCAACAGGCACTAGCCGCTCCTCAGAACCATAGCTTCCTGCCTGAGAAGCAACCAGGCCAGGCGACCCCCACCTTTCTGCCCCCTCCCCCAGAAAAGGCAGAACCAGGACCTGCGGGAGCAACTGGGAGCCCTCCTGGGGCCAGGGCAGCAGTTCCTGCCTCTCTGCTCTGAGCACTCAAGCTGTACAGCCCTGGCCTGGGTAAGCGGGAGCACGCAGTGTCAGACCCACGCAGCAGCACCTCCAGCTGTCCACAGCCTTGGGCACGACCCAGGGCCTTTCCCACAGTCCCCTGAGTCAGCCACCCGGCCCCTGGAACACAGGGCACCTGTGCAGCTGTTGCGGCAGGAGCTCTGCCCAGGGAAAGAGTCCTTTGTGCGGCAGTCCCAGGTGGGCCCTGGGGAGAGGGGCGTGGCCTGGGGAAGCAGGGAGCACTGTTCCTGTGCCCACACTGCTCCTCCCCATCCAGAGCGAGCTGCAACAGATCCGACTGTCCTTTGAGAGGAAGAAGATGGCCATTACTGAGGTGCCTGCTTGGCCTGTGGTGGGAGGGAGCCTCTGCTACATCCTGTTCCTTGGGTGTGACACAGGCCCCAATTCCCTGCTCCCAGGTGTGGGACGGTGTGGCCGAGGTACACATGGCTCTGAACAACCAGGCCACCGGGCTCCTGGTAGGTCGGACATTAAAGGGCCGTGGCAGGGATGATGGATGGCCACGAGATCCAGTGGGCATGGCACAGTGATGGGTCACTTCCTCTGCCTCCTAGAACCTCAAGAAGGACATCCGGGGTGTGTTAGAGCAGATGGAAGACATCCAGCTGGAGATTCTGGGGTGATGCGGGGACCCCGGGCTGAGCCAGGTCGGGATGGGGTGGAGCCTTCTCTGATCTTCAGTCCCACAGAAGTGGTGGTGCCAGGCGCGGGGCAAGGGCTGCATGCTCCTGACAGTGTGCTTCCCCCAGGGAGAGGGCCCATTGCCGCACTCAGGCAAGGAAGCAGCAGCAGATGATGGAGGTAAGTCCCCACCCCATGCCTGCTCATTCCAGTGTCCCCAACCCCGGAAGTGCTAGGGAGATTATGAGAAGTGGACTTCAGGGGTCAGGTCGCAGGGCTTGAGCCCAGTGGCTGCAGTAGACTGTCCCCGGGAATGGAGGGGAAACAGGCCCAGCTGGGTTGACCCTACAATGGAGTCTGTTTATGGTGGGTACCTCAGGGCTAGGGACCTGCCCTCCCCAGGGTCCCCAAGGTACTGAGGACAGGCTCTGACCCAGCCCCCTCCCTGACAGAAAGGCAGGCCACAGCTGGGATGTTCCGAGGGCCTAAAGGGCCACCTCTGGTAGGTCACTTTCGGGGCAGAGCCCAGTCCTCCAGGATCACCCCCACGGGCATTCCCTACCCCTTAACTGCCGCTGCCTGCAGGCTGCTGGCCTTGAGACTGCTGCTCGGTGCTCTGCTGGCCTGCACAGCGGCCTACGTGTACGTGGTGGACCCCACACCCTTCGAGGGGCTGGTGCCGCCCCTGCTGAGCCGAGCGGCTGTCTGGAAGCTCAGGGCCCTACTGGGTCCCTTCTTGCGCCTGGAGGTGGACGACTTCCTGCCTTTCTAGACCGGAAGCCCAGCGGCCCCAGCAAGGAGAAGGCCAGGTGTCTGGCGCTGCCCCGGGGACCCAGGGGCCTTACTGGTCCTTGCCTACAGCACCACTGCACACAATCCCTACCAGGAGCTGCAGAGAAGGGTAGAGGAGGGGCTAGTCCTGAGGGCTGGGCCTGCAGCTGGATATACAGTCATGACACACTTTGCATGTAAGCTTGTTTCCATGGAAACTGGGGCTTTGTGGGGCAGAGACTTGGAAACTTTGTGAAGCACTCTGGTGGTAGGGGTTGGTGGTGCGGCCCCTGCCTCAGATCCCAGTGTGGGCTTCTACCTGCTCCCCAAAGGCCTCCTGGACCTTGAGGGTGTGGCAGGGTGGTCTTCCCTACGTAACCTGAGGAGTTAGGAGGGTCCTCAGTGCTCTCCTGGGCCACATTCTCCCAAGGACCGTGGAAAAGAGAGCCCTGAATCTGCTGACCCCTTGCCAACTCTGCAGAGGCTCTTGACCCTTCAACCATGGTCCCTGTCTTAACTCAGCCTCCTGGCACTGTCCAAGGCTAAAATCAGGGACCCATATTGCTGGGCAGTGCCGTGGAGGTGAACACAAAAAAAAAAATTTTATTAGGGAAGTTGAGGGAGGGAGATCCTATAGAACAGAAAAGTGTGTGGATCTGTCCCCAGATGGGAGACACAGAACTTCTGCCCAGAAGTGGACCCCAGGACACAGCCCCTGTGTGAAAAGAGGAGTTGGCAGGGGTCTGTTCTGACTCCTCCCAGGGGTACCCAGGCCCACAGGCTTGGGTATTTCCAGAGGTATCATCCTTGGATGCAGAAGACCCAGGTGGGGTCAGAGCAGGCAAGAGGCAGAGACGGGTGGACCAGGTTCATGGTGCACCGGGCTGGCTGGCAGCTCCAGGACGTTAAGGCATCTGTTCAGGGGATTGGGGTCGAGTGGAGGAGCGCAGTGACCTGCGGTTACCTGAGGTGACCTGCGGTGACCTGAGACCCCCACCCCAGCCCAACCCACAGAGGCCTGGGCTCCCCGGGGGAAGTGGCTTAAAGTGCTCGGAAGGGGTGCGGAGGTTGGGGTGAAGGTCATGCTGGTTCCCAGTAGCTCTGAGGCCATCCCCACTGGGGCACTGGACCCCTGCAGCAGGTGGGGGTTCTTCCTGAGGTCACCTGGAGTCAGGGTCCTGGGCCCTGGCAGAATGATCAGTCAAAATGTGGCTGGTTGACAGGGAATGGGCAGGGATCCCCAGGCTATAGCCCAACTCTAAAGCTCGACAGCAGCCTGGTCTTCTGGGTCCCCAGAAGATTGTCCATGGCCCTAGAGCCACCTACTAGTGTCCTGTTAGGGACCTGAGAGGCTGGGGAAAAGGCTGGATGCAGCAGAATGCAGGCGACAAATGGTCCCACGGGGGGCCGCCCCAGCAGCCACGCTCCAGGGACCCCGCAGCGGTGGGTGATCCTCAGGATGGCCAAGGTGGCACAGGTGCAGGCCAGGAGTCCCCCTAGGCGGACCACGCCACCCCCATCCACGGCTACAGCTGCCAATGCGCCCCCTGTTGGCCGATATCCATGAGAGAGAAGCAGAAAGGTGGAAGTCAGCAGTGGGCAGAGCTAAGGGCACCCCCTCCCTGGAACTCGGGACCTACCGAGCCCTCTCCAGCCCTGCTCTGAGCCCAAGCTCAGAAAAACGTGGCTTTTTGACACTCCCTAGTTCCTCCCTTGGCATGGGGTGGGGAAGAGGGCATTCTAAAGTAAAGTAGTTTCTGCAGAGTCCTCAGCCAGGGGTGGGCCTCATGTGCAGCCTCCACTGTATACCTGCTCCACGCCCTTGGTACCTCAAAGTCCCGGGAGGCAGCTGAGGTCCTAGCCTTTCACTAAGCGCCCTGTTGTCTGGCATGACACAGAATGGAAGGGATAGATCTTTGAAACTCACCAGCAGAAGTCCATTACCAACTAGGCCTGACTTGGCATGTCAGCAGAAATGTCCAAGAGGAATGTGCCACCCTGTACCTGTTGGCCAACCCCTTTCCTGAGACCCTCCCCTGTACCCACAGCCATAGCCTTGCCCAAGGAAAGGATCAAAATGATTTTTCCTTTTTTTAATAAAATTATAGATATATAGATGTAAATATAAAAACATAAGACAGACACAATGCAAGCGGACGCTGCCATGTGCTTACTCGGGCCCCTGACGCCAGGGGAAGAGCTGACCCCGCCCTGATGTGCTTTCCAGCTGCGCTGGCCAGACCAGTGCTGGGATGCTTTGGGGTGAGGACTCTCCAGTCTGGCAGGGAACGCCTGAGAGAGGGAGGGGCTCTAGGCCCCACTGGTGCTGGGGCAGCATCTGGCCCCCTCTCTGCCCTGGCCTACCCCAGCCCCCCATCACCTCCCACAAGAGCATAAAGCAGAAGTTAAGGCTTTGATGAAACAGTGGCAGCCGGGCACTAACACATCAGACGTGGCACGGCAGCACAGCATACAGACACAGGGACATGAACCCACCAGCCAGGCAAGACAGGAACAGAGGGAGCTGGGAGCCCTGCTACAGCTGGATTATCTGCCCATCTGTCCATCCATCCATCCCAACCCAGAGCAGGCCAGGGTTATGTGCCCTGCAAAGCACAGGCCTTGCCAAGCAACAAGCGACCAGCTTTGTCAGTGAAAGGCCATGAATTAGGAGCAGCTGGAGAACAGGGCTGAACACCCCATCCAGACAGGAGCGGGCGGGCCCCCGGGACTGTCGGGGACTAGCCTTAGGGAAGGAGGGCAACGGGGAGCAGGGCTGAGCTTGGCTGATGACGGAGGCAGTCCCGGTCCCCATCACAGCCCACAGCCTTAGATCTGTCTGCCCTGTGAGTACTAGGTAAGTAGATGAACAGGCAGAGGCTGGGCGGAGCACAAGCTTGTGAGGCAAGGCTTTCTTTCCTGGTGACGTGTCCACAGCAGGCTTGGGTAGCCCCCTCCCTGGGGCAGAGAACTTGATAGGGTTGGGGAGCTACTGTGGGGGTCCTGGTCCCCGTGGAATCACAGCAGATGAGTGGTGGTCAGTTCTCACACCGAGATTTCGTACGTAGTCCCACCCACGCCGGACACCTTCTTAACCAGCGTGTGCCGGGCAGGGCTGGCGTTGGGCCCCATGGGGCTGGCAGCAGGCCCCAGACGGGCCATGCCTGGGGACTGCCCGTTAAGCTTACTTGGGGGGGTCTTCAGCTGAGGGTGATCCCTGCATCAAAACAAGCACATACACATACATGCACACACAGTGAACACGGGACAGTGGGTGATAGGACACATGTAGATGTGGACTGGAGCGCTGTGTCCTAGAACCTGCACAGTCCTTGTCCTTAGGTTTATGCTGTCACAGGACAGACATTTCCAGAACTGCTGTCACCCTCAGGGGTACACTGATCTCTCCAAGTTGGATCAGCCAACAGCCAAAGAGCAGCTAGCCTGAGCTGCTGGGCCCTCCCTGCCCACTGGGATTGAAATTGGGAAGCCTAGTAGTGGACACACAGCTCTCTCACTAGTCTCTCAAAAAAATCAGGGGTTCCACTCCTATCCCCCGGCCTGGCCAGAGCTACTACTGTTTCCCGAGGAACGCCCCATGGAACCTTTGTAGCCCCACAGCTTAAACAGAGTCTCCTCCCAGGCCTCATCTGAGGCCAAGACAACGAAGCCAGGGCCTGGGTCCCACCGCCCTTCACTACTAAGCATGGAGGCTCCTGCTAATCTGGGGCTGCATGCTCGGTGGACGTGAGTTGTGGTGAGGCAATCCCCCAGTCTCAGCATGCCTGGGAAGGTAGGGTCCACATCCCCAAGTGAAGCTCTAGGAGAGCTCTGAGCAAAAGCTGTGCCAGTGTCCTCCACGTGCACACTGCACCAGGGCCCAGGACCTAGAGACAACCTATGGGTCTCCGGACGGAGCAGGGAGGGCCAGGTCATGAGGGGCCCCGCAGGAGAAACCATCTACACTCCTGGGCACCCACCTCTGCATAGCCAGTGAGGGCTGCCGCTCGGGGAGGTCTGTATGGATGAAGGCGACGGCCTTGGAGCCTGTGTAGGAGGGCGATCGGGGGGTGCCTGGTGGGGAAGGCAGGCCCTGACGGGCAGGCGACCTGTGTGACCCGCTGCCAGGCCGGGGTCCCGGGGCATTGTTGTTGGCCTGGTCAGCCTGCAGGGAGGAGGAGGATGTGCGAGGCGCCCGGCTCACGGAGCTCGACAGTGAGGACAATGAGGTCTGCAGGGCAGGATTGCGGGCACCACCAAAGCCAGGCCCAGCCACGAGGTCGTCCCTGGAGCCATAGCGCAGCACAGAGCCACGGGGACCTTCCGTTAACACACTGGCCTGTTGCAGGCTGTAGGAGCTGGGTGTGTCATAGACACCAGAGTCGCCAAAGAGTGAGTCAGTCTGGGAGCGCAGCAGCCGTTCACGCTCTTCTCTGTCCTTGCGCTCCTGGATCGATGCCATGATGGTCCGAGACAGGTTGTCATAGCGCACAGGAGAGGGCTCCCTAGGCCGGGGACCCAGCACAGGGCTGAAACTGCGGGGTGGGGGCCGTGGTGGATCTGACGGCCCAGGGTGCAGGTAGGGTGAATGGTAGCCAGCCATACCAACAGAGGGGTGTGTGGGGCATGCGTGGCCACTGGGTGAGCCAGGGTTAAGTAGGCTGTCATATGACAGGCTGCCATTTCGGTTGGGCAGTGCATGAGGAGCAAAGAGAGCACGGTGGGGTGTAGGGGGCCCACCTTCAGAGCGCAGTGGCTGTAAGGTCATGTGGTCCCCACCCCGCCGACCGGCAGCCTTAAGACTCAGGGAGCGTAAGGCACCTGAGAAGGCATCAGCGGCGTTGGGTGGGGAGGGGGGGTAGGTAGGATGCAGACCACCAGGCCCGTGGTCTGGGAGATCCAGGCTGGGCTCAGATACGAAGTCTAGACTGTGGGTGCTGTCATCTGTCCGAGTAAGGGAGTCGGGACCTGGGACCTGTGGAGCACAGGGTATTCTCACGCTGTATACACCTCACCTCTCACCTGACCCTACAGCACCAAGAACTCTGAGGCTGTGATTCAATACAGCAGCCATGGAAGCAAGGGCAACTAATCCAATCTAGAGATCAGGGGGTTCCCATCCCTGCCCTCAACATCCCCACAGTGCCTACTACAGATGGAAGTGAGGACAGAAGAGTTGGCATGGTGATCCCAGAATTTACCTCCAAAGGGGAAGCTGGTGTGGGGCCTGCTTCTACCCACAATCACTAAAAGGCTGCACAGACCCTTCCTACGGTGGCCAACAGTGGGGCTTTGTCGTAGAAGGCCAGAGCAGGCTTCTCCAGACACAAGGCCTCCAGAGCGGCCACGGCCATGGCCACACCACAGGTAGAGGGGCTTCTTTAGTCTCTGTGACTAGACTTGAGCTACAGGCCCCTCACATTCCAAAGCCTGTAAGAATAACTTGCCCTGGTGCACTCAAACAGCTGTATGAAATCCTTTCTGGGGTGAAGTCAGTCGTAAGGTGGTGACACAGGGTGTCCAAAGCCCATCCTAATCCACACAGCTCTCCTGCTGGGCAGCAGGGCTACCACACTGTACCAGGATGGGCCTTGCCTGTAGAGCCCATGCTCTCTCTCATCCCAGAGCCGCTCTACATGTGTACAACAGTCTAGAGGATGGCAGCTTTGGGAACACTCGGGGTTCTAGATCATTCCACAGGCTGCTCCATGGTGCTGACTGTTCCACGGTGATAGACAAAGAAGTACTTAACTCATGAAACAAATGTGCTTTCTCAAACAAACCTCCAATTCTTCTGAGGGCTCCCGTGGGCCTCACAGAATGACTAATGGTGGAATTCCAGACATCCTAATGGCTAGAGGAGGAAGCTGTCCTGGTCTGTGGGCAATGCCAGCACAGAAGCAGAGATGCCAGGCCAAAGCGGTCTCACCTGCTCCCCTCCGAGGGAGCCCAGCTCAGCATACCCAGAGGCTGCAGTCCTGCCAGCATGCACAGGACACCTCTGTGACATGTATGGTCTTGTCGGGAGCACAAGCATGGGAACAGGACACCATGACCAAACAATGCTCTCCCCAGGGACAGACCGTTTCCAGGGACAGATCCCTCCCAGGGATGAGGTCTTCCCAGAGGTGGGCTGTCCTTCCTAGAGGCAGAGCCTGGACTTACCTGCTCACTAGGTCCACAAAAGGGTGTCTTGGGAGCAGAGGAGAAGGCTGGCCGGAACTTATACATGGCTGGCGTTGGGGGGCTGGTCCTCTGGACCGACAGGGCACTCTCTGAGAAGAGGGACCACAGTCATGGAGTGACACAAAAGCCAGCCCGTGTCCCTTTCCTCAGCTGCCCTCCACCTCACCAGCACTGCCAGGTCTTGGGGTCTTCAGATCTCTTCCAAAGGTACCAGTCTCTATCTTGGGGGGCAGTGGAGGTCCCAGGTCCAGAGGCTTCTCATCCAGCTGGTCTAGACTGCCCTTGGACTAAGGAAGAGGGAGCAGCGGTAGGTGAAGTCTTGAGACAGGGTTTCTCTGTTTTATCCTGGGTGTCCTAGAACTCGCTTTGTAGACCAGGCTGGCCTTGAACCCACAGATCCACCTGCCTCTGCCTCCTGAGTGCTGGGATTAGACATATGCCACTAATACTTTTCTTCCTGTGGCACATGCATAAAGCCTTTCCAGGCCTGCTACCTCTTCTTCCTGTCCCCACCCCTACACCCCCAGTCCCACTCACACACCATTACTGTTCCAGTCCAGACCCCCACCTTGCTGCGGCCAGCTTTCAGCCCATTGTCGCTAAGTTTGACCTTGAGGGGCACAGCTCGGTCCAGGAGCTCAGGCCTCAGGAAGGGTGGCTTTAGGCTCACGGAGAGCGGCATCCTCGGAGGTTCCACCACATACCTGCATCAGGGTAGAGAGGTTAGTGGCCAGAGAAACAGACCAGAACGAACAAGGGCAGGGCCAGCCCCACCTAGCCAGAGCAGAAAGGAACCAGGCTGAGGGTCCGAGGCTGCCCACCCCACACCCAGAACAGCCTCTTGTCCCCCTGCCCAGGCCGGGCCTCACCGGGGCGCCAGGGGACTGCATAACACGTGCTCCACGTTCCCATAGCAGCCTCGGGTGAAGGGATTCACACCCCCGCGGAACTTCCCAGTCACCTGTGGACATGGGTCCCCTCAGCCAGCCTGACCACCCAGGACAGGCAGAGAGACAGGCAAAGGTAGGTAGGGTCCTTAGAAGAGGTCTTCATGGAGGCAGTGTGGGCAAAGTGGCCCAACAGTGCCCTCTACCCAGGTTACCCTCGCCTGCCCTTACAGGAAGCTATAGCATTCCCGGGCCCCGAGGTGTTGGTGGCCGCAGTGTCCATGGGTTGCAAGTATGCAGTGGGCTGGGCAGCCACGGCCCCACTCCTGAGCCCCTCCTCCCACCGCTGCCTGAGTAACCTCCCATGAGGGTCCCTGAGACCCAGCCCACAGGGTTGGCACCTGCTCGTTGGTGGTGCGCCCCCGAGTGACCAGTACCACGTGGAAGCCAGTGAGACCGATGACAGGAATGAAGAAAAGGCCGGCCACACACATGACGGCCATGCTGGCCTGTTAAGGCCAACGGTTGAGGCAAGAACAGGAAGACCCCCCTCCCCCCACTACAGTGGCAGTTCTTGTGGCCCTCTCTCATCTAAGCACAGCGACTGTTCTGGAAGACCCATGTACCCACTGACCCCCCAGAACATGCTGCCGAGGGCTGGACCGTGTGAAAATAAGGATACGTGATGGTGGTGTGGGCGGCTCCCAGCCCCTCTGAGTGATTGAGCACGTACAGTAGGCCGAAGGCCACCACCCCCACCATGTGTGCGCTGAGCGACAGCAGGAACAGGAAGAAGTAACGGTAGTTGCGGCGTCCAATGCAGTTGTTGACCCAGGGGCAGTGATGGTCAAAGTCCTGGCAGGGGCAGTGTGTCAGAATGCACGGAGGGTAGGACCTGGGCACGGGGACTGGTGGGGGGAGGGGCGGGGTGGTCACCTCCACACAGTTGTCACAGACGCTGCAGTGCGAGCAGCGGGGTGGACGGTAGAAGTGGCACGTTGCGCACCACTTCATGCGGACCTGGATGCCCCGCACATCCACGTTCTTGTACAGTGGGGCCCGGAAGTCATCCTCCTTGTCCTCGTCTTCGTCCGCTGAATGTCAGGAGCCCAGGGGGGTGGCAAGGGCACAGGAAGTGAGTTTCCTAGCAGGAGAGGACCTCTGCCCAGCCCACCCACTGTGAATCCCAAATCAGCCACTTACACTCTAGTGACTAGAAGCAGAGGAGCCACCCTACACAGGGCCCTACCTCGGGGGAAGACTCCAGGGTCCATGAAGGTAGCCATGCTGAAGTTGGCCAGGACAAAGAGGAAGAGGAGGCCATTGTAGACAGGGATAGCTGGAGACACAGCTCTCGTCAACCATGGGCACCTGCCGTGGACGGTGGCAGAGAGCCGGGGGTGAAGGAGGCAAGGTCAGAATTTTGAGACGCAGCCGGGCCCGCCAGGCAGGCACAAGCAGATCTTAGCCGTCACTACTCCTCGGCTGTGGCCATTATGTTCAGTGTAAGCTCCTGGTACTAGCTCCAACCCTGGCAGCCCCGGGGCCCCTGTCTGGAGCACACTTCACGACTGAGGAACTTACTTGGAGAGGCCCATTAGCCTAGGGCACAGGATTGGGGTGGCCAAGGAGCTAAGCTGACCTACCTGCAACTTACCCTGACTACCACCCTCCTGAGGGATGCAGCAGGAGTGAGAACTCACAGGCCAGGTACCCGGCAGCCCGAGCCAGGCCATGCCAGAGCTGCGGGGACACGGACGCTTCAGCAGGGCACTTGCTGAGGAATGGAGAAGAGTCCCAACCCTGCTTCAGCCAGGGATGGGTACATTCTCCTTGGTGTGGAGGGTACAGCTCTAGTCCTGGCAGACCCTTCTTTTTTGTTTTTGTTTTTTTGTTTGTTTTTCGAGACAGGGTTTCTCTGTGTAGCCCTAGCTGTCCTGGAGCTCACTTTGTAGACCAGGCTGTCCTCGAACTCAGAAATCTGCCTGCCTCTGCCTCCCAAGTGCTGGGATTAAAGGCATGCGCCACCACTGCCCGGCTGGCAGACCCTTCTTTTGGGTTTGCTACCTTGTTTGCCAGGTGGTAGTACAGATGGCTAAGACACTGGAAAGGCACCCGCTCTACCCTTCTGATCTCCCACCGCCCACAGCACTTGCAGCCAGGGCTTCCCTTCTGACCCCATTTTCTAAGAAGCCTTCCAGAAGGTGTAAAGTGCATCTCTGTAACTTCATAGCAAGAGCTTTGCACATCTGCCTCAGCCCTCACAGGGCCTCCCCAGAACCCCCTCTCCAGAGACACGCTGCGCCTTGAACCCCCGTCCTGACTCTGCAGTGGCTACTGAAGTCCACCCTCTGTGTTCAAGAACCTTCACTGGCCTCAGGAAAGTGTTTCCTTCCGTGTCACTGGCTGCTGAGACAGGTGGTGGGGTACACATGGGGTGGGGGGAGTAATTTCCTGGTCCTTTGTGGAGCCGGGCGAGTGGGGCTTCCCTCACGGTTGCCCTGACCGCAAGATGGAGCGATGGTGGCCGCCTGCAGAACCTGAAGCTACCCGCCACCCGAGTGCACGGTCCACGCTGTGCGCCCACGCCTGCCTTGGCCAGGAGCCAGGCCCGCCGCCCCAGCAACCACCTCCATGGCAGCAGAACTATTTTTAGTGGAAAGCAAGAGGCTATTTAAAGCTCCTGCTTCCCACGGCAGCACCCTCTATGGGGCCAGCAGCCATGATACCCCATCCTCTTCCCTGGACATACGCAGGACAACACAGGCCACACCCATGAGAGGCCAGCCAGAGACGGCACCCTGCCTGCCTGCCTTGAGCACTCACTCTATATTCCCCATTTCTGACACAGATGACACAGACAACATGTCTGTGACCTCCAATCCATGCTGCTCAGCAAAGCCACAGTGGCGCCCTACGATGAGCTTCACAGCCCAGCAGGGAAGAACTCAGTAGGCAGGAGAGACACCTGAGTGAAGCAGTCAAGCCTTCTAGGGATGGGGTGCCCTCCAGCCTGACTTGGAAGAACACACCAGCTCCCTGTGCTGTCCCATGCTACAAAGCCAAAAGCATAATGTCAAACCCTAGCGCCACCTGCAGAAATAGTGAGGGTCGCAGGGGTGCTGTAAAGGGGAGATGGGGAGGAAGCAGGTGGGTGTCCATGGAAGACCAGGCCTCGATGGACTCGGGGTCAGTCCTGAAAAGAACCTCTCTAACATGACGTGCCGTGCCCTTGGTTTTCCTCACCAGACGTGGACACAGCTGGTGTCCTTCCTATAAACAAGAAGCTGAAGCCCACGGGCACTGGGGTCACACTGCCTCCTAGTTTTCACTTGGGCTAGCCTCGGAGGTGCACTACCTATAAAGTAGAAAGGGGCTAGCTCCCAGGACTTGAGTGTTCCCCCAGCAGGCAGCCTGCATTCCTGTATTGCCTGCCTAGCTCCTTAGCGGACCATGTGGGCCAGACTGCTGCCCTGAGGAGCAAGGGGGCAGCCCTGAGCCATGGTTGGCAGTTTGCCCTGGTAGGGCACCTCAGTGGTATGGAGGTACTGGACAGCCTCTGTACAGCGTGAGCAAGCGCCACCTGCATAAACATAGCAGGGCCGGGCATGTGTGAGTGTGTGTGTGTGTGCGCGTGTGTGTGTGTGCAGGCGCGCGCGCGCATGTGTGTGTGTGTATGTGTGTGTGGGCACGCGTGTCTGTGTGTGTGTGCGTGTGTGTGTGCAGGCGTGTGTGTGTGTGCAGGCGTGTGTGTGTGTATGTGCGTGTGTGGGCACGCGTGTCTGTGTGTGCGCGCGGGCACGCGTGTCTGTGTGTGTGCACGCGGGCGTGTGTGTGTGCATGTGTGTGCAGGCGTGTGTGTATGTGTGTGCGTGTGTGTACGCACACGCGCACATACACACACACACACATGCACGCACAGGATCTGTGCCAGAGGGCCTGGTGCACTTTGAGCTGGAGTCCAGTCACTGTCCTTGTCTCTAAGCCCCTAGAGCTTGACCTGGGTCCAGGACCAAGCATTTGTCCTTGCTAGGCCTCCCGACTAGGGTCTGGATAAGGTCTCCACTTAGAAAGCCTGTGTGCTGGGACAGGGCTGTGGGGGAGCACTGCACATACTGGCACATGCAGAGACACACAGGCACCCTCCATGGCACATGTATGGAGGCATGGAAGCACAAACTCACAGCTTATAACCATTCCACGTGTGTGAACAACGAACAGCTGCAGACACAGGTACACTCAGGAAGACTTGTATGGAGACACTGTGGGCACATACACCATACAGACAGACACACCTGCACATTTGCTCATGCCCAGAGACATGTGAATGTGGGCACTTGTGCAGACACCCACGTGGCATCCTCCTCTCAGTTAGGTCTAACCCTGGTCAGCTGCCCACTACCATGGGACTCAGGCAAGCCTCTGCCTGCCTGTGCTTCCCACTGCCCCCAAGTACAGGGCAAACCTGAGCATACACAGGGACCTCTGAAGCCTGAAAGGATGTGTGAGGACACAGACACAGGAGAACATTCCAGGACGCGCCAGCTTTCCCAGGGGATGCTGTAGGCAGGAGCACCAGGTACTTGTGTGTTTAGCCCTCGGCTTAGTTTTAGTGCTTGCTTGCCTACAGAGTCCATCCTCTGCAGCCTGGGCCTGAAACACACCTGGCAGCCCCACACGGCCTCCAGGGGGCCGGCTGGAGCAGGGCGGATTCTAGGCATCTGGCCTTCAGTGAGCAGGAAGGCTCTACCTGCTACTTTCCTAAAGACCCTTTCCTGGTTGGCGCAAGCCCTGCTGAGGACTGGGTGTGTGTGCTCGTGCATAGATGCATTCCTAGCTCGGAGCTCCGAGCCCCCCCCCCCTGCGGGGGTCTGAACAGTCGCTCAGGCAAGGACACAAGCCATCACTATGTGCCCCACCCAAGTGAAGGTCTGGAGCCCCACATAGGCCAGCAGAGAGACACCACCCACGGAGGGGGTGACTTCAGGGACAGAATATCTGACAAAAACCAGATGTGGAATGGAAAATTTTTACTCAGACATTTTATTTTAATCAAGTTCTTCATTAACACTCTCTAACATCACCCAGGGCCCACAAAGGCAGCCACTCAGCCTGGTCATCCGGGCACTCTGGAGTACTGAGCAGCTACACCCACCTGCCTTACCCCTAGACATCTGGACAGAAAGAGCAACAGGCTCAGAAGTGCAGTCATTTGTCACAAGCAGGACACCCAGCAGGAGAAGGCACAGAGTTTTCAAACCTAGTCCGCCTCCCACGATACTCCAGTCACCGCTTTCTACCCAAGTCCCCACGGCTACCAGGGCCAGAGCCAGACTGTCTACTGTCTCAGACTGGGCTAAGCACGCAGAGAGCTCAGGCTCACCTGAACCCAGCTCTACCACCCTCGGTGCCCCAATGGCCTACCACAGCTCTAGGGTTAGCCGCCTAACGGCAATCCCCAGCCTCCACCATGCATTATCCATGTCCTTTGAAAAATGGATATGAGGGGTAGCCTGGCTTGAAGGAAGCCGTTGGACCCATCCCAACACCAAACCCAGCTTAGCACTGTACCACAGAGAGACACACACCAGTAGAAGCCCAGGAGGGTTCCTGGGAGAGAGGCTCACTCTCCCATCCTATCTCCAAGTTGTTCATCCCAAATCCCACCCTGCCCACCCCCAGCCTGTCCTGGAAAAGTGTGTCTGCTGCACCTACACCCTCTTGGTGAGCGGGAGGAGGGCCGGTCCTTCAGTCCTAGGCTCCCCTTCTTGACTGACCCAATTCTCCTTGGGACCTTGAGAGAAGTAGTTCATACTCACAGAGAGGAGATATAAGGGTCACGTACCCCAGGTAAAGTTTCAGGACCTGATAAAGACCCCAAAGGTAGGCTGAGGAACCACATTCTTTTCTTGGTGTCTGAGGTGTCAGTGGGCTGGGTCGGAAACAGGGCAGGAGGAAGGCACGGCACTGAGAGAAAAGGGATCCTATCTTGAAAAATACACCTCCTCCAGGCTGGCCACCAGACCAGCCTGGGCCCTGGCATAGCCCAAATAGGCACAGCTGTCCAGCAGAGCCTTTGAGAACAGGGCCAGCTGAGTGGGCAGTCTGCTCAGCCTTACCCACATCTCGGGGACTCACCGGGTACAAGGGGCAGACGAGGTTGCACACTGACTGAACGGGGCCAAGTCATGCCCACTACAGAACCAGTTCAAGCCAGAGAGGCTGTCCCTTAAAGAGAATCCCAAGCCTCAGAGCTCTAGCTTCAAGAACACAGAGCAAGCACTGCCCAGGAAAACGGGAGCAACCTCAGACACCAAAGTGTGGGGCTGAGTCAAGTGCCCAGGAAGCACCACAGAAGGACCCTGTGAAACTACTCAAGTTCTCTGAGGAGAGGAACACAGGGGGAGAAGACTTCA
The DNA here is from genome assembly GCF_947179515.1 of Apodemus sylvaticus. Classification (NCBI taxonomy): domain Eukaryota; kingdom Metazoa; phylum Chordata; class Mammalia; order Rodentia; family Muridae; genus Apodemus; species Apodemus sylvaticus. Next base: position 83,111,888 of record NC_067486.1, on the reverse strand, counting down.
ATTTCTCTTAAAACTTGTATCCCCATATTACATGTCTTAATTTTAGAGTTATGTCCTGAGACACCCTCCCTGCACTGAAACAGAACCCCACTCCAAACCTCTGGAAGACAGAATTTTCCAAGATGTGTCCCCTCCAGTCTTAGCTCCCCAAACCCTTCCCTTATCCCACAGTCCACGACATCTGAGTGACAAGAACACACAGGTCTCTCTGCAGCCAGAAATATGCCCGTCCACACAGGCCTTTTTTAAACTTGCTCTTTGCAGGCGGTGGCACCCACCCAACCCCAGCCTCCAGGTAAGGACTCCTCCCACAGCAGGCACTGAATTCAGACTCCTACAAAGTGGAAACGGTGGCTCAGGCTCCTTACATCTGAGACTGCCCCACCTGGAAACAAATGGCCATCCCTTTGGTCAACTGAGTTATGGCAAGGCTTTGGAATTGTAGAAAAAAACGAGTGGTCAGAGACTCTCAAGACTGACCATTAGAAAGAACCCCATGACCTATGAGCCAGCCCGCGTCAAGAAATGGAGGCTGTTGAGTGCCAGGCTGGCAGAGTACTCCTGCCCCACGACTGTTGCCTAGCTTCTGAGGTCTTTTGTGCCCCAGACCTCTCAGTGTTGTGTTCGGGGAGGGCAGAGGGCCCTGAGTAGGCTGGAGTGGCAGGTCATGGCTGTGGGGCAGGCCACACCTACGCCGAGAATCACAGAAATAAGTTGATTTTACAAGCTGGCTGCGACGAGGGGGCTCACAGCTCCTACTCCCCCCTCCCGCGCCAGGAAGGCTGGTGTCTGTAGGTGACACGCGTCCCCCTCCACAGCCCCGAGGGAACGAAGGGCTGCAACCACACCCAGGGCCTGCGAGAACGCTCAGAGGCCGGCATTCACCTGTCCGCGCTTCCCGGACGGACGCAGCCCTTCGCCGCAACCTGCTGATCCTCCCGGCCCGCCGTCGCCCCCGTGGGGCACGTGCGCCCACTCGCCCCCCGAACCCCGCTGCTCCCAGGCTCCGGACCCCGCGCCGACTCACGTGAATACGAAGAAGAGTGTGCTGGAGCCAACCAACAGCGCGGCGGCCGTGGCCACCGGGATGTACTTGGCGGGTTTGAGGCGCGTCCCGGGGCTGCGGGGCATCCTGGGCGCCGCGCCGCCGCATCCCTCCCCGGGCCGGGCGGGCGGGGCCGGCCGGGTCGGGCCGGGGTCGGGCGCGCGGGCTGGACGCGGCGCTGGATCCGCGGCAGCGGCCGTGGAGGAAATCCCACCCCACGGGCGGCGGCGGCGCGCTGATGTCAGCGCGCCCCTTAAGGTGGACCCGGCGGCAGGGCCGCGGCGGGGGCGGGCCGAGGGCGGAGCGCCGGGCGGCCAACTCCTCTTTTGCGGGGTAGCCCGACGCCCCACGCACGCGCAGCGACCATCTGGACCGGCAAGACAACGGGAAGCATGTTCTTTTTTCGCTTTCTTTTCTTTCTCTCTTCCTTTTTTTTTTTTTTTTTTTTTTTTTTTTTTTTTGTCCTTGCTGCCGCAGGCCCTAACCCGAGAGCTTTCTTGGACCTACATGCTCCCCAAGCGCCGTCTCGGGACAGGCTTAAGGTCCGCTGACAGTCACTGGGGTGTGAGGGAGATTGCTATGACAAGGTAGGGGTATCATGGTTATCCAAACCATAGCCAACTCTCAGCGCTCCACACACTAAGAGTTAGGTCATCGAGTTCCTGTCTGCCTGGCCTTGACTAGAAAGGCTGCGCATGCTCACCACCGGCGGGGAAGCCCACCTGCCCGCGCCAGGACGCAGCAGCTTAAGGTGGACCGGCCTTCCAAGGATGCTGCAAGCTAGGCATCTGCATTGGCTCCCCCTGGCACAGCAGTCTTAGTGTTTTGAGTAAGAACACGGTCAAACTCCATTGCTTGCCTTAGCCACTCCACAAGGTAGCAACATCCACTTTGAAGCCTATTGAGGGCCTGGACAGTGTGCTGGCTGGCGCTTCCCCAGCGTCGTCCACCCCGTCCACCCCTTCCCAGATCGAGGGCCTTCTTCCCTTGGCTGCTGCTGTGTCCTGCACAGCCAGAACCCAGAGTCCCGCAGCCACCTTCTCCCTATAACACTGCTTGAAAGCCTGGGGGCTCCTTGGATGACCCACAGTGCCTTAATGTAGACACAGCTTTTCCACACCATAAGTGTGGATTTTCTCTCGGATTTCTGTTCTGTTGGTCATTCCATGTCATCAGACGCAGCTCAGGGTCACCAAGAGTTCTGGCAGCGCTGGTCAGATAAGCAGTGATGTAACCGCACAGTGGAGAGCAGAGTGGATACAAACTCCTCCCAGCTATCCCTCTGCAATAGGCACACAATTCGGTTACATTTACTTGACCTGTAGCCTGGACTTTAACCTTGTCCTAGGGCCTTCAGGAGGCTCCACAACTCAGCTCCCCACTGCAGAGCTCCTTTGGGACTCCTCTCATGTTGTATGTAGGGTATCAAGTCAGCCACACTACTGCCACAGCCTTGTAGGAAAATAGCAAACATGGTCATGGAAGAGACTCCAGAAGTTTTAGGTGGGGCAGATGTAGCTGCTGAGGCCAGAGCCCAGTGTGATATGGTACCTTTCTTCCTGAATTGGGCTGGCAAGGCGGCAGGGAGCTTGGGCACTGAGGCCCAGGCAGATCTCAGAGCAGAAGAGGGCCTGAAACACTAGTGTAGAGTGGCAGCCAGGCCGTTGGAGGGACAAAGCAGCACTCCCGCAAGGACACCAAATTCCCATGCTTTCAGCTACCCACAGTTCAAATTTATTAAATAGAAAATCACATAAATTAGATTTGTGTATGATTAGTCGGGTGTGGTGACTCATGTGTCACCAGCTCTTGGAAAAGCGAGGCAGGTAGACTACCAGCCTGGCTATTGCCAGCCCATGAAACTCATCTCAAAAACTAAAAAACTGCAGTGGTGGTTGTCTTTGATCCCAGCACTGGGGAGGCAGAAGTAGGTGGATCTGATCTTAAGTTTGAGGCCAGCCTGGTCTACATAGTTCTAGGCTAGCCAAGCTAAAAAACAAAATAAAATGGATATAGCTCAGTTTGGTAGAATGCTGGCCTATTAAAGCCCAGCACCACAGGGCTTAGAAGGATCGTAAATTCAAGGTTATCCTCAGCTACACAGCCAGTTCAGGGCCAGCCTGGGCTATGTGAGACTATCTCACACTAACCAATTCAGTGATGCCTGAGACCCAGCAAAACAAACTTAAGAATCTGGCTGAGGTTGCTAAGGCCTACAGTGAGAAACTTAGCCTATATTCCTGATTCCACTGCAGTGTATCTGGCTTCCTTACTGTGAATCTCCCACTATGTCTAACTTCTAAACTTACCACAGGTGTGTGTGCAGTTAACAAACAGGTTTTGGCCCCCTCTTAAGTTAGAGCATCTACTGGGCGTCTTGGAATGCCCCACCATGGATAAGAGGGTGCTACATCTGTTTCTTACAGTCCTGAAACCTGTTAAGACCTCATCCCACTTGGCACAGCCTGACTCAGGATACAATGCCAGTCTAGGTAGCTTCAATAACCTGTTGATGTCCTCCAAACTGTTGTCAGTTGGGCACTCAAAACTTGAAGCAATGCATGTCTTCCTTTCAGCTACACCATCTACAGTATGGACAAACCACTTCCTTAACCGTACATCAGAATAAAACCTGAGCACTGACAGCAGTGTCCCCAGCCAGTTTGGAGGGGCCTTTCTTTATTTGCAGAACAGAAGGAACCCTTCTGGGTGACTCCAGATTTATGCCATGAGAGCCGTCAGGGCACCCTCATCCACTGCCAGATAGATACATGGGAGAGATGCCTAACATGGATGTTCATAAGAAGGCCATTCCCACTTATGGAGTCCTTCCTACTCGATGAGGTCCATTTTTAAAATATAAACATCTCTAAAGGCATTCACCCAGAAGGTTCATTTGCCTGTTACTACAAGGTAAACGTTACTTTGCACTACGCTGAAAGGTGAGCCTGAATCCTCAATCCTCAGTCCAGGGCTTCCTTTGAGGAAAATCAAGCCCATAGACAGTTCTTCCATGAAGTACACTGAAGGCCTCCTGTGGCCAATGTCTCAATTCTACTGCATCAGGCTCCACTGCATGTGTGTGTGTATACACACATATATACATACATGTATGTATATACGTATGTGTATATATATATACATACACAAACACACACACACACACACGTGTGTGTATATATATGGATATCCCTAGGATGAAGAAAACCAAGAGACAGCCTTTAGCTGGCTTTTAAAGCTTGGGGCATGAAAAGATACTCTTGCAGGGGTGGGCAAGGAGGGAAGGTATGAATATGGTAAAGTACAATATGCCTATATGGAAATGTCACAATGAAAACTGACTTTGAATGCTAGCTTAAAACATTTTAAAAAGCTTTTTAAATCCCAGCACTCTGGGAGGCAGAGGCAGGCGGATTTCTGAGTTCGAGGCCAGCCTGGTCTACAGAGTAAGTTCCAGGATAGCCAGGGCTACACAGAGAAACCCTGTCTCGAAAAAACCAAAATCCAAAAAAAAAAGAAAGAAAAGAAAAGTGGATTGTAGTGGTACACACCTTTAATCCAGCAGGCAGATATTTTGAGTTTGAGGTCTGCCTGGTCTACAGAGGGAGTTCAAGTATAGCCAGGGATATACAGAAAAACCCAGTCTCAAAAAAAGAAGGAAGGAAGGAAGGAAGGAAGGAAGGAAGGAAGGAAGGAAGGAAGGAAGGAAGGAAGGAAGAAAGGAAGGAAGGAAGGAAGGAAGGAAGAGAAAAGAAAAGGGAGGGAGGAAAGTGAAAGAAATGAGAGAAGGGGAGAAGGGAAGGCGGGCACGCAGGCATTTGTGAGCACATCCTGCAAAGGACAAGGTCAGACATAACAGGGTCAGTTTAGTAAGACAAATATCAACAAATAATTATCCAGACTCTAAACACTCTGGTGGGCGTTACCGGCAGTCTGCTGCAGAGCGAGACCAGATCCTGTTAATGCACTCAGACCCCACCATGGCTCGGACCTGTGAAAGGTGGGCTGGCGAAGCTCGAGGCCACAGTGTATCAGGCCCACGCTTTCATTTGTCTGGATATATGTGCATTACCGTTTGATTTAGCTAGAGTGTCTAATTCCCCGGAGCTTCAGTTAATTGTGAGCGTAAAACTGAACTCAAACCCTCTACAAGAGCAGCAAGCGTTCATTACTGAGCCATCTCTCTAACACCACATCGGACAGGTTTTACTCTAGTCCCTAATCCTAACAGTACTGAGTTTAGAATTCACGGTCCAAACTCCTAGATGGCTATTTGAAGATGTGTTGGGGCATCTAATGGCTTCCATTAGGAGGAGAGTTGTAGGGTTAGACACAGCTACACTAGGCACAGTACAAGAACGAACACGCCTCTCCACGGTGGCTGAGAGCTGCTCTATTAGCCAGAGCCAATCAAAACCAGTTTTTCCTATGGCCAGATCTGTTTAGCTACCTACCATCTCCCTTCACCAAGGCGAAAGCACTTACACACACACACACACACACACACACACACACACACCAGCACAAAGCAAGAGTTGAAGCAGTCCACCTTGGCCCTGAATGCCACTAGCAGAACAACCACCCAGTGGCCTCCAGCATCAGCCACTACCCTAGTGTCCATTGGTTCTTAAGAGCCACAGAAAAACACTTTGACAAAAGTGTTCTCCTAAGAGAAAACCAGGCTGGTGCACAGGTGGCCAGGGAGACCTCCAGGACAGACACTTTCCCCACCCCTAACACAGCCTTGTCAGCTGGTCCAGGTTTTCAAAGGAATTTTTTATTCACTATTTTTGATGACTATAAATAAGTGTTTCCACTATGGAAAAGAAAGTTAGCACAGTACATTTTCATGACTGGGGAATGGATTTCTGAAGTCATATTCAATGGTGTCAAAACTTGGAGGGAAAAAAGTCAAAAACAAAAACAAAACAAAACAAAACAAAAAAAAAAAAACACCTGAAGGTTGGAATTCAGTTCTTTATAAAGTCCCTTGTAAAAACAGAATAAAAACAAACCTTAAAGGGTAGGACAAATTTTTAAAAAGAAAAGGAAAGGAAAACGACAGAGTGATTCACTGCTTCTCCTCAGACTTCTCTTCAGCGTCGTCTCTGGCCTCCCTCACTGAAAGGGCTTCCAGCTTCTCAGCCACCTTTTCGGCATTATCATTTTTGCCTGGTCCTGCAAAAACAGGCAATCACAGTAAGACAACAGTCAAGTCTAGCTGTGAGCCCGCACTGCTCTTGGCACTCACCTAGTGTGCAGGCTCAACCTGTTCCCCAAGCATCACCCACCAGTCCCCACAGATGGGCCCAGCAAGCTGCTGGTTGTGTGTGGTCACTTACTAACCCAGGCCCTGTCTGCTCCAGAAGAACAGAAAACAGAATTCGTTGCAAAAACGAGGAATATATCTTAAAAGCCCTTTCACTCCTGGTGGGTTCCAAAGAGCTGTGACTCAGCTCTGTACCTGAAACTGACCACAAATGCTCTGAGGCCAACATGAGGCCAAAGCCTACAAGGCGTCAGGCGGTGTCCCCAGGCAGCTGCACTGCCTCTGACAGTCGGAGGCAGCCACAGCACTCTGGATCGTTTCTTTGGCAGATGGAAAAAGCACCAGACTGGAGCTGCAGCCAGGTGCAGAGTGAATCTGCACAGACACTCCACAGCCCACTGCCCTCATCACCCACAGGGCACCACGTCACCTTTCTTTTCTCTCTCTTCAATTTCTTTCCTGCATTCTTCAAACTTTGTTTTGAACTTTTGTGCATCTGTAAAAAGAGAAGGGACTAATGTCTGAAGTTTCTCAAAGTAGTCTGGCAATATCCTAAAGTTTTGAAGAGCCAACGCATGGTCCTCAATGTTATTTTTCTAGACAGGAGCCTGGTACATATCCCTGGCTGTCCTGGAACTCAAGAGATCCATCTGCCTCCGCCTCTACTGCCTCTACAGAGATTAGAGGCAAGCATTACCACGCCCAGCCCCAATGGCAAATTCTGACTATTCAATACCTGCAGTGAGTCCCTCCTGAGGCCGTTGACTCTGCTCAGCTAGCTGTCTATCACAATCAGACAGCCAAGGGCCAAAGCTCTTCTTACTATAGGCTCCATGTTGGAAGGGCTACCAGATACACATTATACTCCCAGACCAAGGGCAAGGCTCACTTTCACAAGAGCACCAGCCACTAGGGCATTTGCCGTGGTACCTGCTGACTCTCCATGATCCCCAGGGCACAGCTTTGTGGCAATTCAGACTAGAAAGATTCCCCCATGGAAGAGAGATCAGCCAGGGCTTGCAGATCTCTGCAGTCTTTGCTGGTACAGGTGCCTAAGCGTCCGTAGGGGACACCAGTGTCCCAGTCTTGAGGAACCAGAAACCAAGCAGAAGCAGCAGCAGGAGAAAACTCTAGGGTGTGTCTCTGGTTCCACACACCTGATGGGAGTCAACTGGATGCAACAACTGTTTATACAGACCCCTAGAATTTCAGAGGCTCTGCATGCTTTGGGCTAACATCAGCTGCCCAGCAGGCGACCCACAGTTGGGCAAGTTCTGCTTACTCTCAGCATTTAGGAAGCGGATGGCGAGCAGCTCAGGCTTGGGGCACTCATCGGCGAAGTCAGCGTGGGTATTCCAGACCCAGGCTCGGTCACTGCCAGCATTCGGCTTCAGCTCCATCATCGGCGTGACTAGGGAGAGAGGCCTGTGAGGACAGTGGCCAAACCTTACCCAGCCCTCACCAACTTGCTCACCAAGTGAGGGAACCCACTTCAGCCAACATAAAGTTTAGAATCTGAGATCCAGGCGGTTGTACCTGATTACCCTCTGAGCCAAGCAACCACCATACTGGGGTATCCAACTCTGCCCACGTGCAAATTAGCCCAGCTGGGCTTGACTGGTTACATCCCCTCAAGGTCAGAGACCCCACCCGAGTCTCCAGCTACTTCCTACCACTGGCTGTGTGCAATTCTGCCCTAACCGCATGTGCTCTCCCTCAGGAGGGGCTAGAGTATTAGGTTGGGAAAGACTAAAGGAGAAGCCATCTTCCCTGCTGGGTCAAAGCTTTCCTGGTACAGCCTGACGGGGTACGGAGCACCAATAAATAATCCCTCACCTTTGCTCTTTAAGAAAGCCCAATATACTCACTGGTTCCCAGAGCATAGTTTGGTGACATCACACCTTGATTTGTCATTAGAATCTTAAAAGAAGTGTAGATATTCCACTCAGAAGGAATTTTAAAATATAGGCCTATAAACTCTACACCCCAATGCAAACCACATCTGCTTAAAACCAGAACAGTTCTTATGTAGGAACAAGCGCAGGGTCCTGAAGCACAGGCTCTACCTCCTAACGTTTTAAGGGCACTTACTCCAGCTCAAACCTTCCTAAGGGTAACCAACATATGGCTACAAACACATGCCCACACCAGCATGAACCTGGCTGACTGAAAGGTGGGAACACAGAGGCAAAGGAGCCTGAAAGCAGGGCTATCAGTGTTACTATTTAGCCTGCTATAGTCCAAGAAGAACACAAGCAATGGATACCAGAATCCCATGACAAATGCTAGTGTGCCATGGAAAATAAGAAAGTAAGTCAAAATAAGACCCAGACATGTTTATTCTGAATTCCTCAGGTCCTATACAGAACCAAGGGAGAGCTAAGCACTGACAGATAGCTGTCCTCCACTGAAAGTCTGGTCATCCCTCACTGGTGTAGATGCCCAGCCACTGGACCCTGGACCCTTGGCAGTATTTCCAGGATTTCAGGGAAGCAGGCCCTCTGACCACACATGACTGCTTAAAGTTGGAACCTGAGATTTGAGCCACAGCAGCCCAACAGTGGTCTTAGAAACTGTACACTGTCCAGTCTTACTTTCCCCATACATCACTTGATGCCTGTGGTTCAGATGAGAATGCCCCTCAGAGGCTCAGATTTGCATGCTTGGTTCTCAGTTGCAGAACAGTTTGAAAAGATTAGGAGGAGCGCCCTTGTTGGAGTAGGTGTGGCTTGGTTGAAAGAAGTGTGTCACTGGGAGTGGGCTCTGCACCTCAGAAGCTGATGCCAGCAGGCCTAGTGTCTCCTTCCAACTGCTGCCCGTGGATCAGGATGTAAAGCTCTCACTTAGCAACTACGTAAATGCTTCCTGACATGATAGTGGACTAACCCTCTGGATCTGTGAGCAAACTACCAATTAATGCCCTTTACAAGTGCTGTGGTACGAGATCTCATCACAGCCACAGAACAGTGACTAATCAATGCCCAACCTTGACCCACAACCTGTTGGGTCCAGGAGACAGGAGTTCCACCAGGGCCCAAGTGGAGAGGACGAAGACTACCTGCTCGCCGGGGAGCACCTCGATTCTCCCTCCCCCAGGGAATGTTCCGAATCGGGGCTGAGAGGAGACTGAGGCAACTGTGGGATAGGGAAGGCAACGATCTTTCTCATGCCCCTGTCTCAGCAAACCACCTGTTAAGCCCTATACCCTGATCTTACCTATAGTCTGCCTATGCATCCAGGACAAAAGATCCTGATGGCTAGAAAGTGTAATCTGTAGAGGCAGGCTGTAGGCTGTCTCAGGAAAAAGGCCCTTTACAGGCCTCATCAGTTCCATCCCTAGAACCACAAGGTAAGAGGAGAACCGGCCCCTACAAGTTGCCCTTCAACTGCTACAGCCACGGCACATACACGCACAAAGCAAAGAAAACACGTGTTCAGTAGATAAAATCGCTAGCTACACAAGCTCAGTGATCCAATCTGAAAATCCATGTGAAAGTGTCAACAACACACGAAGTTGTTCTTTGGTCTACACATGGACCCCAGCCCCACCAAAAGAAAAAGAAATGTTTTCAAGTTTAGAAAATGTAGATTTTTGCATTAGAGAATCTACCAGGATCAAGAGTAGCCCGTTGGAGGATGGTTTTGTGCACTGTGCCCAGAGATCTTGTTACAGTCTGGACATTGATACTGTCATGATTACTGAAGCATCCATCCCCCATCTCAATGATGTATAAAAATTTCCCCCTCACCTGATTGGTTATAAAGAGCTGATCAGCCTACTGTTGGGGGAAGAAAGTTAAGATGGGACTTCTGATCTCAGTAAGGATGTCCTGGGTGGAGACAATGGATGAAGTAGGAGCTGCCAGGGTGAGACTCAAGATGGCAGGTAACAGGGAACGTGACTCAGCAGTAGACAGTATAGTTAGAAAAATGTCAACCCTGCCCAGCTATAGTGCATTATTTCTAGGCAAAGGAGGGTGTAAAAACCCATGTACTTTTTACACAGCCCAAGATGGATCTACACAAATAGGGAGGGGTGGCTTGTTGACACCTCTTTCTAGACACACAAGATCACACCCATAGGTGTGCCCAAAGCCCTCATTTACCTCCTTGCCAGACTGTTCCCTCCCTGTATCATCCCAGGGAACACCTCAAAGGGAGTAGTAGAACATATCAGAAAGTAACAAGACAGCAGCTTCAGCACAGGACAGCCCCAACTTGCCAGGTAACACACATCACCATCCAAGCCTAAGCTGGGTCTGTATCCACCTGGACCCATCTTGAGTCTTACTGTCAGAGTTCAGAGACTTGTTTCAGAAAGACTCAAGTTCAGTAAGTATCATAAACATGCCCCCCACCCCCGTAACCAGCACCAAGTTCTAGGGTCTGAGACCTGAAGGACACCTACTGTAGTGGTTGGCGCAGATCTTCAAGGTCTTGTCCCTCCTCATGAGGAGGCGGATGGTCCCTTTCTCCTTATGCTTCAGCAGCTTCACATCCCCGGTGCCTCGCTCCTTCCACTCTGGGAGGTCGTTCTCTGAAGCGAACCGGAACAGCTTTGCACGCCTGTAAGAAAAGCCAGGAAGGAATCATCTGGACAGGGAGGGACGCCCCTGGACCAGCTGCCACAAAGGAGCGCCGTTCTGGGGACCATAAGGAGACTGTTGGATACCGTGCCCTCCCCAAAACACTTTTAAGGCCTTTGGGCACCAAAATTACTAGGCAAAATACACCCATGGGAGCACAACAGCCCAACAGGCTCCAGGCTGCGTTTACTTCATAGCCAGAAAGCTATTCACAGCAAAGGATTTTTTCCCAGAGACACATCTAAAGATGCACATGGCTCACGGTAGGGTAAAGAAGCTGCAGGTCTGGGCCACCTACTTACACTACATGAATGCCCTGTAACTACATAAAACCTTAGGAATCTTATCTTCCACAGGCCTAGCCACAGCTCCCTGTCAGAAGGAACCTTTCATAGTCTCCAGGGTTCAGGCACCCAGTACCTGCAATGAGTGCAGTACAGCTAGCTGTCCCTTGGGTCAAGTCAGCACCCTTCCTTTGAGGCCACATTTGCTCTTACAAAGCCTCTGCTCTCCTCCAAATTCAGTCTTGTTCAGGGAGACTATGTATTCACTTACCTCCTTAAGAGAAAGCTCAAAGAGCCGGCAGGTGGTGGCGCACGCCTGTAATCCCAGCACTCTGGGAGGCAGAGGCAGGTGGATTTCTGAGTTCGAGACCAGTCTGCCTGGTCTACAGAGTGAGTTCCAGGACAGCCAGGGCTATACAGAGAAACCCTGTCTCAAAAAAACCAAATCCAAAACAAACACACACACACACACACACACACAGAGAGAGAGAGAGAGAGAGAGAGAGAGCTCAAAGGCCCTTGTATCAAGGCACAATATGCTGTCTCCAGAACTATACCAAGGACACTGGGGTGGCATCAAGTTGACAAAATCAAGTACCACATAACTCAGGAAGATGCTATCCTCACCCACTGTTGTGAACAGAGCTCTGGACCACCACCTTCTAGGTAGTACAAAGGTACACTTGTGGCTCTCCTTGGGCAGGCCTCCCTCCTTCCCTCACTTCAGAGCAGAGGAACCTTTATTTAACACCTCAGGCATACTTGAAAATTTGACATTAGCAAATTCTCTTGATTTTACTACATGATACACTGCTACATTAAGATGAGACTGAGGTCCTTACCGCTGCTAGCACTACACTCTCAGATCTCATACTTTCTAAAGCTTTGCACTCCTGTAAGAAAAGCCAGTAAGGCCGGGCGGTGGTGGCGCACACCTGTAATCCCTGCACTTGGGAGGCAGAGGCAGAGGGAGGTGGATTTCCGAGTTCGAGGCCAGCCTGATCTACTGAGTGAGTTCCAGGACAGCCAGGGCTACACAGTCAGGAATCCCCTGGACAGAGAGGGATGCACACCTGGGCCACACCCTGGCTGTTCTTCCAGAGCTCCAAATGGCAACTCACACTGTCCCAAGGATTCCACTACTGTCTTCTGGCCTCCTTCAGCATATTGTGTAGCCACAGACATCAACGTAGGCAAAGCACCCACACACATAAAAACCAACAAGAGCTAAACAAGCCTTCATCTTTAAGGTACACAGTTAAGACAATAGAAACAAAGCAGAAAGAAAAGCCAAGAGAACTCTGCTCAATAAAGAAAGGGAGCCCTAACCCCGCAAAAAAGTCTCACCACCTACCTAGTCCTAGCACTTTTTTATATAGACCAGATTGACCTACAATCCACAGAAATCAATCTGCCTGCCCCTGCCTCCCAAGTGCTGAGACTAAAGGTGTGAGTCACCACAACCTGCTGGAGGCACCGAGGTGACAGAACAGTGATGAGGACACCCTTCACAAGACTGGCCACAGGGAACAGGGACCAGTTTTTGGCAGAGAAATGGTTGAGTTTTCATTGTTAAGACTAGTCACCATACAACAACTCCAGGCACTTTCTTAAAACAGCCTTTATCAAGTTGGGTCCAAGCCATGAAATTCACAGAAATCAGTGTGCCCAGCCACCCTAGAATTCTTCTGTGCAATTCCAGACAGAAATCACAAAGAGGCTATGCCAGAAAGCACCACTAAGGCCTATACCTAAAAGAGAAATAATACAAGGAACAGAATTCCTAGCTTGACTGGCTCCTCTAGAAATTGAAGAGGAATACATACGTGGTTATGTTTGGGCACTGCAAATTTTAAAAGAAATGCCCTGCTAAGAGCTGTTTCCTGTTCACTCTTTTCTTTCTGTTTCAGTCAGCCCATCTAAAGATACTTCCAGGACATCTTAGCTGACTTACATTTTAAAAAGTTCCTCTTCATCTTCCTCCAGCGTTTTAATTTCTTGCTCAGGAAGAGAAACTATTGGTTCGAACTGGGGGTCATGGTTGGACTCATCTGCGTTCTCTGTGGAAGTATCATGGTCCTCGTGACTGTCCTGTGTAGAGAGGGTAGAAGTGATGCTGCTGGCTGGTGGACTTGGTCCACAGAGGGCATCATCAAATGGCACCTGGAAAATGAAGACAGGCCTCCCCCAAACTGGAAATTAAGCCTTCGTCTTGTCATCTGATTGTATTTACAACCAGCATCACAAAACCCACAGGATATCATGAAACAAGACAATGGATTTTGACAATCCTCCTACACACTCAAACATCAACACACAGCCAAGTCCTTGGCAAAGTAGCTTGGGAAAAACTCCCTCTTCTGTAAAATAAAATGATACCCGCCATAAAAAGAACATGATAAACTCAAAAGGAAGAGCAACCGTAACAGTTCTTACTGAGGACTATCCTAATACTTGTTAATTTACTAGGAACCTATGAGAGAACTAGCATCTACATGAATTTACAATCCCTCCAACAATTTTACCCAAGCTTGAAATTTTAAGCTGAAAGAAGCTTTAAAAAGTATGACAAATAAGCCCTAAGATTCTGACCCAACTTGGAGAATTACAAGGGCATGCACGTTTAAATCTGACAAGATCACGTGCTTTGATAGCACAGAAAAATCACTGACTACCTAACTCAACAGGATAAAGAAGTAGAAACCTTTCGTTCGGTTTCTCAGCACTGCGGCTAAGCTGCGGCCGACACACGAGCCACCAACAAAGCCGCCCCCGCCCAGAGTCCGCGCGTCTAGTATCTGTACCGTGCGCCGGGACGCTAGCTTCCCCCACCGAGGGCGGAATGACCTAATGAATGAAGGGTCTGGGGGCAACTGAAAGGAGGATTGCCGGCGCTAATGGAAAGATCCCAAGTGGGCCACGACGAAGGAGATCGGCCGCCTCCGGGTCCCCAGGTGAAGCCGGGAGCACAGTTTGGCCACGGCTGTTCTTCCGCAGACCACAAGGTCACGCGACGCCCTGCAGCCCCCGAGATCGGAGTCTTGGCCAGCAGCTCCCATTCCCGGACCCCAAAGACCTCGAGCACCCCAGGCCTAGGCGTCTCGACAGGCCCCGAACCCGCAAGCCAGCGAGGGTTGGAGGCCGAGGCGCGGGCCGCCCACGTGGCCGCCCAAAGCGGCCCTTGCCTCTCGGCCTGTCCGGCCCCACCCGGGCATCCCTGTACCTTGGCGGCCGCCATGGGGGCGCGGCGACGGCGGCTCGACTAGCTCAGGCGTCGCTGGCTCGGCGGCCTCTGGGCGGCTAGTAGCAGCTCCTTTCCTCCGCGTCTGGCGCCGGCGTCTCCCGCCCGTCCGCTCTTCCCTCCGCCCCCCGACCCGAACCCTGACCCCTGACCCCAGCGGCGGGAAACGCGCAGTGATTCAAAACCAGTGCAGCTTTATTGGCTCTGACTGCGGACATTCATTGTCCGGCCCGCCCCGTGCTTCCCGCCAAAACGCCCGCGGCGCATGCCCGGCCGCGCCTCAGCCAGGGGAGCGCGCTCTCCCGGCGACCCACGCGCGCACTTCCGTCTGCAAGCTGTGAGCGCCTCTGACGCTAGCGTGAGCGGCTGCTGGAAGGATCAGGAGGGACTCGGCGCGTGGCGGTGACGTCATCGGAAGCCAAGCCCTTGGAGCAGTGAGACGCGGCTAGCGTGCGCTGGCCGACCGAAGGCAGGCGAAGCGTGTGTCCGTCGCCAGCTCCTGGGGAGCGGCGGTGCATCCGCAGCCCTCAGTCCCAGCTTTGCGCACCCGAGGCTTGAGTCCGCGTGGGGCTGCGGTATACCTTCACGGCGGCGTACCTCCTCTCTGAGCCCTGTGTGAGAGGCCTAGCTGGTGGTCCTCGCGAAGCACCCTGGTCCAGGCAACAGACGAGCCAGGCGATGAGTGAGCTGGACACGGAAGTAAAGCAAAGGGAGACATGCAGGAGAAGTGGACGGGGTGGGCGGAGGTGGGTTTGGGCAGCAGTCATTACTGTCGGGTCAAAGATAGGATGGGGGGAGAATTGGGTCTCAAAAGTAAAAGACTGAGTTTGGCCAGGGCTGCGTGTAGTGCGCACTAATGGAGAGCTGTCAGCGGTTTGGGAGCAAGTCAGAGGCAGTAGTCATAGTAGTGACAACCTTCAGCCTGGGCCATCTGTTCCCACATAGGTTCCGCAGCATATGGAGGACTGCAGCCAGGATGCCAGTGCAGTACACAGCTCTGCAGCCCCACTATGTCGAGAGGAAGAGGGCCCGGGGCC
Organism: Apodemus sylvaticus; assembly: GCF_947179515.1. Taxonomy (NCBI): domain Eukaryota; kingdom Metazoa; phylum Chordata; class Mammalia; order Rodentia; family Muridae; genus Apodemus; species Apodemus sylvaticus. Next base: position 83,096,426 of record NC_067486.1, on the reverse strand, counting down.
AGCTGCAGGGCCTGGAACTCAGCCTGGGCTCTATAGCTACATTAGGGATGACTTGTTCACCTCAGAGATCTTTAAACTGGAGCTCCTAAATGTACCTCGCCACGCCAGCTTCAGTGATGTCCGGCGTTTTTTAGGCCGTTTTGGCCTACAATCCCACAAAATCAAACTCTTTGGACAACCACCATGTGCCTTTGTAACGTTTCGCAGCGCTGCTGAACGAGACAAAGCCTTGCGAGTGCTGCACGGTGCTCTCTGGAAAGGCCGTCAGCTCAGTGTACGCATGGCCCGACCTAAGGCTGACCCCATGGCTAGGAAGAGGCAGCAAGAAGGTGATAGCGAGCCACCAGTGACACAGATTGCCGATGTGGTGACCCCCCTTTGGACAGTGCCCTACACTGAGCAGCTGGAGCAGAAGCGACTGGAATGTGAACGGGTGCTACAGAAACTGGCCAAGTGAGTGTGGCACTGACACCCTGAGCAGAGCTGGGTTATGCTCTCGGCCTGGTCCACTAGCCTTGTAAGCAATTCAGGACACTCATAGGATTTGTGTCAATGGTTCTCAACCTGTGGGGCACCGTTGCCAAAGACCATCAGAAACATACATTTACATTATGATTCATAACATTAGCAAAATTACAAAGTAACAACAAAAAGTTCTGGCTGGGGATCACATGATTACAGGGTCACACGTACCATTAGGCTGAGAGTCCAAAGTGGTCAACTAAAGAACTCATAAGGCCCATGGCAGTGCGATAGTGAGGTCGCAGAGGAATTGCCCAGTATGGATGGGGAACAATGCTAAGTCCCACCATGATGGATTTCATCCTGCAGAGAAATTGGGAGCACTAATCGCGCCCTGCTACCCTGGCTGCTTTTGCAGAGACAACAGCACAATAAAGCATGTTGCCCCCTGGAGGGTGTCAAGCCATCACCGCAGCAGGTCAGAGAAATCCCATTCTGTTGGGGGTGGGGAGGCTGGCCTTGTTCATGTCAGTTTTATTATACTTTTACATTTTTCTTGCTTCCCATTTCTTCCCAAGGTTGATAAACCAGCAGTAAAACCATGTTCTGTCGGCCACCCCGCGGGCAAATTTGGGCCTCTTGTTCACTATGGTATTACTTCCAGTGGTGGGTAATCAAGGCTGAAATCCGACTCTGCTACATTCTCTTCTACAGACTGAGTATCGGAATAAGTGTGAATTTCTAGTCGGAGTTGGGGTAGATGGCGAGGACAACACTGTTGGCTGCCGAGTTGGCAAGTACAAGGGTGGAACATGTGCTGTGGCAGCTCCCTTCGACACTGTGCACATTCCAGAGGCCACTAAGCAGGTGGTGAAGACCTTCCAGGAATTCATCCGGTGGGGACCTTGCCTGGGGCTGGGCTTCTGGGAAGTCCCTGATCCATCTGCACTGGCAGTTACGGATGTGGGGTAAGGGGACAGGGTGCCAGGACAGACAGGCGCACACTGAGTACACCTGTGGTTTCTTCAGTTCCACCCCATACTCGGCATATGACCCTGAGACATACACAGGCCACTGGAAGCAGCTGACTGTCCGCACCAGTCGCCGAGGCCAGGCCATGGCCATTGCCTACTTCCATCCCCAGGTCTCAGGTGGTGCTCCTGTAGGGGGGATGCGTCTGGTGGAGGTTAGCTTTGCGTTGCCTGATGGGCATTTTATATTCTCTACTACAGAAACTGAGCCCTGAGGAGGTGGCAGGACTTAAGGCCTCTCTGGGGTACCACTTCATGGAGGGGCCAGGCAAGGCCAGTGGGGTGACCTCCCTCTACTTTGTGGAGGAAGGACAGAGGTGAGGAACCCAAGTGGAGGTAGGAGGGGTCAAACAGGCCAATGACCCTGACAGGTTTGCTTTCTCTTATGTAGAAAAACTCCCAGCCAGGAAGGCCTGCCCCTGGAACATATGGCTGGTGACCAGTGCATCCAGGAAGACCTGCTCGGCCTGACCTTCCGCATCTCCCCTCATGCATTCTTCCAGGTAGCATACCCTTTGTGAGCATAAAGACACACAGGGAGGGAAGCCAGTAACTAGCCTCAAAGAGAGATTTATAGAGAACATTCAGGTCCCTTGGAATAAGGTATAGGATAATAAGGGTTATTTCCTAGTGATTGGCCCCTTTGCAGTTACCCCTACTGATATGCATGGCCTTGTTGCCTTCTGCTACTATCACTGTTGGAAAGACCCTATGGAGATAGTCCATATGGGGATAGTCGAAGGTCTTTAGCATGAGGTATGCAGTCACTCTTAGTTGCCCTGAGGGAAGTTGTGATGTCAGGAGGAAAACTTCCCATGGATGGGGTTCTGTTTTAAGGATTTGGTTTTTAAGAGGCTGGGTGAGATCACTGGCATGTAGAAAGAATGGGATCCAAGCAGTGTGGGATACTAGCCTACACTAGAGTATACTATGGCTAACTAACCTCCAGGTAAACACACCTGCAGCTGAGGTGCTCTACACAGTCATCCGAGAATGGGCCCAGCTAGATGGGGGCAGCACAGTGCTGGACGTGTGCTGTGGCACCGGCACCATAGGCCTGGCTCTGGCTCCGGTAAGCCTCCCAGCCCTAGGTAAGACCACCCTACTCTGTTGTCATGAGCCCAGAGGCCAAGGCTACTTCCTACCCTGTCCTTGATATAACCACGTTGTGCTGTGTCTCTTTCCCAAGCAACCAGGGCAATGGGGCTTATCTATCTTTCCATCTCAGAAAGTGAAGAGAGTAGTCGGGATTGAACTGTGCCAGGAAGCTGTGGAGGATGCCCGTATGAACGCCCTCAACAATGGTGAGAACCTTTGCATCGCACAACAGACAGGTGCTCTGGAACCTCTGTGTACTTCTCTGTGCCTACAATGTCTTGAGATATTAGGATCTTCCGAGGAACGGAGTGCTGAGGCATGTCATGTTGGCCTGCGTGCCACCTAAGCCTGGCAGGCCATCCCAGTCAGTGGCAGGCCCAGTCTACTGACAACTGTCATTATCTCTAGAGCTGAGCAATGTTGAGTTCCACTGCGGCAGGGCTGAGGATCTGGTGCCAGGCTTGGTGAGCAGACTGTCTTCCCAGCAAGTTGTGGCTGTTCTAGACCCGCCACGGGCCGGCCTACGTGAGTGGCTTTCATGGGGGTGGGGGTGCGGGTGGGGGTAGGCAGTACCTGAAGTTAAAAAAAAAACAAAAAAAAACCAACCCTGTGCTGGGCATTCAATCACTAGCCCCTCTGTGACTTGCTAGATTCTAAGGTGATTCTGGCCATCCGGAAAGCTGAGAATATCAAGCGGCTCCTTTATGTTTCCTGCAACCCCAGGGCAGCCATGGGCAACTTTGTGGAGTAAGTGTGTGGCACAGGATACCTGCCTGCTGCCTAGAGGATTTCTGTGGGGCTAATATTGGTACCTCTTTCCCACCAGTCTCTGCAGGGCCCCATCTAACCGAGTAAAAGGCATCCCATTCCATCCAGTCAAGGCTGTGGCAGTGGACCTGTTCCCACAGACTCCACACTGTGAGATGCTTATCCTGTTTGAGAGAATGCAACAATACCCCAATGGCATAGGAGCTCTGGAGCATCAAGACCTTCAAACCCCAAGAGATCTTCCTGATACCACTCCACAGGAAACTGAGACTTCCTTCTCATCCTAGGGCAGTACAGGAGCACAGGAAAGCTGGGGAGGTCCTTACAGGTCAATATTAAGTAGAGGATGACCGAGCATTTGTGAGCCTTGAGGCCTGCCTACTGTAGTTCAGAGCACGAACTCCTGTGTCCTAATAATGGGATAGCCAGATTCTAGAATAAACAATTGCTGATTTTACTGAAATTTCTGTGGTGAGCCAGAGCCTTAACTGACTCTTCATGTTCAATTTTCCAGTGCTAGTACCATGTGCTAAGACAGCATCCCTATGTAGACCAGACTAGCCTCACAGATGTGCTCGCTATGACTAACTTCTGAGTGCTGAGGTTAAGGTGCATGCCTGCTGAATGCCAGAGCTTGCTTAAATTTAGCCCCCAGAGAGAACACTTTATAACCAAGCACCAACCAAGTACCTCCAGGGGAATACTAAGGATGGCTGAACACCAGCTATGCTGAGTTCATAAGGAGCTAGGCATGTCCACTAAGGCATTTATTTAATAACACAACTGACTATAGGACAGTCCTGTCCAGTTGAAGATCCACAAATATCCAGCACTCCCATCAGAAGAAAGAAACCAGCCATTCCCTTTTGGACAGTTTTATGTGTTTGCACCATCAGGGTACACCCTACAGCCTTGGCCAACACACAGAAGCAGCATCATAGGCTCCCACCCTTGCAGTATGACTTTGTGTAAGCCTCACCCACCTGCAAGAGGCAGGGAGGGCACTGGAGACCAGGAATGTGTGGCAGCACCTGTTTACAGTGCCTGTGTCAGTAAGGCTGCAGATACCACCATTACTATAAGTTTTTTCAATGTTAAGTCTGTTTTAAGGGCAATGGTTAGTCAAAAGACTGAACAAAACTGAATGGGAGGCAGAAAAAGAATCAAGTGTACCAATTTGATTAAGGGTTCTTTTTGTCAAGATTAACACAGACATTAACTGCTGTCACACACATGATTAGGGAGGAGGAAAATGCTGTTGGGAGGCCCACAGTTGCCGTTCTGTCTTTCTAACAGCACGCCACCCATGCACCAGGTACATGGTGAGGGGCATACTGTAGAGTGTAGCCCCTCTGAACAGGTATTGAATACAGGCTCTAAATACACCTCTACTCAATACCCATTGACACGGCTGTCCAATAAGCACAGGGAGACAAACACCTGAAGTTAGTTAGACCTGGCTGCACAGAGCGAGCAGCTACCCTTGAGATCAAGAGACGCCATAACTACTTATGTACAATGTGCCAGCCAGCTCTGGGGCACACCGTTTCCTATTTATGCATGTCCATCTGTTAGAATGCATGATTCTAAATCTTTCATTCTTACTGTAAAAGTTTCTTTCCAAATTTTAAAACATCATAAAAGCTTTAAAAATTGATGAACAGATAGATGGGCTTTGATTGTGCAAAAATCTGTAAAAAATTGTTGCTAAAGTTTATCGGAGGTGGAAGCTTCAGTATCCAGAAGACAGCTGTTAGGACATTAAGACTTGATAAGAAAAAAGAACCAACCAGACTAACACTCAGTATCTTGATGGTTCAGTATCTTCACTGCAATCTTGGAAGAGTATTTCTGGTGCTAAAATTTTATTTTAAGCCAAAATAGCCTGAAATTTTCCTTTCTGTTATAACTTTTTCAGAAGAAAATGGGAAACACACAAAGCAGGTACTACAGGACAGGATACCTGCACCTTCTGACCAAGTCTCAGTGGCTCCACCAGAAAGAACCCTATCAAAGTGGCTACCTGGTATCATCGGCCAGCCAAAGCTATAAAACCTGGCCATCTCATCTACCAATGAAGTATTACTTCTTGTCAGTGCATATAGTATACTAAAATTAATGAAAACCTTCATAAAAACAGTCCGCAGCAGATACATATAGGCAGGATCTACAACTGTCTATCAGCTTCCACTTGTGCAGTTAACGTATAACTGATCCTTAAGCATATCCAGTCACACTGAAAGCAGCTTGTCCACAACTGCTTCTTTGCATGTGTACTGTGTAGTCACAGCTGTCCCTATGTGCCAGAGCCAGAGCCCAGACACTGCCACAGGAGTGTTGTTAGGTTGGAGGCCTGGTGCTGCAGAGTCATGATGTGTGGCTGATGGTCTCCTGGGTAGCGCTGTCGGCCCATGCTGCCTACCTCATACATCCACTGTGCACAAGGGCTCACCACCAGGCTGGGCAGATGCCACAATTGACATCTTGGGTTTCTTCCGAGTCTCCTCCTGGAAGAACAGAGGTCAATGATGCTAAAGGTGGGCCCAACAAAGAGGTTCACAAGGGTAAAAAGGTGATAGGTAAGCCCCTCAATTCTGAGAGCACAAATGCTTGGTGGGAAGGTAGAGGGAGCAGCAGGCCAGGCCAGGAGATCTCAGATAGGGTAGACTCCCATGTGCTGCAGCTTCCCTGGCAATCTAGAGACAGCCAGAGTGGAAGAATTTGCAATAAACTGGGTTCCACCCCTCCAAGGTGAGTGTCATCCTAGTCTTGCTTGCTTGCCCAGAAGCCCAATGAATATGTGTCTTGGGCTTGTTTTGATCACCACAATCTCCTAACAAGAGTCAAAATTGTTGTAATTTGAAAGCCCTTCTTATTCTAGCAGATAAGGCCCACCCCTACCTGAGAGCAGTAGAAAGGCAACAGGCAACAGACACTTGGTCCTCAGAGCTTGTGTTCATACCTGGGCCATTCCACCAGAGGTGGAAATGCTCCTAACTCGGAGGATTACAAGATATTGCCAGGGGCCAGGAAACAATGTCAATAATACAGCCCACTTGGAATGAGGTTCCTATGGCAGTTTTAGGAAGTTTCACTAAGACTAAGTTCTTACCTAAGCTTATGATCTTTTTTCAGTTAGCAAACAGGCCAGTGCACAATTTTTTCTATCAAATGCCAGACTCCAAACTGGAACCTTTTAGCCACTAAAATGCTGGCCTGTCTGCTCTCTAACTCAACTAATGACAAAGTCATTTTAGGAAAGTACCATCTGTGTTAGAACTTATTTAAAAAAAAAAAAAAAAGCCAACCTTACCTGCAAGAAGGATTAAGCATCTCCAGAGTCAGGGATTAGAAACAGGATCTAACTACAAGGAAGGGGCTAACCCAGCAATTCCAATGGCTCAGTAACTATGGTATGTGCAGAAACAATACAGGAGTAGATGGTGAGGTTAGGGGTAGGGAGGCAAGTGGCCTGGGGAAGGGGTGAGGAAGGGAAATAATCACCCGTTCTGCAGCCAGCCTCTTCATCTCTTCTTGCAGCTTGCTCAGGATGTGAAGGTTGGGCCTGTTCTTCTTGGCATACTGTTGTAGCTCTATCACACTCTTGTCAGAGGTCTCCTAGGGACCCAAAGCCTGCTCTCAGAACGGCATAGTAGCAATATGCTCAAGTAGCAGTATCCACCCAAGTCAGGAGTGTAAGGACTTAGTGAGGCATAAGTGCACACCAGTGGCCTACCTGTGTGATAAAGCATTTGTTGCTGACAGTTCCCTGGTCTATCGCAGACACTGTTCCTTCCTCCATGATCACACCTCTGTGTTTACTGGCTAAGAATGAAAGTCAAGCACTCACTAATGCTAGGAACCCTCTGACAGTGGCAAGATCATGGCTGAAGCCAACTGAGACATAACACAGCCAAACAGCCTGCACAGCTGTTCTCTTGGAGGCCCCAGCCAAGGATGTTCACTGTCTTAGAATGTCAGACAAGGGCCATTCAATCTCCAGTTGAAGGAAACCTCTGTCCACAGTTGCGGCAATGTTCCGTCTCTTAGTCCTAGACTATGTACCTACATTTCAACTCATGAAAAATGCTTCTATTCAGACTGAAGATGCAACTCAGTGGTACAGTCCTTGTTTGGCCTGTACAAAGCCCCAGGTATGGTCGACAGCAGTAGGAGGGAGAGAAAAAAAAAGAGAGAGAAAGAAGTACCCTTATATTATTTATGTTTTCCATGTGGCTCCTGGACTCCTCTTGCCTTCAGCAAGGACAGAGCTACTGAGTCTTGGGGACTCTGCAGGGGTACTGCATTGCTCTAGACTATTAGCTCAGCTCAAGGCAGGGTAGCGCAAAGATCCACAGCACAATCTTCAGGGTCTCCACCTATACTCCTTTAAACAATGAGATCCTAATGATCTAGGCAGTTTCATATATTAGGGGAACATGTAAAAAATGCTGATGCAGCTAGGTTCCATCACTACCTAACACCACTTCCCAGTACTTCCCATACCCATTGGGTATGGAGAAGATTTAAATTCTGGTATCTGGGCAAAAACCTCAGAAACATAACAGACAATTCCTATATTCTTTAAGCCACTGAGAATCTTCAACTAAACAAGGATACAGTCTTGAGGACTGTCAAAGGACTGGTTTGTGAGCCTTCACCCAATTCGACACCAGGTAGTGTTCACTACATCTACTGTCTGGTTTATGTCCAGCCTGATAGTCTAGATTCATGCTTAACTGCTTGGCAGATTCAAGAGGAAAACGTGGCTTGAGTGCTCCCACCCTTGGCTTGCACAATCACTGTCACAACACAGCAGAGGCAGTCAAGATTAAAAGTAGTTCTGTTGAGCCTGACCTTGACAGCAAGCCCCAAACCAGAGCAGGAAACGGAAGAACAACTGCCAGAAGACGTGACAGTCTGGTTACCTGCTTGACCATTTTGCTGCTCTCACGACCATACATGCGCAGTAAGGACCCCCAGTTCTTGACATGTGGGTGCAGCAGCTGAAGGATTTTCTGAGATGCTAATTGTTTCCCAACTCGCTTATTCTTACCTATGAGAAAGAAAAAACAAAGGTGAGAATACAGGAGAGCCTTTCCTGGGTGCCTAGGGAGCCCATGCAGGGCATTCCACAAGAAGGTAGACGGCACTTTGCTGCTGTGCTGGACACCATGACTCAGTCCTGAGATCTTGACCCAGATACCAACCACCCTATTGAGCAGTTTTGAAGAGATCCAAGGACTTGTGAGAAAGCTATTAGCTAAGACAACAAAATATCCTTCCACTCTACCTCACTTGCCTATAACACAATGAGCACCAGCTACAAGGCCTTCCTAAAGTTTATAGCTCTTGAAGGTAGGTATCTGGGCAGAGCCTCCATATAAAAGATACTCTAAGCCAGGAGAGCTCTCCACGCTGAGAGATCAGTACTGCTCAGATTCACTCAATCTTCTCACCATCCTACTTCTGTGGGGACTGGCATTTGTATGGTGCAGCAATAGGCATAGGTATAGGAAACATCCAGGTTTGAATGTGAGCTTGTAATTTCCTAAGGTCTTCTATGTATTATCTCCATATATATGCCTCAATACACAGACTACCTCTGGGACAGGCTGCAGAAATAGTACAGTCATGCACTGATAAATCAACCAGTTGATTGATGGTGGATCATGTACTCAAAGATAGTCCCATAGGAAAATATATATATATGCATGCACACATTCACACACATATTCACTAATCTTTACTTGTAATGGTTATAGTATTTTATTTTATGGTTTTGTTTTTTATTTCTTTAAAAACAAGTTCTCACTATGTTTTCAAGCTAGTCTTGAACTCACATCTTCACATGATTCTCCTGCTGGAACTACCTGAATTCTCCACTATGCTTAACTTTATATGGGCTTTTACTAAACAACCATGTCAAATATAAAAGCAGAGGAAGGTGGTACCTACAGACCAAATATAGGAGTGTAGATAAATGGATGGCCATCAGGATGCGCCCCAGTCAGCTCCTCAGGGAAGTAGTCCCCTTATCCCACCAGAGACGGGCTGGTTACAAGTAATAGCAACAATGGAACAGGAAGGAGATTTCAAGGAGGATGACCACCTATCTAGTTTTAAATGAAGGTGTGATGGCCAACACACAAAACTGGTGCTTAGAATGACTATCAGAGCAGGAGTAGCAGACCAGACCACACACCCTCAGACCAGAAAATGCTAGCTATACCCCAGCAGTCCTCTGAAAATATGCCAGTCTATGAGGGAGGCAGGGGAGGAGACAGATTCTTACACCACCCGCGCACTGTATGCTTGCCGCATGCCATAACATATTCACTCTTCTGGTTTTTCCCAGGAACCACTTCAAACTTGATGGATGTGTCACCCATTCCATGGTTTCTTTTAGGAGAAAAAAAGATGACAAGACATTACTGGATGATGCTCATACATGATGATGACTTCTGCAGAGGGCTCCTATATAACCAAGTCCATTAATGACTCTCTGAAGAAAACCCAAACCCCTCCCTAGATGTTCAGCAGACTAGGGAACGTTCTCCACACACTAATTTCAATTACCCAGGGTTCACCTATCAGCCAAAGCCAAGGGTCTCCTGTATACCCAGGCAAACAGATAATGACTCTCTCTACCTTGGAACAAACAGCCAAGTAAAGTGTTGAGATGCTCCTGGGAGCTTTGATGACCTGATTCTTAATAGAGGTGCAGCTTACCCTACCTTTTAAGGCACTCATGGAGAATCTGATATGGAGACAACAGCCCAGCCTTGCTTGTCAGCTCGTAGACTCGTGAATCCTCAATACTGATGTGGTTAAAATACTAAAACAAAAAGCACGTTTGTGAATCCCAAGCAGGCCCATACCTTTAGAATCGTGCCATACTGTGTTTCCCTCAGAAAATGAGCATCTTTTTTTGTTGCCTCAATAAAGCATGCTATACTCTAGATATCCCTGTTAGTTGATGGAACTATTTGGGAAGGATTAGAAAGTGTGGCCATGTTGGAGAAGGTATATCACTGGAGTGGGCTTTAAAGGTTTCAAAAGCCTATTCCTAGTTAGATTCATTTTCTCTCTTCCCTCTTCCTCTCCCTGCCTCCTGATTTGGACTAACCCTCTGAAACTATAAGGCCAGCAGGGCGGTGGTGGCGCATGCCTGTAATCCCAGCACTCTGGGAGGTAGAGGCAGGCAGATTCCTGAGTTCGGGACCAGCCTGGTATACAGAGTGAGTTCCAGGACAGCTAGGACAGCCAGGGCTCTACAGAGAAACCCTGTCTCGAAGAAAACCAAATGAAAAAAAAAAAGAAAGAAACTGTAAGCCCCAATGAACTCTAAGTTGCCTTGGTTGTATTGTTTTGTCAGAGCAATGGAAAAATAATTAAGACATGCAGGGAGAGAAATTTTGCACAGCAGGGCTCGAGTAAGAGAGACAGGAAGAGAAGCCCTAAAATGTATAGGACAAAGGATAAAGGCTCAGAATTAAGTAGCCAACAGATCCCTGCCTTCATCCTCAACTGACCCTGTACGCAGTGAACAGAAGACTGCCAAACAGCTCAGCTTACTCTATATACAGACTACCTCTAGGATGGGCTGCAGAAACAGTATAGTCATGCACTGATAAATCTACCAGTTGATGGTGGATCAAGAACTCAAAGATAGTCCCATAGGATTTTATAGCCTAGCAATATTAGAGCCATCCTAGTTTGTGTAGGTACACTCTGTATGATTTCCATAAGTAAATCAACTAAGCCATATACTACAAACTAGGTGACTTTTAGCAACCACAGTGTGTCCTCTCACAACTCTAAATAAAGGCAAAAAGTAAAAATTCAAGGTAGTAGCAAAGTTCTACTCCCCTTGCATAGACTACATGACAAAATCCAATTTCTGATGGCCTAGCCCCTCTAGTTTATGAGAGAGCAAGGCAATCTATACTCATTATGTTTTGTTTCTCCCCTCTGGAAAACCAGTCACAATTATTCAACCACATGTCAATAAATTATACCTAAAACAACCTTGTCTCCAAAGTAAGGCCTAGTACATTCTCAGGTACTAGGGATTAGCCCCTCAGTGGATCCTTTACAGAGACACAGCACAACCCAAAACAGGCTATCAAGGAAACTTAAGAGAAAAGATTTAACAAGCAAAAGGAACAAAGAGCTTGAAACAAACATGAAATAATGGGGCCCAAAGGCAGAGGATCTGCTGGAAGGGGAAAGCCTCTCACCAGCCTAATAGGTAGTAGCCTATGGAGCCCCAGAGTCCAGACCTTGGGTCACATGAATAAACTAAGTCAAGACCTTTCTAGAATGACATATGAACAGCTTTCCTCTATGTTTGTACTACTACACTGACAACAGTATAGAGGAAATTCTTACATGAAGAGTCCAGCCAAGACTGGTAAACATGAACGCCAACTGTCGTGGTTTGGTTGTCTTCAAACAGGAATCAAAAGATTCCTCTGCTCTCAAATGTAGGGAAGTCACCCACCTCACCAGGATTTAGACCCTGGAACTGACTACAAGAACCAGTAAGGAAGCCAACTGATTAGCAATATGTGCTATGCTTAGCCTAAAGAACCCTGTTCTACCCAGCAGTTAGTACCTGACCATCAAGGCACAGCAAACAGATGGCCAGCTTATCCCCAACCCAAATGGAAGAATCTGAGCATAGTCCCTAGAGAACATATACTCAGAAATACAAAGATGTTTGTATCTGGTATAAAACTAGGAGCATAAATCTTACAACTAGCATCTCCGTGGAGTGTCTCTCAAGTGCAATCAAATGGCAAACTGACCTACAGATAATCATTGGTAGTCCTTAAAGACAGTCTGGGAGACTGGAGTATCCAGAGCCCATAGATGAAAAAGAAGCACAAGTTGCTCAAGGACAGCCCATGAAAAACTACAATCAAGTAGGATGATGGTGACCTGTGTTTGATCCCAGTACTCGAGAGAGAGTTTAGTGTCAGTCTGGTTTACAGAGTAAGTTCCAGGACAGCTAGGGCTATACAAAGAAACCCTGTCTTAATGCTCTGCCTTCCCCACTACCCCAACCTAAAAAACAAAACACCCAACCCACAAACCAAAAGAACTACAATCTAGATACCGAGGAACAGTATCTTGAAAAATCAGACTTCTGAAACAGCCTTTAGCAATATCCACTCAAGTTAGGCAAATCTGTAGTTATAAACTATCCCACTAAGAAAAGGTCCAGATGATTTCATTGATAATGACCACTCCATATTTTAAGGAGGGAAAATATCAATTCTATACAAACTCAAAGAGAATAGCTTAGTTTATGGTGCTACCTGTACTATATTAACATCAGGAGAGCTGGGCGGTGGTGGCGCATGCCTGTAATCCCAGCACTTGGGAGGCAGAGGCAAGTGGATTTCTGAGTTCGAGGCCTCAGTATGTGCTCCAGGACAGCCAGGGCTATACAGAGAAGCTCTGTCTTGAAAAAAACGAAATCCAAAAACCCGGAGGGGGAAAAACAAAACAAAACAAAACAAACAAACAAACAAACAAACAAAAAAACACAGGAGAAAATACAAAACCAAACCAATCAAAACCTACACAATAGTTAACCCTTGCAAACACAGATGGGAAAATTATAGAGTATCATAGTGGTGTGTGCCTATATGCCCATCACTGAGGAGAATACGGCAGGAGAATCCTGAATTCCATGCCAGCCTGAGCTATGTACCTAGACCCTGTCACAAACAAATAAGACACTGATCCTGGCAGAACATACCTTTAATTCTAGAACTCATGTGATAGACTTCTGTGAGTTCAAGGCCAGCCTGATTTGCATAGCTAGGCTAGTTAGTACCACATAGTGAATCCCTATTGAAAACAAACAAACAAACAAACAAACAAACAAACAAACAAACAAACATGGAGCAGGCAAGATGGCTTAATGAAGAGGGTGCTTGCTGAGCAAGCCTGGCAATCTGAATTCAATCCCTAGAACCAATATAAAGGTAGAAGATCAAAGCTGTCCTCTGATTTCCACGAGTGTTATATAGCCCATGTGCTCACACACATATACCCACTAAATAAAAATACCCCTCATATGCAAGCACACAGCAAACACACAGCAGACACAGACACACACACACACACACACACACACACACACACACACACACACACGGCCAATAAATAGAAACTCTCAATACAAAAGAATATGTTCCACACCAAAGAAAGGAATAAATACTATGCCAAATAGGACTTTTTCAAGGACGCATGCTTTAGAAGAACCACTATAACTATACAAAAAATTTAAATAAAAAAATCAAACCATTAATAAGGTCAGAAATGTGGTACAAAAAAAGACATCTGACAGAATTAAAACAGCATTTATGTTAAAAATGATCAACAGGACAGAGACCTTCCCCAACCCAATAAAGAATTATTATGAGAACCCTACACAACATCACACTCGGTAATAAGAACTGGAGGGGGGCAGGGGGGAGGCGGCGGCGGCGCGGGCCTGGAGAGATGGCTCAGCAGTTAAGAGCACTGACTGCTCTTCCAGAGGTCCTGAGTTCAATTCCCAGCATCCACATGGTGGCTCACAACCATCTGCAATGGGATCTGATGCCCTCTTCTGGTGTGTCTGAGGACAGCGACAGTGTACTCACATACATGAAATAAATAAGACTAATTAAAAAAAAAAGAACTGGAGCCGGTAAATACCAGAGTACCCCCCCCCAAAAAAAAGAACTGGAGCTGGGCGGCGGTGGTGGCGCACGCCTGTAATCCCAGCACTCTAGGAGGCAGAGGCAGGCAGATTTCTGAGTTCGAGGCCAGCCTGGTCTACAGCGTGAGTTCCAGGACAGTCAGGGCTATACAGAGAAACCCTGTCTCAAAAAAACCAAATCCAAGAAGGAAGGAAGGAAGGAAGGAAGGAAGGAAGGAAGGAAGGAAGGAAGGAAGGAAGGAAGGAAGGAAGGAGGGAGGGAGGGAGGGAGGGAGGGAGGGAGGGAGGGAGGGAGGGAGGGAGGGAGGGAAGGAGGGATGGGGGATGGGGATGGGGAGAACCAAATTCAGGTCTTCAAGTATTCAACAATCTCTCCAGCTTCTACTTTTAATATTTTGTATTATTTATCATTTTTAATTATGCTTGCATGTATATATGAATGAATGTGCCCAGTAAAGCCAAAAGTATTGAATCCCCTGGAACTTCAAGTACCAGTGGCTGTAACCCACCCAATGTTTAGGTCCAAACTTGAGTCCTTTGCAAGTTCTTAACCACTGATGCCTTTAATCCCTGCACTGGGAGGCAAAGAAAGGTAGAGGTCAGCCTGATCTACATAAAGAGTTCGGAGACAGCAGGGCGGTGGCTGCGCATGCCTTTAATCCCAGCACTTGGGAGGCAGAGGCAGGCAGATTTCTGAGTTCGAGGCCAGCCTGGTCTACAGAGTGAGTTCCAGGACAGACAGGGCTACACAGAGAAACCCTGTCTCAAAAAACCAAACCAAAAAATAAATAAATAAATCCCAAGTCGAATAAACTCACGCATCTGTTTGTAGACTCATCCACCGAAGGCCAAAAAGAATCTATTTAGCGGACACAGAAAACTCAGAGGTTAACAAGCAATGTTTGATTGTTTTTCCTTTTTCCCCCTCCCCTCCAATGCTGGAAATCAAACCCAGGGCCTTATATATATATAAATAAAATGTTCTGCCATCAAAGTATACCCCAGTCTTTGGTGTTCTATTTTCTGAAACAGGTTTTACTTCCTAGCCTAGGATGAGTTTAAATTTGTGATACTTCTAGACCCAAAACAGTTTTATCAGAAACCAGAAAGGGTAAAAGGGAGTATGGGCTAGGACGTTAATCAACTAATTCTTTATCTAGGGCTATTGAAATGTCTAAGTAGCCTGGTCTACAGAGTGAGTTCCAGGACAGCCAGGGCTATACAGAGAAACCCTGTCTCGAAAAAAACAAAATCCAAAAAACAAAACCAAATAAAAGAAATGTCTAAGTAGGTAAAATCCTTTGCCACCAAGTCGACAGTCTACATTCACTCCCCAGAACCAAGAGTAGAAGGAGAGAGCTAACTCTCACAAGCTGTCCTCTGAGTTTCATGCACATACACAAATAAATTTAAGGAAAATATTAGGGAAAAAATTCCTATAATCAAGTACTTCCTAACTTGCTTGATGGCGTCATGGAGAGAACTATCTCAGGAGAGGTCTTATATACCATTAAGCTGGGAAAGAAGATCTTGCATTTACCTATCTATCTCCAAACTTCAAAGTTCTCCACTGGCTATGTTGACTACCCCAAAGTGAGGGTAGGGGTGAGGATGGGGGGGGGGTGTGGCATCAAAGAGGTTGGAGGGAGGAGAAATAATGTATTAATCTTTTAACTAAAGGGAAAGAAAAAAAAAAGAATGTGTGTTAACTGGGAAACTGGATGTGAAACAGGTTCAGACAGATACTTGGATGGAACATGGCAACTGTATCAGACTGAAACACAGAGCAAGCCAATAAGGAAGCTGCAAACCAAATGCTAATTAATAAGAGGGAGCTGGCTAGGTGTGAATACAAGTAGATAGAGTGTGCAGGACAGTACTGAGGCCAGGGCAGTTAAGATGAACACTTTGGCTAGATAGTACAGACTGCTTTGGTTTCACTACTTTGAATATTCTCAGAGGTTGGAGAAAATGAACTGCTGCTTGGCAGAATTCTCCATCCTAGAGACTGGAAAGACAACTCAAGTAGTTGGCAAACCAGGGTTCAATCCCCAGAACCAACACTAATTCCAAGCATGGTGGTGATATAGGCATGAAAAGGCAGACTTATCCCTAGAACTTGCCAAGCAACCCAATCTACTGGGTATTCCAGGCCAGAAAAATACTCCAAAAGCAGGTGGCTAGCACCTAAGATCCACCTGAGGTTATTCTGTTTGTATGTACATGCACACATAAACAAAAGAACTTCCCACCACAAACGCCCCAGCAGAGGGCCTCTGGTGCTCAGAAGCAGGTGATGTCCTTTAGTTAGCCCAATAGAAGCAGTTTGAAGGAGGCTCTTGCACTTCCAACATAACTAGGCCTACATAACAGAACCTTCAACACAACAATGCCGCTTGAGAAAAGTTCTTTTTCTGAATTGTTTTGGACTTTCTTCACCATAAAACAAGCCTGGAGGAAAAAGGCTCATTCTTTGTCCTCAGCAAGAAAGAATGAGGATGTTTTGTTGGCTCCCTTCCTTTTTCTTCCCTTTTGTACTGTCTTTCTTAGTTTTCTATGTGTTCCTGTGTGATCACCTACGTTTTCTTTTTCTTTTTGGCTTGATTTGAGACAGGGTCTTACATAGCTCAAGCTAACTTTGTGCAGCACATTTGTTCTTGTTCTGGTCCTCTTGCCTCTACTTCCCAAGTATTAGCACTACAGGCATACACTACCATACTACACCAAGCCTGGACATTTTCTTATACCTTCGCCCCATACATCTTTTCTCTTTTTCTTAGTTTACTACCTTTCTCCTTTCCTCATAGTTAAATGTCATAGAATGGCTCAATGGCAAAAGCACTTCTCACAGAAGCTTGAGGGCGGAGTTTCAGTCCCAGAATGCATATGGTTGAAGGAAAGGACCCACCACCCCTGCCTCAGGTTGTTCTTCGACCTTCACACTTGTACCACAGCATGCATGCAACCACACACACACATAACCACCAAAGTAAATAATAAATCAATATAATGTGAAAATGGAACTTGTTTTTAGAAAGACTGCTTTCTCTCTTAGTGCAAATGGGGAACATACCCCAAGAATCCAACAAGACTCCACTAACAAGACCCCCATAAAACTTAAAAATCTATATAAAGAAATGTGTTTGGTATTTTGAAACAGGGTCTCACCATGTAGCTATTGGCTGGTATAGAACTAATTATGTAGACCAGGCTGACCTCAAACTTATAGATATCTGCCTGTCTTTGTCTCCCACTTAAATAAATTTAATAATTTGAAGATACCTAACCCGACAGACACGCAAGACATGGTATAGAAACACAACAACCCTGAAAAGCCAAGGCAACACAATTCCTAAAAATGTTCAGGACTCCTTCATAACTGAATCCAGTGATAACAGAAGGGTTCAAAAGCCAAAGAACTTAAAAGTCTGCTTTTAAAATGACCAGTGACCACAAGAAAATTAGAATAGACAAGAAATCAATTTAAAACCAAGATTAAACTCTTTTGCTACAAATAGCTGTAAAACCACATTTATCCTAAAAGGTTTCTACAGGACAGGATTTTAATACTTATAACAACAATCTCAATCTTAGACACTGCCAGATTCATTTCCACCATAGATCGACATGTGTAACATAAACAACTGAAGCATACCGCCTTCCAGACTTTCTCCTCTGTCTTCATATAGGGAAAGGAAGTACTCTTACACGCTGATTACACGCTGACATGGTATACACCCCTGGCTGAGGCAATGGGGCAGCGGCTATATGGCAGCTCCCAGAAGAGCACGATCAGCACACTCACCTCCAGTTCTTCACTGTCTTTAGGCTTCTCCTCAGAGGTCTGTTTAACAAAGTCAGGGATGAGAATTTCCAGTGTGGCTCGGGCTACAAAAAGAAAAAGTCCGAGGTGAGGGGAGCCCAAAAGAAAACATGTATGTTGCCCAGCAAGCAGTGAGCCTATGAGGCTCCCACAATAGCCAAAAGCAGCAACTGCACTTTAAAAGGTAGAATTAAGAGGGCATAAAGAGCAAGTGAATCCTGAAAAGGGACAGTGGCATGATACAAGTTTCGCATGCTAATTTTACCAAGGGAGGAACTTAAATCTCCATCTGTGTTTTTAGAGGAATCAAGCTGTAGTGTATGATCAAGGGCTGGAGAGATGGCTCAGTGGTTAAGAGCACCGACTGCTTTTCTGAAGGTCCTGAGTTCAAGTCCCAGCAATCACATGGTGGCTCACAACCATCTGTAACAAGATCTGACACCCTCTTCTGGTGTGTCTAAAGACAGCTACAGTGTACTTACATATAATAAATAAATCTTTTTTAAAAAAAGTTGTAGTGTATGAAAAAGATGGCTTGGTAAAGCCTCACCAGGGAGGACTGACAACAGGTTGCTATGGACCACACACATGGAGAGCAGTTACTAAGAATAGACATATGTGAGGAACTCTGGAAGAACCTTGTCTAAGGACCATGAACAGGCCACTACCATTGTCACAATGGAGAAAGAGCACACACAATAAATAGCCCGTGGACTAATTGCTGTCTGGTCCAGCACAGCATTGCTAGTAAGACATCCCAGCAAAATAAGTTTGTGATAAGGATCAAATAGTGCAGATGTCAAATATGGGTGGAGGACACAAAATCCAGAATATAGACTAATAATCTTGTAAAGAATAGCTTAGGAGAAGCCGGGGGGGGGGGGGGGGGGGGGGGTTCCATTTGTCTGCCAGGTCCTATCTCAAAAGTTATCTGTTGAAAGTCTTAACAATTTGTTGAACTGAAAAGTCTTTTTAGATTGAATCCTTCTGAAATGCATAGCAGAAGCTCGAAATTATTAGCTCAGTGGTAGAGGACCTGGCTCAATTCCTAACTCTTCATGAGTAAGTCAGCAAAACAGATATCAGGACATCTTGCAGACTGAGGTAGAATATGTAAGCTAAGGGAAACTGAACAGAGAACAGCCAGTCACATGACATAGAAAGACTTGGGCTGGTGAGATGGCTCACTGGTTAAGAGCACTGACTGCAAAAAATAAATAAATAAATAAATAAATAAATAAAATAAAATAAAATAAAGAGCACTGACTACTCTTCCAAATTCTGAGTCCAATTCCCAGCAACCACATGGTGGCTCACAACCTTCTGTAAAGGGATCTGATGCTCTCCTTCTGGTGTGTCTGGAAACAGCTACAGTGTACGGTATAAATAAAAATATATCTTTAAAAAAGACTTATTGTCCTCAGCAATGGACACTAAAAAAAAAAAAAATAGCAAAGAAAATGATTCTTAGAAGTAGAAAATCAGCAGGGCAGTGGGGGCGCATGACCGTAATCCCAGCATTTGGGAGGCAGAGGCAGGCGGATTTCTGAGTTCGAGGCCAGCCTGATCTACTGAGTGAGTTCCAGGACAGCCAAGGCTATCCTGGAAAAAACTAAAAGAAAAAAAAAAAAAGAAGTAGAAAAACATCCCCCAGACCCCAAGAAACTGAGAAAACTAGCATATCTCTTGTTCTGTACAGAGACTAGTTCTGGAAGACAACAATCCCATAGGATAAAGTTCAAGAATAGCCCTATATGTGCCAGGGCCAGAATACACCTAACACTAATCTACAATATACTCCACTGTTCAGAAGAACCCAAGTAACACCAATGCTGGTCAAAATGGCTTGGTGCAAAAATGCTGTCTATCTCTGCATAGAGGCAGAAGGCAAAGATATGGTATAGTTTGTCTAAAAGAAAACACCAGCTCTTGGGATGAACATTGTGCACAATGACTGTCTAATCCCCAATTTCAAGTCTAAAGAACTGTGGAAATAATCTATACAAATATCAAAACCCCTCAAGATGATGATAGCATACAATCTGTCTTTTCTCTTAACATGCCCACATTTTGCTGTTCAAAAGTAAACTTGAATGCCAGATGTGGTGGTACATGCTTTAGTCTCAGCATTCAGAGACCTACCTATCTCTCATCCCTGCCTCTGCCTCCCAAGTGCTGGGATTAAATGCGTGAGCCACCACTGCCTGGCCAGAGACCCATCTCAAAACAAACAAACAAACAAACAAAAATAAAAAGAACAAAACACACTTGCCATGTACCCCAAATGGCCCAGATAGCTCTAAGCATACCCAAATCTGCATTTAGCTGAATCAAGAACTGAAAACACTGGCTCTGCTATTATTCAGTAGAAAGAGGCCCTCCAGTATAAAGCCTCACTTTAGATACATTTTTTTAAAAAGGTTTATTTATTTTATATATGTGAGAACACTGGTGCTGTCTTCAGACACACCAGAAGAGGGCATCAGATCCCATTACAGATGGCTGTGAGCCACCATGTGATTGCTGGGAATTGAACTCAGGACCTCTGGAAGAGGTCGGTGCTCTCAACCTCTCAGTCATCTCTGCAGCCCAAGCTGTAGATAAAATAAAAATCTGATTGTTTTTGATACATAGCCCTGGCTGTCCTGAAACTTACTCTGTAGACCAGGCTGGCCTCAAATTCAAAGATATCTGTCTCTGCCTCCCAAATGGCTGGATTAAGTGTGTATTACCACACACAGCCGGCTGAAATCTTTTTTTTTCCTCCTATTCCGAGACAGGAATGTAGCCCTGGCTGTCCTGGAACTCACTCTGTAGACCAGGCTGGCCTCGAACTCAGAAATCTGCCTGCCTCTGCCTCCCAGAGTGCTGGGATTACAGGTGTGCGCCACCACCGCCCAGCGGCTGAAATCTTAACTATGTGTATATGTATGTGCAGAAGCCAGAGGCATTAGATCCTCCTGGGCTGGAATTAAAGTTGTCTTTGTAAGCTGCCCCACATGGGTTCTGGGAATTATGGGGGTTTGAATGGAATGTTCCCCTTGACCCCTAACTCCACCCTGTAGTCTCCAGACTTTGAGTGCTTAGTCCCTAGGGGGTGGAACATTTGGAAAAGGATTCTGAGGCATGGCCTTGTGGTTTGAGGCTTCAAAAGCCCACACCACACCAAGTTATCACTCTCTCTCTTGTGTTCTCTCTCTCTCTCTCTCTCTCTCTGTGTGTGTGTGTGTGTGTGTATGTGTCTCATGCTTGTGGATGATATAAATTGTAAGCTACTGCTCCAATACCTGCCTGCTGTCATGATGGTTGTGGACTCACCCTCCCTCTGAAACCACAAGCCCCAATTAAATGCTTTATTCTAAAACTGCCTTGGGGTCATGGTACTTTGTCACAGCAGTACAAACTTGGCTCTAGTAAAAGATTACTACTACATGGTCTTTACTATTGAGCCATCTTCCTAACTCACGTCTGTCTTTTTACTTTTAGTTTAAATCATTTACAATAAGCACATAATTATTATAGTTTGTCCTTGACCTACTCTAAAGCTTAATTATATACCCAGCCCTCAGTTTTAAAACAGAATTGCTTTATAGCAAAGGCCAGCCTGAAATTCACAATGGTCCACTAGAAGCTTCTCAGTACTAAGATTACAGTCATTTACTGAAACTAGACTTATGATGTTTTAAAAACCAAAGTACAGGGTAGAAGAGACGACTCAATCAGGGTTAAAGGCACTTGACCCTGGGTTTGGTTCTCAGCACCCATATCAAGTGACTCACAACCTCCTTTAATTCCAAATCCAAAGAATACAATGCCCTCTCTGGCCTCTGAGGGCACTGGCACACATGTATACACATATGTATATGTCCGCATTCAAGCTCGCACAAAAACCACACCAAAATTATATCTTTTTAAAAATCACCTTTAAAAACCCATGGGCATATTTAGCCCTTGCTAATCAGAGATGACGACTCAGCATGCAGCGCACGTCTCTGGGATACCAAATGTGAAGTTTAATTCTGATTAACAACTCCTGGGCATGCCTGTGATGAGTATCTAAATTAAGTCAGCCTCTGGGGCATACTTATGGAAGAATATCTAGATATGGTAAACTGAGTTGGGAAAACCCACCTTAATGGTAAGCCCATCCCATGGGATGAGGTTGTGGGCTGAACAAAAAGGGGAAAGGAAGCTGTAAGCTCCTGACTGCAGCTGCCATTCAAGCAGCACCCACAAGGCCCTGCGCCATGCCTTTCCCGCCAGGATAAACTAACGAGCCAAAACAAGCCCTTCCTCTCCTAACTTGCTTATGTAAGGCTATCTTATCACAGCAACAGGAAAAGTAGCTGATATACCAAGCAAACCACATTACCAGCTTTATTCTTCGCAAGTTTTTTGCTGCTTGCAGTTCCAGATCCGTAAGTCACACCATCAATGGTCACGGAGGCACCAAAAGGCTCACTTGGATTCTCTTAAAATTAAAATTACTGGTTTTAAAACACTTGCCAAAACATTAAAAGCACACACTTTGCTAACACAAAGTCGGCCAGTCCTGACAAGATACCCCTGAATAAATCATGTCTACACTTGTCTGAGATGCTAAGACAAGGTTGGAAACCATAGACAGCAAAGGGCACAATTAGAAAGTTGAAGAGTAAGGGGCACTATGGGAAATTATCCAAAGGGGAAGCAGAAGCTGGAGACAGACAAGGTAGGGATGAGGTTTCTGAAAGACAAACAGGACTTTTCCAGAACAGCAAAGCATAGGATCAAGGACAAGAAACAGCCACCCGGCGGCCCCCAGGTCTTAGCTCCCAAGGGCAACCATACTGGCATTCATAAACTGTGTGGAAGAAACCACAGAAGACAGAGCTGGCAGAAAGTGTGGTGAGATCAAGGCTTCTTCATCACTGGAAGATGGGGAGTGGTGGACACAGGACAGGAAAACCGAGAAAGAACTCAAGCACAGCAGAAAGGTCTTTATTACAGACTGTTCTTAACAACAGTCAGAAGCCACCAAGGCAGACCAAAGAAGACAAGAAAAGGGGAAGGGGGAAATTGGGGCAAACTCAAAGGGAAAAGCTGAGCAATCTCCCCTCAAGACAAGGGTCACTGACATGAAATACAACCCCACCTGCACCACACTTCTCTTTCTCCTTGCCTTGCATGTCTATCCAACCCAGCAGGTCCAATGTACTCACTCCCACCTCCAGCCATAACCAAAATGATGTATGAGACTCTTCAGGACTAAAATGGGTTTGAACTTACCACATTCAAAGAAATTATAAACAGGGCGGACCTTGAGGACACGCTGCATGTATTCGTGCAGGATGCAAACCTCAGACTTCCCATTGGGATTGATGACAAACTCTGTGACAAAAAGAACTATCTCAGGTAAACTCAGGAACTTGGACAATCTACATCACTGAGTCATTCATTAGGGGCTACCACTATGAACATGGCAGCCTCTGTATTACAAAAAACACACACCTTTGGGGTAAGTCCAACTCATAAACACAGACTAAGAAGACATGATAATAACATGTTTCATCTGTTGATGCTGACAGTACAAGCCTGGCCCACCTTTCTTTGTGGGTGCATCTTGCACAGATAGAGTAATCAGCTTCTGGTTGGCTGGCAGGATGGGTCTCTCTGACTCGGCCTGCTTCCGCTTCATCTCACGGTTGAACTGACGCCGCTCAGCCCAAGTCCTGAATTTTTTCACAGTTACTTGTTCAAAGTCAAAACGCTTCTCCAGGTAATTACGAAATTCCTCCAGATCTGTCCAAGATACACCAGAAAACTACATTATCAGATTTCCAAAGTTAAGAATCATATTTTCCTCAGCCCAGTGTAGAATAGCAATGCCATTAAACAAGTTCAGGACCCACAATACAGATTTCCCTTTCCCCATGCCTTTCAAAAGCAAGGAAAGAAAAGAATTAGGTCCTTTCACAGGCACTTCAAATCATTCTAGCAATCCTCTTATGGGAAGAATCCTGGGTATATCATTACTTTATCTGGGCTAAAAAAAAAAACAATACAAAAATGATATGGGGGATTAAAATAAACAAGAAACAAAAAAACCACTAGTCTTCAGGCTTTCCCCTTAATGCAAAGTAAGTATTGGGGCTGGAAGAAACTAAATATTCACACAAAAAACCAGCAAGTTTTGCCAAGAGCAAATGTCTACTACCTTCTCTGACCATCTTACTTTTGCCTCTGGCTGTTTAAACTCAGTTAACAAACCAAACCAAAGTCTCCACCTCCTCAAATATTCTACACTGATGCTCCTCTTCCCAAACCACTCTTCACATACACACCACTCAGTAGCAGCTGCCCCTCTCTCTGCACCCCTCCCCCAATAGCATACAAAACAGTCTAATCCTGAAAGCCCCCACGTCCTCTTGGGAAGTGATGCAGCAGGTGGGCTGAAAGAGCTCTGACACCACCAGGAGCTAAGGGACAGAACTAAGCTAAAGGAACAAGAAAGAGAATATAAGTATATAACCAGACAAACGCAAAACTCAAGAGCACTGCCCAGTACCTGAAAGGCAAAAAAGCAGAAACAGAAGAGGAGGGAACTGACCACCGAAGAGTGGCAGTTTCTTGGTGCTGAATTTATGACTGCAGGCTCATTCTAAGCTCATCAGATAAATTTAGACAATGTTACATGAGCACATTATACTAAAAGAACAAGATTTCAGAGGTCAGAAAGGTTGGGCTGGAGAGATGCTCTTCCTGAGGTCCTGAGTTCAATTCTCAGAAACCACATAGTGGCTCACAACCATCTGCAGTGGGCATCCAATGACCTCTTCTGGTGTGTCTGAAGACAGCTACAGTGTACTCATATAAATAAAATTTAAAAAAACAAAACATAAACCAGAAAGGCTAGTTGGCATTGATATGCCATCTCTACTGAAGCTTTTGGCAGTCAGATCCTACAGAGTCCATGGGGGTGGGGGACCTGTACACAGGCCTTCTCTTGAAAGCAGAAGAAGGGGATTTTGTCTGGCCTGTGAGCTATATAGGCAAAAATCCCCTCTCAGATACACTCAGGAACTAGGATGCACAGAATGTATTAGGAGTGAAAACCCCTAGGCAAGGAGGGAAGGAAGCTCTTCAGAATACTTACCAACTGATTCATCTTTGCACACCTCAACTTTAGCCTTCACTTGTCCCAGGGCTCCAGCAGCTGCCTCAGCCCCCAGGGGGTCCTTCTCATCCAAAGACCCCAAGTCTCCAACCATGGAGTCAGGCTCTTCCAGGGGGAAATCTAACTCTGCAGATCGGCCCAAAGGCTTGACAGGTGACACCTCTCCGCTGGGGGCAAGATCACAGTTTTGCTCTCGTTCCTCATTGTCCTTCATTTTCTTATAATGCAGACAGGGGATACTGCTTAGAGGAGGATCGTGTTTCTGTAGATAGTGACATTGAAACGGATTATCAGGACAACTTTGAGTCTGTCTAACAAGCAGACAAGCACTGAAAATTGACAAGCCTAAATATATGACAGATGACTCCCCTACCCGTATGCTTCCTGTTCCCAAGAAGTAGGGTCTGGACCAGGTGACCACTCGAGACTCTCGGTGCAGGTACACAGGGACTCCAGAATTATGAAAGGTCATGATCCATCCATCAGGCAATGGCTCTGTAGGTGGACGGCCACGGCCTGCACAGAACACAACACATCCTGCAATCCCTTTACAAGCACAAGATTGTCAAACAAAACCTCTTGAACATGTTTTTGTATTTGTGTGGGTTTTCCATCTGCCTGATGAACCCTAACTACACCATAGGATAATATGTGGAACAAGGTAAGGACTTTCACATGGAGAACCAATGCCCAAGAAGCCCTAACAGTGTTGTTCAAGGCAAGTCCCTACTCTAGCTTTTGTTCCCACACTTGGGAAAAGGCAGAACACTGGAATTCTCCTATCTGCCAGTCATAATAAGTTTTGGAGTAAACTTTGCTAATAAACTGCAAATGTATCAACCACTGTTTCTGGTGACCAGGTGCATGTCACTAAATAACACTACCTTACTACCATATGTCAAATGCTGGGTTTGACTCCACAAACAAAGCAAGTTGGAGAGATGCTCAACAGTTTTAAGAGCACTTGCTTTTTTTTTTTCCTTTGGGGGGGTGTGGGGTTTGGGGTTTTTTTTTCCCACTGAAGCAGGATTTGTGCAGCCCTGGCTATCCCGGAACTCTCTCTGTAGACCAGGCTGGCCTTAAACTCACAGAGACCAGACTGTCTTGAGTGCTGGAATTAAAGGCATGGCTACTATCGCATGGCATTCTACATAGCTTTTAAGATACTGCTTCCAACCCTTTCTTTGCTTTATTGGCAGTTTTAAGTACCAGACTTCTTTTCATCTTACTTCTCTTCAATGATGAAACTAATACCGCCCCCCCTTGGGGGGGGGGCGTTATAACATGGGCGGGGAGGGGGGCACACGCAAGGCTTGGGCTGGAGAGATGGCTCAGCGATTAAAAGCACTCTCTGCTCTTCCAGAGGTCCTGAGTTCAATTCCCAGCAATGACATGGTGGCTCACAACCACCTGTAATGGGATCCGATGCCCTCTTCTGGTGTGTCTGAAGACAATGACTGTACTCACATACATAAACAAGTTGTTTTTTGTGTTTTTTTTTTTTTTTTTTTTTAAATCTTGGTTTTTTGGAGACAGGGTTTCTCTGTATAGCCCTGACTGTCCCGGAACTCACTCTGTAGACCAGGCTGTCCTCGAACTCAAAAATCTGCCTGCCTCTGCCTCCCAAGTGCTGGGATTACAGGAGTGCGCCACCACCACCCAGCAAAATTGAATTTACAGATGGTGGTGAGCCACCATGTGAGTGCTGGGAATTGAACTCAGGACCCCTGGAAGAGCAGTCAGTGCTCTTAACCTCTGAGCCATCTCTCCAGCCCCACAAGTAAGTCTTTAAAAAAAAGAAACCTTAAAAAAAAAAAAAGACTTAACATCTTAACTAATCCCTGTTTTTACAGGTATTAGGAGCATTATGATATCAAGAAACTAAAGAAAAAATATATAAATGAAACCTAAATACTAGGCATAAAAGGAGCTACCGACTGAGAAGGGCAGGGGCAACAGTGTGCTAACCAAGCCTTGACCCCAGTGCTCAACACCAGTCACATCAGAAGGTGGACCCAGAGAGAATCCCTGCAGGGGCATACCTTCCAGAAACTTGACTGAAGGTGAGCTGCTTCACACACAAACATTGGGATAATTCAGGAGAAGCAGCAAACAGAATGTAGGCCCCAGTACAATGTAAGACAGGTTTATCCCAGTCACACCTCTGACAGCAGGCAGTCAAATCCACTGAGCTGTCTGCAGAGCCTGTGCTCCTAGGTAAGTGAACACGCCAGGACTACTGCTGCTCTGTGGGAAGTTCAAAGTAAGAGACCTGAACCCTAAGAAAAGCACAAAGCCAACCACAGGAACACCAAGGTAAAGACCACCTAACTTATCCTTCCCAGATGCTGTAGCCAAGAGTCACCTTGTCTGAAATTGTCTATCATGACATCTCCACTGCTTGGCTACCACCAACATATACAACAATATCTAGTATCTAGCCTTGCAGACCTTCCCATCTCCCCAGCAACTTATGGAAGGCCAACATCTCCACCTTCTCCTCAGGCCCTTAGCCTACGGTCTCTTATTTGTCTGAGTCCATGTGCCTTTTAACCCTCCGACTGATCCTAGAATCTTGACCAGAGTAACAGATGCCACTAAGCCAAGTCCACATAAACGCCCATGTGACTTGTCCTACACTTTCTCTGCACTGGCAGACATAGCCTGGTTATCCAACCATGGGTGGTCACCATGGGTGGTCACCAGGTTCTCTCCCATTGTCACCAGATGCAGGTGTGCCACTCTGCACATCTCCTAAACACTTCTACTTCTAGTCATACTTTCCACATGCCCCACAGTGCATGTGCCATGCTACAGCCCAGAATCCAGCATCAGCCTGCTTCTGGTGCTTTCCTGATTCATTTGCAACAGAACCAAAACTTTTGGATGGTAACTATCACCTGCCAACCCATTCAAAAACTTAGTCTGGCCTTGGCCGCCATATCTGCAAGCTTCTGGTCTTTTATCCTGGCACACTGATGGCAGGCAAGGATTGTCTATAGCTCTCTATGGCCTCCATGGAAGATGGGAGATCTGAATCTGGGTTGTGTGTTTGAGTACCTGTGTCCCGATTAGTTTTCTTTTCACCTCCCATGACTGTTCTATACTTAAACCTGTGTCTCTACCTAGACTCATGCCTGGCTCCAAAGAATTCCTAAAGTGTTCTTGGGCCATGGAGCACTCAGGGTTTGTGATGGACTCACTTTTGAGCACTGTTTTGATCTTGGTCATCATTGGCTGTACACTTGTCTCTCCATCAGATGGATGATCACTGTCTCCGCCATATTTTTCCTCCATTCGCCTCTTCTTAGGAGCACAGAGACCTTCTTCTAGTAAAGCATCCACATCATTGTCAAAGTCATCCTGCAAAATAAAGTGTTCAGACCCTACAACCCTCCATGCTTCTGCACCATGGACAAGTTTCACATGTATGAGGGAACACAGAAGAGCCCCTCAATGGGGATTGAGCATGCCCTGATGGCATTTGGTCATCTGAAAAACAAACAGGTTGAAATGACAAGTGAAATCAACACGCCTACTCCAGGAGCACACCCAGCCAAAGAGGCTTTTCAGCAGCATCTGCTGACTCGGGTTAGAAAGAGATATGGCTCAATGTTAGCCACACTTTCTACTGTGGAACTGTACATTTTTACATCTTTCTCTTCTCCACATTTATATTTAACCTCACACAGGGTTTTGCTTTGTTTGATTTCCCTGCTTTTTAAAAATAAAGCCACTTCCAAACCTCTCTTTGGGTTTTGCTCAGAGCCCTCCAGGGAACTAGTCACCAACATACCTCATAGGAGAAATTCAAGGCCTCTTCATCCACTCTGTCTCTTTGAACGATTGCTTTAGCCGTGAACCCGCCTGTTCCTTCTTCATCTAGCTCCAAATTGTCAGTAAAATCTTCTAACTCATCGAGCACTGCATACTCCACTCTCTTTTCCTGATCCAGCTCATTTTCCTCATCCTTCTTATCTGTACTCTCACCCCCTAGGCCTACCCCATTACCAACACTCCCGCCAAAGGGACAAGCATGCACGTCCCCGCTGACAGGACTAAGGAGCTGGCTACTCTCAGGCCGAGTGCTGCGTTCTACTCCTGTGTACAGCACCTTCCTGTCCTTACTCCTGCAGCTCTCGGTAAAGCTCACGCTAATCTTTACATCCTTAAGCAACTTAAGGTCAGGGGAGAACTTCCGGACCGCAGGTGCGTGCCGGGCAGTGCGCGGGCTGTGGCCACTACAGTTCGGGTCTATGAGGAGGCGGCCCTTAGAGAAGGATCCTTTGGAGAGAAGAGAAGCTCCGTAGAAGTTGAATGGGTCGTCGGCAGGAGGTTCGGACTGTCCATCACCACCAGAGCCAACGTCCATTACCTCTGCATCACTGGACGTTTGCAGGGGAGGTGGTGGAGACTGTTCATGGGGCAGCACTTGGAAGGGGCAAGCTCGGTTCTCCATCATCGCTTCTCCTGCGGGCTCACGCGGGAGAGGAGAGGGACTCTCATATGTCTCCATATTATGAGCAGTTAAGACTACTTTAAAAGACCAGAGTTTTAAACCACCTTACATAAATCTATACTGCTAACATGCACAAGTCCGTCGAGACCCGCTGCCGTCCTGCCCGCGCTGTACACACTGGCGGCTTAGTCAAGCTGGCCACATTGCTCTTTTCATTAATGTAGACAGCTTTTAGAACCACTGCCTCAATTATTGGAAATCACAATGCACTCAGCTTAAAAGATTGACGTCTAAGTGAGTCTATCTTCATGCCAAAGTGGCACCTTTCTTCTTCCACCTGCAAAGAAATTTAAAAATATCATCACAAATGACAGAAACCTTTTACTTCTCTGATACCAAGTTAAAAGTCAAATGTTATCAATGGTATAGTAAAGGACCAAGATAACACTGCCTTTAAGGAAGCCTTTTAGACATCAGAAAAAAAACTAACTTTAAATTTTAAGTCCTAAATTAAGTATTTTATCAACTATTAATTTTAATCTTTATTTCCGAAGCACAAAAATAAAGTCTTACAGCTCAAAAAGGATTAAGACTAAAATAAAAAGCTAAATTTTCCCACAGCACTCCCGTAACCTGGTCTAGTAGATAAGCAAGCATGCATCACCATTTCAGGAACAGACATAGAGTGCATGGCTTCCTTCAGGCCATAAGATGGACATCAATCCACTCACCTGCAAGGGCTGGGTCAGTCAGAGGGCGAGTGAGACCCTCAGCTCAACTCTGTAGCACTAGAGACCTCAGAGATATAGCCAGGCACTCTGTTACCCAGGGACCCCCTCTCCTGGGCCCACACCGTGGCAGGTGGACAGGACAGTGATGCAGCGTGCTGAGGTCACCAGGAGTGGCAGCATAGATCCATTCCCAGTAGAGGGAGGGTGTCTGTTGGGAAGGGAGCCTGCTAGTTTGAGGGGTAGGTGGGGCAACATAGGAGAAATCTAGAGCCAAAGTAGAAAGGGTTCTGAGTGCCATCTGGAGCCTAGCTCCAGGCTGAGGATAGTGAGCTATCAACAGGGAAGTGACTCTCCTTATAAAGAAGACTCACAGCTATACCAGGTATAGGACTGCACCAGATGTTGGGACAGTTCTCCAAAACAAAGATGTGGAAGCAGCTCTGGAGACAATAAGAAAGTGTCACGGAATTGTCTACGCTTGCAGACCCTATGGGGATGGAAAGCAGAAAAAAAAGGAGGTGAAGAAAAAAAGCTTCTCTGCAGACACACTCTAGTCCCCAGGCAGAAGCCTAGAGAGAAGAACAGAGGGGTACTGTAGGCAGCCTTGTCTCACAAGTGCTCAGGCATGTCATAACTCTGGAGCCCCGAAGAGGTCTAGGGGAGGAGACCACATGAAATGGTAGTCAAGCAGCAAAGCCCAAGAGAGGAATAGCAGAGAGGGAAGTATATAACAATAGGAAGCTCTGCTACAGAGGATGCTTCTCAGAGGGATGACACAACAGGGAAGGCAGATCAGTAGAAGGCCAACCACAAAACCAAAGACCCACAGAAAGAAAGGTTATTGCAGAACACATGCACACACAAATACACACATGCACTCCCACATCATGCACAGAAACATGCACATGCCATGCACACTGTTAAAGGTGCAGGTACACACACACACATACAACCATGCCCATGGGTGACAGCTTGATTGCACCTACAATAACTCATATTCTTAAGACCCCAGAAAGGACAAGAGGACAGAAAACAGCAACTATATAAGCAGCTTACAATAAAAGGACTGAGTAGGGTGGTTATG
Source organism: Apodemus sylvaticus (assembly GCF_947179515.1). Taxonomy (NCBI): domain Eukaryota; kingdom Metazoa; phylum Chordata; class Mammalia; order Rodentia; family Muridae; genus Apodemus; species Apodemus sylvaticus. The sequence continues at coordinate 83,065,091 of NC_067486.1, read as the reverse complement.
CCTTACCGAAGGTACAACATAAAAGCCAGAGGCTTGTTTAGGTTAAATTAAACCATTTAAAAACTCACAGTCTACTCTGAGAGGTGCTACCACAAACGAGATAATGACCCCATGGCCTAGATACAGCTAGAAGGTCAAACTACACTATAACTTTATTTCCTATACCTGGCAGTGGCCTAACAGTTTTTAATTTAATGGAAATTTAACAACTTTCCAAAGATGTTCCCATCAAAGGTGCTATGACTGACTGAGTAGAGCAGCAATAACTAAGAAGCCAGAAGGGGACCAAAGGTTCCTGGCAACCAAGGAGCAATACAGAGGATAGACTGGTCAGCAAGCTTGACCCTAACAGACCTTAAATAAGACCAGGACAGGGCCTGTTAGATGTGCAGAGATCACAGCAAGTTCAGTCTGTGGTTTCTGAGGTAGAATATGCTAATGGTAAGAATACTCCAGTAGGCAGGGGTTGGAGACAAAGAGTGGTAGAGGATAGGGAAGCAAACTGATGTTAAAAGCAGTGGGCCAGTGAGGAACTACAGAATGAAGACAATAAATGAAGACATTAAAAAGTGTTAAAGCGGGGAAGGCTTTAAAAAAATACACACCATAAGTGGGGACCCTGAGACCCTGGAAAAGGAAAGTACACATCTTGCAGAAGCAGGCAAATTGTCTAGCTCTTGAGCTCAGCAGCAGACAAGGTAAGTTTCTTACCTTCCCTCTGAAAGCTTACTCAATCCATTAATCAACTATTTGCTGAATGCCTTCTATAAGGCACACACATCATTTATGTGTTAAGTACAATGCAGACAAAACACTTGCCCCACAGAGCGTATTAGTGTGAGAGATGAATAAGAAAAGTATCTATGATGTCACATGCTGACAAATATTCTGCTAAAACAAAGCAAGGAAAAAAGCGAGGAAGCAGCTTCCAAAAGATTACACAAGGCTCCACAGCCAGTGCCCACCTAAAGATGAAAAAGATGGAGCCAGGTGGTTAACAAGGATAAAAGGAGGGTCACTCTAGAAGGTACTTGAAAGAAAAGCAAAGACCCGGGGGGCAGAGCCATGGTGTGGCCAAGCCTAGGGATAGTAGGCTGAGTGAAACTGACAGCAGGCCTGGGCAACAAGTATTCAGATTTTTACGTTTTTATCTTGAGTAACAGGATACTGCACAGAAGGGGTCAAAACTGGTATCACTGATTCATGGGTAACAAAGGCAGCCAACCCTCACACAGGTCCTGCTCTATGGATTTTATACAACTCACTCAGCACTGTGACAGAAAGGTTAAACAACTTGCTTAATGTTACAAAGCTAGGAAGTGGTACAGCTGCTTTGCCACCCAAACAAGCAGGCCTGAGTCTGTACTACCTTGGTTTTATAACATCTTACAATTTAATGAATCACTGTGTCCAGAAAAACTAGGAGGATAAGAGTGGGGATCAAATTAGAAGAATTTAAAAGCTCACCAGGTAGCTTGAACAGGGACTTTAGGTTGCAGTTTCTGTGAAATGGTCTGCTGTTGGAAACAGGTGGCAAGGCTTCCTAAGAGATGCATGCAGGCCTAAGAGAGGCCCCAAGGTGACTTTAGACAAGCATAAGGATTGTTCTGGCATGGACTGTGGCTGTATCTTGGCTTGGATCAAACTATTTAGTATCGAAACTAGAAGCAGGAGGTTGGAGATCAGAAGGGAGGTCAGCATTGGAGATGGAGTCATGGAAGATGTTAAAGGAAACTGATGTTAAAACTACATGAAATCACATGGGAGGGGAATGATGACAAAAGAAGGCCAAACTGGGCAAACCAGTGAAAATCATGTTTCTCACAAGGTAAAATTCAGACTACTGTGAACTGCCTGTTCCACAACATGCCTGGCAACACCGCTCAAAGGGTAGCCCTTCTGCCTGTCAACCTCACTATTCTTCAGCTTACTAGACCTACGGACCCAGATCTTGATTTGCCAATTAGACTGTGAGCAAGTCAGACCCACAGTTGGCTGCCCTGAACCCTGGCACAAGGCTTACCCAACACATCTCAACAACTACTTGCTGAACTGATGGCCAGTGCTACGGCTGCAGCCTCCTGCTCAACCCAAAGGCAGTATGACCTCATCAATTCCTTTGTCACCCTTCAAACCCTACTCTAAACTGACAGGCCGCACTCGCTTGACCAGCCTTTCACTCCCTTCGATTAGTGATGGATTACAGTGGGAACTGAGCCACTTCCAAGAATGGGAGTCTAGTTTGAGCCAGCAGAGTGCGGGCACCCTAATAGTGATTGCCATATAAGAGTCAACCCTACAGAGGACATCTCTGCATCTGGCAATGAGGTACAACATGCAAGCATGCAAGATGGCAAATCAAATTCCTACCATGAGCAACCCAAATCCACTGGATGATACTACTTGACATGTATCGCTGTCAACAGGTTGCCACTTCCCATTTATTTCTACAACGTTCACTGTTACTGTAAAACCACATTCTGATAAGCTACATGACACTTCATCCACGGGTAATTTGGCGAAGACTTGGGCGGTTTCTCGGCTTTTCCAAACAGACAAAACAGGCAGAGTTGAGGGCGTTGGTGTCCCTGCCCACACCTCTCCCGCCAGAAGGCGAGGCGATGGCTCCGGGCCCACCGCCCAAGGGGCTTCGTTACCAGGCCGACAGCACCCTACGTCCATGACGCCGCCCGGGCTCTGGGCCTGGCCCCCACTGCACAAAGGCCGCGACTCCGCGTGGCCCAGCCCGCCTAGCGCGCCGCGCCGCGCCCCGCCCCGAGCCCCGGCCTGTGGCCTCGCCCGGGAGGGGGGGTGGAAGGAGGGAAGGAAAGGGCGCAGCCTCTCCAGGCCGCAGCGCCCGCCGCCCGCGGGGCGCCCATCGCGCCCCGCACCTACCTGTGGCGCCCGCGACCTGCCCGTGCCGCCCGCAGCCTGACCACAGTCGGCCGACCCTCACCGCCCCGGCGCCGCCGCAACCCGCGAAGGCCCTTGCAAGCTCTCGGCTCTTGAGACCCGCTGCCGCGCGGGCCAGCGGAAGGCGGGCCTTGGCGGAGCGCGACCAATCCCGGCGCACGGCCGCCGCACATTGGGGGAGCCGGGAGCGGGCTGAGGAGGCCTCCAATCGGCGGCGCGAGGCGCGCGCGGCCCAATTGCGAAGCGCTATGGAGACCGCGTGGGCGGGACCAGCCGCAAGCCTTGCACAGCTAACGGCTGTCGCTCCGGGTGGGGCTGAGCTGCGGCCGCGGGGTGCGCCGGGAGAGGCGCGTAGAGGCTGCCGGGAGCCGGAGAGCGCGGGAGTGCGAGGAACGCTGGGAGCTGCTCTGTGAGTCGCCCCTGTTGAGTTCAACAGTCACTTTTGAGTTTGCGAATGACGATGGAGCTCCGGCTCTGGGTCGTCCCAAGGACTAAGCTGGAGATACACCCATCCTAGAGAGTCAACGGACAAGATGCGCGATGCTGAGGACGGGAAAGGAGTTTTACTCGCAGTGTCACCACACAGGAAGTACAAAGGTCTAATGACCAAAAATCTGTTCGCTATGTTTACAGCATCTTCCGTGTCAAAAAGGAAAGAGAAGCAGAGCCAGTTGGGGATCCTTTTGGTCTGGGATGGACCTTAGATCGGCCTTGCAGACCTGTGTCGGTGCCAAACTTAAGACTGTTCAAGACTGATCTGACACCCGAGGTAGCAGTATGTAAGACTTAGAAAAATTCTTTAAGACGGAAATGACTCAGAACAAAATGGAGTTAGCCAGGTCTGTTCCTGAGACCTCCAAATCCCTACCCACAAACCATTACTTACATTGCTATGGGCCCGGGACTAAAGTGGGGCTAAGTTATATTAATACTCAAACAGTTTAGCTTTCCTTTAGATTCTCATTCAAGTCAATAAGTGAGATAAAAATATTAGAGAAAACTGTCTTCTGTTAGCCAAACACTTTATTAATTGCTGCTGGACATGAAAAATCATGGATGCTAAAACCAGGACTAAAAGGTGACATGTTGAGGAACTCAAGGTCTCAAGCACACTTGAGTTAATGAGCTATATCCCTACTGTTTGAGAGATTGCATGTTTTAACAAAGTAGAAAAGTTTCTCCCCAAAATTCATAGAAATTGCAAGTAGCAAATAGTAGCTTTACTGTGGATTAACCTTAAAAGACTCCACTTTAAGAAAGGCCTGGGCTAGAGAGATGGCTCACTGCTTAAGGGCACTGACTGCTCTTCCAGAGGTCCTGAGTTCAATTCTCAGCAATCACATGGTGGCTCACAACCATCTGTAATGGAGTCTGATGCGCTTTTCTGGTGTGTGGTGTGTCGGAACAGAGCAATGCTGTATTAAGAATAAGCTGGCGCTGGGCAGTGGTGGCGCACGCCTTTAATCCCAGCACTTGGGAGGCAGAGGCAGGTGGATTTCTGAGTTCGAGGCCAGCCTGGTCTACAGAGTGAGTTCCAGGACAGCCGGGGCTACCCTGTCTGGGGGGGGGGGGGGGGGAGAATAAGCCGTCGTGGTAGTACACGCCTGTAATCCCAGCACTCTGGGAGGCAGAGGCAGATGGATTTCTGAGTTCGAGGCCAGCCTGGTCTACAGGTGAGTTCCAGGACAGCTAGGAGTACACAGAGAAACCCTGTCTTGAAAAAACCAAACCCCACCCCACCCCCCAAAAAATGCTGTGTTCATGTACATAGAATAAATATCTTTTCTTAAGATAAAAGGATATCTTGGCTTTCTATTTCCCACAGTGATTGATGATCATTCAGTATTGGTGGCACATGTCTTTAATCCCAGAATTTGGGAGGCAGAGGCAGGCAGATTTCTGAGTTCGAGGCTAGACTGGTCTACATAATGAGTTCCATGACAGGCAGGACTATACAGAGAAACCCTGTCTCCAAAGAGAGAGAGAGAGAGAGAGAGAATAAATAAGGGAGCTGGAGAGATGGCTCAGCGTTTAATACCACTGATTGCTCTTCCAGAGGTCCTGAGTTTAGTTCCCAGCAACCACATGGTGGCTGACAACCATCTGTAATGGGATCTGATGCCCTCTTCTGGAGTGTCTGAAGACAAACTGTACTCACATACATGAAATAGTTAAGTCAGTCAGTGCTCTTAACTGCTGAGCCATCTCTCCAGCCCCCAAGATGCTATTTTTAAAATAGATAACAAATGCTTTGGCCACAGCTTACCATCCTTGGTCCTAACACTGGGACTCAAGTGCAGCATGCACTAAGAGTCTGTTTGATAGCTTCCCAGTTCTTCAGGGGACTACAAAACACAGTTATAGTGTTAACATATATATGTATTTTCTCTCCTGCCTTTTTTACTAAGATAGGTTCATTGCCCAAGGTCATTCCCTAAAAGGTAACATTCTGTAGAGGGCTTTTTAACATTTGTTTATTTATTGTATGCTTATGTATGTTGTGTCTAGTGGTTTACATGTCTAGTTCAGAGCACAATTTTGTGGAATCAGTCCTCTATTTCTACCTTGTGGGTTCTGAGAATCCAATTCAAATAGTTACACTTGGCAGCAGGTGCCTGCAGAATCATTTAGGCAGCCCAAAAGACTTTTTTGGTGTGTGTGTGTGTGTGTGTGTGTGTGTGTGTGTATAATTCAACTCAGAAGATAACTTTATTGAGTTGGTTCTTTCTCTTGTTTTCTCTCATGTGGGTCCCAGAGATTAAACTCAGGTTACCAGGCTTGGCAATAGGTGCTGTACCCACCATGTGATGGCTAACATTATGTTGATGGCTAACTATGCTCCAAAGTTTGTAATCTCTGTGCTTAAGTGACCTAAAAAAGCAAAATTAGACCTCCAAATGTCAAGGGTTGTTAGGTTTAATTTTTTTTTTTATTGGTTTCTGCTTCTGTAAACAAGCTTGCTTTACACAAGAGGTCTTGCAACTTTGTGTTCTTTGCCTTTATAAAACCCACTTAGGTGGATTGATACTACTATCCGAATAAAAGCCTCCTCTTTGTTAAAATTGCTTAGTGGTCAGACTGGTGAACCCCACATGACGCCAGACCCATGACTACTGAGCCATCTCAGAGACTGCCCTAAACCCCAGAAATGAGACTTTAAAAAAAATCCAAGCAGCAACCAGGCATAGTGGTGCACACATTTAATCCTAGCATTTTAGGAAGCAGAAGCAGGTAGGTGTCTGTGCGTTTCCAAGCCAGGCAGGTTGCATAATGAGACCTGGGCTTAAAAAAAAAAATCCAAGCAGATATCATCTGCCTTCCACAGCGCTATAGTTCAACATTGCATACATAGGTCACCTGAAATTGCTGTTGTCATAAATATAATTTGGATAATAAGTTGATAAATTTGTTTATATGTTGTTTTGTCTCATTTTTTTTTTCACCACCTTCACCATGGGGCAGACTTTCCTATAGTAAAATAAGATTCTGTCCTAAAGTAAGGAATTTTGCCAAAATAGAAAATGAAAAGTGAAGACACCCAGCACTGCCTGACTCCTGGTCAGAGGTTTCAGTGTTTTGTTTTCTGGGTGTTTTGGTTTGGTGTTTGGCATCTTTGTTTTTAAGACAAGGTCTTTTTGTGTAGTTCAGGCTGTCCTGGGACTTGCTATGTAGACCAGACCAGCCTTGAACTCTGCCTTCTGAGTGCTGTTATTAAAGTCTTATGCCACCACACCAGGCCAACTTTGTGTGTGTGTGTGTAAGTGTAATCTGTGTAAGTGGTGTAATCTGTGTAAGTGCAAGGCATGCATGGGCCAGGAAAAAAAACTCTGGAGTTGATTCCCTTTTTCTGTGGGTTTCAGGGACTGAACTATAGGCACCAGCAAAGTAAGACTTTTACCCTCCGAGCCATCTTACTGCTCGGAGATTTCAACTTTAAACAGGTGTATGCCCAAGACATGGTTAGGAAAGGGGGACTTGCAGGCATGAGGACCTGAGCTTAGTTTTCAGAACCCTTCTGAAAAAGGACTGGGTGGAGCAGCATGTGGTGCGCATAGTTGCGACGCTCACTGGGAGAAGGTGAATTCCAGGAGTTCACTGGCCGACAAGCTTACTTGCCAAGTTCCAGGCCCATGAGGGAGGAGGGTGGACAGCCCTAAATTGTCTCTGACTTCCATATGCATATGCACATATATAATAGCCATGAAAGACAGGAAGTGCTGGGAGTGAGGAAGTATGGCTTATCTGAGGAGTTCTGTGAACAGTGGGAGGGACCTGGGGCCATGGGTGCTAGGCTTATGAGACCCACAATGAAAAGGTAGGGCTTGTAGCAGCAGGCACTCTTTTTTTTTTAAAGATTTATTTATTTATTATATGTAAGTACACTGTAGCTATCTTCAGACACTCCAGAAGAGGGAGTCAAATCTTGTTACAGATGTTTGTGAGCCACCTGTGGTTGCTGGGGTTTGAACTCAGGTGGGTGCTGTTAACTGCTGAGCCATCTCTTCAGCCCCAGCAGGCACTCTTATGTTACAGACCGAAGTCTGCTGCGGGAAAACCAGGATTCTTTGGTCCAGGAAGACACAGGTCCGGTGGAAAGTGACAAACTAACATGACCACAGAGGTAGTTTGAAATCTGAATGTATTTTTTGGGTATCTCCCAAAGTCCAGTTAAGTTAACATCTCAAATTAAGCATCACATAACATCTGTAAACGGCTAGCTAGGCTTTCTCAGTCAATACAGGGTGTTTACCCAGAGTCCAGGGCCCATGCAGCTAAACTGCGTCTTCATCTTGGTCTCGATGTCGCGCCGGCCCAGGAGCTGAAGGATGATTCCTGTGCCTAGCCTCCTGGCGAAAATGGCAGCATTGTAGAGCTTGGGAAGCTGCCTGACTCGTGCTGTCTTTCAAGAGTCCTTCTGCCTAGTCTGCCTGTTGCATTTTTCTCTGTGCCATGCCCAGGGCCACTGAAAGGCCCCCACGATCAGTTCCCTGTAGTCCCTAGCTTCAGCCCAGGGCCACTCTAGGCCCCGGGAGATCAGCTGGATCAGCGCCAGCCTCTAGCCCTCAGCCTAAAATGAACTAACTCATTCCTCTGAGTCTCTAAGTAGAAAAAAAATCTAATGCCTCTCTGAGACTCAATTGAGTCTTCGTGAGTATTAAGTATAAACTGTATCCTGAATCACACCGGGATAAGCTAAGAAGGTTGTTTTTCTCAAGGGCTCCCTGCATGAGGCCTGCAACACAAAAGGCCTTCCCTTGCTAGTCAGGTGGGCCTGAGATAGCCTGTCTGCAAGCAAAATCAAGAGTTAAAGACGGAACTGGATTAATATGTGGGGGAAGGTAGTTATGGAACTAGGTACCGACTCAAATGTAAATTCTTTCTACCTTGCCCTATATTCATTTGTATGGCAAGGACCTAGTAAGATTTTTCAGATGTAAATATCCTTAGTCTGGGCCCATTGTTTGGAATATACCTGCCCTGAAAGGCAGTGACTAGGAAACCAAAAAAAAAAAAAAAAAAAAAACTTGTGACTGGAATTTCTGGAATGCATAGATGGTTGGAGAAAAGCAAAGCAAAGCAGAATTTTTTGGCTACAAGATGGCTTCTTACATATCTATAATTGCTTGGTTATACCAGGTCCCGGCCATCAGAATTGCCAATTGAGATTTTCAGCTTCTGAATGTAAGAGAGAGTTCCCTTCTTCCCAGGAGACATTTTCTCGCCTTTGCCTGTAAAATATTTTACAGGCCTTACTGGGCCACCACGGCACTCTGATAAGCAGCAGCTTGTCTTGGCTTCAGGTCTCTGCTTCTTCTCCTGTGTGTAACTAAGGGACCAGAAAGTCCTTTGGAGCAGGGTGCCTCACAGGTAAAGGTAGCAGCAAAGCAAACACAGTAGCAACAAATACCTTATTCAGAAGATTATTTGCTTTATTTGGGGTTTGGCTTTGACTGCAGTTTTAGTTTTATGAGACAGGGTCTCACTGGGTAGCCCAGGCTGAAAGGACTTTCAGCACCAAGATGAAAGGGCTTAAAAGGGGAGAGTATAGGGGGTTAGGTGAGTGTGGCTAGGTGGCGTGGGGGAAGGTGTCCAGGCGGGCCCTTGCCTGGGCACCTCTGCCCCTGAGGGACCACACACACACATACATGGTATAGAATAGAGTTTATTCAGGGTAGGGGATGGGAGTTAGTGGTAGAGAGAGGGAGGGGGGGGCCGGCCACGACCACGTGGAGGGGGGAAGAGCCCCAGGGGCAGAGAGGTGAGAAAGTGTGGGAGAGCGGAGAGCAAAGAGGGAGAGGAGGAGCAAGTAGCCCCTCTTATAGTGGGCCAGATCTCTGGGGCAGGGCATACCTGGCTATTGCCAGGTAGGTGTGGGGTGGAGCTTAGACAAAACCCCAACACAGGCTAGTCTCCTCTCTCTCTCTCTCTCTCTCTCTCTCTCTCTCTCTCTCTCTCTCTCTCTCTCTCTCTCTCTCTCTCTCTCTCTCCCTCCCTCCCTCCCTCCCTCCCTCCTCTCTTTCTTTCTCTTTTTTTGAATCAGGGTTTTTCTGTGTAGCCCTGGCTGTCCTGGAACTCACTATGTAGCCCAGGGTGGCCTCAAAGTCACAGAGATCCTGTCCCTGCCTCCTGAGTGTTGGAATTAAAGGCGTGCACCACCATTGCTTGGCTTGGTCTCAGATGTTCTGTATCCTGCCTCAGTCTCTGGAGTGCTAGGATCATAGGCATACATCACTACATTTGGCTTGTTTTCCTTTTTGGAGATGGCTGACGTCTGATTTTTGGAGTGTCGGGGCTGCTGGACAAGCACTGGCTGTGAGCTAGATGCCCATCAACACAGCAGATACTTTCAGAGCTTTGGAGGCTGGGCGTCTGGGTGGAGGTGGCAGCATGCTGTGCACCCTCTGCAAACTCCAGGCGCACCTCAACTGCTGCAAGACTCCAACATACATGCTCCTATCTGCATGTGTCTGTATCACCATTCCTTTTATATAAGTCACAGCTATCCAATAGCAGGCAGATATCAGAGTTCAAGGCCAGCCTGGTCTACAGAGTAAGTTCTAGGACAGCCAAGGCTACACAGAGAAATTGTCTAGAAAAAAGTAAAATAAAAATAAACAAGTCACAAGATTTGAATAGCAAAGAAGGACTTCAGGTTATTGTCATTACCTCTACAAAGACCATCTCCAGACAGTCTTACTCTTAAAGACTGGGATAAGGATTTCCCTTTTGGGAGGACAAAGCTCAGTCTGTAAGAGAAGCTGCACTTTTGGGTCACCCCTTCCACAGGAGGCCCCTGAGAAGCTCCAGGCAGACTGGGGGCAGAGGACTCTATGACCAGGGTTCAGGAAGCTTTCCCTGGCTGCCCAGCAGGACAGACACAGACTAGACATCTCAGGGGCTCCCATGAGAGAGGAACCCAGTATAGAACAAGGGTGCAGGACCTACAGCCTGTGGGGCTCAGCCAATGTGACCCTCAGGATCTCTTTCTTCTTAGGCCTCGGTAATATGCTTTGTCACCCCTTCAACCTTCATTTGAACCAAGCAGTATTTCTCTTGGACCCCAGAGGAGGATGGTAGTGACAGGAGAAGTAATGTCAGACTCTTGCTCTTCCCGAGAGGGACCAGCAACTAATCACATTCTGTCTGGAATATCCAGCTCAGAATCATCCCAGCTCACTACTCCAAAATACCAAGACAGGTGGCTGAAAAGGTACAGGGAGCCTGAGCTGTGGGGCTTGTAGCTGGTGAGGCAGGGGCATGGTTCCCAAGGTTCGAGTTAAAGACACACCCTGACCTCTCTACTTCACCCAATCCCACGGTTCTCTCGATCTCTCTTCTTCTAGGGCCTCCTTATGAACTAAAGGACCCAAGGGACTCTTGAATCCCTGGTGGGGTGGCAGCTCACTCTGTAGTCACAAATAGGTGCTCTCACACCCAGGCTCTGCCTAAGGACAGACAGGCAGATAGATGACTTGACCTGCAAGCATTCATCTGTGCTCCAGAGCTTATGTAAAAATAAAGATTCTCAAACAGGCATCTGACCCACCATGATAGTTCCAGTTCTGACTGTTGCCTCCACACAAAGGAAGAAAACTACTCTGAAATACTCTTAACTTGTAGTGATATATATATATATATCCAGTTATGTGAATGTTTTGGTTTAAATTCCAGATGTGGGATAAAAGGCTATTTCACATCAGGTGATTGTGATTTGCCTCATGCACTAGCAGGCATGACTTTTGCCAGTTATAGATAGTTTAATTCTGAGAACTCCGGAGAGGGAACAAGTGAGAAGCCCCAGAGAGGGCTTGAGGAGGCTGCTGCTCCTGGTTGCTGATGTTGCTGTTTGATAAGTTGGAAATATCCTAACAATGAAAACTGGACTTGACCCAGCATTTGAGCTGGGCTTTCGAATCTCTGCTTTAATCATTTGTTCTTAATAGAACAATATAGCTTCCTGCTTTCACCCGGGAACCACTGCTAGACACCACCGGGATTTCTTGATCCCAGCAGGCCACCTGCTGACAGTGGAAACTCCAGATCACTTCCCGGAACCGGGAGTCTGGGAGGAGGGGCTTGCCCAAGCTGTTATATCGCCTAACCTCCATTAAACTTTGGCCTCCATTGGCAAATGTCGCCCTGGCCCTCATTTCTTTTCGCCGCTTCCCCATCTATCCCTCAGCTTCTGTTCCAGGAACACAGATAGCAGTAGCTGCTGGCAGCTACAGAATGCAACAAGTAGTAAGTTGAAAGAGGTCCATGCCCCCCTCTCCTCTCTAACCATCTTTCTCTCATCTACTGTTGGGAGGTTGAAAGGGATAAGGGTACAATAAGGATGGAAGGGAGTAAAAGATTTAAGAACCCAATAAAATAGTTTTTATAAAAAGCCAGCACTCATTACACCCTCAAAGTTTTATTATGAACTGCACATTCAAGTTCACATTCCTATGGTGTACAGCTTATAACAAGGGCAATGGGAGATGGCATGGACTGGTTCAGCCACTTGTTAAGATGGTCTTGCTCAGAACCCACAATCCTGGGCAAATAGGGGTCTAGGAGATACCTGGGTCCACACTACAGGACTGAGAAAATGCACACAGAGTCCTTGTACATGCAGAACCACTGAACACACATGAACACAAACAAATACAGGACCTCCAGTTTCTTTAAAAAGGTCTGCTTTTGTTACCTGTCCAGGGATGAGACCCGCTGGTTAGCCGTGTGAAGTGAGAGGCTTCTCATCTGTCCTGCGCATCTGTCAGGTGCACACAGTGGTGGTGGGGTTGAGCACAGGATGTGCATTCACACATGGCATACCCAGGCCTGATTCAGACCTAGCATTTAACTCTGTCGTCCTTGGTACAAAGAGAAACCCTGAGCTGAGTATGAGGACACAGATCAGAATGCCCTGGTCTTAGGGATGCTGGCTGAGCCACAGACATGCAGGTTCCTGTCCATGCCGGCCCTTGAGGAACAGCATCCGAGGAACCTGGCAGGGGCTAACTCTGCAGTGTGAACTCATAGGTGTTGGTCTCCCAGCGGGAGGTGTCTTTGTCCAGCATGCTTCGTTCAGTGAAGGTCACATGGCCATCTGCATCCACAAGGATGATGGTGTTGGTTCTGAAAGAAAGCATCCTTTAGCCCCAGCCTCACCTTTCAGAGACATGACTGGGACTAGACTGAGGCAGGAAGGGTACCCATCACACCCAGGGCCTGAGCTAGCCACTCAGCACTGACATCAGGTGGGCTGTTTAAATACTAGCCTCAACATTGAGGACATGAGGAGTTCATCACAGGCATCTGGGCCCCTGGCCAGCACATACTGGGAGAGTCCTACTACTGCTCTCTAAAACTCTTCAGCTTGGCCTGACCTGTTTCTATAGCAAGACCCACTTCACAGGCTGGGTGATAGTAGCACATTTCTTTAATCTCAGCATTCAGGAGGCAGAGCTGGTGGTGAATCTCTGAGTTGGAGGCCAGTCTAGTCTACATAGCAAGTTCCAGGATGGCTAAGTCTACACAGAGAAACTCTCTCTCGGAAAACCAAAAAGAAAAAAAGTACCATTTTACCACATTCCTTACATTCTCAATCTAAGCCCACCGGCAGTAGACCAGGCTCCCAGATACCTGGCCAAGAACAAGAAGTTAAGCTCTCAACTACTTGGGATACATGATCTGCTTACCTACCTAGAGATCTCCAGTATCTCCCTCCTCCTCCCTCCCAGGCTGAGTCAGCTGGCTCACTCCCTTCTTCCTTCTACCCCTCTAGAAGGCTCTCATGCGTGAGCTCCTGTCCTTCTGACGGGGGAGCACACATGCAAGACCAGCTCACAGCTGCAATCCAGCACAGAAATCACAGGCTCTGGAAAATCAGTGCCAGGGCATCTGCCAACCAGTATCTACCAGCAGAACCATTCCAAATGCCACGCCTTGCTTCTTTGAACAGATGAGGCAGCCAGAAGCCCCACCTAGGACACAATGACAGCTTCAGGAGGCCAGAGCTCTGACCCACCTGACCTATGCATGGGCACGTTACCTACAGGATCTGATCAACCCACACTTAAGTCTGAAGAGAGAGTGGAATGTGCTGAATCTGGGGCGGTGTCTGGCCATGGCCAGCTGTGTTGTAGGGGACACCTAATGGGAAGTGAATGTGCGCCCAGGAGTCCCAGCCCTGATCACCTGGTGCCGTAGGTGGCACAGCGGACACACACAGCTGCATACTTGCTCAGAATTGGCTGTACATACTCCTGGCCCTGGTCCTCAATGGCTGGGTCTGGCAGCTGTCTAGAAGAATAGAGGGTCAGAGAAGCTGTTAGTCCCTGCTGCCTGTCTGTGGCTTATGTATATGGGGCCCCCTACATGCCATGCTAGCTGCTGAGCCTCCCGAGGAGCCCTGTGGGGAGAGGAACCTTCCTGCTTGGCTCCCTCTGTTTTGTCCCTCCCACTCCAACACGAAGCCTAGGCACCCAGAAGGCACACACACCCTATTGTGTCTTAATGGTACCTTGTGGGCATCTGTCCATACACAGGAGCCCCCTGAAACCCTGAAACTCACCAACCAGCATAGCTTGGACCATGACTATAGTTATCAATAAGAAAAGCTAGAGCCATAATTGGTCTGCCCAAGTGACTGAGGACCATGTGGGCAAAAGGCCGAGCAAAGCCCGGCACAGCCCCACAAGAGGCAATCTGATGCTGAGGCTGGAGAATGATGCTACGGTTCAAGGGCCACAGCATGGGGGAGGGAGTACACAAGGGTCAAGGCGGTCCTCACCCTGTGGAGGATGGCAGCATGGTGGGTGGTGGGGCTCCTCAGAGAGTGGTCAAGCCCCGATAAGAAGGGGAAGATGGCACGGGGCTGTGAAGGGACAGATGCCAGCATGGATGACTAAGGCCCAAGGGCCCAGAGTCTGAGGGTGCCCCATGAAGAAGGCCATGGACATAGAAGAGGGTGTGTGTGTTGGGGGGGGGCGGGTTGTTCCTTCCAGGGACAGCTGTGTCTTTGCTTACTGCTTAGCTCCAAGGTCACTGGAGACAGGACATAGCAAACAATGTCAAACCCTAGGCCTGTTCTGACTGGCTTCTGGATTCTTTGTCTCTTCTACCTAAGGTTTGCTGAGCAGCTAGAACCTTCTAGAACACTGGCCCTCCTTGTAAAGAGGGAGGCCAGATCTCAGAGAATACCAAGTCTCCCAGAGCACAGGTCCCTGGCTACACCATCTCTTATCATCCAGGGCCCACTGGAAACCATGATGGCTTCTGCAGGAGGAATAGGTTTGAGTTCTAAGGATGCGGAGGAGCATGCCAGGTAAGGCATTCCTACAGCTGATGAGCCAATCTGCTTGCCTTCACAGGCACTGAAGGCAGCAGAGCCCGCCTTCTTCCCTGTTCTGGACCAGTGTGGCTCCCCAGAGGGTCTTGCTAACTTACGCCTCCTCATTGTTGAGGACATCTAGGAGCTGGGAGACAAGGACATCCTTAGGGAGAGCCTCACTCTGCTCCACTGCTTCCGTGAAGAGTTGTTTGCCAAAGCACAGCTTCTTCCAGGGCGTCTCCAGCAGGGCATTGCTGAGCCCATAGGTTCCTATAGGAAGAAGGTCAGCCTGGCCATGCAGAGGCCACGGTGGCCGGGGCAGATGGCTCACAGTCAAGCATTCCAAACAAGGCACCAGTAGAAGCCAATTCTGATTAAGACCACTCTGGCTCTGCCGGAGCCCCCAAGGCAAAGCTGTCAGCCCTAATGGCACTGCTTTTTCTTTCTAGACTAGTTTGGAAGACTACTCCATAACGGAGCTGGAAGATTCACAAAGAATGGAGTTGGACCTGACTTCATACCCTATGCAAAAATTACCTCAAAGCTGGCAGGATGCTCAGTGAGTGAAGGCACCTGCCAGCCTGATGGCCTGAGCTCAAGCTCTGGGACTACACGGTGGCAGGAAGAACTGACTCCTGCAAGTATGTCCTCTGACCTCCACATGCAAACCGAGGCATGGGCACACAGGCATGTATATGCACATACACATGCACAACAAAGAAATGTTTGAGGCGGGGCTGGAGAGATGGCTCAGGCCAGGTGTTGGTGGCACATGCCTTTAATCCCAGCACTTGGGAGGCAGAGGCAGGCGGATTTCTGAGTTGGAGGCCAGCCTGGTCTACAGAGTGAGTTCCAGGACAGCCAGGGCTACACAGAGAAACCCTGTCTCAAAAAAAAAAAAAAAAAAAAAAAAAAAAAAAAAAAAAGAGATGGCTCAGTAGTTAAGAGCACTGACTGCTCTTCTGAAGGTCCTGAGTTCAAATCCCAGCAACCACATGGTGGCTCACAACCATTTGTAATGAGATCACACCTCTTCTGGTGTGTCTGAAGATAACTACAGTGTACTTAGATATAACAATAAATTAATCTTTTTAAAAAAAAGCAAAAAGAAAGAAAGAAAGAAAGAAACAAAGAAACAAAGAAACAAAGAAAGAGAGAGAAAGAAAAAGTTTGGGGCAAGTTTGTTTACATGAAACCTAACTCCAGGATCAAATGTGGTGGCATGTATCTATAATCCCAGAACTCAGGAGGCTGAGGCAAGATTTGGCAGGTTTGAGGTCAGCCCACATAGCAAGCTTCGGGTCAGCCTGGGCTGAGTGAGCCTGTATCCCAGTGTGAGTGCATGTGCTAGTGCATGCACACGCACGCAGACAGTAAGCACATTTGTAAATGAAAAACCTTTATGACCCAGTGAGCAATGGTTTATTAGGTAAGACAGCATAAGCATATCAACTAGATAAATGGATCTTCATAAAAATTTAAAGTTATGCACTTAAAAAATATGCCAAAGAAGTTAAATAAAACACAAAATGGGAAAGAATTTCTGTAAGCTAGATATCTGATGAGATTTGTAGATTATAGAAGAAACTTTTACAAGACTAAAAGAGAACAGAATTTTCAGATAGACAGATCACACGTGTCATTCCAGCATTCAGAAGGAGGCAGTGGGAGAGTCTTAAGCTCACTGTCATCCTTGGATACACTGAGTAGTCTGAGTAGCCTGGGACACATGAGCCCCCAGCCCCTCTCTGCAGAGGGGGAGAGGCAGTGGTGATGATGTTGAAGGCAGGGAGCACTGCCCCGCCCCGCCCGCAAGCCAGAGGCCTCCGCCTTGACTCACAGCACCTCAGGTTAGGAGGTGCTGATAACAGCCTGGGGATGATACAGTGTATGCTCAGCATGTTTAAAGGCCTGGGCTCCATCTCTAGAACTCTCTCCCCCTAAAGAGAGAACAGCAGGTCTTGGTGGGAGCTCAGGAAACAGGAACCTTTGCAAACTGCTGGCAGGAGTGTAAAATGGTGCGGATGCTTTGGCAAACCATGTGGGAGTTCCTCAGAGGCTTGAATGGACAGGGACGAGGTATGGGCCAGTGGGATGGCTCTGGGGTAAAGGCACTTGAAAACATCAAGGCAGCCGGGCGGCGGTGGCGCACACCTGTGATCCCAGCACTTGGGAGGCAGAGGCAGGCGGATTTCTGAGTTCAAGGACAGCCTGGTCTACAGAGTGAGTTCCAGGACAGCCAGGGCTACACAGAGAAACCCTGTCTCGAAACCAACCAACCAACCAAACAAACAAAAATCCAAAAAATATCAAGGCAAGTGAGCCAAATTGGAGTTCAGCTTCCTCTACCACACGGCTGCTTCCATCCCCCCAAAAATGTCCAGAATGCATAAACCCCACTAGACAGGAAATGAACAGCAGCAGGTGCACATGGATCTGGGGATTTTTGGTGGATGATAAGAAAAAAACATTTGGAATTACTGGAGCTCTCTATGTAAACCAGACTGGCCTCTAACTCACAGAAATCCACCTGCCTCTGCCTGAGTGCTGGGATTAAAGATGTGTACACCATGCCCAGCTCACCATCTGTTCTTTATTTTATCAATTTATTTGGTTTATTAAGATAGAGTCTCAGTATGTAACCTTGGCTGGCCTGGAACTCAATGTATAAACCAGGTTGGCCTGGAATTCATAGAGGATCATTTGCCTCTGCCTCCATGAGTGCTGAGACTTAAGGGTGTGCACCAACACACCCAGTGTCACATCTGTTAATGGAGTCCATTCTGTTCTCAAACTCTGATCCCTCTGCTTCAGCCGTCTGAGTACCGCCACTCTCAGCTTACAGGAAACACCCTTCCTGCCGGCCGCCCCCCACCTTCCTTCTTTCCTTCCTTCCTTTCTTAAGAAAGAGGCTTGTCATGGAGACTTGGCTGGCTTTGAACTTGTGTCATTCTGTAACACAGACTGGCTTGGTACTCACTATGCAGTCAGTACTGAGTTAGAATTCAGGGCAACTGGCCTGCGTAAGAGCAGAGGTCTGCGTGTTTACTGAGAGTGTTTAGTAGGTCTAAGAGAGCAGGTTCAAGTCCCAACACTAGGAAAGGGAAGTGGATAAAGATCAAGTAGGGACAAGCCCAGAAATAACTCATGATGTAGATGGGAAGATGTTGTACTAGAAAATAAGCTCCTGTCAGGGAGTCTTCCGCTCTGAGAACAGCAGGCCTCATGCCCCAGCTTCCAGCTGCTTTCCCAGAGGCCTCTGGGCCACTTGAGGTTGGGCTGGTATGAGGTGGACTCCTGGGATACAAATCCCCTTCAATGGATCTGTAGACCCCAAGAAACTGAAAAAAAGGGGGGGCTCTGCGGCAAAGTGTGGCAATACCTGGCTAAAGATGAGCCCAAATGACTGCCTACACTTGTGACTTCAAGTCAGGCACCAGCTGGCTTTGGGGGTGCTACTGGGCCTGCTCTGGGGCTTGCACAAGAAGGGGAGCACATACAGCACCAAGGGCACCGAGGGTACCACAGCCAGAGTGCCAACAATAGCAGAGAGCCCCTTGTGAGCTGTGTAGGAGAGCTAGTGGGATAGACTAGAATCTATGCTTTGGTGTGGGCTGCCTGTTCTAGGATCTCACCAGCGCACGACATCCTGGCCTGGACATAACCCAGCAAATGGGGGTTGGGGGAGCGCTGGAGCCCCTTGGCCCACCTGGGGCTCAAATATCCCCAGACAGTCATGAAAAGCTGGAAATCAGTGTTGCTGTGAACCAGTGTGAGGAATTCTGGTATGCAGCCAGCCAGGAGCACAGGCTCTACCATTATCCCTGGAACTAGTAACACAGGCAGGGTAGGACTATACAGCTTTCCTGGAGACGCCTCATTGCTTCTCACTGGGCAGCAGTGACACGTGTCCTGCAACCTTAGGAACCTGTGCCACCTGCCTAAGAAAGGCTTCACGACTCGGATTTGAGGAAACTATTACAAATGAAAACTGTCACACAGAGGTGGGATATAGATGCTGTTGAGGACACTGACTCTTTCCCTAGGGGTAGGGATACTTGATAGGAGCCAATGGCTCAGCTGTAGGCACCCAAGTCAGTGCCCAAGGCCCACAGACCCAAGATGTTACCAGCAAGGGCTGTCCACAGGCTGTGAATAGAGAAAGCAGCTGGCCCCAGGTCAGATCACCAGGTGCTGTGCTGGACTCCAATAATGCTGTTTCCCAGGGGTCTTGCTCAATCTTATGACGTAGTATTCCCAACATAGGAGCAGTCCCCACCATCTGGACACCAAAGCAGGCTCACCTGGTGTCAAGACAATAGGCTCAGGCTCCCCCCTGTTTCCATAGTAGCAAACAACATCTCCTTTTGCTGTGCTGTGAACAGAAGCCAAAAACCAGAGAAAGTCAGCTGGGAGTCATATAAGCACCCTCTGTTCCCAGCCCTGCCTCTAGCCTGGGCTGGTGACTAGCACAAAGACAATGGCCTACTTTAGCCCAGCTCAGGACCTGGAAGGCTAGGCCAGAGACACCAGGCACGGTCCAGCCTTACAGGTACACTTCTGGCTCACTATGGAGCCAGTAAGGAAGAGCAGAAAGTTCCCCATACTTCTGTAAATAGTCTAAGGCTTGGATATGTTGTGATAACTGCACCTTGGTGGTCTGAATGTGCTAGGTCCAGGGAAAGGCACTATTAAGAGGTGTGGCCTTGTTGGAGGAAGCCTGTCTCTGTGGGGATGGGATCTTGTCCTGAGGCTACCATTCCCCTAATCTGTTTAGCTCCTTGAAGAGAGGATTTAGCTCTATCGCACTTCCGGGTGCCCCTTTAACACTTGAACCATACATTTTGTATTTTTTTTCTCAATTTGATCAAAATGCTCTTCATGAGAGAAAACCAGAGGACAAAGTCTATCTAAATTTGGTTAAGACTTCCTTTGTCAATACAATTAATCTAATAGGGAATGGAACCAGCCCAAGGGAATAAAGTTTTTTTGCTGCTGAATTGTGCTACAGTCAACAAGGCAGAAAAGAGTTGGAGATCTGAAGAGTGTTTTGACATCAGACATGGAGATGCAGAGTTTGGAGTTTGCACAGCTAGCTTTTGTCCAGTATTTCCTCACTATGACATTTTGGAATGGCAATGTATATTCTGTGATGTTGGAGGTATGTGATCTGATTTTTTAAAATTTTGATTTTGTAGGAAATTGTAGTTAAGAGATTGCATGAATCTCAGAAGAGCCTTGAACTTCAGACTGTTAACACTGTTGAGCCTGCTATAGACTATGGGACTTTGGAAGGTGGACTGAATGTATTTTGCATTATGCTGTGGGTAGGTGTGGCCCCCAGAGACTCGGGTGTCTGAACAAGCCTTTGGGGCCAAGGATAAGCTGAACCTTAGAAGTGAGTCTGAAATTCCTTCCAAATGGATGACCCTGGGCGTAGTGGCTTTGGTTCCTGAGAGCGCTCCTCTTGGCCCGCAGGGACCCAGGCATGGCTGCCTCCAGACGCAGCAGCCCTTTCCTTACCTTCTTCTTCACCTCAGCCCTTGAAACTTTCTTAAGATGTTTAGCGAATACATTTTGGAGATAATGCTTGTGTGTGTGGGGGGGGGGGGGGGAAGGTTGTTCTGTTTGTTTTTTTTTTTAATTTATTTTTTGTGTAAGGACCCACGGTATTGAGCACTTATGTCAGGGTTCCTGCCATCCTTGCCATGGACAAGGGACAGGCCAGTGCGGGGACAACTATGACCAGGACAAATCTCCATTGTAGGTCTTGGTTTCTTTTTGTTGTTTTTGTTGTTGTTTTTAAAGATTTGTTGTTATTTTTGATTGTGTGTGTATATGGATACCTGTAGATGCCAGACACTAGAATCCCCGGAGCTAGAGCTGCAGGAGCCATTTGACATGGGTGCTGGGAACTGAACTCTAGTCCTCTGCAAACACTGTATGCAGTCGGAGCCACTGAGCCATCTCTGCAGCCCTAGGACTTAGTTGCTTGTTTTGAGACAAGGTCTCACTGTTTGGCCCTAGCTGGCCTGCAACTCTTTATGGAGACCAACTATCTTTGAATCCACTGAGATCTGCTTGTCTCTGAGTCTGAGTGCTGGAATCAAAGGTGTACTTCATCAAGCCCAGCTTAGAACCTTGGCTTATCAGTACCAGACTGATATCCTGCAGCCTCAGTCATGGCAACAGCAGCCTGACTTGCGGGACTGCTCTTTAGCTGTCCTCTGACCCTGCAGGGGCTACAGCAAGGAAGGCTATTCAGATTTCCAGAGGCCCAACTGCAGAAGGCACTGTGTGTCTGCTCAGTGGACCTGGCTTCCACTGTTTGACATGGCTACTGAAGTCCTGTGTGCATCACAGCCATACTCTAATTCCTCGGGGCCAGATCAAACACGCATGGAACTACTCTGGAGAACGCATACACAGCCCCATGTTTGGAGAGGAGGGCAAGCAGGGGTTTATGGCCTCTAAGAACCCCAACGTGGGACGGGATGGCACCATGCCATTCCAGCTCCCACTGCTTCCTGTGCCCACTGCACCTCATTCAGCTTCCACACTGAGCCAATCTCCCCATGTAGTCCAGGAATGACACAGGGCACAGCATACACAATGGATGTTCAAGACACACTGAGCCTCATCTACGGACCCACCCCAACCCTCTGGTAGGAGGCAGCTTGGGACTGACATCTGTGTAGCTTGTGTTCCTACAGCCATATCACCAACGTGAGAACCACCTGGGCGTCCGTGGGTCTAGTGAGAACACACTGCCTGTCACAAAGCATCCCCACAAGATGGATGATGCCCAGCTGCAGTCACCCCAAGCCAGAGGCTCTTCAGGCTCAGCGTCACAGTTCTCGCTGTAGGGAGTCAGTGCTCTTTATATTGTCAGTCAGCGATCTGAGGCAGCTTAGGCCCTTAGATGCTTGCCAACTACCCCTTAATTGAAGCCTGGGAAAGGGAACCAAGCTGACTGGGCACTGCAGAGAAGTGTTAAAGCCCTAGTTACCAGAGCAAACCCACCTCAGGTCGGCTGCTATGAGGTTAAAGCCGTTGTACAGGTGGCCCTCTGTCGACACCTTCTTCAGGTAGGACAGGCTGTCCATGTCACTGGTCAGAAAGTGAGATACAAGTTCACCTGTAGGCAGGGCACACATATCAATGGCCAAGACAGCAGACCCAAACTCCTGCTCCAGGGAAGACTGAAGTAGGGCCTCTGGGGAGGACCTAGGAAGAGGGGTTCCACTGGGACTGGACTCCAACATCTGGAGTCAGCCATACTTTGATAACTGGATTATTATGCAGAATGCTTTTAAAAATACTTTCTAGGCCTGGGTGGTGGTGGTGGGGCAAGAGGCAGATCTCAATAGTAAGACCCTTGTCTAGCTTGCTCGATGCCCCTGGGTTCAATCTCAACATGGTGGAATAAACAGATAAATGTAAGAAAATAATGTTTGAGCCGGGCGGTGGTGGTGCACGCCTGTAATCCCAGCACTCTGGGAGGCAGAGGCAAGCGGATTTCTGAGTTCAAGGCTAGCCTGGTCTGCTGAGTGAGTTCCAGGACAGCCAGGGCTATACAGAGAAACCCTGTCTCGAAAAAACCAAATCCAAAAAAAACCAAAAAGATAGATAAACAAATAAATAAATAAATAATGTTTGCCCACTCTGCCTCTATGTGGAAATACAGCATTAAGAAAGATGAAACTCGCCGGGCGGTAGTAGTGCATGCCTATAGTCCCAGCACTCTGGGAGGCAGAGGCAGGCAGATTTCTGAGTTCAAGGCCAGCCTGGTCTACAGAGTGAGTTCCAGGACAGCCAGGGCTACACAGAGAAACCTTGTCTCAAAAAAACCAAATCCAAAAAACAAAGAAAGAAAGAAAGAAAGAAAGAAAGAAAGAAAGAAAGAAAGAAAGAAAGAAAGAAAGAAAGATGAAATTCAGGGAAGGAGAAACGGTTCAGTGGATGAGGACTGGCTGCTCTTCCAGAGGTCCTGAGTTCGATTCTCAGCACTATGGTGACTCACAAAGGTCTATAATGGGATCCAATGCCTTTGAATGCAGGCATATATGTACTCATATACATAAAATATACACATAAATAATTTCCTTTTTTTAAAGATTTATTTATTTGCTTTATGTCTGTGAATACACTGTTACTCTCTTCAGACACACCAGAAGAGGGCATCAGATTCCATTACAGATGGTTGTGAGTCGTCACCATGTGGTTGCTGGGAGTTGAACTCATGGCCTTTGGAAGAACAGTCGGTGTTCTTAACCACAGAGCCATCTCTCCAGCCTATAAATAAATCTCATTTAAAAATAAAAAGAAAACTGAAACTCAACAGGCAGGGGACAATGATACAGTGGTCAGGGATAAGCCTGAAGGGCAATGCCTGGTATAATCAATACTTGACCATCTCTTCTTCCTATCACTGTTGTGAGAGGCATGGAGGGTGTGGAGACCCCAGTAGAAACCCTGGCAGGGCACCCTTCTTCCTTCCCCACTGTACCAAGGTCTGGGCACTTCCATTGCTCTGCCAGTCCTGCCTAAGCTCCTCCCCATGTGTCTTGGCTTGATCCCACAGATCGCGTACCTCTACCGCGGGCGTCTGGCTCTTGCCGGGGCTGTAGGTAGTTGGTGAGCGCCCCCAGCTTCCCACGCGTGCTGATGCCCAGCCATGTTCCTCCTGCCTTGCCTTCCTCCAAGTCGAGTCCTACAGCAGATGACAACGTTACCAGTAGCCAAGTGCCTGTGACGGGCCCCGCTGGAGCCCTCTTGCGCAGTCCTCCAGAGGCATGTTCCACAGCTCTGCCAGGACACACAGCTCTCACAGGGTAGATGCTGCTGCCACTAGGCCCCGCGCTGGGTTGTCCAGGCCCAATGAGCCACAGGAGAGGAGCTGGGCAGTATGGCTCAGGGATGTGTATGTGTGAGAGAGACCTTAGACAACAGGAGGTGTCCCAGCCAGACAACTAGGCCACTGTGCTAAAAAGTCTGGAGGACCGACTGTACTTGTTCACTCTTTCACTGTTATTTGAGTAAAGGTCTACCGAAGCTCAGGCTGGTCTGGAATTTGCCTAGTTGAGGTTGCCCTTGAACACCTGATTCTTCTGCTTTAACCTAAGTGATGAGATTACCGGTGTATACCACCTGTGCCTGATTTCTGAGATGCACACAGGCATGCACTCTACCAACTGAGTTACAGGCCGAGCCCTATTTTGTTTTTGTGAGTCGGGGTCTCATGAGATAGCCCAGGAAAGCCTCAACCTGAACCTAAGGGTGACATTCCTGTCTCAGACTCCAAGGCTTTGTAATTACTGGGTTATATCACCATGCTTGGCTTAGAAAATTAATTTTTTTTAAAGATTTATTTATTTATTATAAGTAAGTACACCGTAGCTGTCTTCAGACACCCCAGAAGAGGGCGTCAGATCCCATTACGGATGCTTGTGAGCCATCATGTGGTTGCTGGGATTTGAACTCAGGACCTTCGGAAGAGCAGTCAGTGCTCTTAACCGCTGAGCCATCTCTCCAGTCCCCAGAAAATTAAATTTTAAAGTACCATTTAAAACAGTACTTAAAATACTTAGAACCTTGAACTCTTAGGCTCAAAAGATCAGGTGTGACCACTGTGCTCAGCTCACAAGGACAGAGACAGACTGTAGCACTGGCACCTACACACACAATTCAGTGACATGAGTCCTGAGCAAACACCCCCCATTCCCCCCACCCCGTGTATGCTCAGCTGATTTCAGTAAATAGTCACTAGAGGGATAGATCTCAACCCTTAACTCACACCAGGCACAAAAGTTGATTTCAGAGCTAGGAAGAGTTAATGATGTGCAAGGATGAGGACCTGTTTGATTTCCAGACCTGTCTAAGATTCAGGATGAGGTGGTGCAGGCAGGGAAAGG
This sequence comes from Apodemus sylvaticus, assembly GCF_947179515.1. Classification (NCBI taxonomy): domain Eukaryota; kingdom Metazoa; phylum Chordata; class Mammalia; order Rodentia; family Muridae; genus Apodemus; species Apodemus sylvaticus. The sequence continues at coordinate 83,040,446 of NC_067486.1, read as the reverse complement.
CTGAACATAGGACACTGATGCGACAGTCTAGACTAATGGGTGAGCTTCAGGCCAATGAGACTTTGTCTGTTCTGAAGTTGTCCTTTGGTTCCATGTACTCTTGTACACACATATACATGCAATAAAAATTAATCTGAGACAAAAGTCAGACTGTCAACTTAGAGCTTTAATAGAAAATGTTATGGCCTAGGGGAGGGACAGGGTTCTTGAACAAGACAAAGAAGAAACCAAAAAGATATATTTGTTAAAAATAGTGCACTGCTCACCAAAAAGTACTAAGGAAACTACTTGGCAGCTCATTTATCCATCAAGAGACTCATATCCGGAATTCATAAAAACAAAAACAAAACCCTACAAATCAACAATTGAAAAATGAATGGAGCCAGGCGGTTGACAGATGCCTTTAATCCCAGCACTCGGGAGGCAGAGGCAGGCGGATTTCTGAGTTCGAGGCCAGCCTGGTCTACAGAGTGAGTCCAGGACAGTCAGAATCAGAGCTGCAGATCGGTCAGAATCACAGTGAGACCGAGGTGGCCTGGCACGATGATCATTGGTAATGGCGCTTGCTGCCGAGCCTGATGTTTGACTCCCGAGGCAGAAGTGAGAGTGTGCATGTGCACCCCTCCCAACTACGCTAAATGAATAAAGTGAAAGCAAGGAACTTGGCTGTGGTGGCACACGCCTGCCCAGAACTCAGGAAGCACAGGCAGGGAGGGCTACAAAGAGAATTCATGGATGGATGGATGGATGGATGGATGGATGGATGGATGGATGGATGGAAAAATGTACAGAGCCATATGGGGTGACATGCAACCTGGTAGGAACTTGACCTTGATAAAGGTGAAGTTTCTCTCCCAGCCTTTGTAGAGCAGGGATTCGGGTGTTAGCCAGGATCCTGCTTCACCTAGGGTGGAGCGCTCAGAGTACAGGTGAAATTCTTTGTTCCTCCAGGTCTTAATTCCTGAATTAAGCAGGTGACCTGCCCAGCTGCCAGAGCAGTGAAGCCAACGACCAACGAACAGCCAGACCAGTTCCCCTGAACACCCCCTGGGGTTTGGGGGGAGAGACTCCCCCAAACCCTTAAATTGTCAGACCCCCATTAAACTTTGGGCCTCGATCAGCAACTGTAGTCCTGGCCTTTCGTTCTTTTTGCTAGCGCCCCCCCCCCCTCCCGTCCCATCTATCCCCAGCTTCTCTTCCAGGGACCCAGTTCACTGTAGCTGCGGGCAGTTACAGAAAAAAGGTAGGAAGGGTCAACAAAGCACAAAGGCGACTGGTAAGATAAAAATGTATCCCAATGGGGCTGGGGAGATGGCTCAGAGGTTAGGAGCACTGACTGTTCTTCCAGAGATCCTGAGTTCAATTCCCAGCAGCCACAAGGTGAGTCACAGCCATCTGTAACTGATCTGATGCCTTCTTCCTATGTGTCTGAACCAGCGTCAGACATCAGAGAAATAAAACAGTGCTGAAGGTCCAGGGTGACCACCAGAGACTAAGGTGACCAGAGTCCATGGAACAGTAGAGCAAAGAGACCAGACCTTTCAGGAGATTTACTGACTGTGACAAAGCAAAAGAACCATTTGGGGGACAACTCTCTCCCAGGGAGGGAGTGCCGCCTGCTCCCAGAGCCAGACTGGAAAACCCATTAAGCCCTGGGGCTCTGGGTGAGTACCACGGTAGGCTGGGGCAGGACACCCTCAGGAATCACAAACACTTAGCTCTAGTGGGGCTGGCTACTCCCCTCCCTAACAGGCTTTAAAGCAAAGAGCCAACTGTCTCCTAACAAGTGGCCCACAACTAAAAAAGTTAATGATAGCGATAATATTTCTAAGAACACAAGAGAGATGCTTGATTCTGGGGCTGGCCAAGTCCCCCAAAGCCATTCATGGCTACTTATGCATTCAGCATCTGCATGTGGAAGCAAGGCCATTACTAGCCCTATTTGGTGGATGCCACCTCACAAAATGAGTGGCTCACAGTAAAGGGCTGCTCACCAGGTGCCAAGACACACTTACCACTGAGGATCTCACTGTCGGTCCCCCAGAAGTCTGCCAACTTGGACGGCCTGTGGTAGGATTCATCTCTGTTGGCTGCCAAGATGAGCCTGGGAGAAGACATACAAGGGAAGTCATGTGCTAGGGACCGACCTGCGTGCGCTCCACCGTGGAGCTGCAGCCTCTCCTGTTTAACATCAAATCTACAGCAGCAGCAAGGTGAATTAGAACCCCACCCCACCGAGTCCTTGTGGTACGTCTCAGGGGCTGTAGGCCGCATCTGGGCCCCTGCTCAGGAGACAGGCAGGTGCTGGGAGGAGAGGAAAGAAAGTACGAGGCAGGACAGAAAGAAAATTTAGGAGACCTGGGAAGGGGAAGGGTTGAAGTGTCCCTCAAACTCAGCTGAGAATTCTAGTATTTACTGTTAAGATTGCTTACAATCTTTAGGTGTGAGGAGAAGCACCTAAGGAGATGTTCAACATCCTTAGTCATTATGAAAATGCAAATCAAAACGACCCTGAGATTTCACCTCATACCAGTCAGAATGGCTAAGATCAAAAACTCAGGAGAAAACAGGGGGCTGGAGAGATGGCTCAGTGGTTAAGAGCACTGACTGCTCTTTCAAAGGTCCTGAGTCCAAATCCCAGCAACCACATGGTGGCTCACAACCACCTGTAACGGGATCTGACGCCCTCTTCTGGTGCATCCGAAGACAGCTACAGTGTACTTACATATAAATAAATCTTTAAAAAGAAAAGAAAAGCAAAGAAAACAGGTGCTGGAGAGGATGTAGAGAAAGAGGAACACTCCTCCACTGCTGGTGGGGTTGCAAACTGGTACAACCACTCTGGAAATCAGTCTGGCGGTTCCTCAGAAAACTGGGAATGATACTTCCAGAGGACCCCACTATACCACTCCTGGGCATATACCCAGAGGATCCCCCAGCATGTAATAAGGATACATGCTCCACTATATTCATAGCAGCCCTATTTATAATAGCCAGAAGCTGGAAAGAACCCAGCTGTCCCTCAATGGAGGAATGGATACAGAAAATGTGGTATATATACACAATGGAGTACTGTTCAGCCATTAAAAACAATGAATTCATGAAATTCTTAGACAAATGGATGGAACTGGAGAATATCATCTTAAGTGAGGTAACCCAATCACAAAAAAAAAAAAAAAAACCACTCGTGGTATGCACTCACTGATAAGCGGATATTAGCCTAGAAGCTTGGAATACCCAAGGCACAATTCACATATCAAATAAAGCCAAGAAGAAGGAAGGAGAGGCCCCCAGTCCTGGAAAGGCTCAGTGCAGCAGTGTAGGGCAATACCAGAACAGGGAAGTGGGAAGGGGTGGATTGGGGAACAAGGGGAGGGAAGAGGGCTTATGGGACTTTCGAGAGGGGGGCATCCAGGAAAGGGGAAATAATTTGAAATGTAAATAAAGAATATATCGAATAAAATTAAAAAAAAAAAAAAGATTGCCTACACTGAGCAGGTACCTGAGGACTGGAGTTCAATTCCCAGAACACATATCAGGAAGCTCACGGCTGCCTGTAACCCCAGCTCCAGGGCATCCCACACACCAGGTATCGTGGGCACCTGTACTTTTGTGCACATATCCATAAAAATATAAACAATTTAAAATAAAAATTGATCTTTTTAAAAAATTGGCTAAAGACAATATTCCTTTTACATAGATTTTTGTTTTCAAATAAGAATGTCAGATTAGCAACGAACTGTGTATAAGGCCTGAGAGCTTACATCCATGAGCATGGTCTTAGCACTTCACCCAGACGTTAATGAAGTTTGCTGAAAATCTCACAAACAACATTAAAATAGATTTTACTCCCTGTGACCCACGTGACCTTTCCCTTAGCAGCTATTCTGACCCAGTGCCCCGGGAGCCACGCATGAGCTCTAGAACTCTGGGACATTCCTTCAGGAGGCATGGGATCCATGTTCCTTCACGTGGCACAGTACCCTACGCCTTTGAGATGTACCTTTAGAAGGACCAGACTCTCACACACTGTGAAGACACTGAAGGGTGACTCTCTGGGAAAGACCACGCCTTTGGGTGTGTCTTATCTCAGACCTGAGTGTCTCTATCAACCTCTGTGTCAAAAACCTAGGTTAAAATCTCTCCTCAATAAACCTCAACTTTGCTTCATACTGAGTCACTCTGAAAATCTTTCCCCAGTGGTGAAGTCAAGCCGTGTTTAGGTCCCAGCACTAGAGAGGCAGAGGCTGAGGGGCAGACGCAGGCAGATCTTGAGTTTCAGGCCAGACAGGGCTACCCAGTGAAACTGTCATCTAAATTAAAAAAAAAAAAAAAAAAAAAAAAAAAAAAAAAAAAAAAAAAGACCCACACTGTCACCTTTTCTACCTTACCTGAGTGACTGTCTCAGGCTGCTACAGGAGGCGGCGTGGAAGCACGGAGCTGTATCTCTGATGGCCACTGGCAGGTTTCTGTGACTCAGCTTGAGGAGACAGATCTACTAGGTCTTGTGGACAGCCTCATTCCATGTCATACCCCCAAACTGTCAGCCCAGTAAGGATTCTTCATGGTCTTACCAAGCATGCAGGGGCCAGGCAATTCGTGGCTGCAAACCCCAGCAACCACATGGCGGCTCACAACCATCTGTAATGAGATCTAACGCCCTCTTCTGGTGTGTCTGAAGACAGCTACTGTGTACTCACATATGATAAGCAGAGTCCCACCCTAGGTGCCCAGCTACTCGTTCTGAACTGTCCACGGGCAGACGTTGTCATATCTAGGCTTCATCTGCGTGCAGCCCAAGGAGGCCAGCACAAGAACTGGACTTACAGGTGGTTGTGACCCTCCGTGCGGGTGCTGAGACTCAAACCCGAGTGCTCTGGGAGAGCAGCCCCTGCTCTTAGCTGCTGAGTCATCTCTCCAGGCCCTCAACTACGTATTTTTAACCAAGAAATATGTTTGCTAATTCCTCAAGTACACTAGCTGCTGGGTTATTTTTATCACCGGTTGAACTGCCGATGGCTTGCAGAGATTCTCTAATTTAGGGGTGACTAAGAGAGGGAAGCACCCACATCAAGTGCTAAACGAGAGCAGAAACAACTCCCTCAGCTAACACATGGAGGGACTGTAGTGCCCACGAAGGTTGTCTATGCTCTGAGTCCAAGTTCCTAGCAGCCATGTGACTGTCTGTAACCCCAGTCCTTGGAGCAAGCTGACTGGATTCAACTGAGAGACCCTGTCTCAATGAAGACAGCAGAGAGCAATGGAAGACGGCTTGCGACAGGAGCCTCAGGCCTCCGCATGCATGTGCACAAACACATGCACACATGTGCATATATAAGCACACAAGTACACCTACAGACATACAGACACACCACATGCTCATGAAAAACTAACATTTCCCCCAGGAAATGAAGAGGCATGCGTGCATTTGCATTTATGAAGAAGGCAAGTTTTACCAGATCATGGCTCTTTGGGAGCCTGGACAGACCACACGGACTTACTGTGGGTACTGACCGATCTTGTCAAGGCTGTTTAGGTTGTCTGTAAGAGTATTTCATGTAGTCAGTTATGGATTTTGAGGTACTACAGTGATAAGCATTTCCTTCCTTGACTTTTGATCTATTCCTTTAGAAGGCATTATGCTAGATTGAACTAAGGCCCTGAGTTCAATAATTGCTTTATTGTTTTATTTTTGCAGGGCTGAGGACTGGAGCCAAACCCTCTACTACTGAGTGGTATATACCTTAAGCACCAGGAATTTTAAGCTTTTCCAGCTTTGTATTTTGTGATTGTGATCTGGGAGACTTCAGAGCTTTGGGATGTTTGTGCTTATCTTTGGGGATGGAGCTTGGCCGGGATCTACGGCACTTCTCACTCCTCTTCTTAGTGACCAAGTCACAGGCTACTTGGCTGCACCTAAGGTGACAGCTGGGGCTACAGCCTGCCACCGTTACTGGACATCCCTGGAGCTGGAATAGAAGCAACCACCGGAGTGAGCTTGGGAAAACACGGCTTGGTTTTATTCAGCTGCCCAGGGCTGATCTAGTGAGATCCATGTTAGGCCTCCCATCTCCGTCAGAACACAGACCAGTGTCCTGTATGGTGACAGATCACCATAGGCTGGTGGCTTCAACTTCAGCCCTTCATTGTCTTGTCTGGAGGCTGGAAGTCCAAGCTGGAGGCACAGGCAGGGTGTTTCTGCCCAGGTCCCTGACTCCTGTCTTTCTGCTCACAGCAGCCGTCTTCTGTGTGTCTGCGTTCTCCTCTCTTGCCAGGGCACTCAGCGGACTGAACCAAAGCCTACCCATGGAGTTTCACTTTACCATAACCACTTGCTTGACGTTCTGTCTCCAAAGAAAATTCTGATATGCTGGCAGTCAGAATTGTTATTTTTTATTTTTTGGTTTTTGATATAGGGTCAGTCTATACCTCTTGCTGTCCTAGAACGCACAGAGAGCTACCTGGCTCTGGCATGCTGGGAGTAAAGGCCGACACTATACACCCAGCTGCAGTTAAAATTTTTTTTATATTTTGTGATTTTTTTTTAAAAAAAAAGATTTTCTTTATTTTATATATATGAGTACTCAGACACACCAGAGGAGGGCATTGGAGCCCATGATGGTTGTGAGCCACCCTGTGGCTGCTGGGAATTGATCTCAGGACCTCTGGAAGAGCAGCCAGTCTCTTAACCGCTGAGCCATCTCTCCAGCCCCTGCTGTTAGAATTTAAATATAGGAACCTGGACACAGCCTGCTCCATACCATCCTGTGGCTGCATGTAGCTGTTTAGTTACTTTTTTATTCTGTGATAAAACATCATGACCAAAGCAACTTATAAAAGGAAGTGTTTAATTTGGGGTTTACAGTTTCAGAGGGTGAGAATTCATGATGGCCAAGCCAAGGCACACTGGCAGGAACATTGAGACCTTACAGCTTAATCACAAGCTGGGGACAGAAATGAATTAGTGGGAGTGGCTCAAGTCTTTGAAACCTCAAATCTCACCCCCAGTGATACATATCTTCTAACAAGGCCATAAGTCCTAATCCCTACAAAACAGTTCCACCAACTGGGATCCAAGCATCCCAACACATTAGCCTATGGCATCATTACCATTCAAACCACCACAGTAGCCCTAGTCAAGTATCTGTGCCCTTGGTAGTTTGACGTTAGGAGACTTTTCTCCTATTCATAGCCATCTGTAACAGCCTCAGGTGTGTGACCTGAGGACCAAGCCTGGCTTCATGGTCAATCTGTTTTCTCAGAGTTCCATGTTGCCCACACCAGCCCTGACCTCCTCCTGACCCTCCTGCTCAATCCCCCCACCCCCCACTGCTGGGAATACCGGTGTTATAGCTGTTTGGGTCAAGGTTGGTCCCCAGGGTCTCAGACTAACTAGATGACCAGTGTCTTGCAGTCTTGCAGTGAGGCCCCGGTGGTGACTGTTGAGTACCACAGATCGCCCCCATAGACTAGGCTTACTGAGGCATGGCCTCTCCCAGCAGAGACAGGTGAACTGCAGTCACCCAAAGCTGGACAAGGATTTCAGACCATGTCTCAGTGTGGATCTGTTAACAGCTGAGCCTGGTTGAAAGGAAACCAGTGAGTCCAGGATGACCCCGGGACGGGATGGTAGCAGCGCGACCTGTGCTGGGTGTCCCCGTCCTCCTTCCCATCTGCCTTGTCCTGCCTGGGTCCACTGTGTGCAGCCATAATTGGCTCACATAGGACTTCACTCCCTGCTGTATGTGATGTGCATATGCCTCTCCCTTTTCCTTCCTTAAATAAATTTTTTAAATTTATTGCATGCATGCTCTGCTGCATGGACACCCAAATGCCAGAAGAGGGCATCACATCCCCTGATAGATGGTTGTGAGCCACCATGTGGTTGCTAGAAATTGGGAGAGCTGACAGGGCTCTTAACCGCTGAGCCATCTCACTAGATCCCACTTGCCAGTTCCTTATCTTTCTTTCTTCCTGTTTTAATTTTACCTGCAGGTGGTCTTCAAGGAACAAACTATCAAGTGGGCTCTGGCCAAACCTAAGATTCAATATCACCCAAGACTGCAGAACTGTTAGGCTGTGTCACCCTAACCAGAAACACAACTTTGTTTTTGTTTTGTTTTTTTTTAAATAGATTTAACTCTTTTTTTTAAAATATTTATTGATTTATTATATGTAAGTTCACTGTAGCTGTCTTTAGACAGCCAGAAGAGGGTGTAAGATCTCTTTATGGATGGTTGTGAGCCACCATGTGGATGCTGGGATTTGAATTCATGACCTTTGGAAGAGCAGTCGGTGCTCTTACCAGCTGAACCATCTCTCCAGCCCAACTTTGTTTTTGTTGGTGCGGGAAAGTTTGCTTGAACCTAAGGGCTGAGGAGAGCAAGAAGGGGCCATGCCAAGTCTCAGCCTAGCGAGTGACCAGCCACCCTATACTGCCTACGCTGCAGTGACGGCTCATAGCCACCCTATACTGCCTACGCTGCAGTGAGGCTCACAGCCACCCTATACTGCCTACGCTGCAGTGAGGCTCACAGCCACCCTATACTGCCTACGCTGCAGTGACAGCTCACAGCCACCCTTTACTGCCTACGCTGCAGTGACAGCTCACAGTCACCCTTTACTGCCTACGCTGCAGTGACAGCTCACAGTCACCCTTTACTGCCTACGCTGCAGTGAGGCTCACAGTCACCCTATACTGCCTACGCTGCAGTGACAGCTCACAGCCACCCTTTACTGCCTACGCTGCAGTGACGGCTCACAGTCACCCTTTACTGCCTATGCTGCAGTGAGGCTCACAGCCACCCTATACTGCCTACGCTGCAGTGAGGCTCACAGCCACCCTTTACTGCCTACGCTGCAGTGAGGCTCACAGCCACCCTTTACTGCCTACGCTGCAGTGAGGCTCACAGCCACCCTATACTGCCTACGCTGCAGTGACAGCTCACAGCCACCCTTTACTGTCTATGCTGCAGTGACAGCTCACAGTCACCCTATACTGCCTATGCTGCAGTGACAGCTCACAGTCACCCTTTACTGCCTATGCTGCAGTGACGGCTCACAGTCACCCTTTACTGCCTATGCTGCAGTGAGGCTCACAGCCACCCTTTACTGCCTACGCTGCAGTGAGGCTCACAGCCACCCTATACTGCCTACGCTGCAGTGAGGCTCACAGCCACCCTATACTGCCTATGCTGCAGTGACAGCTCACAGTCACCCTTTACTGCCTACGCTGCAGTGACAGCTCACAGTCACCCTTTACTGCCTACGCTGCAGTGACAGCTCACAGTCACCCTTTACTGCCTACGCTGCAGTGACAGCTCACAGCCACCCTATACTGCCTACGCTGCAGTGACGGCTCACAGCCACCCTTTACTGCCTACGCTGCAGTGACAGCTCACAGTCACCCTTTACTGCCTCCGCTGCAGTGACAGCTCACAGTCACCCTTTACTGCCTACGCTGCAGTGAGGCTCACAGTCACCCTATACTGCCTACGCTGCAGTGACAGCTCACAGCCACCCTTTACTGCCTACGCTGCAGTGACGGCTCACAGTCACCCTTTACTGCCTATGCTGCAGTGAGGCTCACAGCCACCCTATACTGCCTACGCTGCAGTGAGGCTCACAGCCACCCTTTACTGCCTACGCTGCAGTGAGGCTCACAGCCACCCTATACTGCCTACGCTGCAGTGAGGCTCACAGCCACCCTATACTGCCTATGCTGCAGTGACAGCTCACAGTCACCCTTTACTGCCTACGCTGCAGTGACAGCTCACAGTCACCCTTTACTGCCTACGCTGCAGTGACAGCTCATAGTCACCCTTTACTGCCTACGCTGCAATGACAGCTCACAGCCACCCTTTACTGCCTATGCTACAGTGACAGCTCACAGTCACCCTTTACTGCCTACGCTGCAGTGACAGCTCACAGCCACCCTATACTGCCTACGCTGCAGTGAGGCTCACAGCCACCCTATACTGCCTACGCTGCAGTGACAGCTCACAGCCACCCTATACTGCCTACGCTGCAGTGAGGCTCACAGCCACCCTATACTGCCTACGCTGCAGTGAGGCTCACAGCCACCCTATACTGTCTATGCTGCAGTGAGGCTCACAGCCACCCTATACTGCCTATGCTGCAGTGACAGCTCACAGTCACCCTTTACTGCCTACGCTGCAGTGAGGCTCACAGCCACCCTATACTGCCTACGCTGCAGTGACGGCTCACAGCCACCCTATACTGCCTACGCTGCAGTGACGGCTCACAGTCACCCTTTACTGCCTACGCTGCAGTGACAGCTCACAGCCACCCTATACTGCCTACGCTGCAGTGACGGCTCACAGCCACCCTTTACTGCCTACGCTGCAGTGACAGCTCACAGCCACCCTATACTGCCTACGCTGCAGTGACGGCTCACAGCCACCCTTTACTGCCTACGCTGCAGTGACAGCTCACAGCCACCCTATACTGCCTACGCTGCAGTGACGGCTCACAGCCACCCTATACTGCCTACGCTGCAGTGACAGCTCACAGTCACCCTATACTGCCTACGCTGCAGTGACGGCTCACAGCCACCCTATACTGCCTACGCTGCAGTGACAGCTCACAGTCACCCTTTACTGCCTACGCTGCAGTGAGGCTCACAGCCACCCTATACTGCCTACGCTGCAGTGAGGCTCACAGCCACCCTATACTGCCTATGCTGCAGTGAGGCTCACAGCCACCCTTTACTGCCTACGCTGCAGTGACGGCTCACAGTCACCCTATACTGCCTACGCTGCAGTGACGGCTCACAGCCACCCTATACTGCTTACGCTGCAGTGAGGCTCACAGCCACCCTATACTGCCTACGCTGCAGTGAGGCTCACAGCCACCCTTTACTGCCTACGCTGCAGTGAGGCTCACAGCCACCCTATACTGCCTACGCTGCAGTGACAGCTCACAGTCACCCTTTACTGCCTACGCTGCAGTGAGGCTCACAGCCACCCTATACTGCCTACGCTGCAGTGACGGCTCACAGCCACCCTATACTGCCTACGCTGCAGTGACGGCTCACAGTCACCCTTTACTGCCTACGCTGCAGTGAGGCTCACAGTCACCCTATACTGCCTACGCTGCAGTGAGGCTCACAGCCACCCTATACTGCCTACGCTGCAGTGACAGCTCACAGTCACCCTTTACTGCCTACGCTGCAGTGAGGCTCACAGCCACCCTATACTGCCTACGCTGCAGTGACAGCTCACAGTCACCCTTTACTGCCTACGCTGCAGTGAGGCTCACAGCCACCCTATACTGCCTACGCTGCAGTGAGGCTCACAGCCACCCTATACTGCCTACGCTGCAGTGAGGCTCACAGCCACCCTATACTGCCTACGCTGCAGTGAGGCTCACAGCCACCCTATACTGCCTACGCTGCAGTGACAGCTCACTGCCACCCTATACTGCCTACGCTGCAGTGACGGCTCACAGCCACCCTATACTGCCTACGCTGCAGTGACAGCTCACAGCCACCCTTTACTGCCTATGCTGCAGTGACAGCTCACAGCCACCCTATACTGCTTACGCTGCAGTGACGGCTCACAGCCACCCTATACTGCCTACGCTGCAGTGACAGCTCACAGTCACCCTATACTGCCTACGCTGCAGTGACAGCTCACAGCCACCCTATACTGCTTATGCTGCAGTGAGGCTCACAGCCACCCTATACTGCCTATGCTGCAGTGACAGCTCACAGCCACCCTATACTGCCTACGCTGCAGTGAGGCTCACAGCCACCCTATACTGCCTATGCTGCAGTGAGGCTCACAGCCACCCTATACTGCCTACGCTGCAGTGAGGCTCACAGCCACCCTATACTGCCTATGCTGCAGTGAGGCTCACAGCCACCCTATACTGCCTACGCTGCAGTGACAGCTCACAGTCACCCTTTACTGCCTACGCTGCAGTGAGGCTCACAGCCACCCTATACTGCCTACGCTGCAGTGACGGCTCACAGTCACCCTATACTGCCTACGCTGCAGTGACGGCTCACAGCCACCCTTTACTGCCTACGCTGCAGTGAGGCTCACAGCCACCTTATACTGCCTACGCTGCAGAAATGAAGCCCAACTTTGTCGCTGGTGCAGTTAGGCTTTAGCAGAAGGTGCTGGAGACACACAGAGCACTCTCACAGGCAGGAGGCTCCTGAGACCTGTACTCTACTTGTCTTAGCTCCAGCAACGCATGATAGAAGTGCCACCAATGGGCAAGCACCCGCTCTGTGACCAATGTCAAGCTTTAGGTACTTTAGAAGGCAGACTCCAGCAAGATCTAGCAGGATGACACTGGAAGGACATCTTGGCCATTAGGGAGTTACAACTGTGCCATCCATAGCCCTCCCATTTAATTATATGTGTATGCCTGCTTAGTCTACATATATATTTGTGTATCACTGGAGTGCCTGGTGTCTGTGGAGGCTAGGAGAGGGCACCGGATTCCCTGGAACTCAAGTTCCATACAGTTGTGAGTACCACGTGACCTCTGCAGTAGCCCTGCTGTGGATCGTAGTATGAGAATAACAGGTCGGACGCTGCTCTGTGCGGACAGTGTAGTGCCTGCTTCTCACATCCGATCCTCGGGAATTCATCACTCTGTTCAGTTCTTGCCAGATAACCCCGTGATGTGACCAGCTGTTCCTCATTCTCCTCGCAAGACTCCATCTGCAGAACGGACCCTGACTCTTCTGCCAGAGCACTAGAAACACCTCCTCTAGCCTGATCCAACTCTGCTGCCTGTCCTCTGTAGAAGAGAAAGTGCTGAGTGTCTACATCCTATTCCCTAGACTGAAATGAGGGAACTCAGCCGTTGTGCAAGGCATTCTGCAAAGTGACTCAACAGGAGAACCTCACTGTAACTACTTGTTTCTGGAACACATCCTAAAATTTTGAAAATGCTGCCGACAAACGTACGAGAGGAGTCCATTTCCAGTTGTGGGTTAGATTTCTGCCTTGTGCTTTACATGGACAAACGGATCCTGGCATGTGCTGAAGAACCAAGGGGCTGAGGCCGTGAGTGCACCTGCAGGGGAAGAGCAGGAGGGCTGGCCCCTAGGTCCCTCCTCTGCCTGCTGTTTCCCATGTCCTTGGCTGGTACTCAGTTACTCCAGCTAAAACCCATGGATGCTTTCCTCAATCTGCCAGCAGTCAGACATCTCACCCAACCCATGCCAGCAGCGTCCCTCACTGTCAGGTGTGACCCTAGGTCTGCAGGTGTGACCCTAATCGCAGCCCATCCCTCTGTCTTGACACGCCTGCACATTAGCTCTAAGCCCTGTTCCTCCCAGCACCCCATGCTAAGCAGCCACTGTGCACAACAGCTGGACCGGGCGGATGCAGGGTGTCTGCAGGCCTCCAGAGACCAAGACCCGGTTATTCAGAGGCTGGCACACACCCTGCAGCCTGCCCTTGTCTCCTGCACACGTGGCACCCCGGGGTGAGCAGCAGCCACGGACCCCGGGCCTGGAGCAGCGCGGCAGGGGCAGAACAAGGAAGCTCATTACCTGTATGCATTTTTGGAAACAGGACGAGGATCAAACTTAAAGAAGATGATGCACATGGGTTGCAAGGGTGGCTTTGCTCACACGGTCACAAGGTCTGTGGGAAAAGGAGAATAGTGAGCTGTGAAGAGCAGTGTCAGCGGGCCTTGCAGATGTCTCCATCAGTGAGTGGGGCTGGGCTGGTGAGCACCAGACGCTTGGTGACATAACACACACCTCCCCTCACCTGGGCCCATCAGCATCAGCTAGTAAGTCCACCACCATGACACTCCCATACCCTGACATGCCACACGGGGTGGCAAGTGGGTGCTGGAAGGGGGGCGGCAGCAGCGATAGGAACCACTTGTGAAGCTGGAGTAAAGGAAGAAAAAGTCCTCTCCTCCCCTGCAGGAGCACCAAGCGCTGCCAGGACCCACAGAGGGAGAGACCTTCGCATCAGGCGTCAGGACCCACTCTCCTGGGATGAACTGTGACACGTGTCCCCTCAGGCCTTTACCTAACACACACGCCCACCCACAGGACCTAATGGTTCTGCATACCCACACTGGTAGGCAGAAGGCAGTGCCAAGCACGTGCACATACACCTGGGCGCCGCCGGGTAAACATGGACTACCTATACAATCCCTTGGCGCAAGGACCCCATGCCCCAGAGCCTCTGAGGTCCAGAAGGCATTCCCCTATTTCTAGTCCTGGGATCAGAGCTGATCTCTATGCATCAGCTCTAGAAAGCAGACCCCAGGACCCCTGAAACATACACAAGTACAGTGATTTTTAGTGTCATGGTTCCAGGACACAGCTAATGCCTGCAAATGAAACCTGGGACAGCCAAGAAACTCTTCCAGCACTGAGGGAGCCAAGCAGCGAGTGGAGGGTAGACATGAGTTTGCTGAGGTGCCGAAGTGTAGGATCATGAGTGTCATGTTGCAGACATGTCCGTGTGTATTTGTGCGTGGTGTCTTTGTGAGCACATGTATGTCTAGAGGAGACCACCACATCACAAACAGAAGATGCCTCAGAGGTCAGGGTAGCTGGTGTCCTACCTTTGAGGCCCTCGGGGTCAGGTAAGGTTGTGCTCACTCTCAGGTTGGAGAGGGTTTGTGCAGTGGCCTTGGTCCTAGGTGGTGCTTCCCAAGAGGCAGCATACATAAAGATGGATCTGTGGGTCAGGCCGTTGATGCCCTCCTTGTAGGAGAGCAGCACAACACACCCAGAACCCAGCCTAGTTTCTACACGTGCCCCGAGTGTACTCATGAGCCCAGCTATGCAGGGCTCACCCTAGATGAGGGCCTTCAAAGCCTCCCTGGGGCACAGCAGCAGAAAGCTCGGGATGAGACCTACAGGCAGCTGTCGCTCCCTTCTTCAGGAATCCTAAAAGCCACTACAGCCTTGAAAGAAGCCCTAGCTCCAGGGACACCAAGGGTGTCCCTGTGACAGACACTGGCAATTCTAATTCTTGGGTCTATGAAATGAAGCTTCTGTGGACTGCCACGAAAGCGGGCCTGCACCACCATTGGTGCAGCGGCTCAGGACACAGCCTGTCACAGCTACATCTTGCCTTAGAGCCCCAGGAAGCAAGCAGGTTCAGCTTTCTGTGACAGCGCCACAACATCTGTCTCAAAGTAGCTGGCAAATTGGAGCCTGGAGTCCAGCAACCTCCAGAGAAGTATGCGTCAAAGCTACATAAAAGGTCTACCCTAGAACAGGCGGCACGCTAAGAAGCCAGCGGCTAGTGTGGATAATAAAAGAGGAAAGCAGGGTGAGTGGGGGGCTGGAGCTCAACCCCGGGAACTCACACATAAAAGGAAAGATGTCAGTTGTCATCTAACCTCCCCAAGTATGCTGTGACATGTAGGCCCACAGCCACATATAACAATAATCATTCATAAAATTTCAAAAATACAAAGGAAGAAGCTGGGGTGATGGCTTAGCAACTGAGAAAACTGGCTGCTCTTCCAGAGGACCCAGGTTCAATTCCCAGCACCCACCCAGCAGTTCACAACTATCTCTAACTCCAGTCTTAGAGGGTCTATTCTGGCCTCCATGGGTCCAGGAACACATATGGTGAACACACACACACACACATGCAGGCCACACATTCATACATATAAAATAAAATAAAATAAAATAAAATAAAATAAAATAAAATAAAATAAAATAAAATAAAATAAAATAAAATGAGGCTGTTCTAAAAGAAATTATGGCATACCTAGCATTCCATAAAGCAGGGACAGAGCCACACTGCAGGATAAAGAACCCTAAAATTCAGTGAACTTGGCAATTAAGAATGATTGATATGCTTATCCCAGACTAGCCATTCTAGAAAAACAAAAGCAGCCAGGAAAACAGTTATGGGATAGAAAAAGCAAGAGAGAAAACCAGGAATCAAAGTACAAAAGGGAACCTTTACAGAGTTCTTTGAAAAATGACAGCCATAGAGACTATGAAGGCCAACAGTACTGTGGGGAGTGTGAGTGTGTGAGTGTGTGGGTATACGAGTGTGTGGTGTGTGTGTGTGTGTGTGTGTATGCGTGTGTGAGACAGTGCAGTGATAAATCTAAGACCAGACTGGACACAGCTAATGAGACAGTTCAGCATTTATCCAGAGGCAAAGAACCAGGGCAAAGAACTGACTTGGTGCTGGACCTCGGACCTACTGCCCTTCTATCAGCTGCTGGTGTCAGGCAAGAGGCTCTTAGACTCCTTTGGTCCTCCCTAGGCTGTGTACCCAGCTGCTGGGCAGGGCCCCTGGCAGAGGCAGCTATCAGCAGACACAGCCAGATCAAGGGTATTTCTCCAGTTCAGCTGCAGGCCCTCGATCCTAGCTGGCCCTAGCGGACCAGCCCTCTAGGTTAGAGAATTAGGGAGGGCTCCAAGGTCCACAGGAAGGTCATCCACGTGTCTCCAGGCAGCCTGGAGTTGGAGGTGCTGTCAGAGCTCTGGGCTGCAGCATCGATGAAGACGCAGTCATTGGGAGAGAAGGACCAGAGGAAAGCCAGCCCCTGGGAGGGGACCATCAGGAACTGCCTTTCTCTCCAATCCCTCACCCCCCACTCAAGCCAGGCCCGCTGCCCCACAGTCCCTCTGCCATCTCTGGCCAGCAAATTATTCCTCATACCTTTCCTGATACACCTCTCCCATAACAGATTCTGCCTTTACCTAACCCCAGATGTTTTCTCCAGGAAGCTCTGGCAAGCCTCTGTGACTGCCAGGCATCTCCAACCCTGCACCCATGGAGCTGACACTCTTTTCAGGGCCTGGCGAGGTCCCCTCTGGTGAGGTCCCCTCTGACGTGCTGCTTCTTTAACCCCTTTCTTGTCCACCTGTGGGCTGAGAGCAGCCCTGTGCCCGTTCCCTAGCCTTCTGTTCACACTCTGTACAGACAAAGTAGGTATGTAGAGAGTCAAAACCACCTCACAGGGCCAACACCCCTGAGCACACCAGACACTTCCCATGCTCTCTGGACCAGCAGAGCCATGGGACCATAACAGAGCACATGTACCACAGGGGTCCCTAAAGGCCATAAGGCTGTGCATGAGGGCCCTGTCCCTGGGGAGAGATGTGCCTGGCTTTCCTCGGGATAATTCTACCTTGCCTTTTCTGGGCTTATCAGCTAGTGGGTTTTCTGTAGAATTTCTGTTCTTGGCAGTCCAAACAGCCAGAGTAACCAGAGTCATAAAAATTCTAGGAATGCTTGAGGCCAGATGTCAGTTACAATGGAGAGAGATTATAAAATAAAATTCCCCGGCTGGGGAGATGGCTCAGTGGTTAAGAGCACTGGCTACTCTTCAGAGAGCCTGGGTTCATTTCCCTGCATGCACAAGGTGGCTCACAACCATCTGTAACTCCAGTTTCAGAGAGTCCAATGCCTTTTCTGGGCTCCCTGGTTACTGCACACATGTGGTACATGGACATACATGCAGGAAAAACACCCATATACATAACAATAAAATGGAAAAAAAAAAAACAAAAGCATTTGTGAAAATGGAGGAGAGTGGGGGTCCTGCTGAGCCAGACAGGGCTTCAGTCTTGAGGGCGCCTCTGGAAAGCACGGAGCAAGCACCGGGATGGTGAGAGTAGGCTCTAGCTTGGGGACTGGCACCCAGGTCAGATGGTTCTCAAAGTTACAAGTGCAAAAAGAGCCCAGCGTACCCACATCTCACACCCACCTGTCACTGGACAGAGGGCTCACACTATGTCCTTGGCCTGTATAGAAAAATCGAGCACCCCATTTCCTGGGGGTGGTCTCCACCAATACAAGCACACCTGTGTACTCGGGCTCATCGGCAGCCAAGGTGTGTACTGTGCAGGCTGAGTGCAGGACACCCGGGCTACCCACATCCTGTATACCCCAACAGTCTCTTTGGAATGTCCTTCTTGGGGAAAGAGTCCTCATTGACACAAAGCCTTGGGCAATGCCAGGTAGGGTCTGTTACTATGACTTGTGACGGTGGCCTTGGGATATGTAGTTATCAGCTGGATACTACAAAAAGTCAGACACACAGGCCAGAAATCTGCCAATTCCACATAATCAAGTCCTAGTAAACTAAAACCATGGCTACCCAGGCTGGCAGGTTCTCAGGCTGGAAAATCCCATGTGTGCTCTTCAGCCAGCACTGCTGAGAACTGAGCAGGGGCACCCAGTTCCACTGAGAATGGCAAATAGGAACCTGTGCCCGGTCTGGCCTAAATTCTTTGCTCAGTCCTTTTTCTATTGTTTATTTTAATCTATACCCATCCCTTGTAATAAACTATAAATATGAATGCAGAGGCCTCTAGAGTTCTCTGAATCCTATCGCATCAGTTGGGTAAAGATGGTCTTGGGGTTTCTTCACCAACAAAACTGTGGCCCTGCAAGAAGTCACCATGCAGTGACTCAGAGAGGAGAGTACCCTAGTGTTAAGGTCATGCAGTGGCCCCTGCTTCCTGATGACACCCTAGCCTTCTTGCTCCCTTCCACATCCGTGAGCTGCTCTATTTACCACATTCCTCAGGATGGGCAGGGCCTGCTTCCACAGCCCAGGCCACTGAACCCAGGTGGTCCGAAGAGCCTTGCTCTACCCTTTGTTCTACCAAGACATCCCACAAGGCCAGAAAACTCTGCTGTTGGAGCCTGTACCCCGATCATGGGCCATCTAACTAGTAAAACCCAGACTCTACACAGCCATCCTACATAATAAGGAAAGATCAGATCAAAGTAAGACAGAAACTCAGTAGGGAAAACATTAGCCTAGCTCGCAACTCCCCCAACAAGACCAGCATCTCTGGACCCCCAGGTTACAAGCCCCACCCCTGCCTAACTACCACCAATGCAGAGGGAAATAGAAATTAAACTTACAATTTGATTCCCAGCACCAGCCGATTATTCTAAAGGCCACAGTAGCTTTCCAATTAGATGCTTACACCCCCCCCCACACACACACACAACTTGCTGCTTACTATAAAGTCTTCCCCAATAGATATTCGGGGCTCTTTATCACCAAAACTGTCCTGTGTAACAGCGGTGTACTGAGGGGCCGGAGCTAGCTTGAATAAATAGGCCCTACTGTGATTGCATTGGATCAGCTCCTGTCTATTTTTCTGGGGATCTCTAACATCTCCCCGCACTACATTACAGGGCCCTTTAAGCTGGCACACCAATTCTCCAGCCCAGGGCTGGGCTGCTCTTCCCTATATAATCCAACCATTTTGGTTACCCATTCTCTTTGTATCTTTGGGCCTCCTGGGTCCCCTCTCTCCATACTCCCTTCCCCTCCTGCTACGCACGGGCACGGCTGAGGCTCTGCTCACTCTTGACTCTCCCAGGAGTCCCTACTCTGCTATACTCCCCGACACGATAATGAACCTTCTCCTCCATCATCCTTAGGAGCACTTGTGTTCTTTCTATTCATTTCCTTTTTTTCATTCATCTGGTACCAAAACCTAAAACCCAGGACCAGTAGTGCTTCCTTTATATTTTTTATATTTCATTCATAGATCAGATATTTATATCATAATTCACAAGTAGCAAAATTACAGTTATGAAACAGCAAAAAAAATAATTTTATCATTGGGGGTCAGCACATGAGGAACTGTATTAAAGGGCTACAGCATTAGGAAGGGTGAGAACCACTGCTCTAGGAGTAAGCCTCGTGTCCCCGCAATTCATCCATCCTGAAAGCCCGTGAAACCAGCACCATGTGGACAATGACAAGTTCTGCTCTCGCCTGAAGAACAAAGCCTCCAGATCCCTTTAGACCTTGGCTACAGTAGCTCCCAAATGCTTCAATCAAAAAGCAAACTGCAAGAGCCAAAAAAAAAAAAAAAGAAAGAAAAGAAAAAGAAAAAGAAGAAAGGAAGGAAGGAAGGAAGGAAGGAAGGAAGGAAGGAAGGAAGGAAGGAAGGAAGGAAGAAAGAAAGAAAGAAAGAAAGAAAGAAAGAAAGAAAGAAAGAAAGAAAGAAAGAAAGAAAGAAAGAAAGAAAGAAAGAAAGAAAGAAAAAATGACTGATGTTTCAGAGCATGCACAGCTCTTGTAGAAGACCTGGGTTCAGTTCTCAGAACCTAAATAATGGAGTACAACTGTCCATAACTCCAGGGGTCTGACACCCTTTTATCTTCTGCAGGCATCAGGCAATGCATACAGTGCACACTCATACGTGCAAGCAAAACACTCATATGCATAAAATATCAGTGAGAAGCTGTGATGGCTCCTCCTGGTTGTCACCTTGACGACATCTGGAATGAATTACAGTCCAGAAATGGAGGGCTCACCTGTCATCCAGATCTCGAGGCTGGAAGAGCCAGGCTTTTGACCCAGATCTTGACATGGGATGACACACTCTTTTGATCCAGATGTTGAGGCATAGTGCCCAGGAAAAACTTAGGTCCAGGCAAGGTGGTACATGCCTTTAATGCCAGGAGACAGAAACAAGCAGATCTGAGTTCAAGGCCAGTCTGGGACAGAACAAGTTCCAATTCGGGCATGGTGGTACACACCTTTAATCTGGGCCACACCTCTACTACATAAGGCCTACATAGGGATGAAGGAAAAAGGAAGGTTCACTCTTCTTTGCCTGCTTGAACTTACTTGCCCGCACTGGAACCTTCTTCAGGATTCCAGCTTATACAGAAGACCAGATGAGACACCTAGCCTCATGGGACTGAGCAACTACTAGACGCTTGGCCTTCTTCCCATACACAGCTGCCCATTGCTGAGTTAGTAAGACTGCAGTCTGTGAATAAGTCATTCCAGTGAATCCTCTTACTATTACAGACATTTTACAACTTCTGTTGAGAGACCACACCAACTCCATCTTGGGTTCAGGCCCCATCTTAGAGAACATGACCTAAGTTGAACTCCAGTTAACCACCAAACTTACACCTAGTGTCTCTAGGTCACTCCCTAACACCCACCAATCAGATGGAAAGTAGTTACAGTTGTACCTAAAAGATATTTACTTAGGAAGGTTTATATGGTTTGGCTCCCAGCACCAGGCAAGCATTTTAAAGGGCAGCAGATTCCATACTAGCCCTCCCCCCCCCCCAATCAGATGGGCACCAAGCTGGAAACCCCCTGACTTGTCTGCTTGCCTCATAAATGCTTGCAAGAAACTGGGCTGGGGCTTCTCCCTCCCATCCAGTGGAGTGGCCCAGGGTCAAGTTTGAATAAAGACCCTATCAAGAACTGGAGCACACCTTTAATCCCAGCACTTAGGAGGCAGAGGCAGGCTGATTTCTGAGTTCGAGGCCAGCCTGTTCTACAGAGTGAGTTCCAGGACAGCCAGGGCTACACAGAGAAACCCTGTCTGGGAAAAAAAATAAAAACAAACAAACAAACAAACAAACAAAAAAAGACCCTAGCGCAATTGCATCTGAACTGGCTCCCTGGTGGTCTTTTGGGGGTGGGAAAAAGGGGCACAACACTGTGACTCTAGGGAACCCTGACTAACAGAAGTCCTGAGATCCCCTGCCTTCCCTAAGCAGCTCCTTATCAACCAGGAGCCATAACAAATTTTAATTGAAAACAGACCTTCTGAAAATAAGGAAAATAACAAAAGAAGGCTGACTGCGCTCTCAGAACTGAAGAGTTCACCCACTGTGCTGGCTAGTTTTGTGTCAACTTAACACAAACTGGAGTCATCTGAGAGGAGGGACCCCAACTGAGAAGATGACTCCATGACACTAGGCTGGAGGCAAGCCAGTAAGGCCTTTTCTTAGTGATTGATGGGGAGGAACCAGCCCACTGTGGGTGGAGCCATCCCTGGGCTGGTGCTCCTAGGTCCTGCATGGAAACAGGCTGAGCAAGCCATGGGAAACAAGCCAGTCAGCAGCACCCTCCATGACCTCTGCATCAGCTCCTGCCTCCCGGTTCCTGCCCTGTCTGAGTTCCTGTCCTGACTTCCTTCGCTGGTGGACTATGATGTGGACGTGTGAGCAGAAGAAAGTTTCTTCTCTCCAGTCTGCTTTCAGGCCTGGTGTTCCTGTCATAACAGCAACGATAACTCTCAGATGCGCACGGTCAGAGAAGATTTACAACTCCCTGAACACAAAACACTGCATACTCCAGCTACATTAAAAGTCCACATGGGCCGGGCAGTGGTGGTGCTCGCCTGTAATCCCAACACTCTGGGAGGCAGAGGCAGGCGGATTTCTGAGTTCGAGGCTAGCCTGGTCTACAGAGTGAGTTCCAGGACAGCCAGGGCTACACAGAGAAACCCTGTCTCGAAAAAAACCAGATCCAAAAAAAAAAAAGTCCACATGGCAACACCTTAGTGACTCCAAGAGCCTTCCTAAGCCCATTTCCGTTGCTAAGTCTGGTGCTCCTTGTCCTAAAGCACAGGGTTTAGCATCAACAGAACAGCAATACAACCCAGATTCCTTAGCCATACCTGATCCAGCAATCTGTTTTCCTAGGCAAGAGGGAAACCTGCTTGCCAAACTCTTAACACATCTACCAAGTTACTCCAACAGGAAGACAGAACCTGATCTACCCCCAAGACTCAACTCTTTGAGCAGGGTTCACACTCAGGTGTGAAATGAGTTTTCAGTGTTCTACTCTGGAGCTTAGGTACTAAAGTGTAGCTGGGTTTTGTTGTTCGGTTTCTTTTATTTTTTTGAGACTGGATTTCTCTGTGTAGCTTTGGCTGTTCTAGGACTCACTCTGTTGGCCAGGCTGACTCGGAACTCAAGAGATCCACCTGCCTCTGCCTCCCAAGATTTCCCTAACAGCTCTGGCCACTCACTTCACAAACACTTTAGAATATGCTCATGCTCCCTTCCTGGCCAAACTACATGTTTTTTCATATCTTTCTGTTCTTTTGCCCCTAATCTCACTACAGACCAGGTTAAATCTCCTCTGACAAACTCAACTGTCCATTTTGAGTACAGCCTCATTCAAAATTTCAGGGCTCTAACAGAATATAGACAAATAATTTGCCAGAAGGTAACAGATCGGTGCTAGTCTACCTTTCAGTGCAGTCTCCGCCCGTCTGAAACCCTGAGGCACAGTCTCTGTCACCTGTATTTCTAGCTGCATCCTGCCCATTCAATTATACCAGAACACTGAACGAAGCTTAAAGCCTTCTGGGGCTTCTCTAGCCCACATCTCCAAACTTGTAAATTCACCTTGCGGAACAGTTCCAAAGGTTTAAAGACTCCATGGTCAGATTTAGTCACAAAACAGATAATGTATCTTTTCTGGCCAATTTTCTACATTAGTATCTTTTATTTCATCGTGACAACATCTGAAAGAAACTTGAGGAAGAAAGATTTTGGCTCATAGTTTCTGACCATCATGGCAGGAGTCCATGACCTAGCCTGTGGCAGAGGACCCTCATGCCATGGAGAACCAAGAAATACACAGTAGGTAAACCAGGGCCAGGTATGACCTTTGCTTGGGTATAATGCCCCAGTGACCCACTTTCTTTTTATTTTTAGTTGTTGTTTGTGTTGTTTTGTGTTGTTTTGTTTTTTTGAGATGGGGGTCTCAACTATGGAACTCACAAATGAGACCATGCTGGCCTCAAACTCACAAAGAACTGTTGCCTTTGCCTCCCAAGTAAGTATGAGCCACCACACCCATTTTCAGCAACTAGGTCCCACCTCTTAGAGATTCCACATTCTCCCAAAACTGTGATATTTGCCAGGGAACATGGAAACTGAGCCTAATAGGAGACAGTTCAGACTTGAGTAATAAGCAGGGCGGTGTGGCGCACGCCTGTAATCCCAGCACTCTGGGAGGCAGAGGCAGGTGGATTTCTGAGTTGGAGGCCAGCCTGGTCTACAGAGTGAGTTCCAGGACAGCCAGGGCTACACAGAGAAACCCTGTCTCGAAAAACCAAAAGGAAAAGAAAAAACAGATTTGAGCAATAAACACTGAGTATTCCAAAGTAGTCAGTTCCACACTTACTTAGCATTAGCTTCATTCTTTTTTAGAATGTTTATAGAAAATTAGAACGCCTTAAGCAGATACTGGAGGAAATGTGGTACAAAGCACGTAAGCCCCGCCCTGTTCCACAGCCTGCATGGGAACGCTCCCCTGACCAGAACCAGGGTCCTGGTATACACTCTCAAGTATGTCCTACTTGCTAGAACATATGGGGGCTGGTCATACACAATGAATGGATGGACATCTACACTAAACAGCTCTCTCCGTGTCTGAGGACAGCCAAGGTCCTTCTATGCAGACAAGATGACAAAGGAGGGTCTCTGTCCTGTGATGGTCAAGACTTCCAAACCTAAGAGAGTGCCCCAACTTTCTCTGAGCTATCATTGGCTACAGAGCCTCCCCATCTTCAGCTCTACCACCAGGGTATAGGTAGCTCTGGCAAACAGGTACTGGATCAGGCTCTTTCCCTTCCTGTAGGGCCCAGCCCCACTTACAATGGAAACTCAGGAGGCACGTGTGGCCTCTGATGGCTGAAGTCCAGGAACAGCAGCACCCGGGACCTGGCAGTGCCTCTGCTGAACAAGCCAGGAAGATGGGGGAAGGGGCCCTAGAACTGAACTCCAAAAAGTTGCCAGTCCCCACCATGGACACAGCAGTCACTGTCAAGAAGGAAAACTTTCAGAGTCTCCCATACACAACTGATGTTATTAGGCACACCTGGGCCATGCCAGAAGTCTGTACAAGATGTGAAGAGTCTTCACATGTGAAGTTCAGGACTTCCGGTTTTCTAAAGCTGTTGGTGAAAGTTGTCTCAGAATCATGGCTCAGATCCCTGGTCCAACCAACCAGTTCTAAAAACCAGAAAGTAGCTTGCGTTTGAGCTATTGTTTTGTTTTTGTAGACAGGGTCTTCCTACATAGCCCAAGCTGTCCTAGAATTTACTACGTAGACCAGCCTAGTCTAAAAATGACAGATCTGCCTGTCTCAGTCTCCTAAATACTGGGATTAAAGGTGTATGCCAAGCTGGACAGCATGCCTTTAATCCCGCCATTCAGTCATCAGAAGCAGGTAGCTCTCTGAGTTCAAGGCCAACCTGGTCTACACAATGAACCCCTGTGGCTGTTTGAATACATTCAGTCCCCCATAGATTCGTGTATTTGAATGTTTGGCCATAGGGAGTGGCATTATTTGTAGGTATGGCCTTGTTGGAGAAAGTGTGTCACCATGGGACAGGTTCTGAGGTCCGCTATAGTCAAGCCACACCCAGTGTGGCACACAGCCTCCTCCTCCTGTCCAGGGATCCAGACATAGCATTTCAGCGGCTTTATCTGCATCACCTCCTGCACGCTGCCACGCTTCCCACCATGACAATGGACTGAACCCCTGAAAGCCAGCCAGCCCCAGTAAGTGTCTCCCTTTACAAGAGTGGCCGTAGTCATAGTGTCCCTTCAGAGCAATAAAACTCTAAGGCAATCTGTCTCAAAACAGGTGAGTTACACAGAAAAGATTGGGAAAGACAGTTTTCCAGGAATCCCTGGCCCACTGGCTAATAATGTTTTAAGAACCATCCCAGTATGCAGAGTGCGGAGGCTCCTCCTCCCTTCCTGGAATCCCATTCTCCAGTCGAGGTTCCTTCCTTTTTGGTGAATCTGTGTCTGTTCATGACCTACCTACCACACCCTTCCTTCAGCTTAGGAGAGCAAACTCTTATATCACAGCAAAATTTCTTTCTTGAAAAAAATTGCCCCTAACCTCAAATTCAAGACATTTTGGGCCATGACCCTACCTGGTACAGTCTCTGCTTCTGGCAAGTGGGCTCAGTCCCCTGTGGGAGTGTGCCTACCCTCTCTCGGGAAACTCTGAGTCATAAAACGCCTCTGTTTGGCATATTTTGAAGGGAAGATTCTCTTCCCTTTAAGGCCCCATCTGATTGTCTATGGCCACGCTGTTATCTCTAGTCCAGAATTTAGAGACTTGGAGGTGTTTATCTCTCCTCAGATCCCACTGTAATAAACATGGCTGCTATCCTTCCAAAGGAAACTCTCCTCTGCACCTGAGGTCTGCTCTCCCCCTTCAGGACCCTTTCTCCTAACAAAGTTCTTCTTTTCTTTTCTTTCTCTTTTTTTTAAAAGATTTATTTATTGTTATATGTAAGTACACTGTTACAGACACACCAGAATAGGGCATCAGATCTCATTATGGATGGTTGTGAGCCACTATGTAGTTGCTGGGATTTGAACTCAGGACCTTCAAAATAGCAGTCAGTGCTCTTAACCGCTTAGCCATCTCTCCAGCCCACAAAGCCCTTTTGAAGGCTGATCTCATGTCAGCTCCTTCCCACAAACCTGAATTTTAAGTTGCAACAGCTTTGAACTCACTCTAGAGCCAAGACTGACTTGGAACTCCTTTTCCTCCTGCCTTTACCTCTTGAGTCCTGAGATCACAGGAATATGCCACACCTGGCTAAAATTTCCTACCTTTACTACCTAAGTTTTTTATCTCCTGTCTTTTTAAATAGCTTCCTTCCTAGCCCAAAGTGAAACCAGCCTTGCCTGTCTGGATAATGCAAGGGAGAACAACTGAGCTTCTCAAACGTTTAGCTAATGCCCGGACGTCTGGCTGACCCATCCAGCCGGTCCCATGGTAACACTCCCAAACCCTCAGGCCTGGCAGCATCCCCAGGTTCCAATGGTGCAGCAGTTAACCTTCACCCCAGTTTCTGCTCCGGTGTCTGGAGAGCCGGTTTCTTTCCTGGCTATTCACAGATGCTATCTATGGTTTGGATACATCTCAAACTCAGCCTCACCACCCCCACGGGGCAAGGGTGCCAAGAGCTGCTGGGACGGCCAAAAGAGTTTGGGTCTAGGGGGCTGGAGTGGGGTTCAGTGGTTAAAGGCACTGGTTGGTCTTCCAGAGGATCTGGGTTTGAGACCCAGAACTCACATGACAGCTCGGACTGTATATAACACAGGTGACACCCTCATCTAGCATTTGAGAGCACTACATGCAAGTAGTGCACGTACATGCATGGGGCACACGTACATACATGCAGGCAAAGCACCCATACACATAAAAATTATAAAATTAAAAGAAAAAAAAAGAATGTAGGCCTAGAGGGAGGCCCTTAGGTAAATGAGGAGGCTGGCCTTGGAAAGGGCTAAAGTGGGCTTGTAGGTTTTTGAACAAGCAAGTAATTACAAGACACTACATCTTCTGACACGTCAATCTTCTGGACAGTGCAGCCAGTGGAAGACGGGGGCTTGCCAGAGTTGGAACTACACCTTGTGTATGTTCAATATCAAAAACTAAGCCGGGCGGTGGTGGCGCATGTCTGTGATCCCAGCACTCTGGGAGGCAGAGGCAGGCGGATTTCTGAATTTGAGGCCAGCCTGGTCTACAGAGTGAGTTCTAGGACAGCCAGGGCTATACAGAGAAACCCTGTCTCAAAAAAAAAAAAAAATCAAAAAAAGAAAAGAAAAAAGAAAGAAGAAAAAGAAAGAGCAAGAATGGAATCTGTTTTATTTATAAAGTTGGCCTGCTTTGGCTGCTCTGCTACAGCAGTGAAAAACTAAACAGAGTCGTATGGTAGTGTGTATATATAGAGCTCTACCACTCATGAGATAGACAGGAGATCAGAAGTTCAAGGTTATCTTCAGCCATTCTTCAGTTTAAGGCCATGCTGGAATATAGGAGACCTTAGCTCAAAAAAAGGGTGTCTTGTAGAAGCCTAGCTGGACCATCAGTGCTGTACTGTAACTGGCCTGTCTGGAAGAAAGGAGGACACATTAATTAAACACTTGTGCCCCCATTCTGACTCTCTCAGTGGTTAAAAACAAGGATCCCAAGGAACTGCATCCTCCTAGGGATCTCCAGCTGGGAGAAGAGGCGAAAGGCCACGGACAACCCAGGGAAACAGTCACCATATCATACGACCTCACAAGAGAAACCAGCCTGGCAGGACACACTTAGTGACCTTGCTGTCCTGCTTAGTGACGCGTCTTACCTTCTATTTAAACTGTACCCTCATTGTTAGGGACCCTGCAGTAAATGTTAGCTCTGAGAGGCTGCCCCTGTGGAGGAGTCAATGGGCCTTACAGGCTACCTAGCACCTTCTCTAAACTGTTAAGCCATGGGCATGTAGCAGCCCTGAGGTAAGGTGGGACACTAGGATTGGTTTTCTAAATTATGACCTTATTCACAGATCTACTAAGTTCAGAGGTCCCCCTCTAAAGATTACAAACACACGGACAACAACTCCATATTACAGCTTCCCCTGCCAGCACCTTAAAGGATCACCTGACATCTATCTCAGAGCGCCTTGTGGAACAGGATTTATGGGTAAGCATGGGGGTGCGCATGCTACTCAATCTCTTTGTCCTCCTTCCCAAGGTGGCCACAATGGAGAAACCGCCTTTTACTGCTATTCACTATTAATAGCAATATTATAATTATTATTAGGTCTTTAATTTTTTTTAATTTATTTTATGTATAAGCATTTTATTAGTTTATTAGTATAAGTGTCTGCATATATGTCTGTGTACATCAAGTATGTCTATGGATAGTTGTGAGTTATCATG
The DNA here is from genome assembly GCF_947179515.1 of Apodemus sylvaticus. Classification (NCBI taxonomy): domain Eukaryota; kingdom Metazoa; phylum Chordata; class Mammalia; order Rodentia; family Muridae; genus Apodemus; species Apodemus sylvaticus. The sequence continues at coordinate 83,011,971 of NC_067486.1, read as the reverse complement.
TAGGTGCTGGGAAATGAACCTGGGTCCTCTGTGAGAACAGCAAGAGCTTTTAACAGTTAAGCCATCTCTCCAGACCCTTAATTTGAATCTTTTACATAGTTTATTGAGGACAGTAATGGAACTTGGCTTGTTGGGACAAAAGCTGTGGTTCTAAGTCCAGAAATAGCACTATCCCTGTTATCCATGCTAGACAGTGTGCCAGTACCAAAGACCATGAAGCAATACATTAAGGCGGTCCATAGCTTCAACACCCCACGTCTGTGTGCTGCTGGACATGGGACCCACAACATTATACATATCTTAGGTCGTTTATGAGCACTGAACACTTACGCCTGAAGCCCTCATAGCTCAAAGGCAGCCTGTAGCCTTCCAGTGGTGCTGCCCCGCCCGGGAGCATTGCACAGCGGGTAAGAGCAACAAGCCCCTGCCCTTGACGTAGCATCAAGTAGGGAGCAGCCAGGAGAGCGAACATCATTGTCTTCTGTACAGTGATTAGTGTTAGTCAGGGTTCTCGAGAGTCACAGAACATAGGGACCAATGTCCTTATGTAGGTCTCCAGCAGAAGTTGTGGCATGTGTCCTTGGATCTGGGACTTGGTTTGTCCCAGGCTGACCTTGAACTCAGAGATCTTCTTGCCTTAGTCTCCAGGGATTAAAGGCGTGTACTACCTTGCCCGGACCTAAGCTTTTCATATCCACTATGCCTCAAGATCTCCACTCCGAGATCCAGGTCAGAAACTTGTATCTTCCAGCTTCAAGGTCTTGATCACATGTGAGCCCTCCAATTCTGGATTGTAGTTCATTCCAGATACAGTCAAGCTGACAACCAGGAATAGCCATCACAGACTAGATATAAGCAAGACCTGTCTGTGGAGTCAGCAGGCAGACAGAACCATCTGGTCTCAGGGACAGTCTGACAAGAAGCAGACGCCTGGGTGCCAGCAATGGCCGTTGTCTCTGCCTGTGAATGGATGGGCTCCCTAACAGAATCTATCAAGTGAGATGCTGAAAGCCTGGACACCTGCAGTTGGCATGCTTCAGGACAAAGAAAACTGTCTGCCTCCAAAGAGCCCCAGAAGGGAGCCCATGTACCTTGCTCTCTCGCCATGCAGCAAAGAGACAGAAAGAATGTGCCATTGTCATGGCACAGAACACAGGGGCCCAGGACAGAGCATGAGTGCACTGCCTGACCAGTCTCATTCACCTGAGCACTGTGCAGCATACACCCGGGCCCTGGAGGAAAAAGCAAGCAAGGTGTGTGGGCAGAAAGGTGGCACTGTAGAGCACACACAAAGGACTTCCCAGCTGGAGAGCTAACAATTTGAGACAGTCTATCAGGAGTGTCTGATCAAGGCTTTGGGCAGACTGTGGGACTCGTGCAATCAGCCTACAACTTCAACGACAAGAAGTAGAAATATCAGTCTGAAAAAGATGGTCTGTGGCCAGGCCCTGCAGCCAAATCACTGCTGGCTCAAGTAGCTCTTCTTTTGGCCAAGACAGACAGAAGCTTCTGATGTGATGGGCTGTGATCTGGGCTCCAGGGAGCTGCCAGCAGAAGAGGTAAACACATGTGGAACACAATGTCGCCATTCCTGAGATCTTGGCTGAGAAATTCCCAAGCAACCAATCAGCTGCAGCACCTCCTCCCCACCCATCTCGGCAGCCAGTGCTCTGTAAGCCAACACTGCTCAATCCAGCTATTACACAGCAGCTCACCATGACAAATGGTCTCCTGTGATACCTTCTCCTCAGATCTTCCCAATGTTCTGAAGACATTAATTCAGCCTCACACCAGGGTGTCATTGTCTCTTCACAGTTCAAAAGAATAGCACAAACCAAACATCCTGTGTGTTTGACAGAAAGCTGAGGATACAGGGTAGGCAAGCATTTCAGTTTCCCCCTGGTAGGAAAGCCAGCCTGTCCCTTGCCCCCACAACAGGGACAGGCCTGGCCTTCAGGTGGCTTCTATCACCTCAGTTTGTATTAAATAATAAATACATAAATAGGATACTCTGTTTAGTTTAGTTTGTTTGTTTGTTTTTGAAACAGGAGCCCTGGCTGATCTAGAACCAGACAAAATATGGCATTTCTTAAAAATAAAAGGGGTGGTGGTGGCGGCTGGAGAGATGGCTCAGTGGTTAAGACTGACTCTTTCAGAGGTCCTGAGTTCAATTCCCAACAACCACTTTTTGGCTCACAATCATCTGTAATGGGATCTAATGCCCTCTTCTGGTGTGTCTGAAGACAGCTCCAGTGTACTCACATACATAAAATAAATAAATCTTTAAAAAATTTATTTATGCATATGAGTATTTAGCTTACATGTATGTCTGTGTGTAGCATGTGCATTCCTGGTGCCTGTGATGGTCAAAGAAGACACCAGCTTTTCTGGAACTGGACTCTATCTGGGTGCTAGGAGCTAAACCCAGAGCCTGTGCAAGAACAAGTGCTCTTGGCTACGGAGTCTTCCCTAGCTCACGGCCCGCTCACAGAGAGGGCAAAGGCCAACACTGACACACCTGGCCAGTAGACACAAGTGTTAGCAGTGGGCCCGGGAGGAGCTGCTGGGGCATGGAGGGGGATGGTCTTTTAAGTCTGTACACGTGAGTTTTGAAATCCCCAAAGGAAGCTGGGTGTAGCACGCACAATTCAATGTCAGCCTAGGCAACAAAGCAAGACACACACACACACACACACACACACACACAATAACAAAGTTGACAACACCCTGGAAGCCGAGAGCTCAAGGCCAGCCTGAGCAACACAGCAAGTCCTAACCTAGTCAAGACTTATCACCTCAAAGAACAATGCACAGCTGAGATGGAAGGTGGAAGTGGTACTGACTATCTCAGAAATCAACCATTTGAGGTGACCTTGTCAGGGGCCCTGAACCAATACATCCCAGATTCAGTCACTACGGTGGTGAGCTGACTGACCACCAAAAGATGAACTTCCCCACATAGTGTCAACAACAAGCTTGCCTCTGTTTCCAGAACTCCCCCAAGCCTCCCCGTCCTGCACTTTGCACACTGGTCATCCTCACCCAGGGAAGGGCTGTGGGTACCATACGTGAGAGCAGGGAGGTGATCAGACTGAGTTCTGCATCTCACTGAGGCAGGATGGAGACACAGGCCTAATGAGGAAGTGAGAAGCAAGAGCAGGACCTCATCCCGGGCCGGGGTTAGTGTTTGCCAGCGGCAAAGCAAACGGTCCAGCATGGCCAGCGCTGCAGGTTGCCGGTGCAAACCATGCTTCTCATACAGACTTTTACATTTATTGATTGATTGATTGATTGATTGATTGATTGACAGGTTCTCGCTGTGTGGTCCTGACTAAGCTCGCAGTCACATGCCTGCCTGGCATCCCCAGTGCTAGAATTAAAGGTGTGAGCCTCCAAGCCCAGCCTCATTGACAGGTATTTTATGTTAAGATAGCAATACACATGCCTAAAGCATGAAAAAATGCATATGACCTTGGGTATGGCCTTATCTCTAAACTCAGACACAGTCAGAGAACCTCAAACAAAACTGTTTACAGGAAGAGATCCTACCTTCCTTTATCTGTGAGGCTTGAGCTTTTGACTTTTAACCTAGTTAGGAGCCATGGAAAACCGGGCAAGAGATAAGACAGAACTTCTAAAATCACTCCAGAAGGTGCTTCTGAGAAGCTCCAAGCCAAGCTCGAGTATGTTTTACCCTTTTTTTTCTCTGGGTGCCTCTGTTGTGCCTAATCTTCATTACTTAAGCTTCTATTGAAATATCTTTAACACAGTCTCCAACTCTGCTTCATAAACTGGCTAGCCTAGAATTCTTGTCAGCATTAAAGCCAGGTGTGACCTGAGATTAGGTCCTTAAAACTAGGGGAAGTTCTCAGGCTGCTGACAGTGACAGCTGGGAGCTGTGCCTCTTTGCCACGTGTCCCCCAAACACTTATGTAAAATGAAGACACAAAAGTAAAATGACCATGTGGGATTGGGGACCATGGCAGGGGAACCTGAAGAGATGTGAACACCACAGCATCCTACATCGCTGCAGCAACACTAGGAATCTGGAAGGGCAGAGGCTCTGTTCTATCTGGGAATGGTCACCCTCTACAGCAGATCACATGATCCGGGAGGTCTCAGGGACAGGGGGAGAAGCACAGCCTGGAAGCCAACCACCCTGGCCTGCAGCAGCCTTGGACTCCTTAGAGTTTCCTTCACTATGTACAAGGTTAGACCAATGAATACTACCTTAAAAAGTTGTCTAGAGGACATGTCATTCACCTGTCCCTTACAGCTGTCACGTCTACCCCAAAGAAGGTGGCTGAGCCTAGTAGTGGCAAAGCAGTAGTCAGTAGGCCCAGGCAGCAGACAGGTCTGCTGAGCAAGACACTTCACTGGGGAGAGGTGGGGGAGGGGGAGGATCAGGGACTTGTGCAAGGGCATAAGGTACACTCTAAAGGCGTGACCTATCGGTTAGAAGGAAACACAGGAAAGATGCTGAGAGTAGATGGATTGGGTCTCAACATCAGGTCCTCCTTGTCCACTGCCCAAGAGGAAAACAAGCAAAACCTCCACTGCCAATGAGCCCAGGTTGCAGCCTACACGCAATGACCTCCCGTTCTGAGCAAGGGTTTACCACGCCAGCCCAGTAAAGCCCATATCAGGCATAAGGATGACCCAGCATTTGCAGTCTACTACTGTGAGGCCTGAGGCCACAGGAGGAGGTTTCAGAGTGAGAGGGACGACATGGCTCCAGAGTAATCCCTAAGGCTAGAAACTGCAGCCCTCCACCCCGCAACAACCATGCAGCCCTCTGTCCCGCCAATCTAGCCTCTTACACAGCAAGTCTGCTCCTGCTGCCGGGACCCCCTCCCCACACCTAATTCTGACGGGGATAAACAGAAACATCTTCCAGTACCGTGTGGGTTGCTTTCAATTGTCAGAGACAGTCTGGTCTGTCGGACTAGAATCCCGAACCAGCAGGCCGTTTAGTTTCCATTTAATGCCTTAGAAACGGAAAACTGAGTTAGGACGAGAAGGTTCGGACCGCCTCGCCCTCGACCAACCTGGTCCAGACCGCGTTCCAGAAGCAAGGCGCCCGACTGTGGGTCAGCCCCGCCAGGAGCGCAGCCCGCTCGCCCCAGCCACCCGCGGCACACTCACCGCCTCCGCCGCCGCCGACTTCCGGGTGCCGCACCCGCGCGCCTAAGCCGCCAGCCCAGGACCCGCCCGGCCCGCCGCCAGAGCGCTCGCTATTGGGCGCAGCAGCGAAGGGCGGAGCGGCGAACCCAGAACCGCGGCATTGTTGGCCCTCTGGGCTGTCACTCAGAGATACAGCTCTCCGCCCTCGTAGCTGCGCCAAGACTGGGGATGCGCCAAGGCTGGAGCTGTGCGGGCATCTGGTCCCTTCATGCTGCCACAGCTCCTCAGCCTGTGGGTTATCTCTGCGAGACTGAGAAAGCCCCTGTACCGCGCCCGGTTCAGGCGCTGGACCCATCCCCACCCCCTTTAGACCGTGTCCTGGTCTTTCCCTCTAGACCATATAGCATCTGTCCTGGATAGCCCTCCCTCCCTTCCCTTTGTCGCCTCCAAGTCCAACCAGACAGACTGTATTCCTGGCCTCTGACTCCTCATCTATTGTATTCCCCGCACTAGAAAACAACACAGAACACGGACTTCTGCTCCACCATGCCTTCCATAGTGCTTAAGTAGTCACAGAAGCTGTGCAGGTCCAGACTCCAAGGATGAGGAATTTACCAAGCTTGAGCTATGTTTGGAGAATGACCGGGACATTTAGAACAAGGCCGAGACACTCACTGGGGGCTTCCTGCACCTGTCAGGGGCTTGAGCATCGCTAAGGTGGAGCATCAGAGGTCCTCCCCAAGGTGAGTACTCAATACAAGGATCAAAATCACGTTAAAGACAATGATAATGTACTATAGGCTCTCAACCCAGTTGTCTTGATGCCCAGTTCTCATTCACTCCACTTTAGAGATATAAATATAATTGCTCAGAGCAGTTAAGCTCTTCACTTGAAGTAAAATAAATGGCTAGGTAGCAAGATGACCACCAGGGTATAGCTGCTCACTGTCAAACCTGGCCACCTGAGTTCCATCCCTAGGTTCCATCCCTAGGATCCACATGGTGGAAGGAGAGAACTGAGTCCTTTAAGTAATTCTCTGATCACCACAGGGGCATTGTGGTGCACACACAAAATAAAATGTGATTGAATTTTTTAAAAAGATGCCAAGTGGCATGCATTAGTGGCATGGACGATTTAGGTGCCGTGGTCCCAAATGCAATGCTGATGCTTTGCAGAAAACTGGAACTCCGAGAGGCAAAGCCAAGGCTGTAGCCAGACCCGGCCACAGGTCTGCTCTGCTCGCTCCCACACAGCCTCACCAGCACGCAGCCTGAGAACTAAAGGAATCCATTTGCAAATGACGCCATGACTCCTGGCCAGCAGGAGGCAGACCTAGCTAGGCACTTCCATTCTTCCTCCAGCTTAGCACAGTCACCCTGTGCTCCTGCCAGCTGTCTCTGGCGACTATAGGACTGAGAGGTAGTAATGGACAAGTAGGACATGGACTTGAGGCTAAAAGAACATGGTCTGGGATATAGCAGATACACAGTAGCCTGTCCTCAAAGCACCAAGCCATGAACCTGAGAGTGAGGCATGGGTTGGAGATGCTTTCTCATCAAGAGAGATGTAAGAACATGTTGGACAGTGGTTCAAATCCCATCACAGGCAGCAGGTAGACCTTTGGTGGGATTTGAACCTATGCCCCTATTTGTCCTTAATTATTTATTAACTTTACATCCCGATTGCAGCTCCCCTCTTTCCCCTCCTCCCAGTCCCAAACCCATGCCCTATTATGCTTGAGCTATGTTTGGAGAGAAGGGGGGACCCCTTAGGTACCATCTCACCTTGGTTGGGACATCTAGTTCCAGCACATTCTCTCCCTCTGAGGCCCAACTAGGCAGTCTGATGAGGGGAAGGGGACCCGATTCCTGTCCTTTTCTGATAGGCATGCACTCTGGCATTCTCCCCCATTTGAGTCTGGCTCGCTGTGCATTCCTCAGAACGGGAGCTCACCATTTTTTGTAAACACCTTTTTAGGATTTAAGTGCCAACTAGTTAAGAAGTTCTTCCTGACAATCTCTCTCTCTCTCTCTCTCTCTCTCTCTCTCTCTCTCACACACACACACACACACACACACACCCTGGCCTCCATTAACACTATCTGTTTATCTGTAGAGGCCTTGGGAAACATAAATGGCCTAGAAGAGTTTCCAGGTGTACTCAGGATAAGGAAGGCTTCTAAGCAAGCACAGGCCAGATCCATTTCCACTGTCTGTCTGCACTACCATCTCCTGTTTATGTTCCAGCATCCCCTGTAGGTCCCCTCGGCTTCCTTATGTCACTGAGGAGAGGTGGCTGGTGTACTCTACCTGGGGGGAAAGTATTTTAATCTTTTCAGGCAGTAGATAAAGCGGCTTGATATTTCTCCAAGACTTAAAGTGGGGCAGAGGAAATCAGGACACCAGGGTGGAGTGGGAAACAGATAAACACATAACTCCCCTTTCCCGGGCTGAGGACTCTTGTCATTGCCTCAGGAAAGAGCAGTCTCATGCAGCTGTGGGGAGTCCCCAAAGGCTCTGTAAATACAGGTTTCATAGAAGAAAAAAGCTCTAGTTTTTCTTTGCTTTTTGTTTTGTATTGTTTTGGTTTGGTTTGGTTTTGGTTTTTTGAGACAGGGTTTCTCTGTATAGCCCTGGCTGTCCTAGAACTCACTCTGTAGACCAGGCTGGCCTTGAACTAAAAAAATCTAGTTTTTCTAGAGTCTGTTTTTGCCCTCTAAATCACTGCAGCCATCCTCACCTTGCACCAGCCTAGCTGACCTTGTTTGTCCTTGTTGCAGGGGTTATGGGGGCAACGAGTGTGGCCCCAAGCCTGGAAATCCAACTACTGGGTTCACGCCCTGGTCGCCTAAAGCCTCAGTTTTCTATCTGTACAATGGGAGCAGCAGCAGGCCAACATTCTTGCCGAGTGTGAGAGAAATACCATTCTATGCCAATAGAAAGGAATGGACACTCAATGTCCAGCAAACAGCAGGATACCTGCGAACTTGGGGTGGAGATGGAGACAACGCTGCTAGAATCCGGGAGTGACCGCCGGTCCTGCAAGCTGCAGTTCAGGCCCTACTAACCCCCAGAATTCCTCCGAAGGTGGCCTGGAGGGAGCAACTCCGAGCTTCCCGCAGCTGTTGCAGCCACAGCAATCCCGGCAGGTGTCAGGGCCTCGGCCTTCTCCGCTAGGGGGGCCGATCTTTGGCTAAGACTGACAATACCAGGAGCCCAACAGCAAGCCGCAATCTCTGCACATCCGTCCAATCGGCGCGGGTTGCGGGGCGCGTCTCTCTACCAATGGGAAAATTCGCGATTGGATGGGGCGGGGCGGAGGCCTCGTCTCCGGCCAGGTCCGCTTTGCGCACGGGCCGCGGGAGGGGTGCGAGGGTTAGCCTGCTGGCTGCTCCGGGTAGGGGAGGAGGGTTCTCACCAACCCCCTCACCCGCACAAGTTGTGGCCCCGGGAGCCGTTTTTGGTGCAGGGCGCTGGAGAGGCCGCTCCCCGAGTGCCGGGGGACCTGGGGACGCCTGTCTTGGGGGCGGAGGCCGCGCTGCGGAGCCGCCCACGCCGCACGCCAGGTGAGCTCGGCCGGGTGGGCGGGGTCCGGGTGTGGGCCTGGGGCTGGACTCTTGGGTCCAGGCCTAGACTGGGGGTGGGTCCTGAGGGAGCGGGCTGGGTTTAGCTTCTAGACTGAGATGCGGACTCGGGTAGGGACGGGGTTCTGGGTTCGGACTTTAGGTCTGGGTGGGGTTCGGAAGCTGGTTCTTCTGCTCACCGGGGCTGTAGCCCACGACGGGTCCCCGATAGACACGGGTCTATGGGGGGGCGGGGAGGCAGGGGGCGGGTCCCTTTGTGCATGACCTCAGGGCTCTGTCCGACCTGGCCACCGCGCCAGTTTCACGCCGCCGGGTTGAACACGACCCAGCTCCCACAGCCTTGCCCTCGGCGAGCCACTGCAGCGCCTGCAAGCAGGGACCCTACGACTAAGGAAACTTTACAGGGACTCTGGGGCGGCGAGGCTGGGGAACTTCCTGGGGTGACAGGGCGTGGCGTTGGTGAGCGCAGGGTCTTGGCGATGCTAAGGGAATGTCCCCACACCGCGATGCTCTTAAGGCCTCACAAAAGAGAGAGGAGGCGCTGCTGGGAATCCCTTGTCTGGTGTCCCTGCTTGAATCTCCTCCCTAGATACTCCTACATTCCTCAGTGGAACACCGGCCCTGGAGAATATGCAAGTCTGGAGTTGCTCTGTGCAGGAGGCCTGGATACCATGGCTTTCTCCTTTTAATTTTTTAATAATTAAATGTTAACTTATATTCAATATTTAACTGTATTTGTTTCAGTGTCAGGTATCAATGTCTAGGGTACTAGGGGACTCTTTGTAGATTTAGACATTTAGAAATGACAGAAAAGCAAGCAAATGCTTCTGTTTGTGTTAACTTTTAGGCTAGACTCTTAATGTGGGCTAACAATCCGAAATGCAAAACACATGCTTACTTTTATAAAGTCAGGGGATGGAGCCATGCCCCATGTCTTTGGGAACATCTTTCCCTAAGCAGGACCAGCTATGCACTGAGTGCCTGCAATTCCACCATGGGATCCCCAGTCCTTCTACCTCTCCTCTGGTCCAGGACCCAGGCTGTCTATCCAGAGCAAGCATTGCCTGCTTTGTGGAGTGTCTCAGGATCTGTGAGCCTGGGATAGTGACATACACCAGGACTGTTGAAGTTGGTCCTTGTGTTCTGAGGTTATGTTTGCTTCAGAAGCAGGTGGTCTAGACAGATATTAACTATAAGGAAAGGCCTGGACCTACAATCTTGTGTCATCTGAGGTATTTGATGCCTTTTGCTTCTATGACCACCATGAATGTCCATGAGGGCCCTTCACAGAAGTAGGCAGGAAATACTTGGCATGGTGATGGAGTTACTTCGGAGCATGGCCAAGCCAGGGCCCACCTGGGGCCTCCTAGATGTGCCATCCTCAGCACTTGCCTACACAGACGCTGGTGACCCAGGCTCTCTGTGTCCCAGCTACTATACCCCTCCCACCCTCAGTCTGCTCTGTGGCTCAGTAGGGTCCTTCTCTCCCACGGACCCCCCTAGGTTGCCTCTTCCCAGGCACCCCCTGCACAGCCTCTGGAGGAGTGGGGCTGCGCACCCTGCCCTTCTTCGTCCAGCACAGGGATTCCGGCTGAGTTCCCTTCCCGCTAGACTAGCCTGGGGCTCTTCAACACAAGCCTAGCTGGAAAGCCAGCGCTGTGCTTCTTCCTGGCCGATCGTCAGGATTCGCAGTTGGGGAGGAGTCAGATTTCTCGAGCTCTGAGGGAGATGTGAGGGCCACATAGTCATGGGATAGTGACACCTAGACCCAGAAGGGCACTGGTAGACAGAAATGGTTTTGCAGGGCAGTCAAGACATGAGCTGTGCCCATGTGTGTGGACACCTGAGTGTTTATTGCAGCAGTTGGTGTGTTGCTGTGATGGGTCGGGAGGAATAGTTTGGCTGTGGCAGGTACTAGTCATCGAGGAGGACGAAGTCTCCCTGCCTGGTGGCTGAAGGGCTCTCTGTATCTGTGCCCATGTTAATTACTAGAAGGGCATGTTCCCAGTTACTTGCATTTTTTTTTTTGAGACAGGGTTTCTCTGTGTAGCCCTGGCTGTCCTGGAACTCACTCTGTAGACCAGGCTGGCCTTGAACTCAGAAATCTGCCTGCCTCTACCTCTCAAGTGCATCACCACCGCCCGGCGCTACTTGCATTTTCCGTCCTACCTGTGTGTATAGAGCAGAGCCCAAGGAGACCCATGCAGGACTACAGCCTGCTGAGGGTACACTACAGTCAGTACCGAGCAAGCTCTTAGGCAGGCCTTCCTGATCCATGGTGGGCATGTGTGTGATCCTAAGTTACCTGCTTCTCATGCTCAGTCTGGCCTGATCCAGCTTGTGCCTGTGGAAACTCTGCACGTAGGTCAGCCTTGTACCTGGAAACTCTACAGGTAGGTCAGCCTTTGCTGGCCCATAGCTTGCTGGTCTGGTGTTTAAGCTTGGGCCAGGCTTGTACCCCAGTCTTAAGCCCTGTGGTTTGGTCAGTGGCGTGGCACTATGACCCAGCTGCAGACCCTCCCCAACTGAGTAGATCTTGGGTATAGGCATGAGGTGGCAGTGTCTCTAGTTTCAACGGATTAGTGGAGAAGCCCAGTACGTGTGCCTGGGAGGCAGGTTATGGCAAAGCTAGGCTAGACCATCCTCATGGGAGAAATGGAGCATAGCAAAGCACCCAGTGTTCTTTGGCCAGGTGGATGACCCTAGAGCCTGTGGAGTGCAGCAGGATGGTCAAAGGGTTACAAGCTGGCTATGCACTGTCTTGAGTCCCATCACTAGATCTGCCTTTGTTTCACGGCCCTGCCCAATCTCGCTGGTCATTTCCTGTGTGTCTCGTGATTCGGGCTCCCAGCAGGTTGGCCATAGTTATTCTACCCTGACCACTCATGTACCATGCCCCTGTGATGAGAGCACTCCTGGAAAGACACACATTCCTCTGGTGACCCCTTCCACCCTGCCTCCTGCAGCCCCTCTGCCTCTCCACCTTTCTCCTACTTTCTGTCCTAGAGTCCCACGTGGCAGGGGTCATGTTATTGCAGCCATGTCATTTCCTGCTGGGCGAGGAGTTTGGGAAACCCTAGGGATAGGAAGACTTGAGTTCAGATCCTGCCTGAACTAGCTCTAGTTTTCACATTTATTTTCTTTTTTTCTTTTTTTCCCTTTTTGGTTTTTCAAGACAGGGTTTCTCTATGTAGCCCTGGCTGTCCTGGAACTCACTCTGTAGACCAGGCTGGCCTCGAACTCAGAAATCCGCTGCCCCTGCCTCCCAAGTGCTGGGATTACAGGTGTGCGCCACCACGCCCGGCTCGGGTTTTCACATTTGTAAAATGGGGATTTATACCTGCCTTGGACAGTCAGTCAATGGGTGTCAGATGTTGGCTCATAACTCATGTGTGGGAAGTCCTGGTGAGGGACTGTTTGAGCATCGGGGTGATAACAAAGTCACATGGTTCTCTGTGAGACAAAAGTCTAGGTTAACATCTAAGTTAAAAGCAAAGTTGTCCCAGAAATGCCATGCTTAGAGCGGGGCTCATTGCCCAGGCAGAGGCTTTGTTTGCCCCAGCTTGGGGGAAGGCTTAGTGGGCAAGCAACTCTTTTCCCCTGCTCCTCCAGTCTTAGCCAGTCCTGCCTGAGCATGGGCCAGGCTCCCCTTGCCTCTGGTGCTGTGCGCTGACCCTCACCCATATATTCCGTGATCCCACTCGGATATTTAACCAGCTCTCCACATTCTACTTGAAACCTCTCTACCAAATGGCCTGGCAGCCACGGCCTGGCCTAAAAATGGCCAGCAGAGGGCCTCAGGGACTGCCAGCAAACTAGGCTCATTGTACTGCCCCGCCTCTGTTGTTACCCGCCCCCTCCTCCCCCCCCCCTCCCCACCCCTCAGTCTAGCTTAGATGGAATTCTTACCCAAAAGCTTGATAGGCTGTTGTGAGACACAGACCACCTCAAGGACCAAGTAGATGGAGTCCACAGAGCAGGATTGGACAGAGGCCCAGAGCGGTCTGGAAACAAACCCATTACTAATATAGTGCCGCAGAGATACCTTCTTCTTTGCCCACACATTCCTGACTGTCTGTGTCATACAGGTTTTCACTTTTATGACATAAAAACTCAGGCAGTGTCCCTAGGCTCAGACATACCAGTAGGGAATGTGTCCCTGGACTGCCGAGACAGGAAGCGGTGATTCCTTAGAGCCATGGTGGAACTACGTGCAGAGCAGACACCAGTGCTGTCACTTCCATGCACTGTGAGCAGTCCACGCTGCAGGACCAAGTCCTACGACTTGCCTACCACCAGTGTCATAGGAACTGGGAGCCAAGGTTGGAGTGAGCTTTGGGGAGCCTTGGGAGAGGCGGATGTCATCGCACAAAGAGGTGTGGGCTGCAGGTCTGGAAGACTATGTGGAGCCCCAAGACCCTAATGATGCAGTCTTCTGGGAAGAGAAAGAGGGCTCTATCAGTCCATATCGCTGACCTTTCAACCTCATCAGAAGGGAAGTCGACCTGATGCAGACTACAGTTCCAGTTGTGTGCAGAGACAGGGAAGTGTGTACAATGTGTGGTTGAGTCAGGAGCACCACAGGGCAACCTTAGGGTCAGGAGGCCAGTGTCCTGCTTGGGAAACAGTCTGGGCCAATATGCCTATCTCCAGAAGGGACTGAATCTAGGGGAGCATCACGTTGTACCCTCTGGTTTCTCTATAGGAACAGAGTCCACAAGATGGGTGCTAGGACTTGCTGAGATCCCCTGGAATAGGTAAGTCACCCGTGCTGCTCAGGATGGCAGAGTGTCCTGCTGAGGTCGCTGGGTGTGGCTAGTTTCCTGATGGTTTGGACCCAAGCACTGTGTACTCTTGTTTGTTCAGCTTCTCCCTGGTTGGGCACAGTCTCAAGGCTGGACAGGACCAAATATGGGGGCCTGCCATGCTCACTTAGATTTCCCAGTGGCTCCAGTAGCCACCTGATGGATGTCTGTCTTGAGGGTGAGCCCACAGTGTGGCTGACCTAGCAGGATGCTGGGCATTGTTAATGAAGACATTAGCTGGGTCTGATCTCTGTCCACCTCAGCTTGGATGCCAGCCATGGTGGTATCTTATGTCAGCACAGCCTGCTTGGCCTAGAGCTCAACTCAGGGATGCTTCTGACTGCCCGAGGGCTCATGGAGCCTCCAGCTGTCCACTGCAGCTAAGCCCCAAGGCTCCGTGGACCTGCAAAGTGAATGACCCTTGCCGTTTGGTGTGCCTGTTGTTTTCCCTCACCCTTCTGCCACTGTAGGGTAGGGGATCCAGTGACACTGCTCCGATCCTAGCCTTGCTGTGTGGGCTGGCTTGGCTGGGGTGCCTACTCTGTTCATCTGTAAATTATGGCTGCCAGCTTCGGTGGCACCGAGAGGTGTGATGCCCATGAAGTGTGGCAGGTAGGGTGGCATGGTCGTTCCTGTGTCCTCTGGTACTCTATGAACAGAAGAGACACTTTGATGGCATTTGACAGGCTGTGGTGGATGCTTTGGGGCAGGATGGCGGATAGTTCCAAGAAGTGCCCCCTGGCCATTCTTGTTTATCCACCACAGCTGTCCAGACTGTCATTCACTGAGTTCTGTTCAGCTAACACTGTGCGCTGAGGGGAAACCTGGCCCCATAATGTTGGGCTGCGGAGAAGGTGGCAGCCACAGACCCAGGAGCACGAGGCTTCTGGATATTTGGGGGCCCTCTCTTAAGGACTATCAGGCACAGTAGATGGATAGGCTGGTCTGATTTCTCTTCACCTGTTACTAGAGAACTTGGCTGTGGGACGATTCTGGCTAGATGAGCCATGTCTATTGGTGTGTGGGAGGGTCAGCATTTGACCAAATATTTCAATGTCCAGTCCACTGAGCCACTCAGTGGTTTCTGAGTTAAAAAAAAAAAAAAGCATAGGGTCTGTCCAGGGCTCACTGGGCCAGAGTGTCCAGGCCTTGGCCCATGGCACTTCTATAGAACAAGTGACGTGTTAGGGGACAACAGTGCAAAGAGGAGCTGTACCCCTCACACTGTTTCCCCTTTGATGCTGGGGATCAAAGCCAGGATCCTAAATCAGCTACTCAGACGCTCTCAACTTGTCCTGGGCTGCTGAACATCGGGAGGCCAGGTTAGCCAGGGCTCAGCTGATGGCCCAGTAATACTCAGGGCAAACCTGAAACCTCTTTGTTCCCGCATCCTCCTTTCTTGTCCTTTCTTCCCTCTCTGCTTCTAGCTCCTTCTCCTCATCTTTCTTTACCCCTCTCTCTTTCATTCTCTCCTTTGTCTGTCTGTGTTCTATTGTTTTTGATTGATTATTCATGCCTGCTCTGGGTTTTGGAGGCACGATTGGCATCATTTGTACCGCCTCTGCTTTGGTCTGGGCCCATTTTATAGATTGGCAAGCAAAACCTTGGCTCTGGCTTATGGCTTCCTGTTCTGTTACATCTTAAAGTGTGTCTCTGCCCTTGGAGCCAAGGTAGATGAGGCCAGTGGTAAGCACTCATGCGCTGCCCCCTTGCTCACCTTTAGTCATTTGGCCCTGCGTGCCTGCTGGGAGCACCGCGTGCCTGCTGGGAGCACCGCGTGTCTGCTGGGAGCACTGCATGCCCTCTGGGAGCACCACGTGCCCGCTGGGAGCACCACGTGCCCACTGGGAGCATTGCATCCTCACATGCAGCTGAGGAGTTCCGGGATCTCTGAGGAGATGAACAAGGACAATTGTAAATTTGGGGGTTATGAGATGGGATTAATGGGAGTCCCTGAAGGGAGGGAGCCTGAGGGCAATGTGAGGGAGGGACACACCTGAGGCAAGGCCTGGGTAAACTGTTCCCTTCATACACCTAGCCCAGCCTTCTTGCCGCCTCTGAGAAGTCTACCTGGCGGTGCCCAACACCAGGGTTCCCCAGAGGGATCGATGGGTTTTTTAGCCCGTTAGTTTAAGTCTTTAAATATTAATGATACCAATTCTCTGCTCACTCTCTGCCTCTTGCACAATTACATTTTTGTGGCAGTTTTTGATGATCAAAATTTTTCATACTACTGGAAAACATGGACTGTTTTCCCATTCTAGGGTTACTCTAGCACTTTGTGTTGTCCGTCCTCCCTGGTGTGTGGCTACATAAATAGTGTCTGTCTTCTACTAGATGCTGCTACTTTAGGCTTTTACACTCAAGATTTAATCTGCCTTGAATTATTTTGACATAACTGCAAAATGAAGGTTTAACTTTGTTTTTCCTGTTGCACCTGAACTGTTTCTTTCCTAGTGTCCTCTATTTGTAAGAATGGAAAATGTCATACTTCTCTGAAAGAGGGAACATGGTCAGGAAGGTGCTGTCCCAAGGGTAAGGCTCCTCCCTTGTACTTGGGAGGTGCTGACCCCTGCTGCTTATCCCCAGTTCATGAACTCAGCTGCCTAAGTTTTAGTAAAGGGAGACCATGTTCATATTAAAAGGGTATGGAGTGAGTGTGAGTGTGTGTGTGTGTGTGTGTATGTGGTCTTAGGTCTCAGATTTGCTGTCACTAGCGACGCATTCAGTACCTAGCTAGTATTCATTGCTTTCACTAAAAAGACCAAGTATTGGAGGCAGGGATGATGGCTCAACAGGTAAGAGTCCTCACTGCTCAAGTATGAGGACCTGAGTTCAAATCTTCATCTTAGTTTTAAAAAGTTGGGCATATTTACATGCTTGATCCTATAACCCCAGTACTGTGGAGGACAGAGACAAGAGGACCATCAGCCTAGCTCCAGGGTCACTGAGAGAACTGCCCACAAGAATAAGGTAGAAAGCGATAGTCCAGGACATGGGTGTCCTCTAGCTCTCTACATGCATATATGGGTACACACGCACATATTGTTTGCTTTTGAAGTCGGGGACTCATGTAGCCTTAGCTGGCCTAGAACATGCTGTGTAAACCAGGCTGGCCTCAATTTTATAAAGATCCATCTGTACCCTGGTTCTCCTTCCAGGTGTCTGGTCCTAAGTGGGATGCTGGTGTTGACTGGTGATACTGCTGGCGCTTCAGGGTCTGACTAACCCTGAGCCATCCTGGTGCCATGATGTATGAAGGGACCTTAGTTGGAGGTCCCTTGCCCAGGCAGCTCTGTTCTGCTGTGGGTGGTCTTCGTTCTTATCCTCTGGGCTATCGTTGGTTGTCAATTTGACTACTTCTATTAACTAAAACCCAAAATGATTGGGCACACTGTTGAGGTATTTTTGTTGTTGTTGCTGTGTGTGATTTTGTTGTTATTGTTTTTGTTTGGTTTGGTTCCTTTTGATTAATTTGATCATTTGAAGTGGAAAGATTTGCTTCTGATCCGAATCTTTGAGGTGGGAAGACCTTGCCTTCTGTCGGAAGCCTTTGTGAGGACATGGAAGAGGGAAGCTGTCTATTTTTTGCCTGCTTCCTCCCGCCCTCCCTAGCGAATCCACTCCTTCACTGGCATTAGAACCTACTTCTTCAGGATTCTGCTGCATACGGAAGATCAGCTGAGACATCCAGTGGACTGAACAATCACTAGATTCTTGGACCTTTTGTTCATAGTCAACCATTTTTGGACTAGCTAGATGCCAGCCTGTAAGCCACTCTATACGGAAGGGAGTGCAGGGAGAGGATGTTGATTCATTCTCTAAGTTCTGTGACTCTAAAGAATGCTAACACACCAGGTGTGCTGGTTAGCTTTAGTTATTGACTTGACACAACTTAGAATCACCAGGGAAGAGATTGTTAATAAGGGATTGTCTACGTTAGGAGCCTGTGGGCATGTCCGTGGAAGGGTGTCTTAATTGATGTGGGAAGACCCAGTCCACTGGGGGTGGCACCATCCCGTAGGCAGTGTCCTGAGCTGCGTGAAGTGGATGAGGTGTTTGAGATGGAGTTGGTCAAGCACGCACGGGATCAGGCACTCTTTCTTCTGCTCCCGACTGTGAAAGCGGTGTGATGAGCTGCTTCTCCCCCACGTCCCCCAGGGGCTGGGATGTGGCACCAAGCCGACAACCTCCATTCTCAGAGCATTTTATGACAGCAACAGATATGAAACTAAGAAACCTCACATCCCCTGCTCACAGTGATTCCCAGTGGCATGGTGGGCTGCCACCCAGTCTCTCAGGGCCTGGAGTACCCAAGTTAGAGACAAAAGCCCTGGCTGTGCTTGGATGGGGGCCTCTGCTGGGTCATCAGCTGCCTTGGGATAGCTGATTGGGTTCCTGTCTCCACCCTGTGCTTATCTAGGCCCAACCTCAGTGTTACCTTCCTCAGTGAATTTCCCTTCCCTCACCCTTGTGTATGTTCACCTCAGCTGCTGGCCTGCCCCCGGGCACTGTCTTTGGAGACCTTGCTATGAAGCCTCCTGGGCAGAGTTGGGTAAGAGAGCCTTAGATGCCCCTAGGCCTGGGTGTCCCTGTGCCAGCCTGATCCTCAGCTGGGGAACCTTGGAGTTACTGTATCAGCTCCCACTGCAGGAAGATGTGCACCCAGGAGTTCCAGTCCTAGGCTTTTCTGGCCAGTACAGCCTGGAGGAGGTTACTTGTGTTGGGATGCAGAGGATGAGAGATGCGGCAGAGTTATGGTTTTCTGTGGTGCCTCTTGATGTTTGCAAGTGGCCTGTTAAGTTTCTTGAAAACGCCAAATTCAACTTTTTGAAATGCTTCCTTCCTGAAGTTCTTAGGCAGCATGTGCTTCCAGACTCTCCGGCCTAGCTCTGCCAGATGAGGCCGCAGAGGGGACTCCAGTGGGTCTTCCCCGGGGCCTTTACTTTGTACCCCAGAGAGCACCGCCAGGGCCCATCCTTGGTGACCATTGTAGGCTGCCATGTGGAGAGAGACTGAGCAGACCGACAGGGAAGCTGAGACCTAGGCCATGCGGACTCTGGGATGGCGCAGGCTTAGCTCAGCAAGGTATATGTCCTCTTCCCACCTCCTTTCTCAGAGGGCCACACTGACACCAGGCCTGGAGTTAAGGCCACAGCCTCATGGTGACACAAATGGGACATGCCTCCCAAATACGGCAGGACCAGTCTCTGCTGGGTGCACCTGAGAGGCCACTGCAATGCTGTCTTCCTTTGTGACCTTACTTTTAATAACTAGTCAGTATCTGCTTAAAAGAAACCATGTTTGTTTCTTCACAACTAGAACCAGTAAGTAGTGTCCACCTTGTGAGCCCCACTGACCAGCACCACAGTCCTCCTCGTGAGTCCTCCTTGTGAACCCCATGGACTAGCACCACAGTCCTCCTTGTGAGTCCTCCTTGTGAGTCCCATGAACTAGTACCACAGTCCTCTTTGTGAGTCCTCCTTGTGAGCCCCATGGACTATCACCACAGTCCTCCTTGTGAGTCCTCCTTGTAAACCCCATGGACTAGCACCACAGTCCTCCTTGTGAGTCCTCCTTGTGAGCCCCATGGACTATCACCACAGTCCTCCTTGTGAGTCCTCTTTGTAAACCCCATGGACTAGCACCACAGTCCTCCTTGTGAGTTTTCACATATTGTTGTGTTGCTGTGCTTAGGATGGGACCCAGCGCCTGTTCTCCCATGTTACAAATCATAGTCTACTCTCTTGTGCCCTTTCTTTGGTTGGCATCTGCCAGCACCCACCTCAGCTACCTCCCAAGAGCTCAGCTCCTCCTCTTGCAGCCTTGCAACTTCCACAGATGCTCAGAAACTCTCCCTTTTTCCTGTGGTGCAAACTGCAGATCTCTGCCAGATCTGGATTACTATAGAAAATGCCTCACGCACCCAGAACCACTTTCCTGTATTAGAACAACTTGGACTCGACCTTGAGCTCCTAGCAGAACAGAATGTGTGTGCTGTGTACAGGCTTCAGTGAGGCCTGCAAGAGCAGCCTGTGGGAGGGCCCCATGGCCCTGGGTCTCCCCTGTTCGCTCAGAGCCTCCCATCCCACACCGATGCTGTTGATGTGCAGAACCAGCCAAGCTCAGGGAAGAGTCTCCTTTATTCCCTGTGGCTGGTGGGAGCTGCTGTCAGGCCTGCCCCCCCCTCACCCTTTGCCTCTCATAGCCTTCCCCACCGTGAGTCTCCCTGTTACTTTCATAATAAAAGCTCCCAGCACACACCAGTTCTCCACAGCAGCTTCTCTCAGTTTCCTCCTCCTCAGCCCTGCAGCCTGCCAGGGCGACACAGCCCTTGCCCTCCTACATACCCTCAGCATGTAGGTCTCTGATCTATTTGCAGTCAGTCTGCCTGCCCCACCCCCGCCATTCCTTGGGCACAGCCAGGCTAGGGAGCTGTGCCACCTGGGCACCATGCTCCAGCTCTGGGTCTCTTCTCCCTGTGTGGCAGACATACCTAAGCACTGCTCTGGATTATAATCCAACAAAGGACAGTGGGATCTTGTCTCCCCCAGTTTGACCTTTCTCTCCAGATGACGAGACATGGGAAGGAAGGAAGGTTTAGGGCTTTTTAAATCTTCTGACCCAAGCAGAGGCAGTAGAGGCACAACAGGCAGCTTCACGGCCTCGCAGGTTGACTTTCTAGGTCTTTCTTCCTCTCGAACCATGTTTATTATTAGGTGTCTTCACTATGGAGTGTGAGAGATAGCCAATGACAAGCTGACAAGCGTGCACTTTTTAAACTGTTTTGGAACAAGGTCTTTCTACGTAGTCCTGGCTGTCTGGGATTTGCTATATAGACCAGGCTGGACTGAGACTGACAGAGATCCACCTGCCTCATCCTCTGAGTATGGGAATTAAAGGCTGATGGGATTAAAGGCATGCTCTACTAAGTGTGTCTTTAATCTGTTTTTGTTTGTTTGTTTTACATCCAGACTGCTGTTCTGCTCTTCTCCCAGCCCCGCCCCCGCCCCCGCCCCAGTCCTCCTTGCTAGCTTCTCTTCAGAAAAGAGCTGGCCTCAGTGGACATCAACCAGCCATGGCCTATCAGATTGCAACAAGACTAGGCCTCCTCTTCTTTGAAGCTAGACAGGCAACCCGGTAGGCGGGAAGAGTCCCCAAAGCAGGCAGCACAGTCAGAGACAGATTCTGCTCCTGCCGTTAGGAGTTTCCCAAAGAGACCCAGCTCCGCAACTCTGTGTGTGAAGGGTCTAAGGCAGGCCCCTGCAGGCGCTCTGGTTGGTGCTCAGTCTCTGCGCACTCCATGAGCTTGGTTAATTCTGCAGGTTTTCTTGTGGTGTCCTTGACCTCCCTGGCTCCTACAACCCTTCCTTCCTCTCTTGCACAGGATTCCCCAAGCTCTCTCTGCATCAGTCTCCATCAGTTGCTGGGTGAAGCCTCTCTGACGACAGTTGGGCTACATGCCAGTCTATGAGTATAGCAGGATGGCATTAGGAATTATTACTTTTTTTTTGCCATTTGTGTTTAGTTCTATTGTGGGTCTCTGGGATTTCTAGCCTCTGGCATAATCTGTTCTTTATTACTACTACTACTACTACTATTATTATTATTATTATATGTGAGTACACTGTAGCTGTCTTTAGACACTCCAGAAGAGGGCATCAGATCTCATTATGCATGATTGTGAGCCACCTTGTAGTTGGTAGGATTTGAACTCAGGACCTCTAGAAGAGCAGTCAGTGCCCTTAACCGCTGAGCCATCCCACCAACCCCGTAATCTGTTCTTAATGTATGATGTAGGAGTCTCTCCCCCTGCCATATACTGTTTCTTTCTGTTGTTTACTTATTTATCTATTTATTGAGACAGGGTTTCTCTGTATGGCCCTGGCTGTCCTGGAACTCACCCTGTATACCGGGCTGGCCTCAAATTGACAGAGATCTGTCTGCCTCTGCCTCCCAAGTGCTGGAATTAAAGGTGTGTGCCATCACCGACTGGCAGATTTATTTTTATTTTATATGCATGGGTGTCTTAGGGTTTCTATTGCTGTGATGAAAACACCATGACCAAAAACCAGGTTGGGGAGGAAAGGATTTGTTCAGCTTACGCTTCCAGATCACAACCCATCACTGGAGGAAGTCAGGACAGGAACTAAGCAGGGCAGGCACCTGGAGGCAGGAGCTGAAGCAGAGGCTATGGAGGCTGCTGCTTACTGGCTTGCTCCTCATGCTTGTTCAGCTGGCTTTCTTGTAGAATCTAGGACCCACCAGCCTGGGGATGGCACCCCCCACCATAGACTGGGCCTTCCCCCACTGTTCACTAACTGAGAAAATTCCTTACAGCTGCATCTCATAGAGTCATTTCCTTAACTGAGACTCCTTCTTCTTTGATGACTCTAGCTTGTGTTAAGTTGACACACAAAACCTGACAGTACAGGTAGTTTTTCTACATGTGTCTGTGTACCATGTGCTTACAGTGACCAAGGAGACCAGAAGAGGGTGTTGGATCTCCTGGGACTGGAATTACACATGGTTGTGAGCCACCATGTGGGTGCTGGGAATTGAATCTGGGTCCTCTGGAAGAGCAGCCAGTGTTCTTAACTACTGAGCCATCTCTCCACCCTTCCCACTGTTTCTAAATAGCCAACATTTATTTATATATACATATATTTATGTATACATAGTTAGTTTGTAGTTTGTTTAGTTGTTTGGTTTTGTTTTTTGAGACAAGATTTCCCAGTGTAGCCTTGGCTGTCTTAGAAGTCACTCTGTAGACCAGGATGGCCTCAGACTCACAGAGATCTGCCTGCCTCTGCCTTCCAAGTGCTGAGATTAAAGGCATGCATTACCAAACCCAGCCCAATGCTATATTTTTAAATTTTCATTTCTGCTTATTTAAAAGTCTTTGTAATGTGTGTGTGTGTAACGTGTGTACTAGCATGTGTGTATCTATTTGCATGTGAAAGTGAAGACAGTTTTCGCGGTGCATAGTGAAGAGGTCAGGGAACAGCCACAGGTGCCAGTCTCTGTCGGTTCCTGAGAAGGAAGTGCAGCTGTGCAGTCCAGGCTGACTGAACCGTGACTGACTGAGGATGCTCGCCCCTGTTTTCTATCCTACCTACCCACAGGAGCACTGAGGTTACCATCCTTCATGACGGCATGGCCTTACCTCAGGTTGGAGGATTCGGACTGCTGCTCAGGCTTGCATGGCAAGCGCTCTACCCACTGAGTCATCTCCCAAGCCCAGCTCAGTGACTCCCAACATCACACGAGGAGAGTCTTTTAAACTATGGTAACATACACTTAACCTCAAAGGGACATTGCTGTAGTGTTCAGTACATGTACGGTGTTCTGCATCACCTACAAACCGAAGCTCTGAGTGGGCGGTCCCTCGTCTTCCCCCACCCCTGAGCACGTCCCTTTGTCTTCTTGTCTTCTTGACTACTTCAGATGCCTGTGTGTGGCAATATCTGGTGTTAACAGTGCCTTCAGGACTCCCCCTAGGAGCTGGGGAAATTCCTCACAGGTTGACACTATGGGCTGTTCATTTTTTTTTTTTTTTTTTTTTTTTTTTTTTTTTTTTGGTTTTTTGGATTTGGTTTTTTCGAGACAGGGTTTCTCTGTGTAGCCCTGGCTGTCCTGGAACTCACTCTGTAGACCACGCTGGCCTCAAACTCAGAAATCCGCCTGCCTCTGCCTTCCAAGTGCTGGGATTACAGGCGTGCACCACCACCGCAACACTTTTATTATTTAAAAAAAAAATGATTGCCTTATGTCCTTTGGGAGTAGCTGTCGTTAAGAGTGTAAACTGGAGGCTGGAGAGATGGCTCAGCAGTTAAGGACACTGACTGCTCTTCCAAAGGTCCTGAGTTCAAATCCCAGCAACCACATGGTGGCTCACAACCATCTGTAATGAGATCTGATGCTCTCTTCTGATGTGTCTGAAGACAGCTACAGTGTGCTTACATAGAATAAATAAATAAATCTTAAAAAAAAAAAGAGTGTAAACTGTATGTAGTACATTGTGTTTTTATTTGTATCTCTAATAATTGGGAGTGGTTTTTTGTGTTTGTTGATTATTTGTATATTTTCTTTAAAGATATACATTTACATATCTAACTCTTGCTAATTTTTAAAAATTAGATTATTTGTTTTGAATTTTTTCTTCATGAATTTTAGTTATTTTTATATTATGTATTATTCAAATATCAAGTATATTATTTTGAAAGCACTGTCTTTTGGCAAACAAATTTTCCCATTGTTTTTTCTTTTTCTTTCTTTTTCTTTTTTTTTGGTGTTTTGAGACAGGGTTTCTCTGTGTAGCCCTGGCTATAGAGGAACTTACTCTGTAGACCAGGCTAGCCTTGAACCAAGAAATCCGCCTGCCTCTGCCCCCCAAGTGCTGGGATTAAATGCATGCGCCACCACTGCCCGGCTTTTGTTTTTCTTTTAAAAAAGATTTTACTTGAATATATTTTTTAAAATACTGATTTTTATTTTGTGTATGTGAGTGTTTTGACTGCATGTGTACTGGTTCACCTCACATGTGACAGGTGCCTACAGAGACCAGAACAGTGTGTCGTATCCCCTGAAACCAGAGAGTTTATTTATTTTATTATTGCTTTCTTTCTTTCTTTCTTTCTTTCTTTCTTTCTTTCTTTCTTTCTTTCTTTCTTTCTTTCTTTCTTTCTTTTTTTCCTTTCTTTCTTTCTTTCATGTTTTTTCCAGACAGGGTTTCTCTCTGTGTAGCCCTGGCTGTGCTGGAACTCCCTCTGTAGACCAGGCTGGCCTCGAACTCAGAAATCTGCCTGCCTCTGCCTCTGCCTCTGCCTCTGCCTCTGCCTCTGCCTCTGCCTCTGCCTCTGCCTCTGCCTCTGCCTCTGCCTCTGCCTCTGCCTCTGCCTCTGCCTCTGCCTCTGCCTCTGCCTCTGCCTCTGCCTCTGCCTCTGCCTCTGCCTCCGAAGTGCTAGGATTAAAGGCGTGCACCACTATTGCCTGGCATTTGTGTTTGTTTTCTGACATGGGATCTCATTTTGTAGCCCTGGCTGGCCAGAAACTCACTTGTAGACTCATCTGGCTTTGAACTCTCAGAGATCTACTGGCCTCAGCTCGATGAGTGCTAGCATTAAATAATGGTGCTCCCCTCTACCGTGGGAGTCCAGTCAAGACTACCTAGCCAGCTTTCCGTCCCCAGTTTGTTTCTTAAAGATTTTATTTATTTATTTATTGTATATGAGTACACTGCAGCTGTCTTCAGATACACCAGAAGAGGGCATCAGATCTCATTACAGATGGTTGTGACCCACCATGTGCTTGCTGGGAATTAAACTCAGAACCTCTGGAAGAGCAATCAGAATCGTCTCTCCAGCCCCAAGCCCCAAGTTTCTTCCAGTTTCTTGGTGGCTTTTTTTTTTTTTTTTTTTTTTTTTGTGAGATAGTGTTTGTGTAACCAAGATTGGCCTTGCTTTTGAAGTGTGACTGAGGCTGGCCTTGAATTCCTGATGTTTGGTTCTCCTTTCATAGCCTCTAAAATGCTGCAGTTACAGGCAGTATGTCCTTAAGCAATGCTTACACAGACCTTTTTAACCCTCTCTTTGTTTGGTTGATTGGTTTGTTGCTAGGGATTGAAGCCAGGCCCTGGCTTATGCAAAACAAATGTTCTTTCCTTGTTTTTATCTGCTGCCTGATTTTTTGTTTGTTTTGTTTTGTTTTTAAATTTTTATTTATTTATTTATTATATGTAAGTACACTGTAGCTGTTTTCAGACACACCAGAAGAGGTGTCAGATCATTATGGATGGTTGTGAGCCATCATGTAGTTGCTGGGATTTGAACTCACAACCTTTGGAAGAACAGTCAGCACTCTTAACCACTGAGCCAGTTCTCCAGCCCTACTGCCCAATGTTTTTAATTCTGAACTCATCTATTTTATTATTTTGTTGCCAGTAGCTTTGGCATGTTATCTAGAAATGCCAAATCCAGTGTCATGACATTTTTCTTCTAGGTTTTACAGTGTTAAGTGTTTCTCTTATTTTAGGTTTCTGATCCGTTTGGAGGTATTGGACATATCCAGTCTAAGATTAAGGATCCAATTTCATTCCATATGATGTCTGGTTTCTCCAGCCCTGTCATAATTGAGAAGATTGTCTCCTCACTGAGTCACTTGTTACCCCTGTTGAAAGTCATTTGACTGCATGCACAAGAGCTGCTTCCTGAGCTGTGTACTCTAAGGCAGTGAGCAGTGTGTGCGTGCCCCGTGACTGTGCGTGCCGTGATTGTGCGTGCCGTGACTGTGCGTGCCCTGTGACTGTGCGTGCCCCGTGACTGTGTTCAGGATTGCTGTTTCCCTGGCTCTGCTTCCCTGGCTCTGCTCTACATCCTGTACCGTTGAGTGGTGGTGTGTATCTGTGTTTACGCTGTGACCCCATAGTTTTGATTCTATGATTTGTAAAAATGTTTTTTGGTTTGTTCATTTGTTTGTTTGAGACAGGGTCTCACTCTGCAGGCCTGGCTGTCCTTGAACTCAGAGATCTTCCTGTTCCTGTGTGCTGGGATCACAGGCTTGTGCCATCATGCCCAGTTTGTAAAAACATTTTGAAGTCATAAGTATGAGCCTCCAGCTTCGTTTTTTCAAGACTGTTGGGTCTTTGAGCTCCTCTGAGGTCCTAGTGAATATTTATTTATTTGTTTGTTTGTTTATTTATTTATTTATTTATTTATTATAAGTACACTGTAGCTGCCTTCAGACATACCAGAAGAGTATCTCTTACGCATCATATCTCATTACGGATGGTTGTGAGCCACCATGTGGTTGCTGGGACTTGAACTCAGGACCTTTGGAAGAGCAGTCAGTGTGTTCTTACCTGCTGAGCCATCTTTCCAGCCCCCTAGTGAATCTTCTGATACTGGTCATTAAGACCTTGAACTGAAAAGCTGGGACTACCTCGCTCTGGTGTTATGAGAAACAGTAGTGGAATTTTTTTTTTTTTTTAAGATTTATTTATTTAGCCGGGTGTGGTGTTACACGCCTTTAATCCTACCACGTGGGAGACAGAGGCTGGCAGATTTCTGAGTTCAAGGACAGCCTGGGCTACAGAGTGAGCTCCAGGACAGCCAGAGCTGCACAGAGAAACCCTGGTCAAAAAACCACCACTAAAAAAAAAATTGTATTTATTTACTTTATGTATAAGTGTTCTTTCTGCATGTACACCTCATGCCAGGAGAAGGCAGGCATCAGATCACACACCAGAAGAGGGAATCAGATCCCATTACAGATGGTTGTGAGCTACCATGAGGTTGCTAGTAACTGAACTCAGGACCTCTGGAAGAGCAGTCAGTGCTCTTAACTGCTAAACCATCTCTCCAGCCCCTTCTATATTTATTTACTTGGTTTTTGTTCTTCATAATTTCCCTTGATTAATGTATTAATGTGGTATATTGATAATTGTTATTTTAGTGTGATGGATTGAACATAGTGACTTTTTAAAAAATTATTATATCTAAGTACGCTCTAGCTGTCTTCAGACAGCCCTAGAAGAGGGTGTCAGATCTCTTTAGGGATGGTTGTAAGCCACCATGTGGTTGCTGGGATTTGAACTCAGGACCTTCAGAAGAGCAGTCAGTGCTCTTAACTGCTGAGCCATCTTTCCAGCCCGAACATAGTGACTCATATATTGAACCATCATTGACTTCCAGATGCTGCATGGTTAGAGGCTATGGTCTCTAGAGGTTAGGTGTTGCTGATTTAAAGCCTTTTCTTCAGGGTTCACTGGTTATATAGATGCATAGTTTTCTTCTTCCAGTGTTTTTGTCTACATTTGCTGTCAAGATGGCAGCACATCACAAGTCTGGCAATATGCTCTTATTTTCTGGGAAGAATTGGAACAAGATTAGTGTTAGTTTCTGAGTGTTTAAATGTTAAGTAGAATTAACCAGTAAAGCCATCTGGTTCTGGAGTTTTTCCTGTTAGGTCTTTGATCATTGATTGGTTCCTTTCTGATTACACAAGTCTGCAGTATTTTCCTCTTATCCCCAGTCTTTGCAACCAGTGGTTGACCCTGGTTCAGAAATGTTAAATGGAACATTCTAGAAAGAATTCATCTCGTGTCATAGCGGAAAGTGACTGCAGTACAAGATACCAAGAGGTCTATGTACCACCATCACACGATTTTTGTTTCATGGTGTTCTGGTCACTGTGTTTCTTATCAGTGATTGTCATGCTCATATTCCATCTATGTTATAATTATTATAATTAACTATTTTATTTTGCATGTAACTTTGCGATAGGTAAGCATGTATAGGAAAAAGCATAGTGTATGTCTTGCTACTTCTTGCAGGATTTTCAGAGCTAGCTTTGAACGATAGAGAGGTAATAGAGAAGCGGCTGGGAGCTTCTGGTGGTGTGCATGGCTCACCAGCTGCCACAGAAGTGGTTTCTTTTCAACCTATGGCGGCTGGGAAAACTGTCTAGATGTAGAAGAATGGAACTAGAACTGTCTTTCTGTACTCCATGGAGCAAAGAAACAGATTTTTGTAGGTGTATGGATGTCTGTGCACCATGTATGTGCCTGGCGCTTGTGGAGGCCAGAAGAGGACATTGGATCTCCTAAGACTGGAGTTACTCACAGTTGTGAGCCAATGTAGGTGCTAGGAATCAAACCAAGATCCTCTGGAGGAGCAGCCAGTGCACATACCCGTTGGATGAGCACCTGAGCCTGCCCCTGTGAGCAGAGATCTTAATGTAAGACCTGAAACCTGAATGCTGGAGGGAAGCATAGAAACACTGAGGGGCGTGGCCATGGGCGGGCTTTGCTGAGCTCTCCCTGTGTATAGCTAACAGTCAACACACGGAGACCCTGTGAAGTTAAGGTAACTTCTGTATAGCAAACGAGTCAATACCACAAAGGTATTTGCTTATCCGTGTTTATTGCTGCTCTCTTCATAACATCAAGGAAATAGAATCAGAATGGATAATGAAAATGTACACACAAGGAATTTTATTCAGATGCAAAAAGAAACTGAAATTTGCAGGAAAATGGATAGAACTAGAAAATATTTTATTAAATGAGGCCTTTTAGACTCAAAAAATGACTACAGCAGGAAAATTTACGATCAAGGTACTTTGAATTTTGGAAATGTAGGGACAGTTAAGCATATGCAAATCAATAAATATAATATATCACGTAAGTGGAGTGTGTGTAGAATCCAGGAAACTAGAAGTGGGCCCATGACCCAGGGATAAAGACAGTCAGGGGTGATAGCAAAACACAGGTGATAAGAACCTGGAGGAGGGGCTCTCAGACACAGGGGGGGAGGGGGGGAGGGGGGGGGCATCCAAAACTAAGAGTGAATGGAACAGCCTCGAGGGAATCTGGAAAATGTGAGAGTGGAGGGACCCTCGTGGGTGAAGAAAGTTGCTCTCAGAAGCCATAGGCTGTCAAGTGAAAATCTTCGAGCCGGAACTGAGACACCTCCTTATAAACTGTTTGCCAAGGAAGCCTCTGAGGCAGTTGCCACAACTAGACCGTAGCCACCATTGCTAAAAACAGCTCCCACTCTGCAGCAGGACACAGAGAAGTAGAGATGGGAGATTGGAACTTAGATGGAAGCTAACTCCCCACCTGTGCAGGCTCTTTTGGGGATTATTGTCATCAACAGTCTTCGCTGTTGTGATGGCAAATCTTGATCATTAAACTTGACCTCATCTCTAACCTCCAAACTCTGCATCTCCATAGATGATGTTAAGCGCTCTTCAGATCTCCAACTTCTTTCATATTTGTTGACTGCAACACACTACTTTCTCCTGGGATGATTCCACTCCCCATTAGCAGCTTTTCTCAGCAGGTATCCCACAGCTCTGGCATCTCTAACATCTTGGGGGTCTCCAAGGCAACTTCACTGTTACAGCTTCTTGTTTCAATGTCTAGGATCCACACATGATCTTCTGGGCTCCTCCAAATAGCTTGGGTAACTCACTTCTCCAGCTCTGCCCTCTGTAGCACTCTAAGCTCAGGTCGATCCACTCCACTGCTGCTGCTGTTCTTGGTGATCATCCCATAGTACTGGCATCCCCAATATGCTGGGGTCTTCTGCTGCAACAAGGCTTCACCAGTAGCCCCTCATAGGCTCTCTTCATGGTGCCAAGATTCAACTCCTTTGTATGACCCCCTCAGTCCTGGGCCATCAACTGCAACTGAGGCTGCACCTTCACTAATGGTCTCTCACAGTGCCAAGCCTTAGCTTCTCTCCATGATCCCTTCATTCCTTCAAAACCAGAATCATCTAGGTGACTCTTACACATCCTAGTACCCACATTACCAAATCCAGTTGCACAAGGTACAAACTTGATAATCTCTGGAACACAACTTCTTTGTGTTTTTAGAAAACACTTCCGAAAAGATTTTACCTCGGTGATGCTGGTATTTTCTTAACCACCACTAATTTCTTAGCTCCAGCTAACCACCATCAGTTGTCCCAGTGGTCCTTTCTGTTCATGACTCAAGCCAGAGCCAAATAGCTAAAGCTGCCAAGTTCTGCTTTGCTTGCTGGAGCTGGAACATGGTCAGTCTCCTTGTCCTATTACATCTTTACCAGTTTTCTGCTTTCAGTAATTTCATCCACTGCCTAAGCTTGGCTATCCTGGAACTTGCTCTGTAGACTGACCTTGAACTCAGAGATCTGTATGGATCTGTCTCCTGAATGCTTAGATTAACTGTGTGTACCACCACACCTGGACTTAAACTTTTCTTCACCCAAAACTTGCTCTGTTCCAGGCTGTCCTTGCACTCAGAAATCTGCTTGATTTTGTCTCCTGGGATTAAAGGTGACTACCATTGTGCCTGGCCCTAAGGTTATTCATAGTAACAGTGCCTCAAGATTTGGGTCAAAAGCCTGTGTCTTCCAGCCTCAAGATCTGGATCACAGGTCTGACCTCCCATTTCTGGACTGTAATTCATTCCAGATAAAAGTTCAAATGAAAACAATAACCAGATCATAATAACATCTAACATGCTATAACTATGCCTTGTTCAATTGCAAACATAATATGCTCAGCTGGGTAGGTCTTGTCCAGAGGGCAGCACTCCCTTAATTCCATGTACTATCCTTCAACACAGAGTTCAGCTCCATTGCATGTCCTGGTGCCTCTTTACTCATTGAACCATGCATTTTGTATTTTTGCTTTCTAAGCTTGCTACACTTGATCAAAATGCTCCTCATAAGAGTGAATCAAGGCCGGGCAATGGTGGCGCACGCCTGTAATCCCAGCACTCTGGGAGGCAGAGGCAGGCGGATTTCTGAGTTCGAGACCAGCCTGGTCTACAGAGTGAGTTCTAGGACAGCCAGGGCAACACAGAGAAACCCTGTCTGGGGTGGGGGGAGAGTGAATCACAGGGGGCTGGAGAGATGGCTCAGCAATTAAGAGTACTAACTGCTCTTCCAGAGGTCCTGAGTTCAAACTCCAGCAACCATGTGGTGGCTCATAACCATCTGTAACGGGCATCCGATGCCCTCTTCTGGTATGTCTGAAGACAGTGACAGTGTACTCACATACATTAAATAAATAAATCTTAAAAAAAAAAAAAAAAGAGTGAATCACAGGCAGTGTCTAAACTTGGTGGATTTGAGAGACTTCCTTTATCAATGCAATGAATCTGTTTTTTGTTTTTGTTTTTTTGATTTGATTTTTTTTCTAGACAAGGTTTCTCTGTAT
The DNA here is from genome assembly GCF_947179515.1 of Apodemus sylvaticus. Taxonomy (NCBI): domain Eukaryota; kingdom Metazoa; phylum Chordata; class Mammalia; order Rodentia; family Muridae; genus Apodemus; species Apodemus sylvaticus. The sequence goes on along the minus strand of NC_067486.1, from coordinate 82,980,752 downwards.
AGCCCTGGCTGTCCTGGAACTCACTCTGTAGACCAGGCTGGCCTTGAACTCAGAAATCCGCCTGCCTCTGCCTCCCAGAGTGCTGGGATTACAGGCGTGACACCACCGCTAATGCAATGAATCTAAATCTTTTCGCCAAAATATCACAAGAACAATCTCTAGGCAACATACTAAAATTCTCCTCTGGAACTTCTTGGGCAAGTCTTCAGAGTTCAAATCACCTTGAGCACCACTGTCTTCCCTATCTCTACTCCGATGGCCCATTTAGCCCCACTTATAGCAGTCTACTGCTTTCCAAAGTCCCAAAATCTACATTCGTTCAAACAAAAGCATTGTCAGGAGTATTACATCAAGATCCCACTGCTCGTACCAACTTCTGTCTTAGGGTCTCCATTGCTGTGAAGACACAAATAGGTTTAGTCCTTTATTGTCATGGTGGGAATCATGGCAGCATGCAGATAGACATGGTGCTAGAGGAGCTGAGAGTTCTACATCTTGATTCCAGGGCAGCAGCAGGAGGCTACTGTGTCTCACTTAGGCAGAACTTGAGCATATATATTAGCCTCTTCAAAGCTCTGCCTCCACAGTGACACACCGCCTTCAAGGCTGTACTTCCCAATGGTGCCACTCCCTAGGCCAAGCATAATCAAACCACCAAAGAAGGTTTTGCTTTTTGCCTGCTTGCCTTCACTCTGACTGGCAAGTTTTCTGTCTTGTTGCTGAAGCATTACTTTGCTGGTATTAGAACATTCTTCAAGATTCTGAGACTGGTAAGACCAGCATCTCTCAAGGAATCCTCCAGGACTCCAACACTCAATTGAGACATTTAACATGTCCAGTCTTGTGGATTGAACAACTATGAACTACTTTGGCCATAGCTTGTAAGCCACTCTAATAAACTCAATATATTATTTTAATTCTGTCACTTCTGTTTGTTTAGAGAACTCTAATAGAGCCATGGACCCTGCATGCAGTCCTACTGACTGCCAGACAAGATGTGCCCCGGGTGCAGCAGTGGCATCTATTATGAAGGCAGCCTACCACCTTGTCATTGTCATTGAGGTCTATTCATGCCTGGTACTATAAACATGGGCAAAAGCCCATGGCTTAGGAGTTCATAGGCCCTAGCATGCACGCGACAGCTGTTGTTTTGGTATGTGTACATAATTTGCCCATCAGATTCCTTCTAAATGTTGGTATTTATGCTCATAGATTAATGCTGCTGTCAGCTTTGGTAGAGAAACTTATCATCTTTGCAGTAGACAGTGGTAACTGCTGAGACTCACAAGTGCTGGGCCACAAGTGGGGCATTTACACCATTCCTTCAGGACTTGGGGAGCACCACAGGAGAAGACACGGGCGGGGGATGCAATAGCTGGAGGAGAGCCGGGTACGGTGAAGAATGCTCGGTCCTGGCAGGAGAAGGCCATCGGTTCCTGAAGCCTGATCAGCTGTTGCTATCTCTGAGGTCTGTACAAGATTAGCCCTGCCTTCTTCCCCTCACAGAGGGGTGGGCCTCGGGATTTATAGAACTAGAAAGAAGTGGGAGGGAACTAACTGGGAAGGGGAGTCAGGAAGTAGGAAGAAAATGAGAGAGTAGTAGGTTAACTATGACCAGAGCACACAGTACACATGCATGAAATGTCCTTGACACTGCTTACACATGTTTATAATAAAACAGGTTTTAAAATAGAAGACAAAAAACATAATTTCTTTGAATATAGATTTTGTTTTGTTAAGTTCTCTCAATTGTCAATTTTCAGAGTGAATTGATGTGTTAGAAACATACAATGGTGCCCAGTGAGTTTTGTTTGCTTATTGTTCCCGATCTCTGTTACACACGCACACACGTGTTACACATGTGCACACATTCAAGAGTGGGAGGGACTCCAGACAGGGTTTCTCTATGTAGCTGAGGGGGTCCTGTAGGCCTGTGCCTCCCAAGTGCTGGGATTAAAGGTATGCTCTGCCCCCACCCAGCACTCTTATATTTTTAATATTAGTCTTAAGTTGATGGAATTTTATTGACTCAAAATGACTTACTGAATTATTGTCATTTTTAACTTCTCAGTCTTTAATGGGAATTAAAAGTCATAAATACAGAGCAAAAGAACAACAGCAAAGAGATGCTGAGGTCTGAGGCAGGCAGTGGCTCGTGCCAGCTTCGCACAGGTTGAGGCACAAGAATCACTTGAGTCTAGGGGTGGAAGGCGGCCTTGAGCTACATGCTGGGGGCTTCCGTCTTTAAATCATTTATAATTCAACGAGTGCGCTCCCACTGCCCTCGCTCCCACTGCCTGGACTTCTCCCCCCTCCCCCCCCCCATTTTCTGAGTGGGATTTCTCTCTGTAACAGGTCTGTCCCGGACTTACTCTGTAGACCAGTCTGGCCTCAATTCACAGGATCTGCGACCTCAGTCTCCCAAGTGCTGGGGTTAAAGGCACGTGCCACATGCCAGCCCTCTTGCTTTGGTCCTTAACTGCTTCTTTAGCGTCCAGGGCTCGGGGTGATATATGTTTCCTCTGAGGAACAGTGTCACAGGGAATGGAGCAGTCATAAGGCTGAAAATAAAGCTTCACCTGCTGCTTCCTGAAGGATGTCAGAGCTGGTTTAATGTTTCTGAAGACCGCAGGGCCAGGCCCTGGCCCACACAAGTTACTCAGGAACTCAAGACAGGAGAATCATTTGTTACCAGCTTGTGCAAAATAGTAAGCTCCCGACTCTTTTTTTTTTCTTTTTTTTTTTGAGACAGGGTTTCTCTGTGTAGCCCTGGCTGCCCTGGAACTCACTCTGTAGACCAGGCTGGCCTCGAACTCAGAAATCCACCTGCCTCTGCCTCCCAGAGTGCTGGGATTACAGGCATGCGCCACCATGGCCCGGCCAGCCCCCGACTCTTAAACAAGAGAAAATAAAAACCCTCCTTAAGTGAGCAAAGAATAGTATTGGGCTTTTAAAAAGCTATTAGCTCTTCCTCTCCATAAAAACATCTAAGAGGAAGCAGGCAGGCAGTTAACATTTGTTGGTGAGCAGTGTCCCCCACCAGGGCTTGGCACAGGCTGTAGGAAAAAGAAAATCCACACTTACTAAGTCCAACAGGCTGGGGCCAGGTAGACTGTTTCCTGTACAGTGCAGTGGTCACAGCACACTTAGGAGACCAGAAGACATATGACCTTGATGACACTTGTAAAATGCTGAGAGACAGTCCATGTTTGGCTTCTGCTATGGATTGAGTGTGGCTTGTTTCCTCCAGACCTCTGGCTGAAATTTAATTTCACTTTATAAGATAATAAGAAGGAGGCCTTTAGGAAGTGATTAGGGCTCTGCCCTCCTGAATAGATTAACCTGTTTTGTTTTGTTTTAATGTGTTAATGGTTATCTGAGAGTGGATCTGTTGTACAGGCCAATGGCCTACGCCTCCTGTGCTCTTTCCCCAGCCTGTGACATCCTGGACCACCTTGCAACCCTGCCTGCAAGACCACACTTGAATACAGCCTCGTGACCTTAGACCAGAATCAAAGCCCATACCACCCCCTTTTCTTGGGTGTGGCGCTAACAGTAGAAGCAGGTGTGGACAGCCCCTTTCTGGACAGAATGCCCACCCAACCCAGGTCCTGACTCCCACAATCCCCTGAGACTTGCCTCCAGCAGTTTCTGGTCTCTGTGCTTGAAACTTCTCTTCTGTTCTGTTCTGGGAGTTTCTCTCTGCCATTTTGCTTGCCTGACCCTTTGGTCATCTTTGTCATTTTCTGCCTGTTTGCAACTTGAGTTCGCTTTCTACCCGGCTAGGCATGAATTTCCGCCACTGCTCTCTGTTCCTTTCTGCAATCAACTGCCTTTGCTGTGGTTTTGTAAAAGTCATTTATGATGGTTTCTTTTCTTTGTGGCCTGTTCCCAATTAATCGAACATTATCTTTAACCTTTGGCAGGGGTTGGGGTGATCATAGCTATAGTTCTTCCCCTCTGTGCAGATAAATGCAATCATGTGACTGAGCTGGAGGCAGCTTTCCCAGGCCTCTCACAGCAGAGAGTCCCCAGGCCTGGCTGGGGTTGTAGTTCAGGGGCAAAGGCCCTCCACACATAGTCCTTCCGTTCAGTCATCAGGACTGCAGGCTCCGCATGCCTGTAATCTCAGCACTGTCAGGCTGTGCAGAAGTTCTCCCGTGACTACATCTTGAACGTGTGGTACATAAAGGAATCCTGTCTCCAATGATGACAGCTGCAGGAGCAGGAAGGGCTAATGATTTAGGGGTCCTTTTGGGTAGAGTGGAGATGGGACACCCAGGAGGCTGATCCTGTCTCAGACCCCACCCCCACGCATTCCCCAAAATGATCTCCAAATCCCAGAGGCTCTGAGGGGTGCTGGGCTGAGAAGGGCTGGAAGTGTGCACTGGGTGAGGTGGAGAAGACCCCTGGCCCCTCGGGTTCCTGCTGCTGTTTACATATGAAGGCCCCCGGCCCCTTGGGTTCCTACTGCTGTTTACATATGAAGGCAGGACTCTTGTGAACTTGCTGGAGGTTGGTGGCACCCTCCTGTTGTGTGAGCCCTCCCAGTTGAGCTGGCTCCCATCAAGGAATGGATTAGGTGCTGGCCAAGTAGCTTCCCGCTCAGGTCTGGGAAGGAAAGGTGGTTACCCCATGGCCATTGCTTCCTTCTGAGCCTCTGGGAGCAACCAAAGCCCCAGAAGCCATGTGATGGCCTAAGAGGAGGACAAAGGAAAGAAGATACAGACCTTTAGCACCTAGAACCTCTCTCTCTGCCTCTGTGGGTTGATTTACAGCTGGGAGCTGAATGAGTTTATTTTCTCTGATGATTAAAGCATTAAAAGGGGCTGGAGAGGTGGCTCAGCGGTTAAGAACACTGACTGCTCTTCCAGAGGTCCTGAGTTCAATTCCCACCAACCACATGGTAGCTCATAACCATCTGTAATGGAACCAGATGCCCTCTTCTGGTGTGTCTGAAGACAGCTGCAGTGTACTCATATTTGTAAAATAAATAAATAGAATCTAAAAAGAAAAAAAGATTAAAAACATAAAGAATTAAAAGGCAGGAAGAGTTTGAAAGTTAAAGTTTGTTCCAAGAGGAAATTTTTATTAGAGTTAAAAACAAACAAACCCAGGGCAGGAAAGCTGTCGTCCTCAGCAGTTGCCCGTAGGAGGGAAGGGAGGCGGCACCGAGAAGTCTGCTGGATCAGTTACGGGCATGGTGGAGCAGGGAGCACATGGCGGACAAGCTGCCACAGAGTTGGGAGGAGAGCTTTAGAGAAAAAGTCGCAAACAAACCTTAGGCTCTGGCTAGTGTCTGAGAGACAAAAGTAGAAGAGAAAGAAAATTACAGCATTTTCAGTCAGGGCTCAGAGAGGTGCAAAAATGCACGGAACCTTAGGCTAGGCCAAAGGGAGTGTGTGGGGGCAGGGCTTCTAAGAAGGAGACATACGGCATCTCCTTAAAGGGCTCATTATTCCACTGTCTCCCTGGTGTGGCTTTAGGTGAGCCCACCTCTCTAGGGCTGATCCCTTGGCCAAGAAATTGACTGGACTGGGGTAATTCTCTTGTGTTTTAGATAGTTTGGAACTTTGTCAAGTGGACAGCTGGGTTAAAGACTTCATCCTGTTGGTCAGAGTGAGCCTGCCTTCCCTCTTAAGACTTCAGTGCCTTGCTTCTCTGAATTGTTTACCAGGAGGGTCATGCCAGGAACAGCATGTCTCTTGAGAGTCACCTGTATGCAGACAGGCCACTGTTTCTAAGGGATGGCGACTGACTCCATCCTCCCAGGGCTCCGCTCTGAGTGCTCTGGCCTGGCTTTTGCCTTCCTGTAGCCATGGTGACTGACACTGGGAGAGTACTGCCAGTTTCTTGTCAGAGAGGACCTTGTGGGGTGGTGCTGGTGTTTGCACTAACTCCTGATTCATGGCTCCATGGGCTAAAGCCGCTGGTTCCCGTGGCCAGTGTGAATGTCTCACTAAGACCTCTTGGATGTAGGGGCCTTGAGTATCACCCCTGGCTCCAGGAAGGCAGGCCTGAGCTCCTTGAGCTGGACAGGATGTCTGCGTCCTCTTACCCACTGACCTTCCATCCATCCAGTGCCAGCTTATGCACAACACACAGGCTAGGCCGGGCAAGGCATGGCAGGGAGGACAGTCTCCCTGCCCGAGTCCTGGGTATTGTCTTCTTGATGAAGAAATGAGTGGGGAACACCTCTACATTCTTCTAAGCTGCTGTCTTTCAGAGGCTGCATGGATCTGCAGAGCCCCCATCTTCCCTGCTGGAGGAGCCCCCTGCATGTTCTGTGGGAGCCTGTGGGAGCTGACTGAAGGGATTTACAGGTGCCTGCTTAGCATCCTCATGACCACAGTGTCAGCAGATAACTTGAATGCCAGTGGGGGAAGCGGGCTGGGAGGGGAGGGCGCAATGGGCCTGTGTCAGAGCCACTGTGGTGCTTGCTGGTTCGGAGGCCCTGCAGAGTTGGGAATGGTCTCTTGCTGGTCTCCCTAGGGCTTGGGGATACTTACCCACAAAGGGATGGGTCCCCACCTCCCACCTCAAGCCCACACTTCCTCACTAGAACTTCCACTAGAACTCATTGTCCCACTAGGGGCTTAGTTAGCAAAACTGTTGTGGGTCAGACTGAGGTCACTTGGTGAGGGCCTCTGGGCAGAGCGCCCAGCATGCCAGGGTACTGCCAAGTGCCTGATCAGCAGCAGTCAGGGTGGGCATGACCCTCAGGCCAGGATATCTGGGAGGGGTCCATGTTTGACCATCTCAGGGATGAGACCTGCTGTAGGGTGGCTGACCATCTCGTGGCCTCTAGACTGTGGCGTTGGAGGAGTAAATAAATACACAACTACTACACTAGGGAGGTCTGCACAGGGCGCCTGTCACCGTGTGTGGGACCTGTTCTGTCCTCAGGGTTGTGTATCCCTAACCTCAGAATGAGCCGGTCCACAGTGAGGAGCCCTCCTGCCCAGGCCTGAGGTTGTGGGCATAGCAAAACTGTTCCTGGCCACATTTTTTCTAGAGCAAGCAGGGAAGTTGAGATTTTTTGTGGCAGGGGAACTGATGTTACAGAAACTAAAGGGATCTGGAGCAAGATCAAGATGGCCATCGCTAGGCCCCACAGCAAACATGGGACTGAACCTCTCCTTCCATCCAAGTTGCTGCACGCCCCCCTCCTGCCTGTCTGATAAGGACTTCTGGCATCCCCGTTCCCATTGGGACTTCAGCCCCATTCCCATTGGGACTTCAGCCCCATTCCCACTGGGACTGTCCTGATGGCCAGCTCAGGTGTTTCCTGTCCCATGAGAGTCCCTTGTTTCAAAAGCCTTTCCCACCACCTAGCAAAGTGTTTCCTTTGTCACAAGGATATAGGAGAGACTAAGACTCTTAAGCTCTGAGAACAACTACTGCTTGTGCTGGGGTCTCTCTGAGAACCCTTACCCCACTCCCCCTGACCAGGGGCTGTTCTGTGGGTCGTCAGAGCTCAGTACCTAACTACTAGGCTTTCCCATCTCATCTCTTAGCTTTGTATCCTGGGAGGCTGGACTGGGAGGGCCACCTTTGTCCTTCAGAGGCTCTCTGACTACAGCAGGGGGGCGCACCTCAAAGGGGCTTTGTGTCACCACAAAGGGGCTCTGTCCCTCTAGAGAAGCCAGAGTGTTGCCATGGTACTAGAGGGGCCTGGCAGAAGGGGTCCCACCGTCTGAGGCAGGCGGGGTAGAGCATTGCAGGCCAGCAGCACAGTCTGCAGGGCTGGCAGCCGACATAGTGACGGCTGCACCTGCCCAGATGAGGCCTGTATCTTACAGGACACGGTCCTTGACAGGGCCCCTGTGGGGCCATAAGTATGCTAGGAATAAGAGTTGGCCTCCCAACCCCTGAGAACATTCTCTTAGTCACCTCTTAAAGGCACTCTGACCCTCATGCCTACCCCAAAACGCAGGGGCAAGCTTGGTTCTGTGCCTGGTGCCTCAGTCCTGTGCTTCCTGTCTCCTTAGCCACTGGCATGCAGCTGTCAGAGAGGACAGTGGAAGCAAGGGCTGGCCACCGTCACTGCCTGACCCATGCAGTGGGTGACCTGTGTAGGCTTTGTAATTGGGTAGAGTGAACTGAGCATCTTCCAGTACATGAGGGGAATATCCCGGAGGGACTTCTGCATCCCAGGGAGGGCCCTTTGTAGCTCAACATCTCCAACCAAACGGAATGACTCCATTCCGGTCAGGGTGCATTAGACATCTGTAAGAGGACACATACTTGGGGAGCTACCTGCTCGTGGCCGTTAGCCTTCAAGGTTGACACCAACCAGCTACTTGTAGTCCTGGGGGACAGCTTCTTGCTTCCTTAAGGACACTTAAGGAGCCCGCAAAGGTAGCACTGTTGGCTGTAGTTGATGCCTGTGTCAGACACAGATGGGGTATCAGGGACTGCCCTGAGTGGGAGGCACCTGTCTTCCATGTCCCCTATGTCCTATGGAGAGATGAGTTTCTTGGAGCACAGAGGCATGAAGGGAATCAGATGGAGAACAGGTGTCTGCCCCCAGAGACCTCTTGAGCCCAGACTCTAGCTGTAGCTTCCTGAGGCCCAGGACTCCTACAGAAGAGGACACAGCTCCTGGAATACCGATCTTCCCACCTGCCTGGCAGTCCCCAAGAGTCACCTTGAGTCACCTGGCTCCTTGACCACAGCAGCGTCCTGTCCTTGATTAGAGCCCCAGTGTCTCAGGCCAGCCCTACCGTATCCCCATCTCCCTCGAAGACCCTTTGCTCCGGGGCTGACTAGTTTTCCTTGACCTAAAGTGCCCCACTGTTGTGAAGCGAGAACCCAGAGGGTCTCCTTACATGTGAGATCCATTCTCCGAGGCTGTGCTGTCGGGACACCATGGGCATACCCTAGGAGACAGAAGTCCCTGAAGAATGCGTCTCCCCACCCCCACCCCGACTTTGCCAGAATGGTCTGCTGCTTTTGTGGGAAATCTAATTTCCAGGCTGTATCTGATTCCAGGCTGCCTGAAAACCAGCTGCTTCCCTGGGCAGCAGACACGTCCCTCGCCCTCCCTTCCCCCTTCCCAAGCAGACTTAGAGTCTCCAGTGCCTGGTCGGAAAGATGCCTGCCTCTCCCTTTCTCGAAGTTGTTTATATCCATAAGTGTGCTCCTCATATATGCAAAACTAGAACTGAGGAACTCCAGCAGCAAGGCATCCTGGCTCCAGCTGTGACCCCAGGATGTGGGTTCTTGTCGTTTTTCTGTGCCTACATGTGTGAAAAGTGATTCCCATGCCTCTTCTTGAGGTCTTGAGATGTGTCACCTGCGTACATCACTTCATCCACCTTTAGCTGGTTTTGCTTTGTTTTTATGTAAGAGCACCTCAAAGATGTGGCACACATCTTTAATCCCAGCACTCAGGAGGCAAAGGCAGGTGGGCATCTGTGAATTCTAGGCCAGCCTGATCTACAGATAGAGTTCCAGGATAGCCAGGACTACACACAAGGAAACCCTGTCTCGGAAAAAATAAAAAGTATAAAGAGTACCTCAGTGAATGAAGAATATTACTTTACGGGGCAAGAGAGATGGCTCAGCAGTTAAGAGCACTGACTGCTCTTCTGAAGGTCCTGAGTTCAAATCCCAGCAACCACATGGTGGCTCACAACCATCCGTAGCAAGATCTGACACCCTCTTCACTACAGTATAGTTACATATAATAAATAAATAAATCTTTAAAAAGAAAATATTACTTCACTGTTGAATGTTTTTAAAATACTTAATTCCAGCAAGGCAGTTGTCTTTTAAGTTCTGTAACTTTGTTCCCCTCTGTCCCCTACTACCTCAGTGTTTTTGAAGTGCTTTGGAGGTCTCACTGTGTTTGGAGGTCTCAAGCCTGGCCTTGAGCTCTTGGACCCCCAGTTCTCAACCTGACCTCCTTGGGGGTGGAGTGACCCTTCCACAGGGGTCACATGTCAGATATCCTACATGTCAGATATTTACATAATGATTCATAACGGTAGTCAAATGACAGTTATGAAGTAGCAATGAAAATAACTTTCTGGTTGGGGTCACCACAACATCAGGAATTGTATTAAAGGGTTGCAGCGTTCGGAAGGCTGAGAACCACTGTCCAAGGCTTGAACGATTCTCCCACCTCAGCGTCTCGGGTAAGGAGGAATATAGGAAGATGCCGCTACCTGCGGCTTCCTTCCACTTTCTTTTGGAAATGATTAAGGCACAAAGTAGCGAGGCGAGGGCCTCGGTGGCCGGTGCTGGTGGCCGGCCCCCTAGCCAGCCTCTGTTGTGCTGAAGGCATTGTGCAGACGAGAAGCACCTGCTGCTGCTTCTGAAATGCTTGCCGCACGTGCTGCTCAGCGTGTCACTTTTTAAAAATGACCACCCTCTGTAGTATTTTTGTTTGCTTTTAACGTACAGAAATGTTTCATTCCCACAGAATCCTGCTGGAGAAGCCGAGAACAGCTATTTCCTAGCCCAGCACCCTTGACCCCGTACCTCCTGCCAGGGACTGTGCTCCCAGCCTTGGTGTAGACATGCTTTGTGAACCTTACACTCCAGACCTCCTCTGATTTGTCCCCAGTCTGGGCACAGTGCCTGTCCTTTTGAGCTTGGCTAGAAGCCATTTCCAAGGTTCTGGGTACCATCTGACCTCATTGAGGATGACAAGATAAAGACAGTTCTCCCAAGGCCTGGCTCTCCAGATATAGGAAGCATGTTTCCTGTGTGGCAGGGCTGAGGGCCTGAGACAGCCCAGAGCTGCTCCCGGTGTGTCCTCCCAGGCAGAGAGGATGAGCCTGGCACCTCTGAGCCTCATTCAGCTCCTGCCAGGCTGTTTCCTGGTGCTGTGTTCTGTTCCTGCTTGAGATGGGCAGAGTGTGGAGTGTGGATCAGAAGGAGGTGAAACTGTTCCCAGTGTCTTCCCGGCCTCTGATAGGTGGCTGGCTGGTCTCAGGCCTGGAGCCAGGCCCCCTTCCGCCCCTACTGACCCTTAAGAAATTCCTCTAATTCCTCGACCCTAATTGACCTTGGCCCTGTAATTTGCTTTTCCGGGCCAGGCCTTTGGCTGTGTTCCTTCAGAAGAGGAATGTCTAGGTCAGCAAGAAGGCAAAAAATGCTGCTTTAAGGTTTCAGGGACAGTCGGCCTCCATGCCAGCCCCCTCTGATAGTGCCTGTCGCTCTCCCCCTAGAGCAAGTGAGGGCTCTCTCTCTTTGCTGCAGGGTGCACAGCCACCAGGCATCCTCTTTCTGTGGTCGTGAGACCTGTATCCTCATACCTATCCTACTCCCACCTTCCCATTCTCCCTCACCCCTGCCTCTTTGAGACAGTGCCTCCCTCTGTAAGCCTGGCTGGCCTTGAACTTTCTACTCAGACCAAGAGAGCTAACAGGTCTGCCCGCCTCTGCCTCCTAAGTGCTGGGACCGTGCCACACCCAGCTCTTCATTTTCATTTCCCCTTCCTTCGGCTCTCTGACCCCCAGCCGTCCTTCGAACGGCCTTGTCGTCCATCAGTTGCTTGTCATCTATTTGCTTGCCCACCAGACTGCCCCTCTGCAGTTGCCCCCTCATGTGCCCACAAGGCTATCTTCATTCTCTTGGCACATACCTGTCCTGTCACACACTCATACCATACCCCTTCCACCCAGCCTCCTCCTGTTCCATCCTTCCCTCATATCTCAGTAATCCATCCCCTCACTGACCCACGCGTATCTCTCAGTCTGTCCATCCCCAGTCATTCCCACTCGCCACTCTTTCTCGTTCATGTCGCACCCACCCACCCGTTACTGCGTCAGTCTGTCTGATGCTATGGTCTCCACTCACCTGCCCATCTCTCCAGCACCCACCAGTCCCTCCCATTGCCCCGTCTTCCTGTCATCTGTGATTTCCACTTTTTCTCGTCTTTTATTGGTGCCCTATTGCCTGGATCCGCCACCTTCTGCGCCCACGTTGGGTCTGAGAGCACGGGAATGCGGCTTGCAACCTACTGCTGTCTACTGCCTGCTGCGTCTGAGGATCTCACTTTCATTTTGGGTTTTGTTTTTAAATCCTGCTACCCACTCATGTGTGTGTGTGCATGGACGTGCTTGTGTGCTGTGTACAAATGTTATGTAAGCGTGCATATGCCACAGTTCACATGTGAGGTCAGAGGACACCTTTGGGTGTCAGTTCTTGCCTTCCATCTTGTTGGAAACAAGGGCTCTGTTGTAGTTACTGCTGCACACACCAGGCTAGCTAGTCTTGGAGCTTCCAAAGCTCCTCCTGGCTGTCTCCCACGTCCTGTAGGGCATGCTGGGATTACAGGCACTGTGCCACCGTGTCTGGTTTTCACGTGGATTCTTGGGACCAGCATTTAGATCATGTGCAGCCAGTGTATTACCCGATGACCCATCTTCTTGTTGTCTTGAGACAGGGTTTCACTGTGCAGTGCTGACTGGCCTTGAACTATGGAGACTGGGCTGGCTTGCCTCAGATTTTGAGACCCCTCCTGCCTCTGCCTCTGAAGCACTGAGACTGCATGTGTGTGCCATCAAGCCTGGCAACTGCTGCTCTTTTGCAGTTGAGTTTTTCAAGTTCAGTCTCAGTCCTGACTTCCAGATCCCTCTTAGGTTCCTGGGTTTTGCTGGCATTTTTCTTATTCACACCGAGGGGAGCTTTTACTATTCTGTTTGATTGCACATTTATCAAGAACATGCAGCTGGTTGCTGGGGCCTGGATAGGATGTTGTATGGAGGGAGCAGTGGTCTAGGTCTTCCCAGGTAGATAGCGGCCAGCAGGAAAGGCCCATATCACACTCTCCTGACTGTCTCTGGGGTAACCCAGAGATCCAGCAGATGCATATTTGGTGCCCATCCCGACCCTAGATCTTCAGTTCTGTGCCCCAAGCTCTACCTGGGGTAAACATCTTTGAAGTCTCTATTGTCAATTTTTGAAAAAAATCTTGTTGGCTTTTAGTTTTCCATCACAACAAATATTTATTGTTTTTGTTTGGTAGGTTTTGGTTTTGGTTTTTTCCAAGACAGGGTCTCACTGTATAGGTCTGGCTGCCCTAGACCTCACTCTGTAGACCATGCTGGCCTTAAACTCACAGACATCTGTATGCCTCTGCCTCCCAGGTGTGTATGACTACTCTCACTGCTCTCAGCTTTACGATAATTGTTTTAATATAAAATACCATTTTGAGTTACTATCCAAAAAAAGCTGCCCTGAGCCGGGTGTGGTGGCACACACTGACAATCCCAGCAGTCAGAGGAGCAGGCATAGATCTCTGGGAGTTTGAGATCAGCCTGGTCTATGTAGTGAGTGAGTTCTAGGCTAACTAGAGGTATAAAGTGAGACTCTCAAAAATCCAAAAACAAACAGAAGAACCATTGTCCCTTGGTGTTCTGAGCCTGGGTCACCCACATCTCATGTGTGGGTCTCCTCTGATCAGCCTAGATGGGGACCCACACTTTGGAGTCAGTACCCCATCTAAGAGCAGACAGGGACACACAGTTTGGAAAAATGGCAGGGCCTCAGCACACACCTCTTTGCTCTCCCTTGGGAGTTGCCAAGACTCTACCTCCCCACAGTCTAGCTAGTGTTCGGGATGTTCCCTGGGAAACTCGACAGTCATTTTGCTGTGAGTTAGCAGACTTGGGCAATGGAAAGGCCAATGTGGGTTTGACCACTTTCTCATCGTAGCCTCAGAGCTCTGGGCCCCCAGCCAGCCCGACTAGAGTCAGCGGATAGCCTTCAGAGCGAGTCTTTTTGGCTCCCTGGGCTGTGGTATGTTTGAGGTGGCTTGCGTCTGGGAAGCTATCTCCAGGCAGCCCAGGCTTGGTTATGCCAGCTGGGGGTTTGTTGTGGTAAATATTTAATCTCAGTGGAGGGTTTCTAACTGGCCTTAGATCATTTAGTTCCAGGATAAAAGACACAAAACTGTTATATTTATAATAAGCCTTAACTAGCACCAGAGCTGGGCAGATAATCAACCCTCTATGGCTATTTTATCTGCTTCCTTGTAAATAACCCAAAGGTATAACTTGCCATGTTCCTCCTGAGCTGCTGTTACCCTGTCTGGCCAGCCCTCATGGCTAGGTCTCAGGATCCCTTACCTCATGGGGTCTTCCTCTCTCTCTCCTCTCTCCTGCCTCAGACCCCTAGTCTGGGAACTGAAACTCCTGTCTACCTGTCTTCTGGAGAACAAGGTTATCTAGCATCACTTGGCATACTTGAGGATCTCCTTGTCCCTGGGGGCAACCAGGCCTTGGGGGCCAGTATTCAGCATTATAATACATAGCAACATAGTTAACCTTAACAGGGGTTGGAGGGCACAGGGGTGAAGTCAGAGGTAAAGGCAGGAGTCTCCATCTTTACACAAGAGGGAAGGAAGCTAACTTGTCCACAAGATCAATAGCTGTCTGTCAAGTCACCCTGCCTGGTGGTTCTAAGCTCAGCTTAGGTGGACTGATGCTTCCAGCAAGATCGTCAGACTCCATGACCCACCTCAGCCTTCCCTAGGGTAAGCTGTACGCTTCCCCTCCAGGGTGGGATCCTCTTCAAGGCTCAGCCCTTACCCTCATCGAGCTTCTTGTCAGCACCTAGGCTGTGTGTGTGTGTGTGTGTGTGTGTGTCCCTAGTGGTGGCCACCACCTCTCCCAACAGAAGCTTGGCCAGCTTTACAGGTTTGGTTAACTAAGGACAGTTCCTCTGCCCACACCAATGTTCTGTGACCAAGGTCACATTGGCGGTTTTATCTGTGTGACAGGTGCAGAGGATGTGAACAGCTGTGGGGGCCAACACTCACTTCTTGCCTTCACTGGGCCTCATTCCCCCAGCTGTCTTGCTGAAGGGAATGTGTTTTTTACCTCTGGGTTACATGTGTTACCAGTGGGCTGCTTGCAGAACTGGTCTTCTGTGGGTATCACTCAGTACATGCATGATACTCCCATGCAAGGGCCTTCCTTCTCTAAGATCAGACACTGTATTGTGGCAAGGATGAGTGGTCCGGAAGTCTGCCTCAGGCTGCTGTGGAACTGGCTGGGAGCAGGTCTCAAGCAGCGCTGGCTTCAGGCCACATACTGAGTATGGCCTGTGTTTGTACCCCTCCACAGCCAAGAGCCTGCATCTGGGTTCTGCATACTTGGACCATTTTTGTTGTTCATGAAAAATAAACACACTGGTCAGCCAGAGAATGAGGGAGAATTCTGCCTTCTCACCGCAAACACCAAACACCCTCCCTCCAATCCCCTGGCTGCTAGTGTGTAGGCAAGCCTGAGCCTCCCTAAGGCTGGACCTCAGATGCTTGGGAACTCCCTCTAGATCAGGCCTGTCATGCCCAGGCCAGTTTTAAGTAAGGGAGTCTAATGTAGCTCCGCCAGAACCTCATCCAGGTTTTATTCAGCCTTGAGAAGCAGAAACAACCCCTGCTCTGAGTGGAGCGGCTGGGACTCCTGAGTCACAGTAGGCCAGGGGAGGCTGAGCTGGGCCGCGGTCAGTCTTTCTAGAAGCTCCAGGGCAGTGGTCCTCAGCCACCAGCCTTGGTGTCCTGTGCTTGAGGGGAACAGCCTTTCGTGCCCTGCCCGCTGGCTGCTTTGACTTGGCCATTCTGGCTTTGTGGCTGCTGCTGGACCCTCACCCTCTGTGGGTCTCTGTTGGACAGGATTCAGGTGGTCCCATGAGACTGAATCAGCTGGCAGAATCAGGGGCAACCAGAAGCCTTAAAGATAGAGTATTTATCACACACACACACACACACACACACTCCCCACGAGACTCTGAGAAAGCCATGGTCTGCGGCTCAGCTGCACTTGGCAGGAAGCAGAGAGACTGGGTCAGAGGCCCAGCTTCACAGGGAGGGAGTTGCCTGCTTCCGGCCAGCTTCAGATTAATGGCTTTTAATTTAGAATTTAATCAATGCAGCTTCCCTCCAGAGAGCTGGATGCTCTGGCCGGGAAGAGAGTCCTGTGATCTGTGAGTAGGGTGGCAGGGGCCAGGGATGGCCTCACCAGGTTGGTGCTCCACCCAACCCTGAGCTTGTTCTGTTTTGCCTGCAGGCTGCTGGCACCCTGGTCATGGAGGACTGCAACGTGCATTCGGCCGCCAGCATTCTGGCCTCGGTGAAGGAACAGGAGGCCCGTTTCGAGCGGCTAACACGGGCACTAGAGCAAGAACGGCGCCATGTTGCCCTGCAGCTGGAGCGTGCCCAGCAGCCTGGCATGAGCAGTGGTGGCATGGTGGGCAATGGGCAGCCC
Organism: Apodemus sylvaticus; assembly: GCF_947179515.1. Lineage (NCBI taxonomy): Eukaryota > Metazoa > Chordata > Mammalia > Rodentia > Muridae > Apodemus > Apodemus sylvaticus. The sequence continues at coordinate 82,964,529 of NC_067486.1, read as the reverse complement.
TTGCCAATGGCCTGGCAGCAGCTGGTTCTGCAGGTAATAGTCTGGGGGTGGGTAGGACAGCCAAGCAGGCAAACTGTTGAGGTCTTGGTGGATCCCAGCTAGCACCAAGCGGGGCCTGGGGGAGGGAAGGACAGTAGATCCCAAGGGGCAAAGCCCCACTTGTCTTTGCCAGGCACAGTGTGAAGAGAAGAACAGGACATGGCTGACCCTTAGAATCTCACTCCCTCCACTGAGTGAGCCCTCAGGGTCCAGTAGCTGGATTGGATCTGTTTGGAGGAAGTTCTTCAAGAGTTTTGTCCAACCAAGCAGGATCCCACCATCTGCCTACTTCTCCATGTCCTAGAAGCATCAGTTCTCCCTTGTCCCTTGCCCTCGGACTGCATGCGGGCCCCAGGCAGGAAGCTCTGTTCTGTAACCAGGCCCTGAGGGTGCTCCAGTGGGGGCATCTTGGCCAGTGCCTGCACCCCTGTGACTCGGGGAGGTCCCAGAGGAGGGAGTCCAGAGGCTGGGGTCTGCTGTAATTATCAAGGTTTCCTTTGTGTCTGAAATTCTCCCAGTTACCAACAGGAAGAGGAGGCTATTGCCCAGCACCCAGAGCAGACGCTTGCTGCTCCTGTCCTGAGCTCCTCGGGGATGCGGGGTCCCCGGTTTCCGCCACTCAGCTCCTGTATTCCTGACCGTGGTGGCAGTCCTTTCGTGCTGTGCTAGCATCTGCAGCCCCAGCCCTTCTCTGCCCTCCTCGATTTGCATCCCAGGGAGCTATGCCTGACTTATACTCAGAGACTGGAGGAACCCTGGCCTGTTTCCACCCGAGAGGGAGGGAGGGGCGGGGCCTGTGAGACTGGCTGCCTGTGTGCGGCTTGGGCAGGTTGGGACTGCCCCTAGCTGGCCTTGTCTGAGGGCTCACAGATAAGGGTTCCTATATCTGTTCACATCTACTTCCTAAGATGCAGTCAGAGCCAGAGATCTCCACATTTCCAGAAGACCCCAAGCCCAGTAGGGAGTCACATTTTCCTCCCCTCCTTCTCTTCAACACCACCTCTCTTCTCTTCCCTTGAGCCAAGGTCTTTTTTTGTTTGTTTGTTTTTTGTTTTTTGGATTTGGTTTTTTTGAGACAGGGTTTCTCTGTATAGCCCTGGCTGTCCTGGACTCACTCTGTAGACCAGGCTGGCCTCAAACTCAGAAATCCGCCTGCCTCTGCCTCCCAGAGTGCTGGGATTACAGGCATGCGCCACCACCACCCGGCTTCAAGGTCTTACTGTGTAGCCCAGACTGGCCTCAAACTCACAGGAGATCTGCGTGCTCTGCCTCCTAACTGCTGGAACTAAAAGCATGCCCTAGGACATCTGGCTGAAGAGCCCTTTTTTCAACTATGTGGTACTGAATATTTTCTGAAAGGCAGGATGGTGAATTAGGACTGAGGGGAGTTGGGCGGTGGTGGCACATGCCTTTAATCCCAGCACTTGGGAGGCAGAGGCAGGGGGATTTCTAAGTTCAAGGCCAGCTTGGTCTATAGAGTGAGTTCCAGCACTGCCAGGGCTACACAGAGAAACCCTGTCTCGGGGAGGGAAAAAAAAAGGACTGAGGGGAGTAGGCCTGGAAGAGTGGGCCACATCCATGAGGTGCTTGCTGAGTCAAAAATCCAGCCCCTAGGTCTTCCATGTAAGCCTGGAGGGTTGTAGCTCTAATAGCATGCGCCTAGCACACAGGAGGCCCTAGCATCTAAAACCAAACCCAACCCCCACAGTGATCTGCAGTGCTAACCTTCCCTCACCTTCTAAAGGAAGTAAAACATCTCAGCTGGGCCCCATGGGGCCAGTGGTGGTCACTGCCCCTGAGGCTGATCCTCAGGCCCTGAGACACTTAGTCAGTTCTCCAAGGACAGAACAGGCTCTGTTCTCCATCTCATTGACAAGCAGGACGGGAAGTCAGAGGCTGCCCTCAGGGGCAGTGCCCTGGCAGGAAGATGTTCCCATGTCTGGAGGGGTCCCATGTGAGGACCTCAGGCAGAGTCTTCTCCTCACCCACTACCCGACCCCACTCTTGGTTCGAGCCAGACTGCCAGGCTAATGGGACACGAGGAGGCTCAGGTCAGCCAGGCCATCGTCTCAGTGTTGGATCTTTGTATATGAATCTCAACGAGAGCTGTCCTGGAACCTACCTGTGAGGCACAGGTCAGCGTAGGTAGCTGAGAGCTTGGGGTGGTTGCAAGGCAGCTAGCTGAGGCCTGCAGCCTGGGAGCTCGGGTCAAAGGTTCACTGGGCTGCTCCCTAGGCCTGGCTGCTTGCCCTTCATCTTCTAACAGGATGGAGATACTCAGCTTGGGTGACAGGAGCACGCTACCTGGTCAGTCAGCTTAGCCAAGTGGCTGGGGCGCTAACAGTTGGAAAATCTGGTGTGCATTCTCTCAAAACTGTGTTGTTAACTGACCAGGGTAGCTATGAATGGAGGAAGAGGGAGGTCAGAAGTCAGAACATTCTGGTCTGAGTGGGGAAACTGAGGCCAGTGGGCACTTGCCATGCATGGGCATGCTTGAGCATACTGGCTGTGCAGCCTCTGCTGGTACCACATTGTGGGGCCTCAGGGCAGGTTTGACTTTTCAGGTTGGGGTGGGGATAAGCAGGCAGGAGGCCAGGAACCAAGCCTAAGCCCCCTCCTTGGAGGACCCCCTGAGCTTCCCTGGGCTGGGCTCAGTTCTGCTCTCTCAAATTCTACTTTCATATATATGATCAGGAGTCATTAGCGCTCTGTAGTGTGGCTGTAGTTTCTGCCTCACCCTCCCTGAGCTTGTTTTCCTCCAGCAGTCAAACTCCTCAGGTGTGGCTGTTGGAAGGCTTAGGGTGGGGCAAGATACATCTTGCTGCCTCAGATCCCCACAGCCCATCTCTCAGTTCCCAATAGACTCAAGGCATAGATGGCAGGGTGTGAAGCCAGTTCTGTTTCCAGGACTTCTGACAAGAGCCCCATTCCAGAGACTTTCTAGCCCAGGACATCTCCAGACTGTACTGACTTGTATCTTGATGGGGGACTCAAGAATAGCAGTAAAGTCCCCACTGAGCTCTGCAGTGACCTTTACCCATGTGGACTGAGGGCCTTGCAGTTTGACCATACCAGAACTATGTCTTAAGAGCAAAGTGACTCACTTGGGTCAGTTCTACTCTGTGGGACCGCAGTTTGTACAACTGTAGAGGTGGATAGATTGAGACCTGAGGAGGAACGATTGCCCAAGTCTCTTGGTGAGTGTGGGTTGGGGATGGGATTGCCAACCCTAGGGCAGGATGCCAGGAGCCAGGAGCCAGGACCTGGGGCTGGCAGCCCGTCAGGCCTAGCTCCAGAGTCCCGCCCCGGCCTGGGGGGCGGGGCCTTGCCCGCCCCGCCTAGGCGCGCCCCTCCCGATTGGCTGCTGGTCTTGGCCGCTGCCAGGTCCGCCTGCACGGGAGGGAATCAGTAGAGCCCGAGCGGCCGAAGCGCCCGCCGAGTGCGGTCCAGCTGCCGCCCCCGCCGGCTTGCAGCTTCCCAGCCTCGGGCCGATGCCGGCCGAACTCAGACAGGTTGGAAAGAACTCGGTCCCGCGGGGGTCGGGGGCGGTGTCCTGAGGCCCTGGCCTACCCGGGAAGACCCGCTTTGTTTCGGCGAGCAGCCAGCCCTCTGCAGCCATTGTCTGCTCTGGAGCCGGCTGCACTGACCCCCAGGGCAGGAGCAGCGGCGGTGGTGGCGGGAGTGAGCCAGCTGCCCTGTGCGGAGGGGGCGTGTGCGAACACCATGCGCCTCGGAACCTTAGGGGTTGGAGCCCCGCGTGGGGCTGCAAGCCGGGCGACCCTACACTCGAATCGAGGGTGACCCGGGAAGGGTGCACCCTTCTGCCTTTGGGACAGGTGGCGGGGGAGGGGGAAAGGAGGGGTTCAGGGCCTTGTTAGTGGCCCCTCCCCAAACAGAGCCAGGCCTGCCTGATGAAGGGAACTGGCCTAGGCCTCTTGCTCCCTGGGGGCTCTCTCAGCTCCCCTCCATTCCCCTTCCGCTCGCTTCCGACTACACTCTAGGGACCAGTGGAGCAGCTTCTGGAGATTTAATGGAAACCCTTTCTGCCGCGGCATTGCACGTGAGGGGAGGGCGAGGGAGGAGCAGAGCCCGGTACTGCCCACGTGTGGTGGCGGGAGGGGCTGCCCGGCATCCAGACTGTATGCGGGCCAGTACTGGTGAGAGGCAGGTGTATCACATGTACTGTGTTCAGAGAGTGGGGTCTCATTAGCAGAGAAGCCGAAGCTCTGTATGGAGTGGGGACTGCCTGAAAGACACCCGGTGGTTGGAGGGAGGTCTGCCACACACCTCGTGTGGCCCATCTGCCCTGTCAGACGTGGGCTTGTGGTCAGTGTAACTGGGGTTCAGGCTTAAGGGAAACTGGGAGTGGTGACACTTGGTCCCCTCCCCAGTTTGTTCAGCCTACCAAATGACCCTTGGCCTTTTAGCCTCTGTCTGGGGCCACACCCTGGCAGGCCTACTGCTCTGGTGGGCTGTGGAAGGGTTGTGCAGACAGGGCATAAAGGAGGTGTGGTGTGACCAAGGGCCTGCCTGGTAGGAGATGTCAGCCTAACTTGTGCTATGCTCTGCTTACGAGGACCATGCTGGAGTTCAGAACTCCATCCATCCGGTAGTAGCCATGTTGTGCCCTCTGGGGACCTGTTCCTGGAAGTGTAGGCCCCAGGTCTGCATCTGACTTCACTGTGGTTGGTGTGTGCCAGCAGGAGCTGCACAGGGTGGGGCACGAAGACCCATGGTCTGTGCTGCGTGATATAGACTGTATAGGAGCTGTCTCCCCTCTCCATGGTCCTGGCGTTGGACACATGGGTGGGATGGGCGTCTGGATCCTTCCCTCGCAGCATGAGGAGGCTGAGTCCCACAGGTTTGTGCTCAGCACTGTGCTTCTGGGGCCCCTCGGGGTGGGTCCTAGCAAACCCCAGGCCTTCGCAGCAGCCTGTCTCCTGTCTAGCCTAGTAATGCCAAAGTGTAGAGGACAGAAATGGCCTCTTTTAGAGGAGAAAGGACGAGGCTGGAGCCAGGGGGGGGGGGTGACAGGACATGGTTGGCACACAGAGTTGCGCAGGGCTGTGAGCACGTAGTCAAAGGTGCCCATGTCTGGCACAGAGTGGAACAGCCCAGAATCAGTTCTAGGCTGGGCTGCAGTACGGAGAACAGATAGGCTGGTAGGTGGGTTGTGAAACATGGAGACACTCCACCAGCCCTCACTGTGGAATATCGATTGCTGGTTTAGCCACCATTTTACAGACCCACCACAAAGAAATTCCACAAGCTGGGGACCAGGATGGCCTTGTGCCTCTTACTACCAAAGGCCTCAGTTTTCCCATCTATACAAGCGCTGAGAACCCGATAGTGGCTAGGTGACTGGGTGTCGGTGGCTGCTTCCCTGTGAGGGCTAGTGCCAGCAAACATCCAAACAGGCGGGAGACAGATAGGGCGTGTCTGAGAACGGGGGGGGGGGGGGGGCATGATGCACTGGGTACTATCAGAGCTCACAAGCATGTGCACACGCCCCTGTTTGATAGGTTAGCCATCTGTCTTTGAGTCTACGTCCCTCCCTGTGTATGCTCAGGCGTGTGTAGCTGGCCCGACTTTCCCAGGAACATGGCTGACTTACACTCCTGCCTGCCTGGGTGAGGTCATTGACTGCTTTTAGCTTCCTGAGGTCATCTGCTAGCGGAGACGCTTGGAAGCTCAGGATCTCTCAGCCCATACATTAGTGGGTGACTACTGTAAGTGGCCATCCTTTGCTGGAGACCCTGGGTCTTCGGACCACTGCATGGTTGTGTGTCACATGTTCAGCACAGCCTATGATTTACGGCGTCCTAGGTTCTTCTTTGCATTACCACCTATGTAGGGGGAGGGCGGGGTCCTTCTCTGAAAAGTTTAATGTATGTAGATGCATGCAAGTCTACAAAGGGGCCCTGTCCTCTGGCAGAATGTCCTAAGCAACTTGTCCCCTCTGCCTTGCTCCTCCTCCTAGCTAGGAATGCCACTCCTAGTTCCCCTCCCCACCCTACCCCCACCTCGGAGCCCTGTGGAGCTTCAGAGAGCCCAGCAGTGAGAGCTCTGGCCCAGCTTGACACTCGCGCCCCAGCACAGTCAGTGTCCGTGGAGAAGTGCCCAGGTCACCCAGTCTGGCATCTTTCCAGTTGTCCCCACATTGGGCCTCATCTGTCTCTTTCCCAGGGAACAGGTCTTCTTTCCCTGGAGAGACTGCCAAAGCCCTGCCCAGAGAGGTACAGCAGAGCTCACCATTTCCTTGAGGCATATTCCTGAAATCCTCTGCTAGAACCTGTGTGATTCCGGCGAACCTCTTCTCCACCCAGGCCTCAGCTCTCTCGCTTATGTCACCTCTTAGGTCTCTAAAGGCCCGGAGAGAGGGAGCCCAGGAGATGTCCTAGATACTGTGCTGGTGACATACTTGTATTCACGCACTCACTGTATCAGGCTAGGTGCTCCCTCCGTACAGGAGCTAGCCTAAGGCGGCTTACTGCCCCTGTGGAAGGCCTGCAGGAAGGCTGTCATGAGGACAGCTCTGCTCCCTGCTTAGCACAGTGCCTAGGCCAGGGAAGGGCACTATGGCTCTGTAGCTGGGGAGATGTAGTATGAGCCACTAGGCCTTCCTGGGCCTTGGGTGGAGAGACAGCCTACTGCTGATCTAGCCATGGTTACAAAGGAATGTGTCCCCTCTAACCCGCCCACTGTCGCTTGAGTTCCAACCCCTGTTCAGGCCAGATGCCAACCCTGAGATGTTGGCAGGATAGGGCCCTGGCCTGGAGATGGGCTCTCACATCCATGTGCCACTCTGCACAGCAGGGACCCGCCTGTCTTTTTGGCTTCCACACTGGCTAGTCTGACTACTACACACACGTGGGCCTCGGTCCCTAACTATCATGCCTATAACTCCCCCACTCCAGGATGCCTCTCTGTGGGGTTGTCGTGAGGAGGCTGTAAGGAGGCATCTATATATCTGATGTCTGATATGATGCATGGTCTCTATGTCCCAAGAGCCTCTGGACCAGAAGAAGCAAGGATATCTTAGCACTGTGGGTGCCTATTGACTCTAGGAGGAGGGTGTCTCAGACCTGTGAGACAGAACTCCTGGCTGTCTTGGCAGAGGATTGTGTAAACTATGCAGAACTGACTCTGGGACTTGGCCATTGTGTCCGTGGAGTAGGGTGGGGAGGAAGGTCAATGTGAGGAGGCAGGTGGTGTCAGTGGAGCATCCTGCAGGGCCTTCTTGGTCCCCTGTCGTGCCTAGAAAAGCCTGTGGCAGAGCCATGAAGCTCAGGGAAGCCACCTGGGACCCAGGGGAATTGAGGCCATCCGGGCTTAGGGCACTGCCTCTGCCTCTAGACAGTCTGCCAGGTGCCTTTGGGTCCAGACTGACTCGCCTTGCCTTGCACCACAGCCCCAGTTTGAGGAACTGATAGCCCCTGGTTAGCAGGCACACAAGGCAAAGTGAGTTATATGTGGATATTGACCTCTGACACCTCTCTTCTCCCTGTAGGAGCAGAGCCCGGGTAGCCAGGCATCGCTGGCCACGATGCCAGAGGCACCCGAGGTGCTGGAGGAGACAGTGACGGTGGAGGAAGACCCCGGCACCCCCACCTCTCATGTATCCATCGTCACATCAGAAGATGGCACAACCCGGCGGACGGAGACTAAGGTATGGCTGGACCCAGGCAAGAAGAGAGCAGCTTGGGCAAGCATAGCTGTCCCTTTGTGAACAGCTGTGCGAGCTGGCCCCCAAGAACCACGTGTCTGAATGGGGAATCGAGGCCACACTGGCACCGTCTTGGGGTCTAGAGCCACCAAACCCACTTGCTACTTTCTTGTCCATCAGGTCACTAAGACAGTCAAGACTGTGACCACCAGGACGGTGCGCCAGGTGCCTCTGGGCCCCGACGGACTCCCCTTGCTGGATGGCGGCCCTCCGCTCAGCTCTTTTGCTGATGGGCCCCTGGACCGGCATTACCTACTGCGTGGGGGCGGCCCGGCGGCCACACTCTCCCGAGCCTACCTCAGCAGTGGAGGTGGCTTTCCCGATGGCCCCGAGCCCCGTGATATTCCAAGTTACGGCAGCTTGTCCCGAGGGCTTGGGGTACGGCCACCGCGTACTGGCCTCCTGGGCCCAGGACCTAGTGATGGCTGCTTCACACTGCCTGGCCGCCGAGAAGCCTTCCCCATGGGCTCTGAATCTGGACCACCAAGTGGCCGCTCTCTGCCTGAGCACTTCCAAGCTGAACCGTATGGCCTGGAGGATGATACACGGAGCCTGGCTGCAGATGACGAGGGCGGCCCCGACCTGGAGCCTGACTATAGCACAGCAGCGCGGAGAAGGCCTGAGTATGGGCGTGGTCCTCGGGCCAGGTGAGCACCTGGTGCTTGTGGCCACCTCTTCTGGGAATTCTCCCTTCCGCTCCCCGGTTATAGAGCCTTCCACAGTCTTCAGGCTGTATTTCAGTTTGAATTGCCTCCATTTCTTCTCAAGGATAGCAAGAAGACGGGTCTGGGGTGATGGGCATGTGCCTGGTGACACAGGTTCTAATAATTCTAATGGCTCTGTTCTAATAACCAGCCAGCCGACCATGAAGCCCTGGGCATCAGATGGTTTCAGTGTGACTCTGAAGTTTCTGTGCCCTGGTCTCCCCTATACACACTAGCTCAACCCCAGAGGCCCTGGTCCTGCCCCTTACGCTGTTCCTGTTTATATCTGTGCCATCAAAACATGACTGCAGCCCAAGTCTAGAGTCTGTTATGTGACTGGGCAAATTATGTGATTCCTAGCCTTAGTCCCTTTCCTGGGACATGGGTGTGAGAGTTCATAAGGTCACTGACAGCTAAGACATGTCCTCGTCTAATTGGAGTGGCCATGCATTGGGACAGTATTCTACCTCTGTGCAGTCCAGTCAGCTGGTGTTATAGAAAGGCTGTGGGAGTTCTGCCCTGTCCCTGACAGATGCCACACTGACATTAAGTCGTGATTAAGTAACACTGTTAAAGAGCAAACTTCCTGACATAGGCTGTAATGACCTTGCAGTGGCACTGGCTGGGCTGGGCTGGACCTCTTGGTGTCCACATTGTTTGGGGCTGATGCAGGATGCTGTCAGTCCCTTTGGCAGGGAATTCCTAGACCCCTGGACAAGGGGGTGAACAGGGCTGGCAGCTACTGTGAAGGTGTTGGCAGGACTGTTCATTCACACAGGGCCTTTGAAGACACAGCAGATGATGCTGGTGAGCTGGTAGAAGAGCGGCCCCCATTCCCGGCAGCAACAGCCCCTCTGGCCCAGCCCGAGAGGGGCAGCCTGGGCAGCTTGGACCGAGTAGTGCGGCGCTCACCATCAGTGGATAGCACCCGCAAGGAGCCACGCTGGCGCGACCCCGAGCTTCCAGAGGTGCTGGCCATGCTGCGGCACCCTGTGGACCCCGTGAAAGCCAACGCCGCAGCCTACCTGCAGCACCTCTGCTTTGAGAACGAGGGTGTCAAGCGGCGCGTGCGGCAGCTGCGTGGGCTCCCTCTGCTTGTGGCATTACTAGATCACCCTCGGGCTGAGGTGCGGCGCCGGGCCTGTGGGGCACTGCGCAACCTCTCCTATGGCCGCGATGCTGACAACAAGGCTGCCATCCGGGACTGCGGGGGCGTGCCAGCCCTGGTGCGCCTGCTGCGGGCTGCCCGTGACAATGAGGTCCGTGAGCTGGTCACTGGTGAGTGGGCCTTGGCCATGGCTGACATGAGCATGGCTCAGCCCGAAATTGGGAAAACAGGAGTATGGCAGGCCCGTGTGATGGGATGGGGCCCCAACTCTCTCAACCATGGGGTTGCTGGCACCAGACCCTCCCTGGTCCCTAACCTGTGTGAGTGCAGGAGTAGAGCTTGTGTCTTGGAGAGCTTGGGAGTCACAGGACCGTGTTCATGGTCCTGTGGTCTCAGGAGCATGCTCCAGTCCACCTGCGCGTGCGTAGCAGGGACTGGATAGGATAACTATCACTGGTTATGCCTCTCCCGTAGCTTTTCCTTGTTAGCTGAAAGCTCCTACTAAGTGCTGCCTATACAGCTTGCTGCATGGGGCCCAGAACCTCTTACAGCTTTCAGTGTTCCTTATGTAAACTGAGTGTCACTCAGTGGAAGTGCTTGCCTAACATGTGCAAAGACCCTGGGTGCCATCTTTGGGACAACTTCCCACCCCATCCCCACCCCCACCAAAACAATAACAACTGTGCTAGCTTCTGGTGCAGGCTGGAGGACAGGAGGAGAAGCAGGGCAGAGAATAAGTGTCATCCCTGGGGAGGAGGCCAGGCAGTGGGGGCGTGGTCAACAGTATTGACTAGAGGCACATTCCAGGCACACTCTGGAACCTGTCGTCCTACGAGCCCCTGAAGATGGTCATCATTGACCACGGCCTACAGACTCTGACCCACGAGGTCATCGTGCCCCATTCCGGCTGGGAGCGAGAACCTAATGAAGACTCGAAGCCCCGGGATGCTGAGTGGACAACAGTCTTCAAGAACACATCAGGCTGCCTGAGGTGTGGGCAGGGGTGGGGCGAAGGCTGGATCTGCAGGGTGGCAGGAGCTGCCACATTCATATTCCAGCTTGTCCAAAGTTTAGGATTTCCGAACCACATCCTAAGTCTCTGGGGTTTCCAGTGGAGCTCTCTGCTCACACCCACAGGTAGAATCCTGCATCCCCGAGGGCCTGCCAGTTCATCAGTTTTGTGCCACTGTGACCATAAAGGACCTGGGAACTGCTATTGGGAGGAAGGGACAGAATTACCTACATATCATAGATCTGGCCTCTTGGGGCCCTTCTCTGTCCTGCTGCAGTTCAGCTGGGAGCAGGGGGACTTGCTTCCTCCCCGACAGATACAAGGCTCAAGCCCCACTGCCTGGGACAGGCCTCCCTCCCTGTTCACCGTCACTGTGATCCAGCAGGGCCTACTGTGCAGATAAAAGCCCCTGTGGCTAGTGGGCTGGGAACTTGTGGAACAAAAATAGGGGGGGCATCACTGGTGGTCCTGCTCCCTCCCACCCAGGAACGTGAGCTCAGATGGTGCAGAGGCCCGGCGGCGACTCCGGGAGTGCGAAGGGCTAGTGGACGCTCTCCTACATGCCCTGCAGTCAGCTGTGGGCAGGAAGGACACAGACAATAAGGTGTGTGGGGCAGATGGGGACCAGCCTGCCCTTCAGATTCTCAGAGCCCAAGGGTCACAGGAACAGAGGTCAAGGGAGTGCCCCAGAATGGCACAGATGAGGACAGGTTGTCATTATCCAGAACAAGGCCCAGGGTCGCCCCTGGCAGTTGTCCCCACCTTCAGCTGACAGTGCCATTGGTGTTAACTCGCCACGGCTTCACACACGGGTCTGGGAAGCTCAGGAGCCCCCTTGTCCAGTGTTCTACTCAACCCAGCCGCCTCTCCCCACAGTCAGTAGAGAACTGCGTGTGCATCATGCGGAACCTTTCCTACCATGTGCACAAAGAAGTCCCAGGGGCTGACAGGTACCAGGAGGCCGAGCCTGGGATCCCGGGCAGTGCTGCAGTCTCCCAGCGACGGAGGAAAGATGACGCCAGCTGCTTTGGTGGCAAGAAAACGAAAGGTGGGTGGGTGAGGCTGAGATGTGTCTCTTTCCCACCACATCCAGGGCTTGGGGCTCTCCATGTCCATGGCAGTGGTCCCGGACTCCTGAAGACATCTTGTCAGTCCCCATGGCGCGCAGCAAGTGGGGGAGGTGCAGACTCAAGGCCTAGTCTTGCCCTTTCCTGTGGGCGACTCTCCTCTGGGAAAGGGTCTGAGGGCCCACAAGTGACACTACCTGGCTATTCACATAGCAGCCTGCAAAGCGCAGCCCTTTCTTTCACCTGGCACTTGCAGGGTACCCTCGGCACATGCAGGGTACCCTCGGCACTTGCAGGGTACCCTCGGCACTTGCAGGGTACCCTCGGCACATGCAGGGTACCCTCGGCACTTGCAGGGTACCCTCGGCACTTGCAGGGTACCCTCGGCACATGCAGGGTACCCTCGGCACTTGCAGGGTACCCTCGGCACATGCAGGGTACCCTCGGCACATGCAGGGTACCCTCGGCACTTGCAGGGTACCCTCGGCACATGCAGGGTACCCTCGGCACATGCAGGGTACAGGTTCAGGTATCTGCATCGCCCAGCCGGAGCAGTGGGCTGGGTGCTCTGCATTCACCTGTCCTGACCTTAGGTCTTCCCTGTGCCTTACGGTACTGAGTCCTTCCACGGAAGGAGCTCCGGAGTGAGGTTGCACAGTCGGCTTGCGTGGCCTGCTGGGTGGGAGGATGAGTCATGGGAGGGTTCTGCTGCTCAGGCTCCTCTCCTCTCTCCCGTGCTTCCTCCGCCGCCCAGAGGAGTGGTTCCATCAAGGTGAGTCCCTGTCTGTTCTGCTCTCCAGGTCTGGCAAGTGCAGTGGACAACAGAGTAACTGCTACCTGGGCTCAGGCAGTTATTTCCATGACAACTACAGGGCAGCTGGGATGCCTTCCAGCCTTCAGGCCCTGCCCCACCCCCAGTCCCCTGGAAGGGCAGCCATCTCCATGACAACTGCATAGACAGAGGGGACAGAGGCTGGAATGTAGCCCTGGGCTGGTGGGGAGGCCCAGGGGCTGCTGCTTACAAAGTCAGAACAGGTCACCAAGCCAGCACTGGGACAGAGCAAACAGTGGGCAGGGCCTAGGCGTGGCCAGCACCCAGGGACTGGCTGCCCTGGGATGAGATGGGTGATGTGTAGCACCTACATACGGGTAAGCAGGGCAGGAGCACCAGGCTGGCTGCAGTGGCTGGCTGCCATGGGCTGGCCCACAGCCCATCCCAGACTAGGGGATGTTTTCCTCGGGGATGGGACTTTTAGGCCAGCCTTGTGGCACTGTGGTGTGTCCTGCTGCATCACTGTCCCTGCTGAGAGGGAGGCGAGGTCCTCAGGACATGGCTAGGCTGTTCCTATACTCCACTGACACCACTGTGCAGGTGCAGGGCTAGCCTGACTCCTGAGGACAGTACATCTCTGCCAGGGAGCCTCAGGGTCCCCTTTGGGCCCTGAGCAGGAGAGGGCTGTACCTGACTCTTGGCACACACTCGTCCGTCATGGACTCTCCCTCCTCTCAATAGTACCATCCTTCTGTTCCAGGGAAGAAGGATGCAGAGATGGACCGGAACTTTGACACACTGGACCTGCCCAAACTAACTGAGGCTGCAAAAGGTGAATGGATAGAGAGGCAGAACTGGGGAGCCTGGCCCAGTGCTAGCCAAGGGTCAGATCTTAGTGCCATTGAGGAAGGCCTGGGGTTGAGGGTCAAGTATTCAAACAGGCGGTCCATCAGAGTGGGGTGTCCTCGAGAATGGCCCAGGCTTGGCAGCTCCTGAGGGTTTAGTCAGTGTGGACAGGTTGTTTCACATGGGCATGACCCACGGGCCAGGGTGTGCGAATGGACATCTGCAGTCCAGGGTGGGTCACCCCTGCTGTCTGTTATGTCTGCTGGATTTCCAGTATCCACTGACATCAGGCAATGCACTGTGGACTAGCCTCAGTGAGACACTGCCCTGGTGCGGCCCAGCCAAGCCGGGGATATCAGAAGAACCCAGATACCCCTAACTGGGGCAGGCTTGAAGGCACCTTAGCTCTTACCCATGAGGCCTTCTGCTGGGCACGATCCTTGCTGCCAGGCTGGGCCTCAGTCACAGGGGAGCCTAGAACAGCTGCCTGTTGGTAGAGGTGGACATCAGCTATACACAGTCTTGTCACTTACTGGTGAGGGTGGTTCCTATGGTCAGATCGGGTAGGTGGACCATGTTTTTAGGGGTGCTGCCACCCAGGGAAGGTGGGTTCTGTTGCTGAAGTAATCTAGTGTCCATCTCATGCTGCCTTCCTCCTGGATGTGTGTCCAGGTGATCCAGGGTTAAGGGACATCCTCATCTTCCTGCTGTGCCCCGTGGCTCACCACCAGCGTGCCCATCTGAATGGGGACATTAACTGATGAGACATGACTTTAGCATCTGTCTCAGGCAGCTCTCCCTAGCTCCGGAACAATGAATAAGAAGGGGCTGTGGGTGGGGGAGGAGCCTCGCCATGACTCGGCTGCCACTGCCTGTATCTAGGCTTCGAGCTGCTGTACCAGCCGGAGGTGGTACGTCTCTACCTCTCACTCCTTACGGAGAGCCGGAACTTCAACACCCTGGAGGCTGCGGCCGGTGCCCTGCAAAACCTCAGTGCTGGCAACTGGACGGTGAGGAGTCAGGTTGGCAGGGAGGGCCAGACCTGGACAGAGGGAGTCCCGGCCAGCCCAGTGGTTCTGCCTTCATCCCTCGGCCCCCTCTGGGCCAGTGGGAGAGGAGCACACAGCATGTGCTAAGGGTCAGGAGGTGTGGAGCACTGCTGCGGCCGGCCAGCGTGGCTGGTGCTGCGCAGGGCAGCCTCCCTCCGAGCAGTCTCCTCCTGCTACCCTCACAGTGGGCCACATACATCCGTGCCACGGTACGCAAGGAACGTGGGCTGCCGGTGCTGGTGGAACTGCTACAGTCTGAGACTGACAAGGTGGTACGCGCCGTGGCCATCGCTCTGCGCAACCTCTCACTAGACCAGCGGAACAAAGACCTCATCGGTGAGGATGCTGCTGCCTTGGCCAGGGCTTGTGAGGTGGGGCGGGTGCTGGGAGCAGGTTGTGGAGGTCAGGAGGCCAGATTCCCCCAGGTGGAGGGCTGGGCCTATGCTGTGCTTTAGGAGCTTAGGTCTTCTTTCCCAGTCCCCAGGGCTCAGCCTGCTACAAAGGTCGTGTCTGAATGCCAGTCCTTCCTACAGGGTAGGGCAGAGACGTGTCCTCACATCTGACCCTGCCTCTTAGGGAGCTATGCCATGGCAGAGCTGGTTCGGAATGTTCGCAACGCACAGGCTCCCGCTCACCCTAGTGCCCACCTGGAGGAGGATACGGTGGTCGCCGTGCTCAACACCATCCACGAGATTGTGTCCGACAGCCTGGACAATGCTCGCTCGCTCCTGCAGGCCCGTGGTGTGCCTGCACTGGTGGCACTTGTGGCCTCCAGGTGGGTGAGGGGCAGGGCCTGCAGAGGGCTGGGCGGGTTTGGGGATGGAGGGAGACTGGGGTACGGTAGGCCACTGACCCCAGCCCTGGCTGCTGCTGCTGCAGCCAGTCAGTGCGGGAGGCCAAGACAGCATCGCACGTGCTGCAGACTGTGTGGAGCTACAAGGAGCTGCGCGGAGCCCTGCAGAGGGACGGCTGGACCAAGGCCCGCTTCCAGGTGCAGCTGCCCGCCCTCTCTCTCACTTTGCCACTGTGATCCCAAGCAGGAATTTCTTGGGCCTTACTTCTTCTTCCTTGTGTTTTGTGACTCCTTAGTCTGCTAGCACTGCCAAAGGACCCAAAGGGACACCAAGTTCTGGGGGCTTTGATGACAGCACACTGCCTCTGGTAGACAAGAACCTTGGTGAGCACAAGCAGGGGAGAGGGACATGAGACTTACCCTGAGGCTTAAGAGTAGCTCACACTTGCTAATGCACAAGGCAGGTGGGTTAAGGAGACAGGATGGACTCTTGACTGGACACTGAGCACTGTCCTGCGGCGAGCTTGTCTGCCCTGCCCTGCCCTGCCCTCCCCATGCCTGCACACTGCTCACAGATACCTGCTCATGCCTTGCAGATGGGGAGAAGTCAACCACCCGGGATGTGATCCCTATGGATACCCTTGGTCCAGGTGAGTGCAGCTGAATAGGCGGGAGCTTGGGGAAGAGGACTGGGGAGGACCACCTGGCTCAGGGAAGAGGACTAGGGAGGACCACCTGGCTCATGGTGTAATCCTGGGTGATGCTGAAAAGACCTTGCTATGATAAAATGTCAATTGAAGAAAAGACAGGTGGTTGGTTTGGAGGCCTCAGGACTGGGTGGAGCTGGCACTTGAGCCAGAAGTCCCTGTCCCAGGGCTTCCTGTATCTGGGCTGAAGGAATGTCACCTATCCCATGGTGACTTCCCCAGAACTCCACTTATTCCATGCTCTGTTCCACCCTACAGATGGTTACGCCACAGTTGACCGGAGGGAGAGGAGGACCCTGGGCAGTGACTCTGTAGGGGACACCTCGGAGAAGGAGCTGCTGAGGGTGAGTCACAGAAAACACCCGGGAGGCTTGCCAAGAGAACAGCCAGATAGTGCCGAGCCTGATGAGGGTTCGGGGACTCGGATGGAGTGGTGCCCACTTGCAGGGCCCAGGGAGTAGGCCATCAGGACTCAGACTTCAGTGCTGAGGGGTCAGGTGTACGCACCTGCCGCAAAGAAGAGGACAGGGGCAGCTGTGCCTGGCCACAGGCTGCATAGACCCAGAGAGTCCGAGCAAATGGATTTGTACCCTTCTCTTACATGTGTACAGGCAAGGTGTCCACTGTGGTCACCTGGAAAAGGCAGCATCTACCACCTGTGTGCCAGTCCCCTGGCTCTGGGTATACCCGTGTATGAGCCGTAGCCAGTCCCAAAGCATGGCCCCTTGGATGGCCTTGCTGGGCCCTCCATGCACCCTTCCTTGTACACATCAACCAGCCTGAGCCAGCCTAGCCTACCCTTAGTTGCAGTTAACCTGCTTTTTTTTCCTGCTTCTAACTCTTGTCTGCCCACCCACCATGCACTGCAGCCCGACACTGGCAGGAAGGCCCCTCCGCCTGGGCCCAGCAGGCCCTCAGTCAGGCTGGTGGACGCCGTGGGGGACGCTAAGCCTCAGCCTGTTGACTCCTGGGTGTAGCTTGCATGCCTGGTACGTTCCTTCCTCTGGTTTGCCTATCCTTGTACTAGGGGCCCTTGTTCATCTCTGCTTGCTGCACTGAGCGCCGTGTGATCTCTGGCAGGACTTGACAACAGCCTGTTCTGGTCCCTGGGGAAACAGGCCCCCTATTTCCTCAAATACCCCCAGCACAGGGCCCAGTAAGGGCCAGCAAGACAGGGCTGGTTCTGGTGTCAAGGGCCTTGGTTTGGTACGGCCCATCCTTCAGTCCACTGCTACTGCCATGTATGCCCTGTGTGCCTGTGTGCCCTGTATTCC
The DNA here is from genome assembly GCF_947179515.1 of Apodemus sylvaticus. Taxonomy (NCBI): domain Eukaryota; kingdom Metazoa; phylum Chordata; class Mammalia; order Rodentia; family Muridae; genus Apodemus; species Apodemus sylvaticus. The sequence continues at coordinate 82,947,432 of NC_067486.1, read as the reverse complement.
CTGTATGGAGATCCCAAGTCATCTTCTACATTTTGCTGGCTCTTACCTCTCTGGGCTCCCAACTAAAGCATCTGTCTTTGTCTCCCTTTGCAGGGCTCTGGCCCAGCTGTTTGTTCTTAGGGATCGCATCGAGGTGGCCGGAAGAGGGCCAGAGGGCCGTCTTGAGCACACCCAGTCTCGGAGCCAGGAGCCCCACCCAGTGTGGCGGGTTGGCCAAGCCTCTTGTCCTACCTTACCCTACCTACCCTCTTCTCTACTCTCCTGATCTAACTCTCCAGGTCCGAGTTAGCTGTTTACTGACATGGTGCTGTGTGGTAGGAAAGGAGGTTGGGGGAGGTCCCCATGCACAGCCACAGAGCAGATACAAGCCTGGAGTGGAGGGCCTGGGGCAGGCAGTGGGACAGGGGGGCCTTGGAAAAAAACTTGGGCTCCCAAGGATGGCTGGAGGATTACCCTGCATGCAGGCTAACCACAGAGAGGGCTGCTCCAAGAGTCCGGACAGGGAAGTTTAGGAGGCAGCCAGATTGGGGGTGGGGGCAAGCCGTGCTTGTCCCCCGCACCCCGTCCTTGGATTCCTGGGACACCTTCCCTCTGCAGCATACTCCTGCTGCTGCCTGTGGCTGGGGCCACCCTGGCTGTTGCCTCTGCCTAGAACCTCAAGTAACCTCGGGGCCTGACTGCCGGCAGCAGTGGGGGAACTGCTGTTCAGTGCCTGCTGTTTGTGACTTAAAAAGGAAGAAAACTGACAAAATGCATTAAAAATGAAACCAAAATAAGACTGTATCAACAAACACTGACATTTTTGTAAGAAAATTTAAAGATTAAAAAAGCAGACAAAGAACTGCCTGCCTTCTGCCTCAGCTCACCAGGAGAGGGCGCACCCCTGTGTCAGCTGGGCCACCACTGCCCCCTGGTGATGATACAGGTCTCTCAAGTCCCCATGCAGTGACGGGGTGGGGTGGGGTGCTGGGCTCTGTCCCTGACCGCAGGCACTTCCTGCCTATCCTGGTTCTTGTTAGCACTCTCACCCAGGGGTGTGCTGGCTGACTGATAGGTAGAGGCACAAGTGGGATCAGACAAGATGGGGCTGAGCTTTGTGTCTAGTCTAGGAAATGGGCCCCTAATGAGGCCTTGAGGGGCCTCTTAAGGAGCTGGGGGCTAGGGCAACTCTTAAGCTTGGGGTGACACTTCCTCAGTATCTGGGTGCCTGGCAGACATGCCTCCTCAGTGGTGTGAATCCACTTCCTCTTCTGTAAGTTAGGAAGTAGGACTGGAGAGACCGTTTCTCCCAGAGTGTGACCTATGGGTAGACAGCATCGGGGACATCATGGCCCCACAGCTACTTGGCCCCATTCCTGCTTATTCAGAGATGGGTGCAAAGGCTGGTTATGCATCAAGTAAGAGCAGTGTGGTAGCGGAGAAGAAGAACTCAGAGAATTTCTTGCACCCAAATATGCAGATCTTTAATTCCTTTTGTAATATAAAAGAGGTTATAACTTTTTTTTTCAAAGTATTTCTATGTAGCCCTGGCTGCCCTGGAACTCACTATGTAGACCAGGCTAGCACTGAACTCAGATCCATCTGCCTCTGCCTCCTGGATACTAGGATTAAAGGCGTGCACCATCACACCTGAAAAGTTTGTGACTCGTTCTTAAGAAAAAGTGTGGTATGAGTTGCTGGTGACAGTACTGTCTCTGAGTCATTGCTGACATTTGGTGACATCCGAATGGTATCTGGATATGTTCAATTTCCTGACTTATTGCTGGCCTAATGGGTGATGGCAGTGCCCAGGGGTCCCACACTAGAACCCTGTGAAAATTGCCTCTTCCAGTTAGTGAGACCATCAAGATGACACCTGCTTTGATTTTTTAAAAAAATCTCCCTTTTTGTTCTTGGGTGCAGAGGATTAAGCTTGAGGGCTTTTGCGTGCCGGGCAGGCACTGTGATCTACTGCCCCTCTGGCCCCAATGCAGCCTTTTATCCACAGGTGCTTTCCAGGGTTGTTATAGTGGTTTGCATGGTGAGCTCACTACCTTTAGAATGTGCTAGTTAGTGTATGACAATCTGGAACCACAGTCCCTGAGGACAGGCCTCAGAAGCATAGAGGGGGTCGGAATGAGTTTATGTCATCGTGTAGAAGGAAGCTGGAAGGGCAGTCCAGGGAGGGCTGCGTGGTCAGGACTTCACCGGGCTGCTGGGACCCTGGTAGACGGCCTTCTCCAAGCCGTCCACCACTTTCATGTACTCCAGGTAGGAACTGTAGTGTGTGCACTCGAAGCTGCTGCTCCCCCTCACATATGCCAGGAAATCAGGGGTTCCCGGGACAATGACATTGTCAGCCAGGAGCACCGTCCCCTTGCGCAGCAGACCACATTCCTGCAGGGGACAGACAGGGAGGGTCAGGAATGCTTGGCAAATCCAGTGCAACCCACAGACAGCTGCTCTCTCATGGAGTCACTTCTAGTCCTCTTCTGCCTCAAATCCATCCCCAGCCCTAGAGGATCATGTGGGCAACACAGTGAAGGTTTGGAGACTGGCTGAGTGGAAGAGATGGTGGCATCAGGCCTGTTTCCCTCCAACACTCTATGCCAAGAATGTGGCGTCTTCACAGCAGCCCTGCTCTTGAGGATCTGCTCTGCACTTTTCTCCGGGCCAGGGAAGACACTAGGCACTGGCTCTGAGCAGGAGGGAGTCGTTCCTGGGCCCTTGGAGCAGTGGCCCCAGAACCTGTGGGGTTGAGAATCCTATGTTGGACGCCATACTGGGTGTCCTTTCTGGGAAGTGTGTCTGCTGATAGCATACAAACAACTGAAGTGCCCGCTAGGAAACTGGACACCTGAATATCTCACTGGAAGCTTGCCCAGGAGGCTTAGGGGGCTGGTTTTAACATAATCATGAAACAAAAAATAACACAGCAGTTCTGTCTGAGGGGGCCATGTCTATAATCTCAGCGGTTGGGAGGCTGAGGCAGGATCAGGTTCCAGGCTACCTGGACTGTGTGAGACACTTGTCTTCAAACACACTGGAAGTACCCAAAATGGAAAGTAAAATTCAGTAAGTAGCCCTGGCTAAAGTGTACCTACGCAGGAAGAGCACTGCTAGTAGGCACACTCACACGAATAAAAACATCCCATCATGCCACTGTCCCAGATGGAAGGCAGGGGGCTCTGTCCTCACACACCAGTGCTGTGCTCTTACAGGTGGCCCTAGTGGGTGGGGGTGGGCTGGGCTGTGAGAGGGCTGAGGGACCCTGAGGCTGGTCAGTGAATTCAGGGGATAGTCTCATGCGCCACAACATGAGTGAGTTTCACTATGAGTTTGACATTCTGACTTAGAAAGATAAATGTCTGCACAGGTTGGAAAGCCCTCAATGAAGACTTGCTCTGGAGGAGCACCTGCGCAGTCCAGAGGGGCCCAGCAGTCAGGTGGGGAAGGGACAGGGGAGCAAGGGTGCAGAGGCTCAGCCAGGGACTCAGAAACATCGAGAGGTACATGGTGACTGCCAGGTGGATACTGAGATGTAAGACTTCCTGATTTCCTGACAGGAAGGTATTGCACTTTTGAGGGTGCTGGTGACCCATGCCTTGTTTGGGGACAGCCTCTGTCCTACCAGTATTCAGGTACCGAGAGCCTCCTGAAAGACCTCTCAGGCCACCCAGGGAATTCCAGGTAAGACTGCACCTGTGTCTGAGTACTGGGACTTCTACACTAAGGAGACTGAGTACAAGATGCTAAGGTATGATGTTTGCTTTGTGAGACAGTATCTTATTGTGTAACCTAAGCTGGCCTTCAAGTACTGAGACTGTCCATGTGCAACAATCAGCCTGGGTACAAGTAGTTTTAGTTTGTGATCACTATTCTTAAAGGTTCTCCCTTTGGGTTCAATTCCATACAATCAAAAGGGGAAAAAATGAGTGCACACATTTTCAATGTATTCCTCTCTTCTGGAGCTAACGGCCAGCTTTGAGCAGCAGCGCTGAGAACTGTTAGTTTCCCAGTTACTGAACAGCAATATTAGCTTCTTTTCTAAAGCAGGCCTCTTGAATTATCACACCCAGGAAGGGCAGACACCCAGTTCCCTGCCCTGTGATTGTCTCTCCTGTACAGGTAAAGCCTGACTGTTTAGCTGCCTGTTCTCTGTTCTCAGTAGGTAACCTCATGTTCAGAGTCTGCCAGGGACAGGACCCTGTCGGAGTCAGCTTCCCATGGTTAGCCAGGCTGTTGGTCTCCGTCCTGCCTGCCCTCGGTAAAAACGGGTTCTCTGGTATGACTTCCTGGCCCTGGGATGTCCCTGCCTCTGACCTTAGTGCTCACCACTCCCAAAATAGGGACCTCTGAAATACCCTCCCCACTCACTGGTCCATGCCACCACGAAGGTCAACAAAGTCCTTTTAGATGCCAGTCCCACCTCCCCACCATGTGCCCAGGGCTCATGCCTGAATTTTCCTTTGTGCTCTTACACGCACCAGAGCTATCTGAATCCTGCCCAAGCCACAATGGCCCTGTCGTGCCCCTGGGCTTACTGTCCGATCCTCCCACATTCTGGACCCCACTGGATATGACAGGGTGTACAGCTCTTGAGACAACTGGCTGGTAAATGCCACATGGACAGTCCCATGTTGTCTGTAAAAGGTTGTGAGGAGACTCAATGAAGGCCAAGGAATCACTCCATGTCTCTCTGCAGGCCACCAGAGCAGGACAAGGTAATGTCCCCTTATGCTCTAGTGACTTGGGAGTCAGAGCTGGGGGTCCTGCTAGGTGAGGTGGCTGAGCGGAGCTGAGGGCTGAACAGGCCTAGGGAGAGGAGACAAGCCTGCCGTCCCTGTGGCCAGCCCCAGCCGACAGCCAGTCAGACCCATGTGGCAGCCAGTTCCGTTCCCTTGGGTACTCAGTTCTGGGTCCTCCAGGCCCAAGTGTTCTGTCTCTAGTACCCATCCTTCTCCCTAGCAATGCAGGGAGTCCTAGCTTGGCATTCCTACTGGAATCTCTTCCCTTTCACGTCCACCTACCACAGGGCCTCTGTAGCTTACAGAACTCACAGACTGTCCCTGGGCCACCTATGCTCTTGGGCCACCCTCAGCAGGGCTCTTCAAGAGGCCAAGGCTCAGTGACTCCAGCAGTAACAGAGGCCATCTTTCTGAGCAGTGGTAGTTGAGCTCACCTCCAGGAGAAGTGTGTCTGGAAGGTAGCGGTCTTTCCAGTGGTCAATGAAGACCATGTCTAATGTATCCACTTCGTATTTCTTCTTCAGCTGGGGGATAAGGTCCTGGGACGCCCCATTGAGGATGGTGACCTAGAATAGTGATCTGTCAGTACCGTGCCCACAGAGATATGCAGGAGCTTGCCTGGACCCCCACCTGTGTCTACATCTCTTCAGGGCTTTGGAGAGGCATCTGCACTGAGGCTCCCTGGCAGCCCTGGCTGTTGCTCTACAGGATAGGTCAGTAAGACCATGTACCTAACTTGCCAGGGATCCTTCCTTGACTCCGGTGTCACAGAAGTGGCAGGTACATGGTGGCTGACCAAGGATCTCACCCTCCCCCACTGCCTGCCCAACCTCCCCACACCCCGCACCCCCAGCTACCACACTGGGCCATACTTTGTCCTGTAGGCCTGCAAAGTTCAGCATCTGCTGGGTGATGGCAGCGTAGTCAGGGTTTATCTCCATGGTGAGGAGCCTGGCCCCGGGTGGCAGCAGGCGGGCCATTCGCACAGCAGAGTAGCCACAGTAAGCTCCCAGCTCCAGCACCAGTGAGGGGTTGTACTCCCGGATCACTGCATCCATGATTTGGCCTGAGGGTGGTGAGGAGGGTCTAAGTTCAGGAAGAGGGAGGGGAGCCCATTCCCAACTCTGGCCTTACTCCTCTCCAGCCCAGCAACCTCACACTCCCCTCATGCTCCTGACCTGCTGAGAGAGGCCCTTTGCCTCCTGATAGCCCAGACGACCCCACTGTATACATGCTTGGAGAGTCCACTGGACTTTCACACACAGGGACCTCTCTCACCCACCTACCTGGCCATTTCAAGTGTAAATATTTCAGTCTTCACAGGGGCTAGACAGGAGCATGACCCACGACCCTCCCTCCCCCCCCCCCCCAACAGGCTCTCCTAAAAGTGCTGCCATACGCGCACACTTTCTAGGCTGCCTGCAGGCTGGGCCACGCACCTTTGGCGTCACCCACATTCATGGCCCACTCCTTCTGTGTGCAGTAGGTGTCGATGGCCTCCAGGACGCTCTGGGGGTCTCCAGGCTTTGCGTGCTGCTGCACATGGCGCAGGATGCGCTGCTCCTTTGTGTCACCCATGATCAGGTTGCGGACTGGCTGCTGCACGAACTCAAACCAGCAAATAACCAGCAAGGCCCAGCCAAAGTGTCGCAGGAGCAGGAGGAGGGCTAACAACAGGAGACCCAATGAGATTGCGGCCAACAGCATCTGTAGGGTGGAGGCAGGGTAGACCGGCTCTATGTCCTGTGCCCTTCCTGCCTACCCACCTGTTCTTGGCTCGATTAATTGGTCCCTTGTGCTGAAGGAGGTCCAAGGTTCAGTGGCTACACCCACGTGATTCAGTGCCTCCCTGGGCGAGAGCCAGGGGACACTTGCACCCTGCTCACTGGCCTGTGGCTGCCTCCAGGAGTCCTGCGTAGAGGACTGTGAGGTATGATCCCAAACCCTGAGTGCTCTCTACATGAAGGCAGTATCGTTTTGTACTGAACCTGCATTCTGTTTCTAACAGAAAGAGGAACTGTGGGTACAGGATGGGCCACGTGATCTGTTTGTTCCTATATGTGGCAGAATGTGAAGGTTTCGTGGGGTGGAAGTTCCCCACTACCAAACGGAAAAACAGCCTTTGTCAAGCAGAGACTGTTAATGGGGCTGGGGGCCTGAATAAATAATCTTGTTGGAGTGACCCTCACGTTCCAGCTGGCTTCACAGCCCCCATAGATTACCAAGAGAGATGCCCAGAATTCACCAGCCTAGTGCAGAGGTCTGTGTCCTTTTCCCCTAAGAAATTATCACTCTTTGCCTCAGAAAGTAGGAACGCTGTGGCCCTGCGTCCAGTACTTTCTTTGCTTGTGGACGGAACTTTATGTGTATGAGGTAAGACTCTACCACTAACCTCTACTGATCAACTGGGTCTCTTCAGCCAAACGACACAGCCGAGGCTGATCTTCACCTCCTTATCCTCCCGATGGCTGGGAGCAGGCACATGCCACCATGGCCAGTGCTCTGGCCATTTCTCTAGGGCACATCTCCTGTGTAAATCTCCAGAGCTGTGCAAATTTAATAAAACATGTGAGCTCTCCTCTTGCCATTAAGCCTTGCACTGATTGATTTACTAGACTTGGCTGAAGACTCAGAGAGGAACTAAAATGAGGCACTGGACTCTCTCCCCCATTGAAGTAGGAAACAGCTTCAGATTGCAGATCTACAACCATAGGCTGGGACTCAGTAGTGTAGTGTTTATCTAGCACACTGAGTTCTGTCCCCAGTACAAGGTAAGCGTGAGTGACTCTGCTCACACACACACTCCTGGTGAGCAGGAGCTGGGGAGCACAGCCTAGGATCTCACTAATCAGGTCACCGGCATCCCACAGCTGACACTAGGTTCACTAAGTTCACAGCAAACGCTTGTGAGCACGGAAAGACACAAGAAAGGGGAACAGGGGAAGCTTCCACCAGAGCCTGGCCATTTACAGTTCCTTCCAGGGTAGGGTGCTGGCGACCACGTCCAGCCTGATCTTGGCTGGAAAGGCTTATGAAAGAGTCTGAAGAGGAGGCACACTCCTAGGTGTGAGGGCTGCGCCAGGACAGTCCCAGGAGAGAAGAGGCCTCAAAGCTGAGGCTTCGCAGCCCATATGTGCTTGTGTACCCTATTTCCACAAGGCAGAGTGTTCATGTGGTTGCTCTGCATGCGTGCTGGGCCTGAGCCTCCGTATACCCACGGGCTCCCTCAGTCAGGTAATCTCACAACCAGCTCTTGTCCTCGTGATCTGCTCTAGGAAGGGCCTGGGCTCCACAGTTCTGAGCTGAGCAGACATGGAAACTGTATGGAATTCCAAGGAACTCAATTTGGCCTTTTGGTCAACTTCTGACAGAAACTGACCTAGAAATGACCAAGGTCCAGCTATTCCAGCACCTTCCCAGTCTCAGAGAGTGTGGACATCACTCCCCACCAGGACCCTGCTGTCTACACACTTTGGGAGAAGCAGGAGGGGGTTGTTTTGCTCAGGCATTGCTTCCCACTCTCGTACACCCAAGGTCAGTCAGAGCGCACATGCAAACCCATGGGAAGCTATCTCGGGGAACAATGGTCCTGTGGCCAGCTTACCAGAGAAGGCCAAGAGGGGGTGCAGTAAAGTGAGAACAGGCGCCAAAATCACCCTAAAAGGCTGAGGGCTGGAATTATGGGCATTACAGGATTACCTGACGCCAGCCTCATTTTACACCTTTCAACAGCTCAGTTTTCCTAAAACATGCTTGGGTGTCTTAGTTTATGCTATCCATTATTATACTAGAAGTAGCATTGGGGTGTGAATCAATTATTTATATTGTCCATCCATCCATCCATCCATCCATCCATCCATCCATCCAAAATCCAGCTAGAGTGGTAACTCAGAAGTTTATACAACATTAACAGTACAATCAATAGTTTGAGGTCAGCCTAAGTTACAAACTATGTATGTATGTATGTATGTATGTATGTATGTAAGTATGTATGTATACACACACATTTAAACCAGGCAGTGGTGGCACACACCTTTCATCCTCATGAGGCAGAGGCGGGTGTATCTCTGAGTTCCAGGCCAGCCTGGTCTACAGAGTGAGTTCTCAGTGAGCCAGGGCTTACAGAGAAACCCTGTCTCGAAAAACCTGTATTTATCTACATAATATTTAATATATACATATTCTATCAGTTCTGTTCCTCTAGTGAACCCTAATACCGCCCCCCACTGCCCCCCAAAGACTTATTTCCTTCCTTGTGGGGATCCCCAAAGTGCAAGGCTCTTCTGCTCAGTTGAAAACTGCCCTCCTCTGCTTTGTGCACTGTGAGGAGTCATTACTTCCTAGGGTTTTTGCAGAACAAAAGAACTTGCAAGTGAGAAAGCCATTTGTGGTAGTGCACACCAGTACTAAGGCTGATGGGCCACACTGTAGCCTGTTTCTCAACACCCAGAAAAGATTCTGCAAGGGAGGAAATGGAAACAAAGCCAGGGTAGCTCTGGGGCCTCAGAACTCCATGAGAAGCCAGCGGCTCCCTCTGGAGTCTGTGCGACCGACCACAGCTCCTCTGGAGTCTGTGCGACTGACCACAGCTCCGACCACAGCTCCGCTCTATTCTGCGGGCTCCCAGAACCAACTGATAAGCTCTAGGGTCTTGGCAGGGCTGGGCTTTGCAGACTTCACATTGAGTTGATCTTAGCTGATCAACTGAGTATAAAAATGAAGACATGTCAGTAACTGAGACAGAATGGAAAACTTGCTGTTGACAGCATCGTTAATACTGCTGTTAGGACTCTCAGAGCTACCCAGATCAGTCTACTGAGTTTACATTTACCAAAAATCCCAAGGGCATATTTTTTCCAGTAGAGAAATTCATGCTAAGTTTTATTGAATCTCTAGGGAGCAAAAATAGCCAAATTAATCTTGAAGTACAGAGGTAAAGGACTTAACTTTCTTATTTAAAACTAACTACAAAGCTACAGTAATTAAAACAATGTGATAAATTAAAACATAGTTTTGAGCATTATGACATCTGTGATTCCAGCACTCAAGAGTCTGAAAAAGACCATGAGTTTGAGGCCAGCCTGGGCCATACTAGACTCTGTCCCAAATCAATCAATCAAATCAATTAAAAAAAGTGTTTTTTTTTAAATCTCAAAAAAAAAAAAAAAAAAAAAAGAGGAAGAAGAAAAGGAAAAGAGGCTGAGGATTTAGGGCTGGGGTGTTGCTCTGTGGTCAAATGCTTGTCTAACACAACACGCACAAAGTGTTTTAAAAACCAGGGCACTGGGGAGAGGCTGGGATGCAGTTCAGCTGGCAGAGAGCTCGCCTGGCCTTCAGAAAGCCCTGTTCCAGCCCCACAGCACTTTAGCATGATGGAGTACTCCTACAATCCCCACATCCAGAACTGGACAGTCAGAAGATCAAAATCATCCTTGTGAGTTCAAGGATAGCCTGGGAAACACAAGCTTCTGTCAGGAAAGCCTTTCTGTGAAGAGTCTTAACATTGTTAGTTATAGTTACTGAGAAAATGTGTATCAAAGCCACAGTGGAAAGAACATTTTTCTGGGCAAGACATCAGGGGTGGCACACAGGGCTTCAGTGAGCTGCACTGCCACACATGTGTTTTGAGACAAGTTGTCATTAAATTGCCCAGGCTGGCCTTGAACTCTCTATCCTCCTACAACTCCCAAGAAAATGGCTTGCAGATCTGCAGGATCAGGCCTGTTTCTTTTTTTTTTTTAATTTATATTTTAAAGTAAGATGATAAAGTTGGTAAAAATATGAAAAAAAAAAGTAGGCCCCTGACACACTAGGTGAAAACTGGGGGAAACAGTTTTATGCTCCCACAAGAGGCTATGCAAAGACTCACCATGTGACAGTGTTGTGTCGCCAGGACTGGGAGCAGGTCTTCAGATATCTGAAGACCTTCAGATGCTCTTGTTCGAGCTAAGGCAGCCAGGACACTCCACCACCACCACAGGGTGTGTGTTGCTGTGGTGGGAGGCACCAATCCAATGCCACAGCACGGATAGGCCTGCAGACAAAGCCATCCAGACACAGGATGGCAAATACCACAGCACTGCAAGCTGAGGAGGGAGGGAGGGACTGGGAAATTCTTTATGGGTACAGAGGGACAGCATAGACCGATGAGGAAGTTCTGGTAAAAATCACACAATACCATGAATGGCCTTCATGCCTGACAAATGGCCATATCAAATGATGTTTTCATCCTGAAGTTATTTACAAAAGTGCCAGAGGACTGGAAGGGATGTTAATCATCTGCTAGTGATGCAGCATAAAGGCTGCTTGTGCTGACCCTTGAGCAGGGTGGAGCTCAATCAGTGTGTGTTTGGCACATATCCCCGCATGTCCAGGTTCCTAGATGTGAGACGGTTGACCTAGATGCTCCTAGGCCACACTGTCTGCATGCGCACACTAGGCCACACGGCCTGAATGCACACACTAGGCCACACGGCCTGCATGCGCACAGGCACACACAGTTTTAGGTTAGAGTCCTCACTGTTAGAACCTCGGGTCAGATCAAGGGGCAGGAAGCTGAACCAGAATGAGCTTTATTAAGAGAAAGCCTGGTGGTGGGTGGGAGCAGAGGGGCCACGGTGAGAACAACGGGAGAGACGGCTCTAAGTGGAAAAAGAGAAAGAGCCACCATTTACAGCATGGGGTGTGTGTGTGGGAGACAACCTTCACAAAGTTCACAGCATTTTGGTGTGTGTGTGTGTGTGTGTGTGTGTGTGTGTAGGGGAGTCAGTTTTCCTTGGCCTCTGTGACTCCTGGCTCCAGTTAACCAGTTAGGTACTAGATGGACCATGGGCTTATCCTGTAGCTGTGAGCAAGGCTTCTGAACTACTCTGGCTGAGAGAAAGGAGGGGAGGAGAGGAAGGGTGCACACCCAAAGTTCCAACAAGAGTGAGTGAGGCCAGCCTGGGCTACATAGTGCATTCCAGGCCATCCAGGGCTACAAAAATGCCCCAGGGCTACAAAAATGCCCCAGGGCTATAAAATTTTTTGTTTGGCTTTAAAAAAAAAAAAGGGGCAGAGGCCACTTACCCCAGTGGTACTCCTAGGTACCACACCCATGCCCTACTTCATGTGGCACTGGGGCGCCACACCTGCAAGCACTCCTGAAGCTTCTCTGTAAGAATCTCCGTGCCAGGCTGCTGCTGCCACATCTGGACACAGGCTTTCCCAAGGGTCTGCTGCACACCACACGCTGCCCTCTGCTCTGGAAAGCACAATCAGATTTCCTCTGAGATCAAGACGTTCTTGCAGCTGAGCAGCAGGAAGCTAAGAAGGGAGACTCATGGGGCAACTCTGGAGGCAAGAATCGAGCCTGGTCTTAGGACAGGGCCTGGCACACCCATCACTGCTGAGCAGTTCTTTCCTTTGTAAGCTGGGGTGAAAGTCTCACAGATCCTACAAAGCAGGACAAGAGGTTACACAGCACCTGGAACCTGCTGGCCACAAACATGCCCAAGAAGCACAGAACACCTACCTAGGACATAGGTAGTTGGGCCTGATGAGGCAGCCCCCAGCCTCCAGCACAGTGGTCAGGCTCTACATTCCCAGATCGGTGCTAGAGATAGACCCTCAAGAGCATGCAAGGCAAGCGCTCCACCAGTTATACCCGTGCGCTCCACCCTGATGTGCCCAGAGAGCACCACACATGCTGCCTCGGGTCTGATGCTAACAGTTGGCAGCCCAGGGCAGGACGCTTACGGATGTAAAGCTAACTTGGGCTATGCAGTGAGTCCCAAGCAGGCTTTGGCTACAGAGTGAGAACCTCTGTAAAAAAAAAAGAAAGGGGGTGAGGTGGGGCGGCCGGGAAGGGCTGGGGCGTCTGCTTGCTTGGCTGTTCTAACACCTGCTGCACAAGCATTCCAATCTGAGTGTATATCCCTAACACAATAAAAACCTGGCACTTGGCTGGCAGGCGGCAGAGGTGGGGGATGGGGACTACACTGGCCCATCCCAAGAGTTAGGTCAGCCTTACTGGGTCAGTGAGCCCCAGACTGAGTAAGAAAACCTGTCTCAAAAAAAACATGTGGGGTGGCTTGTGGGGAGGATGCTAGGATGGAGCCTGGCCCTGCACTCACTGCAGGCAGACACTGGACAGTGAGCCACAGCACAGCCTTGGCCTGGCCCTTCCACCCAGCTTCAGCTCACAGGCCCAAGCGCCACTCCTGCCCACGCCAGCAGACGGGCCCTCACACCCCAGCTGCTCAGCTCTGGGTGGTCCCTAACGCTGGAGACCCCTTACCCTCACAGGCGTTCTACGAGTTCAGGGGTCCATCCAAGCAACCACCTGAAGTGGAGGAAGAAGAAAGCACGCCGGAGGGCTGGGATGAGGCTTGCATGTAACTGTACACAGAGCCCGTCTGGGACCCTGCACGCCACCCCAGCACCGAACAAGTATGTGTGTGTCACCAGCACGTGGGTGTGACTGTGTCGCCTGCGAGGCAGACACTGACAACGGGCTTCCCCTGTTGCTCTCTACCTCTTTTTCTTCCTCAAGCAGGGTCTCTTGATGGAGGTGGAGCTTACAGACAGACAGCTGGCCAGTGAGCTCTGGACATCAGCCTGTCCCTGCCTCCCACCACTGGAGATGCAGGTGAACACAATGTTGTCCCTGTTTTGCTGCTCTTGTTTGGTTTGGTAATTTGAGATGGTCTCTCTGTGTAGTACTGGCTATCCCAAAACTCTCTATGTAGACTAGGATGACCTCAGACTCACAGAGCTCCATCTGCCTCTGCCTCCTGAGTTCTGGGATTAGAGGCATGTGCCACAGCCGAGCGGTGGTAGTGCACGCCTGTAATCCAGCACTCTGGGAGGCAGAGGCAGGCGGATTTCTGAGTTCGAGACCAGCCTGGTCTACAGAGTGAGTTCCAGGACAGCCAGGGCTATACAGAAAAACCCTGTCTCGAAAAAAACCAAATCCAAAAAAAGAGGCATGTGCCACCATGTCTGGCCATTTTGCCCGTGTTCTAATGGGTTCTTGCATTCTGCACTCAGATCCCCACAAGTACATGCCAAGCACAGTGCACACCAGGCCATCTTTTCGTGAGACAAGGCCTCACTCAGTCAGCCTAGGCTGAGTTTTCTAGTAGCTGATGATGACCTTCTGCCCCTCCTGCCTCCCCTCCTCAGTACTGGAGTCACAGATGTGCAGCCAGTGCCTTGTTCTTTCTGTCTCTATGCTGGGTCTAAATCCACAGCTGCCTGCCAGGCAGGATTCGCCGTCTATATCCTTAGAAATATTTGTACTTCTAAATATGTTTAGAAGTACAGAATGACTAAAAAGTCTGCATCTAATTAATAAGTTAATGAACATATTCTCTCCACATTAAAAAATTGTGTGTGGTGGTGCACACTTTTAGTCCCAGCACTTAGGAGGCGAAGGCAGGCGGATGTCTGCAAGCCCAAGGCCATCTTGGTCTCTACAGCAAGGCCCAGGAAAGACAGGGCAACATAAAGAGATTGTGCCTCTTCCCACCAAAAGGTACCAGGATCTGGGGAGATGGGTAGAAGATGCTGGCTGTGCAAGCATGGGGGCCTGAGTTTATTTCCCAGAATCCACGTAAAAAGCCAGGCCCGGAGGGAGGCACTCACCAGGCAGTTAGCTGGGCCTATTTGGAGAGCCCCAGATCGGTGAGGGATCCTGTCTCAAACATCAAGATACCTTGTTCCTGAGGAATGACATTCAAAGCATGGACACACACACACATACACACACACACACACAGTTTGTGTTTACAAATATATACGTAATCAATATAGCATATATAATCTGTTGAGAGCCAGGCCAATCTAAGGCTTTCTTAGAGGCCCTGATAAGGACAAAGTTTTGTGTCCTTGCCCAGAGGCAGGATGGGCAAGTTCTAGACTTGGGCCTGGAGCCAGGGATTGGAAGGAGTTAAGGTTTTATTTCCTGGGAACTTGATTTTTGAACTAACCTCCCCGCCCCCGCCCAACCCCTGCAGAGTGACTATGGTACTCAGCCCCAAGGCTCCCTAAGGCTGCAGTGCCCAGGTCTCTGACACCCTGTGTTTCCCCTGGGCAACCCTGCTCCATCTGGGCCTGCTGACTGTGCCCCACTGCATGGTTGCTTCCCACTGACTGCTCCATGTGCCCTGCGAGAGTGTGGAAGAGCGTCCTTAGCAAACTTGCTGGGTCTGAGAGACGGCTTCTGCACACCTCCCGACCTACCTGCTCTACCTTCCCTATCTCGATCCCTGGGCCTTCCTCCTCAGCATCCTGCCACTGAAGGACAACCTGCAGGTCCAGACCGCGAGTCAATATATGACAATAAAACTATAGGGACAAGGGCTTTCATCCCAACACTTGGGAGGAGGGTAGGTTGATCTGTGAGTTCAAAGCCAGTCAGGTCTTCACAGTGTCCAAAGCCCCCCCAAAATTAAAAATGTCTAAAAAAATTAAAAATGAATAAAGAATTAAGGACATGGAAGCGAGTAAAAGGAGAAGACGGCATAGGCTCTGCCGGCTGCCGTTCGGCACAGTTGCAAGCTCTGCCGGCTGCCGTTCGTTCAGCACACTGTGGCTCTCCAGGTTCTATTTCTTACTTGGTAGTTATATAAAGAAACTAGTTTCTCTTTAACTATCCATGACTCATAACTATTCAGTAAATTATACTTTGTTAAACTAAATTGAAGCCTTCATCTTTTTTCCACTGTCTGATCCCTCCAAATAACAAACTTCCCAAGTCCTTCCTTTCATGGTAGCAGTTACTTACAGAGCTGCAGTTAGGGTCTGGTCTCTCCCAGCAGGACACAGCTGGGAACTTCAGGCCACCTGTGGACTGGCATGTCCCCTGGGAAACCCATCACCCAGGAGCAGAGCGCTCCAAGGAACTAAGTTTGAGTTGACGAAGCCCTCTTGAAAAACTTTGCTGGCCAGGTATGGTAGCATCTGTCTGTCATCCTACCATTCTGGAAGCAGAGGCAGGAGGATTGCGGCAAGTTCACAAGCCTGGTCTACACAGCTCTAAGTTATCAAGGTACACAGAGAGACCCTGACTCAAAACAAAACAACCTCCATGTTGTCCCTTAAAACAAACAAATAAAAACCAAAGTACAAGGATAGGGTTGTGTCACAAGCCTTTAACCCCAGCATTGGAAGGTTACAATTGAGAAGGACAATCTCTGCATTCTCGGCCAACGTGGTCTGCAGAGTGAATTCCAGGGCAGCCATAGAACACAGAGAAACCCTGTCTAGAACAATCAAAATAACAACAAACAAATAAAACAAAAAGCATTCTGTTTTCTTACAAATGGCCTGCTTATTCACACCAGTGAAGTATTTATAGGAGTTGGCCTCAGAGGTCCATAGGAATTTTAAACTTTAAAAAGCATCTGAAGGCTCAGAAGCATCGGAGAACATGCCAGCGTCCCTCCATGCAGAACATCCTCTATAAATCGGGGTGTACCTTGCTCTCACTGAGGTCAGAGCACCCCAAGGTTCTTGGGGCTGCCTTAAACTCACAAGGATTTGACTGCGTCTGCTTCCTGAATACTGGAAGTAAAAGTATGTCCAGCTAGAGTTCTTTTTTATTTTGATTTCTATGTCTGTGTGAGTGTACGTGTGTGAGTGCTCATGGAGCCCAGAGGGGGGCTCCAGTCCCCTGGAGCTGGAGTTACAGAGGGCCCTGAGTCCCCTGAAGCAGGAGCTAGCAAACAAACCCAGGCTCTAGAAAAGAGCAGTATTTACTCTTAACCCTGATGCATCTCTCCAGGACCTAAATTTTGTTTGCTTTTGGTTTTTTGAGACAGGGTTTCTCTGTGTATTTCTGGCTGTCCTGGAACTCACCCTGACCAATCTGGCCTCAGACTCAGCGATCTGCCTCCCCAGTGCTGGGATCAAAGGAACGAGCCACCCTCACTGGGTTTAGATTTATTTATTTATTTATTTATTTATTTGTTTATTTATTTATTTATTTATTTATCTATTTATTGGTTTTTTGAGACAGGGTTTCTCTGTATAGCCATGGCTGTCCTGGAACTCACTCTGTAGACCAGGCTGGCTTCGAACTCAGAAATCTGCCTGCCTCTGCCTCCCAGAGTGCTGGGATTACAGGTGTGCGCCCCCACCGCCCAGCAAAGATTTATTTAATTTTATATATGTGAGTATACTGTCACTCTCTTCAGACACACCAGAAGAGGGCATTGAGTCCCATTGCAGATGGCTGAGTCACCATGTGGTTGCTGAGAATTGAACTCAGGACCTCTGAAAGAGCAATCAGTGCTCTTAACCACTGAGCTGTCTCTTCAGCCCTGAATTCTTTTTTTAAACAGGAATAATCGTGGGCTGTGCTCAAGAGCTCAGTGGTCAACACACACCGAGGCATGGGCTCAATCACAGCACTGTGCAAAGTCAAATGCTGCTTTCTGTCTATCAGAAAGGGGGGTGACTCTGCTGCAAAGGAGAAGACAGCACACTTTGGCGGCTTCTTAGATTCTTATTGTCCCTTTCTTCTCCGTCCTCTTCTGTTAAGACAGGGTCTCGCATATCCCCAGCTGGGCTTGCACTTACCTCGCAGCCAGGACTGGCCTAAAGTCCCCCCCACCCTGCGGTTTCCACCTCCCAGACGCTGAAGACGCAAGCACGACGGTTGCCCACCCTCATGCCCCGATTCAGACTCTGATCTTCTTTACTATCTTTGGGGATTTATGATTTACCCGTTCATCCTGTTCTCTTACACGCTTTGTTGATTTGGGGGGTGGGAGGTGAGGGATACGATTTCACGAAGCCCAGACTACCCTCAAACTTGCTCTGGAGATGAGTTGACATTGAATTTAGCATACTCTTGCTTTATTTTTTTTTTGAGTGCTGGAAATGCAGACATATGCCACTATGCCTAATTTAATAAAGTGTTAGTGACAGAACCCAGGGCCTCGTGCTACCCAGGCAAGCACTCTACCGAGTGAGCTTCACTCCCCTGCCTTTGTTCTTCCCTCTGGAGTCAGAAAAATGCAAGACAAAGGGGGGAAAGTCCCTTATTCCAGGTCTAGTTTGTGCTGGCTGAAAGACAAGAAACTTCAATACAACTGGTAAAGCCAAAATTGCCTAGAGAAAGAATAGTGTTTGACTTAAGGCATCCAAATGATGGTCAAACAGCCGGGCTGGAAAGATCACCCAGGTCCGAGCCCCAAACCCACTTAAAGCCAAACATAGTAATACATGTCTGCGACGTGAGAGGCGGAGACAAGGTGGGCCGGCGGGGCTACCACAGCGGGTAAGCAGAAGTGAACAGGGGAAAAGAGCCTGCTCCAACCTCCGCAGTCGCCCCTGGTCCTCCCCATGCTCATCAGGGTGTGTGCTACCCACACTCACACACAAGCACACGGAAGGCCAGGCACAACGGCTTAGGAACGTCATCCCAACATGGGAGAGGCCGACGGGGGTTTTAGGCAATCTTCAAAAAGTGAAATCGACAATAAAACCTATATTTACTTAGGGCCAGAAAGTCTGTAACTTTTGAGTGTCACTGTGGTAGGACCCCTAATAAAAATATGGACATCGGAAGAACATTTCACAGCTTCATTTGCAAGGAGAAGACAGAAACGATTGTTTTAATTTTTCCTCTTTCTCCAGAGGTCTGTAACCCAGGCTGGCCTGGAAACCACGATGTCACAGACTGTCCTTAAATCTATGCTTCTCCTGCTTCTGCCTGAGAGCCAGGACCACAGGCGTGTGCCGACACGCAGTTCATCTTTCAAGCTTGTAAATACATCCACGTGCCGCATCTGGCTTTAACATCTGCCCACAACTCTCCAAACTGTTCACAGTTTTTCTCCTTCCTAATTTCTTGACCCTTGGAACAAAAGCTTGATGGTTTGAGTTCTGCTGGGACAGTGCTTGGTGCAGCTGCCCTGTCCTACTAGCATCTGTGAAAGCCCGAGGGAGAACCTGACAGAAATGTCAGATTCCAACACACCAAATACTCTGTGGACAACTTTCTGCCAGGAGCCTTGGTCACATGGGCCATGAGGAAGTCCTCTACTGGGTGCACATACTCTTCCAGGAAATGAACTCGCCTGAAACCTTGTGCTCACACACTTCACCTCATACACTCAGAGGACCACTTGGTAAAGCCTTCAGACGGCCTCTCAACTACCAGACACTTGGCATCGAGAAATGTGTATAACACCCGACTCAAAAACTGCTTTGTGGCCAACACCAACCTTTCTGTGTTTTCTTCAGAACGACCGTCACAAAACCCTTGCTCTCGCAGTTGGCCCTTGTGGGAGAGAGGTCAAGGAACAGAAAATGGACTCTGTTCAGTAGGAAGGATGTCTCCCTCCTTGGCAAAGGTCCTCCTGTTGAACAAGAAGGCTTTGCCACTTTTGGCCAAACTCCCTTTAAAGATGTAAATGTTAACCTCATCTCTGAGAGCTCAAGGCTTCATCCCTAGAGCACTTTAGACCCCAGAGTGTCTGCCTGAGTTGTGCAGCTGAAGCCAGGAGCCCCCAGCCCAGCTTCGGAGCGAGCTTGGGAGTTAGCCCAGCAGCAGAACCATGAGGATCCTTCTCAACCCACCCTTCCCTGGGTTTTTGGTTGGTTTTTTAATTGCTCCCCTCACTGACTCTTTGCTCCTTTGTTCCCCTAGAACCATTTGCTACCTCTGCTCAAATGGCGGATGACTCAGCCAGTCCCCTACTGTCAGCAATTCCTAGGTAAACTCTGTCCCACCATTAATTAGGGTGATGCTGTTTCTCTGTGACAAGCTGTCCTCTAGGGACCCACCCTACCCCAAGCTCCCTAAAAGAGGTTACAAGTGGTTGTGGTAGCTCCCACTCTTCTCCCAGTGCTTGGGGGGGTCACTAAGGCACCCAAGTGCCTGACTGGAAGACTTTCTTTCTATCACACTGTCTAGCACACACCCAAAGCCTGCCCTAGTGCTCCTGCCCTACTGCTCCTGAGCTCCAAGGGGTCCCTTCCCGTGGGCTAGCCTATTCTTTTGCAAGGAGTGACCCAGGGGCATCCTAAGGCCTCTCTCAAGAACACCGGTTGAGGTTGCTCAACAGCTTCCAGCTCCACTGGGGCCCTGTAACTTTGACCCTAAGGTTTGCATCCCAATCCAAGAACTAAGTCAGACCCTTTTATGATGGGCCAGGCCCTCGATGTGCTACATTCTGTCCGGGTTAAGCCCAACTTCACAGGCCCACGGAAGGACAGATCTCTCCCCCCTCCCCCAGCATTGATACTCAAGTTCCCGTGAGAAGTGTGGAGACCTGCCTCCCTTCAGCGACTCCCAGCCAAGATCAGACCCCTTCACGAGAGTCCACATTCCCCAGCCCCTGCTCGCGCTCCCCTCGGCCAGGCCTAGTTCCGTGCACGCAGATCCCGACCCCGGGTCTGAACTCCCGGCGGTGCCGGCCCAGCACTCACCTCCCGTCCAGGCTGCGCGCAGTCCGACTCTGAGGCTGGGCCGGCTCAGGCAGCGCCAAGGGCAGCCCCGACCGCCTGAGGTCCCCTGACCATGGCGGCGATGGTGGCGGCGCTGCGTGGATCTAGAGGGCGCTTCCGGCCGAGGACACGGGCTCTGACACGCGGGACCCGGGGCGCGGCGAGCGCAGCGGGAGGTAGGGTGGGGTCGTGGGCGGTGCACGCGGAGAGGGCGGCTGTGCGAGTGTCCACAGGGGGTCGCGGTGGCGGGGCTCTGCTGGAACGTGTCCGCGTGGGCGTGCCCGCACAGGCCGGGATGTCACCGGAGCAGAGTTCTGGTTAGGAGGGGATCTGCTTCCCGTAGGGTTGCTTTTCTCCCATGTGGCCAAAATGTTGGCGGTGCCTTGCCTGAGGTCCTCCTATGGTGGCAGCAAGCCCAGTCTTCTGGGGTCTGTGTCCCCAATATTAATTGTAGCACTGATGTCGGGGCTATGATGGGATGGTGTCAAGGACTCTGATGGTCACAGGTACCCCGTTGCTACACAACTCCCTAGGTGCAGCAATTCTTTTTATTGTTCTAGTTTTTTTCTTTTTTGTTTTTGTCCATAATTCCACCCCTGTGTAGCCCGGGCTGGCTACAGACTGCTCAGTTAGTTGCCCCCGACCTTGGCCTTCTGGGGTAACAGTCATGAACTATCTTGGTTTGTTGTTTCTGGCTTGTTTTTGATTTTTGAGTCATGGTCAGTTGGCAGAGCAGCCAGATCTGGCCTTGAAGTGCTTGCCCTTCCTGCCTCAGCTCCCAAATGCACCTTCATGACCTGCCTATTAAGTAATATTTACTTGCATGTGTGGGGAGTGAAAGTTTGGAGGACCAAGCTCCAGTGCTCTGTCAGTCAGGGTCCTTGGGAAGGAGAAGAAACAACTTGTTTGCACCAGGAAGTTACTGCCGAAATCAGGATAGTAATTAATTTCAAAGGGGGAAACTGGGTACACCTCAGCATGGTTCACACTACCCCAATAGGCCACGTTCCTCCAGAGTTTCATGAGCGGTCTCCATTATGTCTTTTCATGGTGACCACCCTTAACACTGCCCCCTGGATGTGAGTGACAGAACTCCGTTCTGCCCGCCGAGGGTGAGCTTAGAAGGACAGGAGCAGGACAGGGTTCTTCACAGAGGCTGAGGTATGGAGGCACCATGGCTGGCCTTTGGTCTGCAGGGCCGGGGAAGGTAGACTGACTGCAGATGTTCGTTGGCAGGGGGCTCAGTGGCAGAAGCTAGACTGGGAGAGTACTAGGAAGCAATCATTGCATGTGAGGTGGGAACCTAGAGGACAGACTTAGGGACCCAAGGGCGCTCAGTAGCTTTGTTAACTCCCAGGGCTCTGGCTCTCAGGGTCTCTGGTGGTGTATACTAAGTGGGGGTAGTTTCAGTGATTTTTGTGGAGGTTAAAAAAAAAAAAAACAACCCACCCAGATCAAAGTACCTGTGTCATCCTTTACCCTGCATAGTAACAATAAAATACTATAAAGGACTGAGAGGACTCGGCACTCATCACTCTTCTAGAGGATTCAAGTTCAATTCCCAGCACCCATGTGATGACTCCATTCCAAAGGTATCCATTGCCCTCATCTGCCCTCTGGCACCGCATGCCCACAGTACACAGGTATACATATATGCAAGTGAACACTCATACACATAAAATAAATAAAAGCCAAAACAAATGTTGGAATCTGTAGACAGGAGCTTCACTGAGCTCAGCAGCCTAGAGCCCTTCAAGCTGCTAGGAAGCTCCTGTGGCTCTGGGATTGGTTTTCCACTGGGCAGGAGGCACTACTGACTGGAGGACCCATCTCACACCCCAAGGGGTTCAGAGCATTGCTTTAGTGGGCTTGCTATGGGGTTTAGGGAAGATGCCACCTGCCATATGACTCCAGAGTTCACTTTTGAGTCCAGTTCAGCCTTGCCGTCTGTCCCGGCTGGTTCTGTGTGTCAACTTGACACAAGCTGGAGTTATCACAGAGAAAGGAGCTTCAGGGGAGGAAGTGCCTCCACGAGATCCAGCGGTAAGGCATTTTCTCAGTTAGTGATCAAGTGGGGAGGGCCCACTGTGAGTGGTGCCAGCCCTGGGCTGGTAGTCTTGGGCTCTGTAAGAGAGCAGGCAGAGCAAGCCAGGGGAAGCATCCCTCCAAGGCCTCAGCTCCTGCTTCCTGACCTCCTTGGGTGATGAACAGCGATTTGGAAGTGTAAGCTAAATAAACCCTTTCCTCCTCAACTTGCATCTTGGTCATGATGTTTTGTGCAGGAATAGAAACCCTGATTAAGACACTGTCTGTCCTTTTGGAGCAAGACTAGACCCATGTTTTCCAGCTGGGGTGGGAGAGGGTGTTGTATCACCCAAGCAGGAGCTAGAATAGGATGACTGCTGGCCTCTCTGGGAGGTGGTGTCTCTGGGTGGCCAGCACATCTAAGGGTACACATTAGAGGACCTTCTTCCTTTATCCGAGCAGCCATGCCCTTCATTTGGACCTTGTCCCTCGATTAGATCCCTACGCTCTGCTCACCCTGTTCCAGACAACAGAAAGGAACCAAAACAGGGTCACTGTGGGTCCTGAGGCAGAGATAAGGCAGAGCATGTTCTGGAGATAAGATGTGGGTGGGAGAGGCCAAAGCAGTGAGTGAAGGCCAGGGTGTGAGGGTCCCTCCTGGGAGCTTCCACCCAGCAGAGGTGACCTGTGCCGCCTTGGCTGTGTCTGTAGAACAGCAGCCCCTCTCCCCCAGCAGGCTTCTCATAGCCTTCCTCATATGGACCCCTGAAACTTTCACTGTGGGCTTCTTCTAAGTGTTTATCAGTCAGGAGGCTCCTGGGTGTGCACGGTGGGAAGGCAAGTGGCCTGCGATAAGCCAGGCCTACCTACCTTTTGATAGCAAACAGGCAGAGCGTACAGTGTAGGGCCTCATCAGGATGACCCAATAGGAGCCCCACTCGGGCAACAGACAGGACAGGCATCGGCCATGGAAGGTAGGATCCTTCAGGCAAAGATGCAGGATCTCCCCCCTCTGACACACCAAGCCCCGCAGGCCGGTTCTCGGGGCCGACCTGCCTCCTTTCTGTATCAAAGCCATCAAGTAATTTGTAACTGTTCGGCCTTCTCAGGACTTGAGCCTTGGGTAGATTCAGATGTGGAGCTGCAGACCATGGGCCACCTCTGACCTTCATCTGTGTGTTCCTGTGGTGGAGTGCAGACCCGTGACCTTAAGGGGGATGGGAGCCCCAGGGTTTTCTCTGTAGCCTTGCCTACTTAAGGTGGATACAAAAACAGGTGTGGCCATTTAAAAGTATTGTATTTCTATTTGACTCATGTATTTATTTAGTGTGAAGGTCAGAGGACAACTCTGAGACTCTTGCCTGTGTGGGAGGGACTACACACACACACACATTTGGTTTTTCCAGACAGGGTCTCTCTGTGTATCCCTGGCTGTCCTGGAACTCACTCTGTAGACCAGGCTGGCCTCGAACTCAGAAATCCACCTGCCTCTGCCTCCCAGAGTGCTGGGATTAAAGGCGTGCGCCACCACTGCCTGGCAACATATTTGTTCTTGGTCGCTATAATGAAGAGTCATCTTTACCCCTGAAAGGCATGTAGACTGGATGAAAATGTTTTTGTTCTGTCTGGCTCAGGACACTGAATAAAGTCTTGGGTTCTGAGACTCTTTTGGGGAGTTGGGGTGGTTTTCCCGCACCTCTGGTGTTTCATTAGCAGACAGCGTGGTCACCCCGAGCGCAAGGTCAGGTGTGGCTCTGGTGTCTCTTACCTCTCCTCCCTTCCTCACCAGGGCAACAGAGCTTTGACCTCTTGGTGATCGGTGGGGGATCTGGTGGCCTAGCTTGTGCCAAGGAAGGTATGTAGCTTGTATTTTGTGTCTCTTTTGGTGTGTTGGGGCTTCGGAGCGTTGGGGTCTCCTTGGAGAGGGTGGTGCTGACAGGTCAGCATGCCCAGGGGAGGAAGGTTCCGGGAACAGGTGTCTCCTCTGACCTAGAATCCACACAGATCCTGAGTCTGCTCTTTCCTGCATAGTCCATCTCTATCTGTTTTTCCTAAATTTATTTTGTTTTTAAGTTGTGTGTGTATGTGTCTGTGCTGGAGTATGTGATTGTGTGTGAGTGCAGGCACTTCCAGACTCTAGAATAGGGCACCAGAGCCCCTGGAACTGGAATTATGCAGTTGTGAGCCTTCTGACGTCAGTGCCAGGAATTGAACTCAGGGCCTCTGCAAGAGTAGTCTGCTATCTCTCTAGCCCCATACTTTTGTTTTTGTTTCTGAAATGGTTTTTTATTTGAATGAGCTAGAATTGACAGACACTAAACCAGTACATGTTTAAAGGGAATAACGTGGGGCTGGGCCTGATCATAAATACCTGTGATGCTAGCTATTCAAGAGGCTGAGGGAATCACACGAGTCTAGGAGCTTGAGACCAGCTTGGGTGACATAGTGAGATTCTGTCTCAAAGTAAACAAGTAAAGCAGTAAAAAATCAAGTGAGTAGTCCGACTGTGTATCTGTGAACACTGTACCACATTGAGGACGGTAACTGTGTGCTCGGTGCCTCTCATCAGTCTGTGTGGGCCTCATGGCTGTAGCCTCATATTGACCGAGATACTGGTTTTCGTTCTTGTTTTTGGTTGGTTTTTGGTTTTATTTTTTTTTTGGGGGGGGGGCTGTGTTTCAAGACAGGGTTTCACTGTGTAGCCCTACCTGTCGTGGAACTCACTTTGTAGACCAGACTGACCTCAAACTCAAGAGATCTGTCTACCTCTGCCCACTGAATGCTGGTACTAAAGACATGTGTCACCACCACTTGGCTTTGATTTAGGTCCTGGATGCTGGCAGTCTAAAGATCAATAAATCAGCAGGATTGGCTCCTTCTGCCTTCTTTCCTTGGCTTATAGGTGGTGTCTCTCGTGTCTTCATAGGGACTTCCCTATATCCTCATCTCTCCTTAAAGCACACCAGTCAGTTGGCCAACATTGCACCCTGTAACCTCATTTAACTTTATCTCCAAATATAGCCGTAATCCTTTGTACTGAAGGTAATACTATAGCACGGATTTTGGTGTGTTAGGGTGGAGACACACTTCACAAAGTCCAGCTTCCACAGACCATGGTAATTCTTTCTGCCTTTCATCTCCCTGTATCCCAAGGCAACTGCTGACCTGGTTTTTCCCACTGTAGGTTGGTTGTTGTTTGTAAATGTGTGGACAAGTGCAGGAACCTTCAGAGGCCAGAGGTGTCTGATTCCTCTGGGGCTGGAGTTCAAGAAGCTTGTAAGCTATCTGACACGAGTGCTGGGAACTGAACCCGAGTCCTTCAGAGGGACAGGATGTGCTTTTAATCACTGGCGATCTTTCCAGCCCCCCACCTTGTTCTTTTGAGTGTTGTCCCATTTACTGAGTGAGTGCAGTTTGTTCTTGTTCATCATGGGTGACAGCAACACGTGGAGAGATCATATGTTGTGTGTCTATTCACCTTCATGTAGACGTTTGTTTTAATGTGTTGTGACTTCTGTCTGTCTGTCTGTCTGTCTGTCTGTCTGTGTGTGTTTATGCATATATACATTGTATGCCTGATATCTGTGAGCACATAGGCCAGAAGAGGATGTTGGATTCCCTGGAATTGGAGTCACAGATGGTTGTGAGCTGCCATGTGGCTGCTGGGACCCAAACCAGGTCCTCTGGGGGAGCAACCAGTGACCTGTCTTTGTTATCAGCATTGGTGCTGTGAGCACGCCAATGTTAGTGTCTGTGCGGCTTTATCGCATGTCGTCATAGTCTTTAGTGCTGAGGGGTGTGACTAGCACGGATTTTAGCAGGAAGGACACAGTTCAGCCCTTTACTCTTTCCAGCTTCCCCTCCCCTTGTTTTGGATTCTGTGGGACAGGTTCTGATGTGGCCCTGGATAACCTAGAACTTGCTATATAGGTGAGTCTGACCTTGAATTCCTGATCCTTCTGCCTCAATTTCTGAAGTGCTTGGGTTACAAATGTGAGCCCCGTCCCCGGCTGTGGATGTGTGTGTGTGAGATTCTCTAGGGAAACTGGAGCAGCTGAGTCACATGGTGTATTTCTTTGGGATTTCCTCCCCCCCCCCCAACTTTTTGTAGCTTGTTCTCTCTGTCTCTATCTATCTCTGTCTCTCTCTTTCTCTGTTTCTCTCTCTGTGTGTCTCTCTCTGCCTCTCTCTCTCTCTCTGCCTCTCTCTATCCTCTCTCTGCCTCTTTTTATCAAAAATCTTGTTTTGAGATGTTGGAAAGCTGGCTCAGTGGTAGAAAGCACTGGGTGCTGTTGCCAAGGACCTGGGTTTGGTTCCCAGCACCTGTGGGGCATCTGACAGCCATCGCAGTCACCGGGATTCAGTATCCTCTTCTAGCCACGAGGCGCACACACATACACATAAAACAAACACACACACACATACACACACACACACACAAATTTTGCTGGCCCTGGATATGGTGGTGCCTTTAATCCTAGCACTCAGGAGACAGGTAGATCTCTGTGAGTTCAAAGTCAGCCTGGTCTACAGAGCAAGTTCCAGGACAGCAGCCAGGTGTAGTAGCACACACCTTTGATCCCAGCACCCGGGAAGCAGAGGCAGCTGTATCTCTGTGAATTAGAGACCAACCTAGTCTACATAGTGAGCTCAAAGGCAACAGGAACTACATAACAGAGAAACTGTATCCAAAAACAAAAAATCAAATAAAGATAAAAATAAAATTGTTTTGAGACAGCCCAGGCTGACCTAGATTCTCAATCCTGCCCATGCCTCTGAAGTGCTTGGGTTACAAGTGATCACCTCATTGTTTTGTTTTTTATTCTTCTCTCATGTATGACATTCTGGCTGCAGTTTCTCCTTCCCTCCTGCAGCCTCCCCCACCCCACCCACCCACGCCTTACAGTTTTTAGTGTGTGAATTTCTAGCTTGTTTCCTATTGCCATGTGTACTGGCTGGTTTTGTGTGTCAACTTGACACAAGCTGGAGTTATCACAGAGAAAGGAGCCTCCCTTGAGGAAATGTCTCTATGAGATCCAGCTGTGGGGCATTTTCTCAGTTAGTGATCAAGGGTGGGCGGGCCCATTGTGGGTGGTGCCATCTCTGGCCTGGTAGTCTTGGGGTCTATAAGAGAGCAAGCTGAGCAAGCCAGGGGAAGCAAGCCAGTAAGGAACATCTCTCCATGGCCTCTGCATCAGCTCCTGCTTCCTGACCTGCTTGAGTTCCAGTCCTGACTTCCTTTAGTGATGGACAGCAATGTGGAAGTGTAAGCTCAATAAACCCTTTCCTCCCCAACTTGCTTCTTGGTCATGATGTTTGTGCAGGAATAGAAACCCTGACTAAGACACCATTCTAAAACGTCTAACCACTTGGGGTGGAAAGGCTTTAACTGGCTTGTACTTCATGTTAGCCTGAGGAAAGCAGGGAAGGTGGTCAAGGCAGGAACCTGGAGGCAGGAAGTACTGGCTCCCCTGGTTGGCTCAGCTAAGTTTCTTTTATAAGAAACCACAAGACCTCCTGGCTAGGGATGGTTCCACCCACAGTGGGCTGGACCCTTCCACATCAATTACTAATAAAGAAAATATTTCTCACAGACTTGTGAAAATGCCCTGCAGGCCAGTCTGATGGAGGTTTTTTCTCAGTTGCAGTTCCCTCTTGCCAGCTTTTATAAAATTGACAAAAACTAACCAGCATAATTGACCCTTTGTCATTCTGATACGTGAAGATATCACTAGTGAACCATAAACTTTCCTTTCCTGTTTATCTCCAAGATCTCATGTTAATATCACAATGTCAAAATCAATACAGTGTTAAAAGTTCAACAGTCTCTAAAAATGTCAATACTTTTAAAAGTCCAAGTTCTCTTGTAAAAATCCAATAATTCTTTGAAAGTTCAAAGTCTTTCAACATCAGGCTCCTAAAATAAAAAAAGTTACATACTCATTCCAAGAGGGAGGGACCAGGGCATAGTTACAATTAGATCAAAGCAAAACCAACATCCAGCAGTATAAATCAAATCCTGTAGCTCATTGTCCAAAGTCTGGGGCTCACTCCTGATCTCTGGGCTCCAAAGGGCTTCGGCAGCTCCTCCTCTCCAGCTCTGCCCTCCACAGGACACATCGGCCTTCTTGTAGGCTCTGGCCAGCTCCACGCCACGGCTGTGCCGTCCTTGCTGGTCCTCCTGTGGTCCTGGCATCTCCAGAGTGCTAAGGCTTTCACTGCAAGTAAGGCTGCCCCTCACCAACGGTCTCCTGGTTTCTCTGCAGAGACTCTGACCCTGGCACAGGGAACCAAGGCTCAACTTCTCGGGACTCCTTCAGTCCTGTTACATACTCCCACCAAGCCAGCACTCTGTGGCATACTCATACAGTACCAAGTTTGGCTGCCAGCTTGAGATGTAGCCTTGACCTCTCTGGACTACATCTCCAGCTGGCCAGAAACCATAGTCTTAATTCAAATATACCACAAGAATAACCTGATAGTCTTCCTTGTGAAACTTCATAAGCCAGGCCTCCATCATCTGCATTTCTCTCCGAGTTCTTACCTTCCAAGCTCCCACAGAACAGCCATTTAAGCTCTGAGCACTCAATGACTTTTCCAGCCTAAAGCTTCAAACACTGCCACAGTCCTCCCAAAGCAACGTCAGTCGATCATAGTCCTCATACTGACTTCTGTTTCCAGTTCGCTTTCTGTTGCTATAAAACATTCCAATCAAGAGGAACTTGGGAAGAAAAGGCTTTATTTGATTACACTTCCAAGCCAGTGTCCATCATGAAGGACGTCAGGGCAGGAGCTCGAGGCAGGAACCGAAGCAAAGGCTGTGGAGAGGTGCTGCTTACTGGGTTGCTCCACTGGGCCTGCTCACTTTGCTTTATTTGCTTTTAAAGATTTATTTATTTTACATGAGTGCACCGTAGCTGTCTTCAGACACACCAGAGGAGGGTATCAGATCTCATTACAGATGGTTGCGAGCTTCCATTGTGGTTGCTGGGAATTGAACTCAAGACCTCTGGAAGAACAGTCAGATCTCCTAACCACTGAGGATCACTCAGCTATGGGCGGCTCGACTCGCAGCGGGTTGGATCTTCCCATAGCAATCATTAATCAAGAAAACATCCCACAGACTGGCTGTCGTAGTTAGGGTTTGATTGCTGCGAACCGACACCACGACCAAGGCAACTCTCATAAAGGACAACATTTAATTAGGGCTGGGCTTCTGGTTTCAGAGGTTCAGTCCATTACCATCATGGTGGGAAGCATGGCATCGTGCAGGCAGACGTGGAGTTGGAGGACCTGAGAGTTCTACATTTTGATCCACAGTCAGCAAGGAAAAGACTAGTGTGCCACTGGGCATAGTTTGAGCATGCATATATATACATACATACATACATACATACATACATACATATACATATATACATATATATATGTGTGTGTGTGTGTATATATATATATATATAATATATATATATATATGAATGAGACCTCAAGGCCCACACAGTGACAAGCTCCCTCCAACGAGGCCACACCTCCTAATGGTGCATAACCACCATCATTCAGAACAATTTCATCTCCACCTGGGTACCCTCATTATTACTATTGTTGTTGTTGTTATTAGTCATTGTCCTCCCCATGTTTTCATCCCTTCTCGTGGGTACCCTTGTACCCACTCCTTTCTGTCGTAGTGGCTTTGCTTCTTCTCAGCACATTATATCAACAGGATCCTGTGATCTCTGTCATTTCTTTCACTTGTTGGGATGTCATCCATGTTCATTCATGATACAGTGTGTCTCGAGACTTCCCTCCTTTTTATGCTGAGTAATGTCTTACATTACCTCCAGCCCCAGGTCCCTACCTCACCTCTGCCTGACAGGTGTTCCTTGTGTGTCACGGCCACTCTGTCGGTGGCTGGAGAGGCTGACATTGTGTACTGTAAGGTGTTGACTCACCCTGAACATCCAACAACTGGCGGGAGCAGGAACTCTGGGAGCGGGGCCTCCTAGCACTTCCTCAGTGTGGGGTGTGAATGTTAGCATCTTCAAAGAGGCTGCAGGCCTTCTGCCTACAGGCAGCAAGCTGGATGGGTCCCAGGAAGGGCTGGTGCGAAGCTGGTGGGCACCCACCTGGCCTGTGTGCTCCAGTGTCAGCCTGCACCCCTGCCTCCCTCTGGGCCTCACGGGCTCCTGTGAAGCCCTGTGCCAGCTTCCTGCTGTGCTCACCTGCGGATGTCTTTGTCATTTCAGCTGCTCAGCTAGGAAGGAAGGTGGCTGTGGCTGACTATGTGGAACCCTCTCCTCGAGGTAGGCAGTCCAGAAAGGAGCCATGACTCCTAGAGGAAGGTAGGAGAGTAGGAACACGGGACACAGCTCACATTCAGCCAACTCTGAAGTCATATGCCCATAGTCCCGCAGAGTGTCTTGTTCAACATACAAACATTTCCACAACGTTGTTATTTTAAAATGGCTGATAGGGTGCTGATGAGGTGGTGGCTCAGTGGTCAAGAGCGCTGGCTGCTCTTCCAGAGGACTGAGATTTGATTTCCTCCTGTTGGCTCGTAACTGGCTATAACTCCAGTCCCAGGGGATCTGACACCTCTTCTGGGCTCTGTGAGCACTGCATACATGTGGTTTACACACATATGTGTACACAAAACACCCATATACACAAAAATAATAAAATGTTCAAAAAATTTTAATTAAAAAATTTATTTTATGTACATTGGTGTTTTGCCTGCATGTGTGTGTGTGTGTGTGTGTGTGTCAGATCCCTTGGAACAGGAGTTACAGACGCTTGTGAGCCGCCATGTGGGTGCTGGGAATGGAACTCAGGACCTCTGGAAGCAGCTAGCGCTCTTAACCCTGAGCCATCTCTCTAGCATCTCAACTTTTTTACAATGACTCTGAGTAGACATAGGGAGCAAATCCATATGGGAAGGCTCACTTGGGCCAAGTTCAAGTCACAAAACAGAAGGAAGGTCCTAAAGGCACCTTGAGCCTGTAGAATGGAAGACTCTTGCACCCCCTACATGGGAAATCAAATCCATTCCTACCAGGACCTGGGTGACTTGGTGACAGAATACTTCTCTGGCATGTGCAAAGACTTGGATTCAGACCCCTGCAACACACACACACACACATGCATATACACACACACACATACATGTATACACATACATACATACATATATGCTTTTTCTGATATTGCAGGCACCAAGTGGGGTCTTGGTGGCACCTGTGTCAACGTGGGTTGCATACCCAAGAAGCTGATGCATCAGGCCGCACTGTTGGGCGGCATGATCAGAGATGCTCACCACTATGGCTGGGAGGTGGCCCAGCCTGTCCGACACAACTGGTAAGAAGCCCTTGCCTTCAGGTCACCTTGAAAGGAGAGATTTGCTCTCTGGAACCCGCCTGTAACCATGAACTTTTCCATCTAGCCTCTGTTCCCATAAATAATGACTCTGGGACCTCTTGTATATGAATAAATGCCTTGGCTTGTTCCCTGACTGGCTCTTAATTACCTCTTTATTCTAAGTCCCACCACTTAGCTAGTTACTTCTCTTCAGGTTTATGTGATTGTCTCCTCCCATCTCATCCAGAGTTCGGGTGAATCTCCCTCCCCCCCACCTGCTGGAAGTCCCACCTCTTATTTCCTGCCTCATAGGCTTTTTGATTGACAGGTGACAAGAGTTTTTCTTTACTGTCATCCCAGGGAGCATCTCTAGTCCTGGCTCAGCTGGACGCAGTTGAGCTGTCTAGCACTCTACACACACTTCATGCTAAATTCCCCAGGTAGAGCAAGCCCAGGGTTCTACAGCCCCAAACTCCTGTCAGAGACAGGCAGCCCTGGAGGACGAGCGTCAGACTTTAGCCTTTTAAACATATCTGAAAAATGGGTATGCGGGTGCACATTTGTAGTCCATGTTCAGAAGGCTGACACAGGGGGACCTTAAGCTTGAGGCCAGCCTGAGATACTTAGAAAACCCCTGCTCCCCTCCAACAAATAAAGTTACTATATCTTTATTTCCCAATATTCTTGGGGTACATGATCTTCTCTTACTGCCTGGATGAACACTGTAGCCAGCTCTGCAGCTGTGGGTTTCATGTTTTTTGTTTTGTTTTTGTTTTTTCTGTGTCAACAGGAAGACAATGGCAGAAGCCGTGCAAAACCATGTGAAGTCCTTGAACTGGGGTCATCGAGTCCAACTGCAGGACAGGTACTGAAACTCTCAGGACCCAGTGGCCATGTGATGTGGCCCAGGCACTGCCTTCATGACCTTCTTGTCATTTCATACCTGTGAAAGCTTTCAAGGCAGTGCAGCCCCTGCCAGTAATAATGAGAGCATTCTTCTGGGGGGTACCCCAGGGCCTGGGACTGGGGAATGACCCTGAAGGAGGGGTGTGTTCGCTGAATGGCTGGAGCTGGGGAGAGTGGCTGGCAGCAGAGGCCTCAGGCCTGAGCCGTGAATGGGACTGGGTGGGCTGATGAGCAGTGACGTGACAGGTTAGTCACCCTTAGGCAGGCCACATGTCCCTCCACAATTGAGAGCATGGAGCCTGGTGAGCCCTGGGTCAGGCAGCAGAGGACGTGAGGGGCAGGTGTGTGTCTGTGTGTCTGTGTGTTTGCGTGCTCGTGTGTGTTCCTGCATGCACATCTGTGTGCCACCTCCGTGCTTGTTGCCTAAGGTCAGAAGAGGATGTTGGTCCCAGGAACTGGAATGACAGCTGGTTGTGAGCCACCATAGAGGTGCTGGGACTCAAACCCAGTCCTCTGGAAGAACAGCCAGTGCTTTTAACCAGGAGGCCCAGGGTAGCGGGCTTACTGTGAGTCTGTGTTATTAAGGCTTTCTTAATTGCCAAGATAAGTGAAAACCAGACCAGAGAGGGAGGAAGAGGGACCTGGACACTGATTGGTACTGCTCCCCTGTGGCCTTTGAGATGGGGATGGGTCACTGCTTACCACACCCCTGTTGACACGGCCTCACCATGCCTGC
Organism: Apodemus sylvaticus; assembly: GCF_947179515.1. NCBI lineage: Eukaryota > Metazoa > Chordata > Mammalia > Rodentia > Muridae > Apodemus > Apodemus sylvaticus. Next base: position 82,914,246 of record NC_067486.1, on the reverse strand, counting down.
TCTCCTGGCCTCCTCAGTTCTTAAGCATATATGTAGGTACTTCAGTTCCTGTGGGACTTTTTTCTTGGAATCCAGGTTCCCTCCCTCTGCCAGTCACAGTTTGGGGCTCTCAGGATGTATTAAGCGTGGCTCTGTCCCTGGCTTGACATCTGTGTTGCCATGTCTGTCTCAGAGCCCCGAGTGACAGACAAGGTGCTCTTTCTTCCCAGTGTGCTTCCCCACTTGTCCTACTCGAGCCACAGGCAGCTGGCCCAGGGATGGGGCTGTGCTTCTTCCCTCTCGTTCATTAAAAATCCTTACATGTGTTTGTTTATTTGCGGGTGTGTGCTGCCCGGCTCCAGGTCTGCCTCTGGAGACAGCCTGCATGGCCCTACTTGTCTAACCAGCCCTGAAGGCTGAGTCTGCAGAGGAAGTGTTTGAAAAACCTCAATTTTAGAGGCAGGTGTGGTGCTGGCACACACCTGTAATCCTGGTTTACAGGCTCTGCAGAGGTGGGGCAGGAAGATCAGGGCTTCAAAGTCATCCTTGGCCACATAGTGACTGTGCCAGCGACACAAGCTAGAGTCCTTTGAGAGGGGGGGAACATCAACTGACAAATGTTTCCTAAGGTTTGGAGTAGGCAAGCCTGTATGCATTTTCTTAATTAGTGATTGACTTAATTAGGGAAGGACTCAGCCCACTGTGTGTGCGTGTGTGTGTGTGTGTGTGTGTGTGTGTGTGTGTGTGTGTGTGTGTGTATAACATACCTTTAGTCCCAGGGCTTGGGAGGCAGAGGCAGGCATGTCTGTGAGTTCAAGGCCAGTTTGGTCTACATAGTAAACTGTAGGACATCCAGGGCTACATAGAGAAACTCTGTCCCAAAACGACAACAACCAAAAACAAAACAAAAAACAAAAGAAATCAAAAAACAACAAAAAAAAAAGTAATCTGAGCAAGGCCTAGGAGCCAGCCAGCACTCAGCTCCTGCCCAGTATCCTGCCTGGACTCTCCAGTGACAGGAAAGTGTAAGAAAATAAATCCTTTCCTCCCCAAATTGCTTTTGGTTATGGTGTTTCTTCAGCAATAGAAACCCTAACTTAGAGGGTTTGAAAACATGAGACCCTGTCTCAAAAAATAAAATAAAAAAGAAAAGGTAATCTTATCTTTATGTTGCAGGAAAGTCAAGTACTTTAACATCAAAGCCAGCTTTGTCGATGCGCACACAGTTCTCGGTGTGGACAAAGGTGGGAAGGCGGTAAGTGTCTGTCCATCAGCCAGTCTCTCAGTCAGCCTGTCCCTCCTGGCTCCCTGGCACCTGATTCCAGTGTTGTTTGGCCTGGGTGTTGATCTGGTGTTAACAGCTGCCTTTGAAGTCACACTTCTTCAGAGTGACTCAACAGCAGGGTGCAGTGGCCAAGCCTGAGATCCCAGCACTAGGGAGGCAGAAATGAGAGCTTGAGTCCTAGACCAGCCCTGGCTGTATAGTGGGACCCGTCTCCCCAACAGAGACACATGGAGACACATGGAGAGAAACAGATACATGCACAGAAGGCATGTGCACACAGGCTCGTGCACACATCCATAAACACATGCACACACAGATGCATGTACACACAGACTTGTGCACATAAATACGTGCGCAGACATGCACACACACATACACATAGAGATATAGACACAGATTGAACAGAGGTGGGAATGTTGTTCTGTGGCAGAAGGCTTGCCTAACCTGAGCTAGATCAGTGTTTAGCTACACACACCCCTTGATAAGCAGTTCAAATGCCACAGCTAGGTGTCCTGCAGTTTGGGGTGAGAGTTGTTCCCTTCCTGCAGTGTTTGCAAAGGCCCTGTACACTGTGAAGTGTGTGGAGCTGGAACACCGAACTCCCCTTCTGCCTGGCCCTCCTGTTGAGTGGACATTGTGAGATACCTGCTCTGCCATATAGGTAGTGTCCCACTACAGCGGGGGTCATAGGAACCGCTGCCCCAGCCACCGCAGGCTCTTTGGCAGCCAACCATTCACTGTCTGACTCTGATGTACCGTTCTCTGTTTACCCTCAGACTCTGCTTTCAGCCGAGCACATAGTCATTGCTACAGGAGGACGGCCAAGGTACCCCACACAAGTAAGTGGCCTGCTGTGTCCCTCATTCCTCTGCGCTTTTCCTTTACCATTTCCAGGCTTCCTTGATTCCACACCACACAGCAGGCTCCTAGGGCCTCTCCTCCTCCTCAGTGTTGTCCAGGCTGCTTCTGATTGCTTGTCTGTCCACGTTAACCTGTCGAGTCAGCTGTGACTGAAATGTATGGCAGGCATCACACCTGGCCACTGTTCCCTCTTCTAAGTGCCCATTGTCCAGTGCTTTTCTTTTTTTTTTTTTTCATTTTTGTTTTTCAAGATAGGGTTTCTCTGTGTAGCCCTGGCTGTCCTAGAGCTCACTCTGTAGATCAGCTGGCCTCGAACTCAGAAATCCGCCTGACTCTGTCTCCCAAGGGCTGGGATTAAAGGCGTGCGCCACCACTGCCCAGCTTCATTTTATTTTATTTTATTTTTTTAAAGTCTGTCTTCCAGGCAGCTGGGATGGTCTTTATTTATTTATTTTTATTTATTTTATGCATATGAGTACACTGTAGCTTCAGACACACCAGAAGAGGGCATCGGATCCCATTACAGATGGTTGTGAGCCACCATGTGTTTGCTGGGAATTGAACTCATGACCTCTGGAAGAACAGTCCAATGAGCCATCTCTCCAGCCCGTCAAGTGCTTTTCTAACTTCAGAACTCCAGGTCACCATCTAGGACTTCAGTCTTGCCTTTAACCACCCCTATACCACCCGCCTGCCCCTTAAAAGTTTGAATAAAATTCACTTACCAGAAAGTCTCCTTGTGGTGGGGCAGTGGTGGCACACGCCTGTAATCCCAGCACTCTGGGAGGCAGAGGCAGGTGGGTTTCTGAGTTCAAGGCCAGCCTGGTCTACAGAGTGAGTTCTAGGACAGCCAGGGCTACACAGAGAAACCCTGTCTCGAAAAAACCAAATTCAAAAAAACCAAAAGAAAGAAAGAGAGAGAGAGAGAGAGAGAGAGAGAGAGAGAGAGGGAGGGAGGGAGGGAGGGAGGGAGGGAGGGAGGGAGGGAGGAAGGAAGGAAGGAAGGAAGGAAGGAAGGAAGGAAGGAAGGAAGGAAGGAAGGAAGGAAGGAAGAAATTCTCGTTGGGAGGCGCGACAGCCTACCACACCCAGAGCCCCTCTCTCCCTTCCCTCCTCTCTAGATCCTTTTCGGAGGTTCAAGCTGATTCATTCTTACAGCCCCTTGCTCCTGGGGTCCAGGCGCCTCATACAATGCATGTGACACGTGTGCTTTGTGTTGGTTCATTTCACCAGCATAATGTGCTCAGTGTTTAATCCTATGTGTATCAGATTCTTCTGTTTTAAGACTGAATAATACTTCATTTTATGCAAATAGTTCCTTTTGTTATCTGCCTGCTCCTCAGTGTACACCTTTGATTGCTTCCTTCATGGTGTGCCGTGAGCACCCGTGTGAAAGGTTTTTCTGGAGTTTGTTTTAACTTCTCCTGGGTGTTTATTAAGAATGGAAGTAGGGCGCATGGAGAGATGGCTCAGCAGTTAAGAGTACTGACTGCTCTTCCGAAGGTTCTGAGTTCAAATCCCAGCAACCACCTGGTAGCTCACAACCATCTGTAATGAGATCTGATGCCCTCTTCTGGTCTGAAGACAGCTACAGTGTACTTACAGAATACTAAAAATTAATCTTTTAAAAAAAAAAACAAAGAATGGAACAAGGTCATTAGTTCATTTGGCTTAACCTTTGCGAGGCGCTAGCTTGTTTTCCAAAGAGGCTACAGCATATGTCCTCCCTGCAGCTGTATCTGGAAGTCAGTTTCTGGTTTCCTCACGTGCCTCAGGTTTTTGGTGAAAGCAGAATATCTCAAGTAACTTACGCAGTGACTCCCACTGGGATCTTGTCATTGCTGTGGTGATGGCTCTTAGCTGGTTTTATGAGGCATTTCTTTTTTGTCGTGTATGGCCACTAGAGTCTTTCTAAGTACTTTATTGTCGGCTTAGGACTGCAGAGGCTTCCTTTAAAAACCAGGAACCGCCAGGCAGTGGTGGTGCACGCCTTTAATCCTAGCACTTGGGAGGCAGAAGCAGGCGGATTTCTGAGTTCGAGGCCAGCCTGGTCTACAGAGTGAGTTCCAGGACAGCCAGGGCTACACAGAGAAATCCTGTCTTGAAAAAAACCAACCAACCAATCAATCAAACAAACAAACAAACAAACAAACTGGGAACCATGAAATCTCTGCATGCCTGTGGGAGTCTTCGCTCCATACTGCATTCTGCACGACTGTCTTAGATCTGCACTAAGAGGATGGAGATGCCACTCCTGCCTTCCTAGGCAGAGGTGCACGCTTAGGAAAGAACCCAGTACTTCTAGCACCAGACATAATGTGCACTGAGTCACCTCCCACCGCCAGAGACACCCCTAAAGATATCCAACAAGGAAACGCTCCCCTCATGGGATTGAGAGAACCCCAGAACCTGCAGAATGGAGGTTACTTTCAGAAACCCCAGGAACATGCCAATGGCAGTCTCACCACATGAGTCCTCGCTTCCTCTGTAGGTCAAAGGAGCCCTGGAATATGGAATCACAAGTGACGACATCTTCTGGCTAAAGGAGTCCCCTGGGAAAACGTAAGACCTGGGGTATGTTGTGCTGGTGTATCTGCTTCCTTCTCTTACTGGAGCTGGAGGTCGTTCTCTAAAAGAAGGAAAGACAGCCCTTTATAGGCCCCACGTCCCATGACTATCTCAAAGGTGATAGGTAACATGAGTGTTACACAGAGTCAGCATCCCATGTGCCCTGGTATAGCAGGTCATCTCCTCTTCTCTCTTCTGTGTGCACTGAGCATGCTCCAAGCTACAGCCAGGTGTGGAAGTGAGAACACATGTGCTAAGTGTGCCAGCCTGCCCAGAGCTCATCTATTCTTGGATACTGGATGCAGCCCACTCCAGTTGTGTTGTGAAAACTTCCTGCTTGCAGGGGCCAGAGTGACCACCAGAGGGCGGCAGAGGCTTGCTTGATAACTGTTCAATGCCTTGTGCATTTTCAAGTAAACATTAGTGGAAAGCAGTAACCCAGTGGTGGGCTGACATGTGCACTTGAGTGTGTGTGTGTGTGCACTTATGTATGCTTGTAAATATGTGCATGTATGTAGGTGTGAATGGTGTGTATGTTGGAGAGTGTGCACAGGTGTGAGGATTAATATGTATGTGGTCACTGGATTTATTTCAGAGAGTGCAGATCCCCAATTTCTATGTGTTGGACCTTATGAGAAACACTGCCCTACACCGTGGCACTTGGGATTGAACCGAGGTCCTCACTAATGCTAGGCAAGCACTCTGTCTTGGAGGCTATATTCCCAGCTCCACATCCCTTTTTTGTTGTTATCTTAAAACAGGCTCTCTGTGTAGCCCTGGTTGTCCTGGAGTTTGCTATGCAAACCACACTGACCTAAAACTCACAGAGCTCCACCTGCCTCTGTGTCCCAAGTTCTAAGATTAAAGGTGTGAGCACCTCATTATGCCTAACTGTCAAGATCCTTAAAACCAGGGCTGGAGAGGTGGCTCTGCAGGTAAGAGCACTGACTGCTCTTCTAGAAGTCCTGAGTTCAATTCCCAGCAACCACATGGTGGCTCACAACCATCCGTAATGGGATCCGATACTCTCTGCTGGTGTCTGAAGACAACTACAAGTGTATTCATATCAAATAAATAAATTAGATCCTTAAAAACAAACAAAACCTAACAAACAAACAAAAAACAAAACAAAAAATTTATTATTGCTTATAGGTGTGTTGCTTATAGGTGTGTCCATGGTGCGTGTGCGTCTGCGTGTTTGTGTGTGTGTGTGTGTGTGTGTGTGTACAGCTGACACATAGCACACCAGCATCTCACATTTTGTTTATCTGCTCATCCATGGACAGGCAGTGTGAACTGCATCGCTGGGTAGTGGGTACGTGGGTGTCTACCTGCTCTCTCCACTCTCTTGAGCATGACATTGGAATTGTTGGCCTGGAAGGGAATTATGCTTTTTGACTTCCTTCAGTAGTTCAGTACTGTGTTCCTATGGGTGGTGTTGCCACAAGTGATGTTCCCACGGGTGGTACACCAGGGTCCATGTTGCCACACCTTCACATTTGAAGAACAGTGATCTTAGCTTATATGCACCTGCGAAGGAAATTTCTCCTAGAAGCAGGCAGGTGGAGTCCAAGGGCCTTTGCTGACAGGCTAGCTGTCCCCTGTCCCCTATGCTCTGCTGCTGGCTTCCCCCCCATTTCTATAACATGGGCATTGACAGCTTTTTTTTTAAGACACAAAATGGACTGGGTGGTGGTGGTGCACGCCTTGAATCCCAGTACTCTGGGAGGCACAGGCAGATGGATCTCTGAGTTCGAGGCCAGCCTGGTCTACAGAGTGAGTTCCAGGACAGCCAGAGCTACACAGAGAAACCCTGTCTCGAAAAACCAAATTAAAAAAAAAAAAAAGACACAAAATGGAATGTCCCTCTTCTTGTTCCCAGCGTGTGACTATAACTGTTGCCCATAGTCCCTCCCTCACACTGAGGCTGAGTTCTTACTGACTTATGACCTCCCCTGGATTACCAGACTGTGATTTGCCTTGTTTGTTTGTTTGAGACAGCGTTTCTCTGTGCAGCTCTGAGAGTCCTGGAATTCACTCAGCAGATCAAGCTGTTCTCTGTCTCCTGAGTGCTGGGATTAAAGGTGTGTGACACCACTGCCCAACTTGTGATTTGCCTTTTGTAAAAAGATGATTTATCTATATGAGTGTTTGTCTATCTGTCTGTATGTCTACACAATGCCTGGCACCCGTGGAGGTCAGAAGAGGGTATCAGACCCCTGGAACTGGAGTTATGGGTGATTATAAGCCACCTGTGGGTGCTGGGAATCCACCCGAGTCCTCTGCAAGAGCAGCATGTGCTCCAAAGCACTGAGCCATCTCTCCAGCCCCTGCCTTTTATCTTCTGACTTTTTGGAATATTTATTATGCATTTACTTAGGGTTTTTAAATTACTTTTATTTTTTTACAGTCCAGTTGTTGCACCCCTCCCAGTTTTTGTTTGTTTGTTTGTTTGTTTTAGACAACCTCACAATGGAGTCCAGTTGGTACAGAACCCACTATGCTGCCCAGGTTGACCTCAAACTTGTGATTCTCCTGCCTCAACTTGCCAAGTCTGTAGTACCACTACCCCTATTTCTCAAATTCTTCTTACTTTTTTTTTCCTGATATATTTTTTTACATTTCAAATGATTTCCCCTTTTCTGGCAAGAGGGCGTCAGATCTCATTATGGGTGGTTGTGAGTCACCATGTAGTTGCTGGGATTTGAACTCAGGACCTTAGGAAGAGCAGTCAGTGCTCTTAAACACTGAGCCATCTCTCCAACCCCCCTCTTCTTACTTTTTAAATTTATTTTCAGAGCTGAGGACCAAATCCAGACCCTTACACATCCTATGGAAATGTTCTACCACTGAGAGGCATCCCCACCCAAAGTTTTATTTTTTATGTCTGCAATTAGCATTGTCTTTTAGACCATAATGATTTCTAGGTGTGGAGCAATACGGACGGCCCTGGGCTTTGTGCAGGAAGCAGGTCCTCTCCTGCTGCGCTAGCCCCAGCCCTGGTCTGATTTCCCAGCCTCCTCTGACTGTCTGGTTGAGCACACTGTGACTTCATGGATTTCCTGGGCACCTCTGGAATTCAGAGTGCGTCTGTGTGGAGAGCCCTGTGCCCTTGGCCTTGTTCTGGCCGGATCCCCTCATCTCTTCTTTATCTTCCAGCTGGCTCAAATATCAGAGATAGCCCTGTGTTGCACACTCTAAAGATTCTTTGTAACTTATAGATGTACAAATGGGTTCTTTCCCCTTTAGATGTAACCTAAATCTCTCTTTGCTCTTAATGGCTTTTAGATTTATTACATGTTCAGAAGGGCCTGTCCCGCCTCCAGCATGGTTTTTGGTTTGGTTTGGTTTTTAGTCACCTCTGACTGGATGTTCTTTTATGTGTGGGGCCTGGTTGCCCTTGCCTGTGGAGCTGGATTGCTGCAGTTCCTGCATGGCCCGCAGCCTGTCTGCAAGCAGTGCTGCTGCTCATAGCTGCTAAGCCTGCCTCTCTCCTCTGTTTCCTTTGCCCTGACTCTTGGGGTGCCTCTTTCTCTCCTGCCTTCCCACAATGCTCTGCGCCGAACTCTCCATGAGCAGCGCTGGAGCTGCAGCAGTCCTGGAAGCTAGCCCTCCCTGCCCTCTCCTGTCTAGTCGGGGCCCCTTCCTGGGCTCAAGTTGTTCTGTCTCTGACATGTCTCCCAAGGCTAGAATTTTCTGAGTTCTAGTCAGGCCCATTTCTAGGAAGCTATCTCAGTGCTATGCAATAGTGCAGCCCAGCAAGAAAGCACCCCCAACTCCCATCCCCAGCAGCCTAGGGGTGGGACCTCTCCCCTGTGACTATTCGCTGGGGGCAGCCGGCTCAGCTGGTAAGATATGGCCACAGGTATTTTAGTCAGGAACAAAACTGCAATGTTTATTTTCTTCAGAAAAAAAACATTTAGAGTTTTTTTTTTTTTTAAGCTCCTTCATGTAGATGGAATCTAGGTATGTTATTGTTTAAGAAAAAAAGTGTTTGTGGTGCATCAGTCACCCGTTTAGTTCTGAACATGATTTATGTGAGGAAATGGTTTTTTTTAAAAAAAATTAAGCTGGAGATATATCCCTGTACGAAGCTTCTGTGAAACTGCGGCTTTGTCCAGGCTGTTAATGCAAGTTGTAACAGTGCGGAGGGGAGGCAGTGTTTACATGTTACATTCCTCGGTGCAGTCAAAATAAGCCTGGAGGGTCTACAGTAGCATTTCTGTATTTTATCAGCTTGGGCTGGGGCAGAGGGGGAGGCCCGCTCACACTTGGAGGGGCTGTTTCTGCTAGATTTATTTGCCTTATAAATATCCCCTGTGTTTATTTTAACTCGCCTTTAAAATGGAGCTGAAATTAATATGGATCCCAGGGCTGTCCCTATGGCCCCAGGGTGCCTTCCAGAGCCGGGTGACACTTTGACATGGCTCATCTAGGAGGCAGGTCAGCAGCCAAGGGTCCATGGCACCTCTGGGCCTGGGCCTGCAGTGGGTAATGTCTGCTGAATGACGTTTGCTGAGGAAGAACCATGTATGTGGTCCAGCCCCAGATCCTTGGTGGGATCAGCAGAACATTCAGAATGGTTCTTTTCTTTTGTTTACCTGGTAGAGGCAGCAGCCAGGACTTATGTAAGTGGGGACTAGTCGGGGAGCTGAGCTGAGCTCAGCACGGTGACTGTACCCATCTGGTCCCAGGATTACCTCCCACCGCCTTTGCCCCTGGGCATCAAATCAGGGGTCCCTTTCCTCCTTAGATGACATCTGGGTCTCAGAGGACCCAGGGCTGGCCACATGGCAGAGCTGAGGCGCTTGGTCTGAGCCCTGTGTATAGGAGACATGGCTAAGTGCTAGCCTTCACCCTGCCGCTGGGTACTGGCCAAGCTGGCCACACCTGGCAGTACCTGGCTAGAGCCAGGGTGTTAGTGACGTCACCGTGAGAACCCCTGAGCTTGCAGAGGTAGCTTTGGTCACCCAGGCATCCGTGTGTGCCCGGCCTGCCTTTCCCGTTGCTCTTTGACTGTCAACATCGAGAAGAGATTGGAGGAGAGAGGCCAGAGCACGGGGCCCCTTTGGGGAAAGCGAGACAACGGGTTCTGTGGAGGGTGCCAGAGCCAGTGCAGGTGTGGTGGTGCCCGGTGCCCTGTGGTGCCCTGCCCACTGGTGCAGCGAGGCCCTTGTAATGGGAGGATGATGGTGAAAGATGAGCTTGCTCCTTAGCCCTGCTTTAGGAACGTTGGACTTGGCCTTGGATTCATGGGCTTGAACCAGTATGTGGTGACAAGGGAGTAGCAAGAGCTAGCCCTGCCTCCAGTGCTGCAGCTCAGGCTGTCTCTCTGCACCCCCACACTCCCAGAAGGCCTGCCTCTAACCCTGTAGATCAGGCTGTCTCTCTGCACCCCACTCCCAGGAAGCCTCTGTGCTCCACAGATTCTCAAGCCTGAGTCTCCACTGACCAGGCCCCGCGATCCTGACCCTCTTCTGTACTTGTAGATACCCAAACCGTGAAGCGGGGTCCCGGTTGCCCCGCTGCCCATCCTAGGCCTCCAGCAGGTGCTAGAGTGGGTGCTGGGGCTGGGCTCCCTGACTCTGCTGGCACACCAAGGTGGTAAGAGTGCCACGTTCACTGAGTGAGCCCCTGCCTCAGCAGTTCTCCCATGCTGTGCCTGAGCCCTGGGGGCTGGGTTGCTGTCCCCAGGTACTTCTTCCTGATGTCCCTTCACACTGCTTCAGGTCCCCAAAAGGCTTACAGGGCTTGGGGCCAACCTCTCTCGCTGCTGTTTGTCGCACCCAGAGTGTCCTGGCTACACACCACACTGCCCGTGCCTCTCCATTCCCTTGTGCCCTTGCCAACTCGAGGCTTTGTGTCTCTGGGCACTATGAAGCTGAGATGGTGTTTTGTCTTTTGAGACGGGGTCTCTATTGCAGGCTAGTTCAGAACCTACTGTGTAGCCCAAGCCAGCCTTCAGTGCATGACAATCCGACCCCATCCCGTCTCACTTTCCTGAGTGCTGTGACAAGTGTGAGTCAGTGTGCCCCACGAGAGTGGGTTTTTTTTTTTTAAGAATTATTTATTTTATGTATATGAGTACTACATAAAGTACTCACTGTACTATCTTCAGACACACCAGAAGAGCATGTCCGGTCCCATTACAGGTGGTTGTGAGCCACCATGTGGTTGCTGGGAATTGAACTCAGAACCTCTGGAAGAGCAGGCAGTGCTCTTACCGCTGAGCCATGTCTCCAGCCTGCGTGTTTTTATAATAGGCTGATTTAATGCTGTGGTCAGAGTTGGTCATGGAAGCCGCTTTGCTCTGCCTCACACAGTGCGGAAGCTGGCCAAAGTGTTGTGTTTGTTTTTCTCCCATCCTAAGCACAGGAGACGGGAAGGCACATTTTATCTAGAAGAGCCTCTTAGAGTCGTGGCTGCATAGCATGCTCATTTTCTGCTTCGCTTCTGCTTCTGGTTCATGGGATAGTCTGGTGTAGCAGAAGGGAGAGCAGCTCTCAGCCTAGGACTGCATTCTCAGGTTTTCCGCTTGTTTGCCTGTGTGGGCCAAGGACCTTGGGTAGCTTCCACTACTCAGGGCTTGGGGGGGGGTGGTCAGACCCCCAAGTGTCGAGGCAGATCTGGAGCCAGCTCCACTGGGAGGCAGGATTGTGGCATCTCAAGTGCGGCTGTTGTGGAGTGTCTGGACTTCCTGGACTGGTAGTACTTCCAAGGAGCCAGGTGCTCTTGTGAGACTGTCACTTGCGTGGGTGTGCCTCATGGAGAGAAGATTAGGTCCCTGCAGGCTGCGAGGCAGAGGTAAGCCAGGTCTGTGTCAATGCCCGTGTGTCTGCTTCCTCCTGCTTCCGGTTCTGACAAGTAAGCCATCCTATGATTACACTAATCTCACAGGAGTCAGCATCCATGGAGAATGTTGGCACACTGAGAGGCACAGAGACCCCACCCCACACACATGCAGATGGCGTTCAAGGCTGCTGAGGTGGAGGATGGTGACTACTGGTTGAGCAAAGATCCGGACTCTGGTTCTTAAATGTAGTGTTAAGTCCCAGGCTTCCAAAACACCTTCCAGACCGCCACCCTGCTGCTTCCCAGGCTGCAGCTGCACTGGTCACCTTGCCTTTGTAGCTGGTCCTGGATGGGCGTGGCCAGGAGAAGCCAACCTGCAGCTGCAGCCTCTCTCTGGGAACTGACTCTGGATCTGGAAGCCTCACAGTTGTCTCTGTTTTTGTTCCAGTGTCTTTTTTTTTTTTTTAAAGACAAGGTCCAAGCTGGCTTCAGACTCACTGTGTAGCTCAAGTTGGCCTTGAATTTATAATCTTCCTACCTCCACCTCCTGAGTCCTGGGATTATTGATATATGTAACCATTGCTAGAACCTCAGTCCTTTGAGTTCTTATGTTCATCTTTCAAAGAATAAACATTCCCATTAGTTGGTCAATTAGAGGGAGAGGCAGAGAGAAAACCAATGCTGACTGTCATCATAACTCATAAAACAAATGGCCCAAGGTTACTGTCCATTCAAGCAAGATGCTAGCTTTCCTGGAGACCTCAGTGCACACTCTCAAGCCTCCCCCACCCCCAGGAATGTGCCTGCCTGTGGGTGTCTGTCTTTCCTGTGTGTGCTCTGGAGTTGGCAATTTGGACTTGGTGGCCTGAGGGCTGGGGGCACCTGGGAAATGGTGCCTCACCTTCTGTTATAAGGCCACCTCAAAAGGAGGTCTGTGGTGCTCATGGGACTCCACTGGAGCAGATGGTGATGCCTGGCTGCCCGCCCACCCATCTACACCCAGCCTGCTGTGTGGGAGGCTGGGCGGCACACGTGGACTGCAGAAGAGAAGAATCGGATCCAGGAGACCGCTTGCTTCATGCTCAGCAATGTGGTAGGAGGGCCTAGAAATGGGGGTTGGGGGCTACAGCTGGCTCGGGGAGCATCTGAAGGGAGTTTGACATAAAAAGAGAGGCCCAGTCATCAACAGAAGGCCGACTCTGATGTTGCCCCACTGGGTTGGGGGTCTCCATAGTTTGTCGGGAGGTGTGGGCCGGGTACTGCTCTTTAAGGAGTTGAGAGCAGAGGCCCTGCTTGTTGGATGCTCACAGACTTTCTCACCATGCGTCCTGCAGGTGAGACAGGATGGTCAAAGCGGCTTAATTCTGTTTGCAGCTCAAACGACTCGTAGTTTCATATCTCACATGGCTCAGAGCTCTCGCTGTACGCATCAAATGCAAACGTGTTAGGCCTTATACTTTGGAAAGCATCTCTCCTGGAGACACACTGCACTGTGAGGGCGTGTGCAGGGGTGTGTCCAAGGGCCTGGAAAGCACCTCTGTTCTCCTGGCCTGCTGGGGATCCCAGGATCCCCTGTTCATATCAGTCACATGCTGAGTGGGGTTATATGGGCAGCTGGGGCCATCCTGTACTCAGCCAGTAAGTGTGGTTCTGTCCCCAGCTCCTGTGCAGAGCTGCGTGCCAGATGGTTCCCGCAGGGCACCTGCACAAGTATTCTGAGGGATCCGCCGCTTTTTGAAATGGAATTATATCATTAGTACTTGCCAGGATTAGCACTGACATCGGGCTTATCCGTCCTTACATCACCTGCTCTTGTTCAAAGCTAAGGGGCGAGCCGACAAGCCCACCCACGCGCAGCGGCCCCGGCCGCGAATCCGCTTCTCCTCAGTTCTTCTGCCTGAGTGTGCAAGTATGTGCCTGTGTGTCTGCATGGGTGTGCATGTGAGAGGATGTGGACAGGTGTGTGTGGCGCCATGTCTGTGGCACTGTGTTTATAGTGTGTGTGTGCATGCAAAGGACTTTTCATGTCTGCATGTTCCTGTATGTGTACACATATGTGCGTGTATGTGCGAATGTATGTATGTGTATGTGGAGTGTGGAGCTGGCCACAAGAAAACATTGAAATGACTGTTTCTGGGGCGTCACGATGTCATGTCCTGGCTCTGGCAGGGAGGCAGGGGGATGAGCGTTCCGCCCTGGGCCCAGGTGGTGTGGGCTTGGGCAGATAGTCACAGCCTGCTCGTGGCTGCTGCTTCCCATAAGCCACTGTCCCCATTCTGGTCCTCTTGCTGTCCTGGGTCACCCCTGCTTCTATCCTGACTCAAAAGGTTCTGAGGAGCCTAAGACAAGACTCACCTGTGGTCAAAAAGAAAGTTTGTGCTTCTGAGGGACATCTCTCAACGTGTCTCCCGGCCTGGAGCTGCCTGGGCTTCTCACAAGCCAGGTGTTAGTTATCACTGACCATGGACCCTTCAGCACCAGGCAATTTGCTGGTCCAGTCGCGCTGTTTGTCATGTTGTATTTCATAGCTGCAGCTGTTGGGAAGTGGGTTCTGTACCTCGGTATCACCTGTCTGCTTCCATTCTCATTGGCTTATTCCTGGTAGGAAGGCTACGGGTCTCGTCTTGTCCCAGCCTTGGAAGAACAGTGTGTGGCCTTGGTGGTCCTCAGTGTGCTCTCTGCTGGTTTTCTCTGCAGGTTGGTGGTTGGAGCCAGTTGTATCCTTTGCCAAAATGCAGATGGCCATCTTCAGGGAAGATGCTCAGCCCCTTTCCCATCCTCCCCACCAGAAGATACTTTGTTTTCCTGTGTGGGGACCCAGCTGGACCTGTTAGGAGGGGTTTGCCCAGGGAACTGCTTGAGGCTGACCTTTGAAGGCTACCGCTTCCTGAACCTCACGCTAAGCTGCTAAGCCGGCTGGGGCAGCTAGAGAGGGCTGTGAGGCAGTCAGGAAGGCTGTGATGAGCTTTTCCCTAGAGAGCAGCCCTGATCTGACCTCATTCCTGCGGGAGAAGCAGTCAGATCAGGAAGGGTCAAGAGGGGAACCTTGAGGGGCTTGGGGTCAGGACAGGATATGGGAGGGAAGATGAAAGCCCCAACTGGAGTCTCAGGCTGAGCATAGGAGCACAGGCCACCAGCCTGTGGCTCTACCCCTGGGTCTGGCCAGCAGCTCTCCACTGAATCTCCATCCTCTCTCCTGGAGGCTGGGATGAAACACCAGAGCCAGGTGGAAGCCCCATGGAGGCGCAGACCTAACTGGCTTGAGGGTACTGCTAGGAGGCTGGGGCTGGCAGCTTTATGCACTGAGCCCTGGGTTAGGGAATCTCTGTAGCTTTCATCAGAGGCCTCTTCTGGTGCTGAGTAGGAACACGGGACCCTGGGCTGTTAGAGCAGGGGCCAGGGTCCTTTACCCCTCTGCTCCTCTCACAGCCGCTTAGTATGCCTTAGCCTGCTGCTAAAGACGTGGCCCTAGAGTGTGCTGGCTTCCTCACTGGGATTGGACTGGACACCACGGTCATGATGCGCAGCGGCCCTCTCCGAGGCTTTGACCAGGTAGCCCAGGAACCCCTCCTCCTGCCTGGGCTCTGCTTCTCCCAGGCCGTAGTCTTATTTGGCTACCTAACCCTGCCCCAAGCAGTTGCAGGCATGGCCTTGGGGAGAGGCCTACATCCTCAGAAACAGTTCCTTAAAAGCCAGGCATCTTGGCACCACCCTGTACTCCTGGCACTTGAGAGGCTGAGGCAGGAGATCATCATCTGAGTCCAAGAGTGGTGGCCACCCTGAGCAGCGTTGCAAGCCCAATTCCCCAAAATAAGCCATTCATTAAAATCTAAGTGTGAGGTTATCCCCGACATGTTAGCTATTCTGTATCCTCTATCAATAGTAGTTCAGTTCCCAGTCATGCTAAACTCTGCCACAGAAGCCTAGGAAGTCACCTGAAGATAGAATGAACTGGAACCATGGTCTCATGACCCCTGGCCCCATCACCCTACCCCAGAAATGTCTTTGCATCTCAGTAGCTGAATGTGTAGCTCCATCCTAAAGCTGTGCCACCATAGCTGAGAGCGTACATGCCAAACCCCTCCTCCGGGACACAACATCTGGAGAGTCTCCGAGTGTCCTGCTGCCAGGGGACATGTTGGCAGCTGACAGGGTGCAGATGCAAAAGGCTCTATAGAGAGGAAGGCTGAAGTCTCAGGCCTCGTGCTGACAGACCCACTGGGCACTGAGCAGCCCTGTAATCCCCTTAGAGACCTGCATGTCCGAGTCCATCAGGCATCTGCAGGCATGCCGAGTGCCAGGCAGCTAACGAGCCAGGCCCTCTGTTTGGACAAACTGAGATGTGGTCCCCCATAGAAAGGCTCCTCCTACATGGCTCAGCACAAACCACTTTGCCAGGCAGATGCCACAGAATTTAAATGGTGATTGCTATGCCCTTTAAGAAGTTGTGTTTAAGCCGGGCGGTGGTGGCGCACGCCTGTAATACCAGCACTCTGGAGGCAGAGACAGGGGGATTTCTGAGTTTGAGGCCAGCCTGGTCTACAGAGTGAGTTCCAGGACAGTCAGGGAAATCCTGTCTCGAAAAAACCAATTCCAATTTAAAAAAAAGAAGTTGTGTCTAGGGTTGGCTGTGGATGGTTCAGCAGTTAAGAGCACTGACTGCTCTTCCAGAGGTCCTGACCTCAATTCCCAGCAACCACAAGGTGGCTTACAGCCATCTGAAATGGATCTGATGCCCTCTTCTGGTGTGTCTGAAGACAGCTACAGTGTACTTATACATAAAATAAGTAAAGAAATCTTTAAAAAAAGGAAGGAAGGAAGAGAAAGGAAGAGAGAGAGAGAGAGAGAGAGAGAGATAAAGAAAAAGAAAGAAAGAAAGAAAGAAAGAAAGAAAGAAAGAAAGAAAGAAAGAAAGAAAGAAAGAAAGAAAGAAAGAAAGAAAGAGAAGTCACGCTGGGAACTGGCCTCACGGTGGCTAGCCCTGGAGCCCTGGGCTGCGGCACCTTTGCCTGCCCCCAGTCTGGGCCTGCACTGCTGACTCTGCATTTCTTGGGAGTCAGAGTTTTCTGACAGTCTCCTGACCTCCCAGTTTCCTGGTGGCAGTGAGCGGGTGTTGGTGACAGTCGGTGGGGACTGGGTGGGGAGCGGAAAGGTAGCTGATGAAGTGAGGCATGATCCCATGACCCAGAGGGGAGGCTGGAGGCTGAGCACCCTCGCAGTGCCCTTAGGGTCTAAGCCTGGGGCCAAGAAGTGGCTGACAGCTCCTCCCACTTGGCAAGGGGAGGTTGTGGCCTCTCAGTGCCTGTTACAAGTAGTGACCTAATCCTCGTGGTGTCTTTTTGTGCTTTGCAGCAAATGTCATCTTTGGTCATAGAGCACATGGAATCTCATGGCACCCAGTTCCTGAAAGGCTGTGTCCCCTCCCTTATCAAAAAACTCCCAACTAACCAACTGCAGGTGACTTGGGAGGACCATGCTTCTGGCAAGGAGGACTCCAGCACCTTTGACACTGTCCTGTGGGCTATAGGTAAGGATGCGGCGAGCTACACATGCACTGTCTCTAGCTCAAGGAAACCATATTTCCTTGGAAGAAGGGTCTTGCCTTCATCTCCTGGATCTTCCTTTATGCTGACTCCTAAGCAGGTTGGCCACTAGCTGGAACCCCTCGCAGGCCACCGTGCAAGCTTATGGACACACTGTCCTTCTCCTCTTCCCATGGCCAGATGATATCTGGAAATGCAAATCACAGAAGAGGTCTGTTGGTGCCATCATTTAGCAAAGGCATGCAAGGCCATCCATGACCCCTCGCAGCAGACTGTTTATAAGGCTTCAGTATAAAACCTAGAGAGTCCCTCTAGGGCTTGAACCGTGAGAGATTATCTTTAACGAATTAGATGTTTGCTTTATTAACGTTGTAAATTGAAGCTAGGTTTTTGTTTCTTCACTTCGAGGCAGGGTCTCACATAGCCCCAGACAGCCTCACACCCATGTGTACCCAGGGATGGACTCCTGGTCTTCCTGTCTCTGCTTCCCACGTGCTGGGCTTAGAGGTGTGCACCACCACATCTGATTTTCTCATTAAGATGATATGTAGAGAGATGCAAAGACTATTAGTCGGTAAAGCGCTTCCTCTTAAGCATGAGTTTTCTCCCCAGAACCCAAACTAAAAGGCTGCATTTGATGGAACCTACTTGTTAATTCCGGGACTGGGGAAGCAGAAGCAGGTGGGTCCCTGGGGCTGACTGGCTCCTCTATCCGCTGAGCTCCAGCCATGCCTCAAAGGACAAGGTGGACAGCCTGTGAGGAATGACACCTGAGGTGGACATCTGGCCTTCACACATATGTACACATGCATGCATAACTGCACACACACACATATACACACATACATACACACTCAGGCATACCTACACACACACACACTCAGGCATACCTACACACACACACACTCAGGCATACCTATACATATATACACACATACACACACACACACACACATACACCCTCAGGCATACCTACACACACACATACACACATACACACACACACACACTCAGGCATACCTATACACATATACACACATACACACACACACATACACCCTCAGGCATACGTACATACACATACCTACACACACATTCAGGCATACCTGCATACATGCATGCATATCTGTACACACACATGCACACACATGCATACCCCCACAGACACGTTTTTATGGGAACACATAGTGACAGATTTTTAAGTTTTAGAAATTATGGTGATGCATAGCATGGAGTGTTCTATTTTAATTACTCGGTGTCTAGCTCAGTGGCATTAAGGGCATTCACACTGCTGTGCAGCCATGCCACCACCTGTTTGCAGAGCACTGCCCCACTCTGAAGTCCCTGACTTACTGCACGACAGCTTCCTCCTGCCCAGGCCCACCACTCCACTTTCTATCTTAATTTGATGACTCCAGGAACTCATAAGTGGACTCATACAGCATGTATCTTTCTGAGTCACTTATCATACTGTCCTCAAGGTTTATCCATATGCTAGCATGTGTCATAACTTCCTTCCTCTTCAAGGCTGAACAGTTTTGTTTATTCATCCAGCTGTTGATGGACATGCAGGCTGCTTTCACCTTTTGGTTATTGTCAGCGATACTGCAGTGAACACGAGTGTGCACAGGCTAGCTGATCTGATGCAGGCCAGAGGATCCATCCGGCTTTTTATTATTATTATTATTATTATTATTATTATTATTATTATTTGGGGGGTCGTGTTCAAGACAGGGTTTCTCTGTGTAGCCCTGGCTGTCCTGGAACCTACTCTGTAGACTAGGCTGGCCTCAAACTCAGAAATCTGCCTGCCTCTCCCTTCCAAGTGCTGGGATGAGGATGTGGTTCTTTAACAGGGACTCACCTAGCACGTCCCAGGCCCAGGGGACACGTGTGCCTTGCTGTTACCACACAGCCTTGCTCTCCTCCTTCTCCTTTCCATGAGTGGAAGGCCCAGTTTTTCATGGGTAAAGAAAGGCCTAGCAGGTGAGGCTGTATGTTTAGCTGCCGCTGACTTTGCTGGATAGATGGCCTCCCTAGATAAACCCCAGTAGCAGGAGGAGGAGGTAGCCAGGGGAACGCCTCCAGGGCCTGGGTCTAGGGAACAGGGTTGTGGAGGCTCAACCAGAGGCCAGCAGGGAAGACAGAGATCCGGGATGCCATTGCCGTCACAGGCGTGCTGGGAGCCAGGGCCCTGTGGCCACAGCGCATGGTGTCCCCGTGCAGCTCCGTGGTCTTCATTGGTGAGGGTGACATTTGCAGAGCATCCCCACGTGAGCATCCCTGCCTGCCTCGGTGTGAGGACATTCTACTTTGGACTTCTAGTTTTCCTAGATTCCTCATGAACTTGCACACTGACGCAGGGGATGCCCGGAACAATAGAAACTGACCTTACTACTTTGTCCCAGAATATCTGGGTCTCTGGGGTCTGTCTGATGTGAGCCAGGGCTCAAAATCAGATCACCCTCAGATGCCTCTTTTGGCTCCATTCCAGTGAGGCAGGTGGTCTCCAGGTGTGCCAGAGGGGTTCAGGGCGCCGTAGGCCCCAGCCTAGGGCTTCCTTTTTTTTTTTTTTAAGATTTTTAAAAAAGAATTATTTATTTATTTATTTTATGTATTATGAGTACATTATAGCTGTTTTCAGACACACCAGAAGAGGACATCAGATCCTATTACCAATGGTTGTGAGCCACCATGTGGTTGCTGAGAATTGAACTCAGGACCTCTGGAAAAACAGTTGGTGCTCTCAACCACTGAGCCGTCTCTCCTTCCCCAGACTGGGGCTTCCTAAGGAGCAGGGCTGTGTCACAGACATACATGCTTTTGGATAAACTTTTTCCTTAATTGTTCAAATACATAGAAATCAGAATGAGAACCAGGCAGCAGTGGTGGCAACTAGGAAGACAGAGCCAGGCAGATTTGTATGGGCCTGTAGCCAGGGCTACAGGCTGAGTTCCAGGACTGTACACAGAGAAACCCTGTCTTGAAAAATGGAAAAAGAAAATGAGGTTGAATCCAGAGATGGACCAGTGGGTTGTCCCACGACATAGGAAAGGGACTTGAGTGTGCATCTGAATGCCCCAGTGTCTCCTTAGCCAACGTGACCACTTGCCAAATTGTCACGTTGTGACAATTAATTTTTAAATAAGTTCATTATGAACAATACAAAAGATTAGGTGACATCTTAGACCTTAAAGTGTCTGGTTTATCTTAAACCTCTGTTTTGTGTTTTTTGTTTGTTTGTCTTTGTTTTTGTTTAAATAGGGTTTCTCTGTGTAGTCCTGGCTGTCCTGGAACTCACAGAGATCCTCCTCCCTCTGCCTCCTGAGTGCTGGGATTAAAAGTGCTCACACCGGTGCACCACCACCACCTGGCTGTGTTAGACCTTTCTAAGCAGTGAAGAGACAGCTTTGTTCTTGCCCCACTCAAGGTTCTCTGTAGCTCCCTGAGGGCACACAGACCCCTGTCTTTGTTGTTTTGATTGTTTGATTTGGGTTTTAAGACAGGGCCTCTCTCCATACACATAGTCCAGGCGGATTGGAACTCACAAGGTAGTCCAAGCAAGCCTCAAACTTGCAGTCTTCCTGCTTCAGTCTCCAAAGGCCTGGACCCACCAGAGTGATTCACCATGCCCACCCCTTATCTTGTCATTGGACCATGTGGCCAGATGCTATTGGACAGCTGTGGCTTATGGAGTAGGGTCTGTGCCTTTGCAAAGCCTGGGTCCCCTGGCTTCCAGGGGGGTTCCCATCAGGCAGAGCCTCTGTCCCGCCCCTGCTGGGAATCTGTTCTACTTTTTGTATGTTCAAAAAGAGTATCCCCCTCAGACAGGCCGCAGGGGTGATTGATGCTGTGGGTAGAAGCTTTTCCAAGTCCTTGGCCTCTGACCCTTCTTCCCTAGGGCTGTGGCAGTGGCGGCAGCGGTTTCTGGCACGCCTTCTGGGTGGTGGGGCCGGCGCTCGCAGCCGCTCGGGCATGTGCTGACTTCACCACCCCCATCCGAGCCAGGTTTCGTAAACATTCAGGACCCACTTCCCATTTGAACAACTGGGGATGTTTTTTGCTGCTTGTACTGATAAGCCTCTAAGGAAGCATTATTTCTGCTTGCTGTAAGATGATGCACTGTGGGAGGTTCAAATAAGACAGGGCGGGGTAGGGCATTGCATGGCTGGTACCTCAGACATCTCTGGATGGCGCTTTCCGTCCGAGGAAGCAGCTGATGCTGTCCCAACAAGCTAAACTTCGCAGGGCATGTGATAAACGGGATGGATGCCCTTCCAGCCCCAAATGATATCCATGGTCAGAAGGTCCCAAGGCCCCACACCTGACCGTGCCAGTGGGTGAACAGTGAGGCTGCAGCCCAGGCGAAGCGGTGCTGCACTCTGGAAGCCTAGAGGGACAGGCAGCCTTTTCCTCCACGTAGCCTTGATCTCCAGTGCTGGATTAAACACATTAGCAGTTAAAGCAGTTAATTGCTGTGCAGGGGCCCCTCATTGTTTGTCTCTGAATCACCCGCCCACACCAGGTGTCTCAGATAATAGACTGGGAACCTCAGCGAGGAGGATTTCCTGTCTGCAGATGTGCCGATTACAGCGCTGAGTGAAGACAGTCAGCCGCAGCACCGTCCGGGCAGGCGGGGCCTGCACCGCCTAGCCTGGAGTTAACCAGTTGTGGCCTGAATCGGTGCTGTCTGGGGAGCTGTCTCTAGGCTGCCAGAGCACATCCAGACAGTTTTCTGTCCCTGCCTAGGATAGGTGACAAGGCTGAGGCACATCCATTCCTGGGTCACAGGACTCCTTCCTAGCATGTGGAACAGGGCCCTTGCTGCACCTACATAGTCCCTGTTTTCATAAGACCTGGAGACAGCAGTGTTCCTTTCTGAGAACCCTGCTATAGTGGCGGAGTGGTGGGTGACACCTGGGTAGGAGCTCGCTCGATTTTCACCCCAGGCCACTAAGCAATTTCTTTGTCTTCAGGCTTCCCCTTAGATAACCTAGCATCTTGTCTTCACCATCATCCTCATCTTCGTGAATAAATTCCACATCTGAGTCCTGGAAAGCGTGAGGGCAGCCAGACAGCCCTGACTATTAGGTATGGGAGTCAGACTTCCAGCTCCCGTCTGACCCCAGGTGGAGGCTATACAGGTCATCCACACTGTGCACCCAGCCCACGACCAGGGAGGTAGGGCCCAGGGAAGCTGTGTGGGGACACCCTGTGCTTGATGACCCTCCATCAGCCCAGGGTCAGCTATAGTCTGGCTCTCCTTCCCAACCCAGGACTATCTATTTGCATATATGCAGATTGCCCGCCCCGCCCCGTACATACTACAGGCACAGTTGCACAGCCCTCCCCATCACTGAGTGCCAGGCAGCAGCAGAAGGGGTAGGAGAAGAACCAGAACCAAGCTCAAGGCTGGACCCTGAGCACCAGGAATGATCCCAGCTCAGCAAGGGGGAGGGGCAGCTTTAGGCTGCCTGGGAGTTTTGAGGAGTGGCTTGGTCCCCAGGACTGGGTGCTAAACTAAGGCTCTGGAGAGGCAGATTATGCATACAGCCTAGCCTGGAGTCCCCCACTTGTAGTGGGGCCTCGCAGCTGTAGGTGGGCCCCGGGCTGTATTGAGTCTGGGCTATGACAGAAAAAGAGAGGGGTAGAGAGAAGGAAAGAGAGAGGGGATTCAGAAGTAGACATATTTAACATGCTGGAGAGGCCGCACTAAGTAAATAGGTTACTTTCCCCCAGAACTAAGTAAATGATTAAACAAATAAGGGAGCTGGTCTGGTGACTGTCACTATAAACCCTGCACTTTGAGGCAGAAAGACTACCATGAGGGCAAGAGGGACATGAGCAAGAGTTTGGGGCCAGCCTGGGCTACCCCACATATCACCCTCCAGAAGAGACTAGAGGCTAGGGATGCAACTTAGTTGGTAGAGGGCGTGCCCATCAGGCATAAACCCCTGGATTCAGGTCGCTGCTTCATGTAAACTGGTATGGACAGGCACATTCCTGTAACCCCAGCACTGGGATGGCAGGCAGGAGAATCAGTTCAAGATCATCCTCAGCTAGATAGTGAGTTGCAGACCAGCATGGTTTATATGAAGCGCTTCCTACAAAAAGAACTCATGAACACAGATAAGGAAAAAGAAGATCAATTTAAAAAAAACACACAGCCTCAATGGATCAGGCAAGCAGTAGGCCAGGCCCAGCACATGTGAGTGCCACCAGGGCCTCATGGGACAGTTGCCTAGGCTCTGTGGCCCTCAGGCTGTCTCAGGGCCATAGTGGACACCTCTCTGTCCAGCCCTGTGGCACCTGTGTAGCCGTATCTGGATCACAGCCCTCACTCGCCCTCCCTGCTCCTGCTGACACTTAAATCTCACCATTTCACGGATCACCCTTCCCTGGTGGGAACATGTGCTATAGGCAGGCATGAAATTGGAGGGCATGCTCGGTTAACTAGCGCGGATCAGAGAGGCGCGGCGCCGCCATGGCCTTCCACCTGCACAGCCTTTATCCTGCAGAGTAGGTGGGAAAGACTGATGGCTGCCTTGGCATTTGGCTTGCTGCCCTCTCTAGCCACTCCTTGGGGGTAGAGTCAACTATTAAGGAGGGATGGCAGCAGACCATGTGTGGTGTGTGTGTGTGTGTGTTGTGGGATGTTATAGAAGAGTCAGTCAGAGGCTTCCAGCACAGTGCTCCTGGAGCAGATAACCCAGGGCCTAGGTCTGCACATACTCTGAGGAGGAAATCTACTCTTGAGTGCTGTCCTTGTAGGAGTGGCAGAGCATCATGCATTGATTATCTGTGAAGCCTTAAAGGCAGGAAAGGCAACAAATAGGCAAAGGCGGGCATTGGCTCTTTGCAAAAGAAGAGGAAAAAAGTGCTGTTAAGAAATCAGAGATAGAAAACAGTTTCATTATTGAGAGAAGTGCAAATTCAAACAGCACGAGGGGTGCTGAGAGGGAGGCAGCATGTCCCCAGAGCCAGCTAGCAAGGCAGCACTTACCACAGCCAGGAAGCCCCATCCTCGGCGAGCTCCCCTTCCTCTGAGTGCCAGCACTTGGCATGGGATGGGCCAGGCCTCCTTCCTGGTGGAGCCCAGGTGGTAGGGTCCAGCCAGCAACAAATGTTCAAGAGGATGTTGCCACAGCCACACATACTCTAGAACCGAGGCCGCGGGTGTGCGCGGCACAGTGCAGAGGGACAGCCAGCCACCAATCAACATCGCCTGAGCACAGCTTTGTGCTTGCTGAGGACAACTTGGTTTGCACCTTGCTTCTCAATTTGTGAGTGTGTCACGGGATCTAGAGCACCTAAAGACAACTGCTTAGGTGGATGGCCGCTAAGTTGTCAACTACACCTGTTTTCTACTTTCCTTGGGTTCCATACATGAGCTGAAGAGGTGCCTACAACTCTGGAGGGCCCTCAGTGCCAGCAGGGAGACTGGAGTCAACTCTGATCACGGAGAAGAGAGCAGAGCTGGAGGGGACCGTGGGGCCTACCCTGCTCTGTGTCTCATGGCCCTTCCCTCCCTTGGTCTACCATCCATTCCAGAAGCAGTAACAAAGCACTTGCTACGTCTTGGCCAAGTTCTTTGTCATCCTGAGTTTCTCCTCTATCCAGCCAGCCAGACATTTATTCCTCACACAGCAGGCCTGGCTTACAAGCCTGTGTACTTCCCAAATGTATATACACAACATGTCCCAAGGAACGTTGGCTTTGCAATAGACTGCAAGGGGCACTTAGTTCCTCCCCTGCCTTCTCTCTTGGTACTGTTTTCAGATGTGTGTCTCGTGTATCACATCCAGCCTTTCTGGAAGATTATCCCAGTGCTAAAATATTTCTCTGGGACAGTGGCAGCAAGGCTGTTGTAATGCTATGGCAGGGGCAATGGAAATAAACCTATTTAGAGGCACAGACCTGCTGTGCTACAGCTGCTTATAGCATTCCGGTAGTGAGTGTGTATGCAATTGTAGCCTGTACCACAGAGGTCTTCCTGCGAGGTAGTCTAGAGCATCTAGGTTTGTGTAAGAGTATTCACTCTTCACACAGTGACAAACAACTCAGTGACACATTGATCAGAATGTATTTCTATTATTAACTATCATTTAATTGCACTTTTATTTCCATAAGGACCTTGGTACAGAACTTCCTTGGCATCTGCAAGAGCAGTAGTTACCATAGTTACCACAAGGAACATAAAGATGCTCTTGGCCTCACAGGATCAGGTGGGCATATGTGTAGGAAGATCATGAACTTAATGTGGCCGGCGTCAAGAGCAGCCTCCCAATTTTCCCCTTGGCTACTCCAGCTCCAGCACAATTACCAGGAAGTAGTGAATGCAGCAAGCTGGACCCAGCAGCTAGAGAAGGGACCCAAGGATCGAACCAAGGCCCCTAAGCTACTGAGCCTTTACCTTCTCCTATGTTCTCCAGTCCTACCCAGAGGCCCAGCTCCTTCCTCTGATGTGGCCTCCCACTGCCTGAGTCTAGGCTGATCCCCATGGTGCCTGCCTGCCCACACCCAGTTCCTGTGGCTGAGTAGTGCCAAGAGGCTGGAGCCAGGCCCAAGCCAACGAGAGCAGCCAGGCTTAGCCGAGTCTCTGTGTTTTGACTTCCCCCATCCAGCATAACAGCTGGAGACTTAAAGATTCATCTGCCAGATGTTTAGGTGGGCGCCACCCACTTCCTGGACATTGCAGACCGAAGTCTAGCTTGTCCCAGATACCAAGAACTGTGGGAACTTTGCCTTTGATGCCAAATCACCTCTGTCAGTGAGGAATTGTCTTGAGCTCCTGAGAGGCATGAGCAGTCTGGCTCTGGGGGGCATACACCTGCTCAGGGGCCACAGTTATCTGAATTCAAGGCAAAGGGGACCTCCCCTGACAGCTGAGCTATGGTGGGCTCACACACCATCCTCCTCGAGGCCCAGAACTGTGTGGAGCATGAGGAGACAGATACACTGACACCGAGAGGAACAAGCCTGTCCCTTCCCTGTCCTGGGCTTTGTACCCAAAGCTGAGGGTGAGCATGGTGCGGTTTACACACTGTCTGAAAACCCATTTGCTTTGAACTGTGTGCTGGACAGCTACAGGGGTGTGTAGGAGGGGCAAGCTGAGGCCTGTGCTCTGGAGACCTGGCTGCCAGCCTTACGTCTTCAGCACCAGCACTGGCTCCTGGTGAGGGGGTTACAAGCCTACTCCGAGGGTCTGGGCTGGGCATGAATTCGCTTGTTCTCACTGTTGGCTCCAGTCAGCATGCTGCAGGCTATCCTGGTGGATTCTGGAGACACAGGGCCTAGTCTGTCCATGCAGATAGATAGTCTGCTGGTGGGAGGTGACACGGAGCCCGTCTGGAGGAGGCTTGCAGGGGAGACAGGAAGGATCAAATACTTCACAAGAGTCCTGGCATTTGGGGAAGTGTAAGAGTACCCTCCCAGTACAGA
The DNA here is from genome assembly GCF_947179515.1 of Apodemus sylvaticus. Taxonomy (NCBI): domain Eukaryota; kingdom Metazoa; phylum Chordata; class Mammalia; order Rodentia; family Muridae; genus Apodemus; species Apodemus sylvaticus. The sequence continues at coordinate 82,887,777 of NC_067486.1, read as the reverse complement.
ATCGTGGGAGGAGGTGCCAGCCAGTTAGCTCACACAGGACCTGCATGGACCCAGACACCCCAGAGCTTATACAGATAGGACAGCCACCTCCAGGGGTCACCCCAGACAGTGGTGTCTTCCCTTGAGGCATGCTGTCTTTCTGGGGACTCTTTTGTCATGCTTTTGCTGTGTCCCTGCGGCTGATAGAGCTTGTCTCCCTTGGTGGTTGGGAGGCTGTGGATAGTGCAGGCTGAAACCAGTGCCACTCCAGAACTCTTGGTGCTTCAAGACTCTTTTTGTGGTCAAAACTATATATTTTGGAAGAGAAGAAACCATTACTTTCCTGTACAAATTTGACATTACAGGACTGAGAAGGTTAAGTTTTACAGGACCTGGCACTGAGGAGGTCAGAAAAGGGACTGGTATCCAGGCTAGCCTCGGAGTCTTCAGTCCCCCACACTGGCGGCCTTTGTATCTTCCTTCATGAAGCTCTCTATCTCTTAGGTCACCTGTAGAGCAGGTTGTCTCACCTTTGGCTATGGAAGCAACTTCCCTCTGCACTGGTAGATATAATGTCCTATGCTACCTATCTCATTAAATCAGAAGAATAGGGTTAGTGGATGAAGCTCGCCCACATGTGTGAGGCCCTGGGTTCATTTAGCACTGCAAAACAGACAAAACGAGACCAGTGACCAAAGGAATGAAAGCGCGTGTCACTATGGGAAGGTGAGCCTGTGAAAGAACACAAGGGGCAAACAGCAAGAAGGCGCATGCCTGAGGTGGTTAGGGCCTATTGGATGTTGGAGGCCACTGTAGGCCCTGCCCCCTAGACCCGTGTGACTCTGCATGCTGTCCCCATTTAAAGAGACCTGTAGCCACCACCTGGGCGGAGGCCCCGAGCATGGGCTAGAGGCACAGCTCTGAGGTCTCACTCTACCAGAGTCTGTCCAGTAAAGAAGAGACCCAGGAAGGAGCTATGCTTCTAGTGTCATGGAGTCAAGCAAATCAGGCTTGTTGTGAAGACAACACAGCAAAGACAGACAGATACCTCCGACACCATTTCACCTCCAAGGGAGGCCTGGTTTCTCCAGATTCGGAAACCATGATACTGGTTCTGGGCAGGTACATGGAAGTTTCTAGAGTCTGGCCCCTGCAAACTAATGTTAGGCTGCAGTTGCATCATCAGGCACCTGATTTGTACCCATGTTTTAGAAGTCATCACCCGAGAAGGACACAGTCCTCAGTGGGTGGCACCAACAGACTAAAGTGTACTGATTGGTGCAGGGCTTTGTGGGTAACTAGATAGTTAGTTGTTGTGACACAACTGACACAAGGAGTACTGACAGGCACTCTTATGTGAGCCAGAGACTGTTGCAGTTCCCTCGGTGACTACCCTCTGCAGTCAGGCATGACAGTTTCTCAGTGACTATTTTGAGAATTCTTTTTCTCTTTCAGCGACAGTCTTACTCTTTGTCTAAGCTTTATTCTCCTGTGCTCAAGCAATCCTCTTGCCCTGGCCTCTCAAAGTAGCTGGGATTCTATGCGAGCCGTAGAAGCCAGCTCTGAGAAAGGTTGGTTGGATGGCTTATCGATTGGCTGATCTATGTATTGTACAGGGCCTTAAACTAGAACCTTGTGTATGCTTGGTGTGCTGCTGACCTATATCCTCACCCTTGTTTGGGACGCAGGGTTTCTCTGTGTAGCCCTGGCTGTCCTGGGTCTCACTCTGTAGACTAGGCTGGCCTCAAACTCAGAAATGCACCTGCCTCTGCCTTCCCAGTGCTGGGACGAAAGGCGTGCGCCACCTTGTCCAGCCCTGGTTCTTTCATTTGTTAGTTTGTTTGTATTTTAGATAGATTGTTTGTTTAGCGCAGACTGGCCTTAAACTTGTTATCTTCCTGCCTCAGCCTTCCGAGAGCTAGGGTTTTGTGTGTGTCACTACATCTGGATGAAAAAAAACCTTTTTTTTTTTTTTTTTTTTGGTTTTTTGGTTTTTTGGTTTTTTGAATTTGGTGTTTTGGTTTTGCCTCCCAGAGTGCTGGGATTATAGGCGTGCGCCACCACTGCCCAGCTGGATGAAATATTTTAAACAAAACTAACCCATGTCAAAAACTGCTAACCCAAATCTTACAATTTTCTCTATCTTTTCTTTTTTTTTATTCGATATATTTTTTTATTTACACTTCAAATGATTTCCCCTTTTCTGGCCCCCCACTCCCCAAAAGTCACATAAGCCCCCTTCCCTCCCCCTGTTCTCCCACCCACCCCTTCCCACTTCCCTGTTCTGGTTTTGCCTTATATTGCTACACTGAGTCTTTCCAGAACCAGGGGCCACTCCTCCGTTCTTCTTGTACCTCATTTGATATGTGGATTATGTTTTGGGTATTCCAGTTTTCCAGGCTAATATCCACTTATTAGTGAGTGCATACCATGATTGATCTTTTGAGACTGGGTTACCTCACTTAGTATGATGTTCTCCAGCTCCATCCATTTGCCTAAGAATTTCATGAATTCATTGTTTCTAATGGCTGAATAGTACTTCATTGTATGTATGTATGTATGTATGTGTGTGTGTGTGTGTATATATATATATATATATATATATATATATATATATATATATCACATTTTTTTGTACACCATCAAAGGGACAAATCGGCAACCAACAAATTGGGAAAAGATCTTCACCAACCCTGCATCAGATAGAGGGCTAATATCCAATATATACAAAGAACTCAAGAAGTTAGACCCCAGAAAACCAAATAAACCCTATTAAAAATGGGGTACAGAATTAAAGAATTCTCACCTGAAGAACTTTGGATGGTGGAGAAACATCTTAAAAAATGCTCAACTTCATTAGTCATCAGGGAAATGCAAATCAAAACAACCCTGAGATTTTACCTTACACCAGTCAGAATGGCTAAGATTGAAAACTCAGGAGATAGCAGGTGTTGGCAAGGATGTGGAGAAAGAGGAACACTCCTCCACTCCTAGTGGGGTTGCAAATTGGTACAACCACTCTGGATATCAGTCTGGTGGTTCCTCAGAAAACTGGGCATGTCACTTCCGAAAGATCCTGCTATACCACTCCTGGGCATATACCCAGAGGATTCCCCACCATGTAATAAGGATACATGTTCCACTATGTTCATAGCAGCCCTATTTATAATAGCCAGAAGCTGGAAAGAACCCAGGTATCCCTCAACAGAAGAATGGATTCTCTATCTTTTCTTAAAGGGCGAGTTCCTGAAACCAGAAATTTGAATCTGGAGAAGGCTGGTGTTAAAACCAACCCTGAGAATCAGAAGATCATTGTGGATGCTCAGGAGGCCACGTCTGTACCCCACATCTACGCCATTGGGGATGTTGCCGAGGTATGCTCTACATCTGTTTGGCCAGTTGCTCCTCTTTCTTTGCTCTCACCTATTTTAGCTGGGCCTTGAGATGAACATGATGTAGGCTCGCTGTCCACAGGAAAGATGTGTATCTTTCTAATCCCAGAGCACCGATCACAGGTGCTAGGACTGTAGGGACTAGCCAGGTGCATCCTGGGAAGGACTGAGCACCAGCCTCTGCTCCTTCTGATGCTTTGCCATTCTGGGAGGCTCAGGGTGGGACAGTTTAAAAGTGGGAGCTGTAGAGAAGCCTGAGTGGTCAGGACTCCTGGCTGCTCCTCCAGGGGACCTGGATCCCTTGTACTCACGTAGCAGTCCACAGCCATCTGTAACTTCAGTTTCAGGGTATCTGACACCCTCTTGCCTCTTTGGATACCAAGCAAACATGTGAAGCACACAGACCTGCATGCAGGCAAAATACCCATACACAAAATAATTTTTTAAAGATTTATTTATCTGTTTTGCATATATTAGCATTTTATCAGCATGTATACTTGCATGCCAGAAGAGGACATCAGATCCCAGTACAGATGGATATGAGCCACCATGTGGTTGCTGGGAATTGAACTCAGGACCTCTGGAAGAGCAGTCAGTTCCACTGCGCCATATTTCCAGCCCCCACAAAATAATTCTTTTTTTTTTTTTTTTTTTTTTTTGGTTTTTTTAATTTGGTTTTTTCGAGACAGAGTTTCTCTGTAGCCCTGGCTGTCCTGGAACTCACTCTGTAGACCAGGCTGGCCTTGAACTCAGAAATCCATCTGCCTCTGCCTCCCAGAGTGCTGGAATTACAGGCGTGCGCCACCACCACCTGGCTCACAAAATAATTCTTAAAACAGAGTTAGCTGTTGCTGGACATGACCTGGGACATGACCACAGAAGGAGGCCAGCTCCAGTTCAGGCCATCTGGTCTTGGCCTTGCCTCAGTTCCCCCTCTGAGCCTGAGGCTGTTTCAGTTCCCTTGCTGACTAGGCTGTCACTGATCTTTCTTGGACGAGGGGCTCAGTGTGGGGAAGGTCTCAGGGCTTTGGATCCATCCCTGCTGACTGGATCTGTGGCTGTGGACACTTCCTCAGTGTCCCTCTGTGTCCGACTCTTCCATGGAGATCATGGCCCGCAGCATCTCCCTGGTGATGGTGAAGCCCTGGCTGTGGGAACAGCCAGCCACAATCCCTGTCCTTCACAGGCCCCTCCTGCTTCATCGGTCCTGGGTCTCTGCATCCTTCGAGCCTTGGGGGTAGCATGTACTGACCCATCCTGATGCTGCACAGGGAAGGTGCTCAGGAGACTCCTGCTTAGTCATGCTGATGGACGAGCCCAGGGTCCCCATGCCCTCTTGTTTTTGTGCCAAGACTTGCCGTATCTTCCACAAGTATGTTTCTGTCCCAGGGTTGCTGCAACAAATGGTCTCTGCCACCACAGACTCAGGAGTATAGAGCACTCACTCTCGGGGCCCAGGTTAAATCTGAGTATGGGCAGGCTGTCCTCCTCAGTACTTTCTAGAACGTTATCTCCTGCCTCTTCCATGCTGGGTCTGGATAGTCCTTGAACCCCAGCACTGTGCCACCGTCACTGACAGTGTCCTCCAGGGCTTTATGTCCGCCTTTGTCTCCTACAGATTATCCTTCATCAGACGTCAGGCCCGTGTAAACCCTGTATGCTGTACACAAACCCCATTTCCAAATAAACTCAACTTCCAAGTTCTAAGCAGGGTTTTTCCCCCTTGGTGGGGGGCTCTGTTTAACCCACCCTGGCATATTCCTGCCTTGAGTGTTTTGAGTGTTGAGCATCACTAGTTACCAGGAGGAACCACAAAAGCATGTCCTGGTAGGAGACATAAGCTGAGGTAACTGAAGGTGCTGGTTGGAAGCAAAGCGTGCTAGGCAAGAGCGCCTAGCACCTCTGCCTTCCAGATGGCTGCTCTGCCTTGAACTCACTTTGGGAAATGTAGAGAGGAATCTGGGAGATGGAGCCAGTGGTTGAATCTCATAGGTCCCAATAGAACTCCTGCTGGGTCAGCATGGCTCTTGGACTCTTTGATGTACCGGAGGGGTCCCCTACAACAATAAGAATGCTCAGATATGAGCCGTGGCCACTGTACAAGATACCACCAGGACCTGTGCTTTAAGTTCAGGAACATGTGTCTCTCTAAGAGGTGCCTGACTCCCACCGCAGCCAGGTACCGGACCTCAGAGATAGCAGTTCCAAGGAGGACTGCATGGAAAATACCACACAGCGTCTGTCCAGCGCTATGCCTTCCTGGTCATTTCACCGTCTAAGCTTTTTAATGCCTGGGTGTTTCCCCTGCATGCATCTGTGTACCTCACATGTGCCTGCATCTGTGTACCTCACATGTGCCTGCATCTGTGTACCTCACACGTACCTGTGTACCTCACATGTGCCTGCATCTGTGTGCCTCACACGTACCTGTGTACCTCACATGTGCCTGCATCTGTGTACCTCACATGTGCCTGCATCTGTGTACCTCACACGTGCCTCCATCTGTGTACCTCACACGTGCCTGCATCTGTGTACCTCACACGTGCCTGCATCTGTGTACCTCACACGTGCCTGCATCTGTGTACCTCACACGTGCCTGCATCTGTGTACCTCACACGTGCCTCCATCTGTGTACCTCACACGTGCCTCCATCTGTGTACCTCACACGTGCCTGCATCTGTGTACCTCACACGTGCCTCCATCTGTGTACCTCACACGTGCCTCCATCTGTGTACCTCACACGTGCCTGCATCTGTGTACCTCACATGTGCCTGCATCTGTGTACCTCACACGTACCTGTGTACCTCACATGTGCCTGCATCTGTGTGCCTCACACGTACCTGTGTACCTCACATGTGCCTGCATCTGTGTACCTCACATGTGCCTGCATCTGTGTACCTCACACGTGCCTCCATCTGTGTACCTCACACGTGCCTCCATCTGTGTGCCTCACACGTGCCTGCATCTGTGTACCTCACACGTGCCTGCATCTGTGTACCTCACACGTGCCTCCATCTGTGTGCCTCACACGTGCCTGCATCTGTGTACCTCACACGTGCCTCCATCTGTGTGCCTCACACGTGCCTGCATCTGTGTACCTCACACGTGCCTCCATCTGTGCACCTCACACGTGCCTCCATCTGTGTGCCTCACACGTGCCTGCATCTGTGTACCTCACACGTGCCTCCATCTGTGTACCTCACACGTGCCTCCATCTGTGTACCTCACATGTGCCTGCATCTGTGTGCCTCACACGTACCTGTGTACCTCACATGTGCCTGCATCTGTGTACCTCACATGTGCCTGCATCTGTGTACCTCACACGTGCCTCCATCTGTGTACCTCACACGTGCCTCCATCTGTGTGCCTCACACGTGCCTGCATCTGTGTACCTCACACGTGCCTCCATCTGTGTACCTCACACGTGCCTCCATCTGTGTGCCTCACACGTGCCTGCATCTGTGTACCTCACACGTGCCTGCATCTGTGTACCTCACACGTGCCTCCATCTGTGTGCCTCACACGTGCCTGCATCTGTGTACCTCACACGTGCCTGCATCTGTGTACCTCACACGTGCCTGCATCTGTGTACCTCACACGTGCCTCCATCTGTGTGCCTCACACGTGCCTGCATCTGTGTACCTCACACGTGCCTCCATCTGTGTACCTCACACGTGCCTCCATCTGTGTGCCTCACACGTGCCTGCATCTGTGTACCTCACACGTGCCTGCATCTGTGTACCTCACACGTGCCTGCATCTGTGTACCTCACACGTGCCTGCATCTGTGTACCTCACACGTACCTGCATCTGTGTGCCTCACACGTGCCTGCATCTGTGTACCTCACACGTGCCTGCATCTGTGTACCTCACATGTGCCTGGTACACGTGGAAGCCAGAAGAGGGCAGCAGATGCCCTGGAGCTCAGTTACAGACAGTTGTTAGCTGCTGTTTGGATGCTGAAACCCAGGTCTTCTGGAAGAGCAGCCAGTGCTCTTCACCACTGAGCCTCCCCTCCAACCCTTTCCACCACTATCTAACTGAGGCTCAGGCCACGAACCTGGGACGTGTGGTTGCTTGGTCTCTGCCTGTTGCTGGTTTTGTTGTTGTAGTCTCCAACTGTAGGCCTCATCTCTATCTTGTTAGCACTGTACCCTGTGTTCTCTCAGAAGAGAGACATTGAGTGTGTCTCAGTCTAGCACACGGTGCCAGGTTGCCTCCAGCCTGTGGCACAGGAAAGCCTTCTTTATTTTAAAATTTCAACACACAGTTTAAAAGATGATTGCAAGCAATGAAGTTAATACCCTGCATTCAGGTCAGGCCAGCAGCTCCAGCGAGCCTAGGGTGAAGTAGTGGTATTGTTTAATGGGGTAAGGTGTGCTCCGTGGGGATGTTTCCTGGGTTACTCAGGCCGGATGGAATGTACTGGCTGGAAGTGTAGTTTATCTCTGAAGATCTCTACTCATTTCTGGAATGCCAAACAGCGTCTGCATTTCCTGCTACAGAGGTGATTGGCAGTGGGGGTCTAAACTGCTGCTAGCAGGAACACCCGAGGCAAGTATACCCTGAGATGAAGTGGTCTAGTGTGGAATGACACTGATTTGGGATTTGTCATGGACTATGACATGCATGTCAAGCTGTGTGTCAGAAACACGTGACATGCTTGGGGCCATATGAACCAGACCCAAGTCACTGGGAAGCATGGGCAGGATCTCTTTGGAGCTCTGTCCGGGCATAAGTACTCCGAGATGATCTGTGTGGCTTATTCAGAGAGAAGCCTGTGCGGCGAGCATGGTGGGGCTGAGCCCGGCTGCTCGTTCCCTCTAGAGACAGGGACGGTAAGCACTTCCCAGGGCCTGGGATCCTCACTGTGGGAAATCAGCCTTGCGTGATGAAGACTTTCAAGGTTGGCACCACTTGTGGTTGCCACAGCCTCACAGCTCATGTCTTCAAAGCCTGTGGCACGGTGTTGTGATCTTCAGCCACTTGCTAGGAGGGTGATGGGTTGGACATGGTCTCTGCACAGGCTGTCTGCAGTAGAGCGCTGTTGTATTCTTCGCGCAGGGGCGGCCGGAGCTGACACCCACAGCCATCAAGGCAGGGAAGCTTCTGGCTCAGCGGCTTGTTGGGAAATCCTCAGCCTTAATGGATTACAGCAATGTGAGTTCCTTTAAAGGACCCAATCCAAGCTAGGAAAGGCTTGGCTGGTTCTTGTGGGGTAAGGCATGTTTGCGCCTATGTGCCTGCATGTACATGAGCAGGAGGGTACAGTCTTTAGGGCCACGTGAGCCGGATCTCCAGTCACTGGGAACTATGAGCAGGCTCTCCCTTGAGCTCTGTCATGGGACCAGCACATCAGTCAGTGTGATGGGTTCAGAGGAAAGCCTGGGTCAGTGAGCTATTCCCAGCAGCTCATTCCCTCTTCTAGAAAAAGGGATGCATGCAGTTAGCTGCTGGTCCAGCCCAGGAACAATGAGTGGTCACCTGCTGTGCTCATGTGTGTCTGGGACCCTGGCCGCAGATTACTGCTCAAGTGTCACTCAGGAGATGCATTTTCAATTTGGGAGAGGGGGTGGGGGAACAACACAAAAAGCATATCTGATTCCAGACCTATGTTCCAGGTTCCCACAACCGTCTTTACACCCCTGGAGTACGGCTGTGTCGGGCTGTCTGAGGAGGAAGCTGTGGCCTTGCATGGCCAGGAGCATGTAGAGGTAGGGAACGCTCCTCCACAGGGCCCCTCTGTGCTTGGAGGTCTGTACACGGGGCTATCTCTGGAGGCTGCTCTTGGAGGGCACAGTGTGGGAAGCCCACAGGACAGGGGTGTCAGGGAGCAGCTCCAGAAACAAGGGACGCTTCCGGCAGCCTTAGTGCACACCCAGCTTCTTCACTCTCAGTCCTACTGAATGTCCCTGCTGCCCTGCTGTCCGCCTGGGTCTCTGGCTGCTGCCTTCCTCTGAGGTCTTATGATCGGTGGCCTCCAACACCCCAGCTAAACTGTATGCACTCGATGCACGTGCCTCGGACATCTGCAGCCCATCCTGCTTCAGCTGCAGGGAGCTTGCAGCACAAGGTCTCAGGTCGGTGCTGCTCTGTAGGGCTCTCCCTAACCCTTAGGGGGCGGTGTCTCCCTTAACCTGAATGGCTCCTCCACCTTCTTGCCCAGTCTGGCCCACTCCTACCCACTTGTACCTCCACCTTCCTGGGACTCTCCTGAGGTTTCCAGCAGTCAAGACACTCGGACTCCCAGCCCAGATTCTGTCTTCTTCCCAAGCTCTTCTAGTGCCTCCAGGCCCGATGGCTCTGACTGGAACCTTCCTCCTAAGCAAAAGGATTTCATTGGGCCAGCGTGATTTGGGAAGTCTGCAGCAGCAGGCTGGCTGTGGCCCCTGGGGTGTCTTCAGAATAGGTTGAGGTGGCTGAAAGCTTTGAAAGCAGCCGCATAGGAGAAACTGGGAGACTTTGGTGTGGGTCTTCCTGTTGCAGCAGCTGTGAGGCCCAGGTCACTAGGCTGTGGAGTTTGCCCGCTCCACGTACCCAGGCCCCTCCATCACGGAGACAGCTCTGACAGGCCTGCCCGCCCAGCACTTTATTTGCTATTTTTGTTAGATTCATCATAAGTACACTGGGACATGTGTTCATAGCATTTTATAATGTTTTATGTTTCATGATGTTGAATGGCCAAACATTCTTGTTTGTTTTTTCTTCAGCTCTGTCTTGCTTAGAACAATATTCTCTGAAGCTCTATTAATTAATAATGGCTGTGTAGCACATGTGGGGCCCTGCTCATTTTTTATATGGTTGCAGCCCTGAACTCACTGTCAAGCCCTTCATGGGTGCTGAAAGCCCTTGTCCCACAGCTCCAGTGAGGCTGGGGCCTTCCCTGCCCCTCCTCTTGGCTGAAGCTCAGGCCAAGCCAGCACCAGCGTGTATCAGGGAGGCCAGGCAGGCAGCCATCTGAGGGCCATTTCTCCTCACATGAGTAGGGTAGGCATCCATACACAGTGATTTACCAGAGGTCTCCCTGTCCCGTCTGCACTGGTCTTGGGAGGCCTGGATCTGCCCAACATCTACTGCTTGGGGACACCCAGTACCAGTACCACTGCTCAGACCACTGGCTCTGTGTCGTATCGTGGCCAGTGGCTCCTCAGCATCATGATGTTGACTCTCCTGTCGTGTTCAATGGGAAGTCTGAGGTCTGGTGGGAGAGGTTCATCTGCAGGCTGTCTGGCTGTGGGTACAGGCTGCCTGAACACGGAGGGCACACTCTACAACCAGCTGAGATGTTTCCACATTTTGTACTCTAACCCTTGGTCCTGAGAACCCTGCCTTCCCAGCACTTTTTCTGTTGAATCTAAGACTATAGACCTGACTTGGGCATGGCCACTGATTCAGGTGCTGGTTTCTCCCCCTCCCCTCAGGTTTACCATGCGTATTATAAGCCCCTAGAGTTTACGGTGGCAGATCGGGATGCATCACAGTGCTACATAAAGGTGAGTGTGTTGGGGGCCAGTGGTGGGGTGCACTGGGACTAAGAGGGAAAAGGCTAGTTACCACAGAGAATGCTCTGATATCCACAGGGCAGAACAAACGGCGAATATTAGTCACTTGCCTCCTGTGACAGAGTGCCTACAGAAGCCGCTTAAGGAAGAAAGTGTTTACTGTGTCTCACAGTTTTAGGGAAGGCATGATGTCAGGAGCTGAAACAGCTGGTCACTTTGCATCTGCAGTCAAGAAGCCAAGGGCTGAATGCTAGTGCTTCACTCACATTTTCTTTTTTATGCAATCTGGATCCAGCCCATGGAATGGTGCTGCCCACAGTTGCAATGGGTAGCCTATGGGGTGTTGCTGCCCACAGTGATAATGGGTAGCCCAGGGGGTGGTTCAGCCCACAGTGATAATGGGTAGCCTACGGAATGGTGCTGCCCACAGTTATAATGGGTAGCCTACGGAATGGTGCTGCCCACAGTTATAATGGATAGCCTACGGAATGGTGCTGCCCACAGTTGTAATGGGTAGCCTATACAGTGGGACTGCCTACAGTCGCAATGGGCACCCAATGGAATGTTACTGTCCAATTATAATGGGTCTGTCCACTACAATCAAGGTAATGTAGGCACTTCCTCATAGATTTTGTCTTTCAGGTGTCTGATAGGTCCTGACAAATTGACCATAAATACTCACTGCTGTAAATGGAAACCTCTGAGGGCTGCAGAGATGGGACATAGCTGGTCCCTATGGTTGGGTGGGTCTCCTGTGGCTAAGTGGTAGTCAAAAACACTGTGGCTTTCAGATGGTATGCTTGAGGGAGCCCCCACAACTGGTGCTGGGCCTGCACTTCCTTGGCCCCAACGCTGGAGAAGTCACCCAAGGATTTGCTCTTGGGATCAAGTAAGTCCTGGCTACTGTAGTTGCTTTCCTCTGTGTTTTGACAGTACAGTTTGTGTTACTTGTTTTGAAAATAGTGGAAGCTGCTGGGTCCACATTTCTGGGGGAGGGGAGTTTATCCATGTCTGTAGCAGGCATCCTTTAGACTGCCTCAGTCATGACAAACACAGTAGGAGGGGGGCTTTCTCTAGCCAAAGGTCCTAGGCAAGGATGGCTGCAGCCCTGGGCATGCCAACCCGAGGGAGGCTGGCCCCCCGTTCTGCAGCCTCCCACTGCTCCTTTCTGTTTCTATTTCCTATGAATTGTCTATGTGTATTTTATGGGTTTCTTTCTAGTGTTTGTGCTACCATTATTGGGTTTCAAGAGCTCTTTGCATGTTAAGAAAATCAGTATTATAAAAAGAGACTTCCAGAAATTCTTCCAGCAACTGACTTGTCTGGGCAGTGATTGGAAATGTGCTGTGGGATTGCCCTGTCCCATTAATCCCAGGGCTCTCCTTGGCCCAGCTGGTCCTGTGGATGCCCTCCTTACCACCATCCACACCTTGCATCCATAGTAGACACTGTCCACACAGGCTCCAGCACAATGTTCAGGAGAAGTCACACCTGGCTCATGGGTCCTATAGTGATTACTCTGGAATAAAGTCCCATGTGATAGCTCTGCTGCAGATCTCCTAAGGACTACAGGCTCATCTGGGACTTTTAGCCCATGCCTGGGAGGACTTTATCACCAACCATTGCCCTACACATTTGTAGGTCAGGTAGGCCTGAGGTTTGCTGTCCTATGATGGATGGGTGTGGCCCCATCTAGGTACCTGGCCCAAATCCCATCCCACTTCACAATCCTCAACACGCTGGCCCTATTCCTCTGTTGAAATCCGCTCCGCCTTGTCCTGAGGCTTCTTATCCCCAAAGCCCCGCTCTTGGCCACACCCATGCTCCTACCCCACTGGGGACCCTGATATCCACACACTCGTCTCCTCTCCACCTTTCTCTATGCTGTCTCACCTCTGTCTCCTTCAGGGTTCTCTCTGCAGAGCCGTGAATACACGGACATGCCACATAGATACACACAAACCCAACAAAAACTCATGCAGCCGTAGCCAGGGACTCAGACACACGGTCACACTGGGCAGCTCTTTCTTCATACACCAAGACCTGGAGTCATTTGGCCATGTTATTAAAATACCAGAGAATGGTTTGGGTTGTAGCAGAGTAACCCCTGAGGCTGTACAGTGCGGTGGTTCTCCACTGCCTGAAGGTGGGGACACTGATGGGTTGAGCATGCTAGTAGAGTGCTCACACTGATATTTCAGACGCGTCAGGAGTCCTCCGTGGGCTCTCCACTAGGCACTCCTGGCTGCATTTGAAGAGTGTGGACCTGTTGTTCAAGTGGAGCACTTACCTGCCGAACCCTGCATTGCGCGGGGCTTGCACATGAGGAGAGCTGTTGGTTTCCACCCTGTACCACCTGCGCCCTGCTGGGTGTCCATAAGGCCTCCCAGAGAGCTAGACTGTACTCACTGAGAATGTGCATTCATGCAGGTGCACATGGAAGGCCCACAGCCGTCATTAATCTATGGATCTTTGGCAGCTAGGCTGGGGCACCTGGGTGGAGGCCAAGAAATGGGCTGACAGTGGAGGCTATTCTCAGAGTTAGTCTGGGCTGGATTACCTCCCTTCATGCATGTACTCTGAGTAGACAGAATGCATCCACAGAACAACCAACCTTCTAGCCTCGTGCTTGGGTGCCATGTGTCATGTGTAGATTTCTGAGCAGAAGAGCTGGCTGGGTGGGTGTAGGCTACCATCAAAAGTGCCTGGGCTGGGCTGCCTTACCTTGGCAGTGATAGAGCAGGCCTCGAGGAAGGGGCAATTGGGACTGGAGAGCAGGCAGCCAGGACAACATCCCAAGGAAAGGTTGGCTAGGAGGGCCTGAGGTGGGCAGCAACTTGGCATTTGTGGATAGTGGGTGTTTGCTGGGAGGTAGTGGGCAGTCTGCCATAGGTATGGAGAGATATTCTTAGTGCTGACTCAGTAAGGAAGTCACACATCTTCCATCTTCTAAGACCTTCCCAAGGTCAGAATGCCAGGGACAGACCCCTCCGCCCTGCCCTTCCCGTTGCCCACTTACCATTCCCCTCTTGATGTGTGCAGGTGTGGGGCGTCATACGCACAGGTGATGCAGACAGTGGGGATCCACCCCACCTGCTCTGAGGAGGTAGTCAAACTGCACATCTCCAAGCGCTCCGGCCTGGAGCCTACTGTGACTGGTTGCTGAGGTTAAGTCACCATCCCTGCTGCACTAAGGACACACAACGTGCCATGTGCCCAGTACAAGGCTCCGCAGACACCTGGATCCAGGTGAGTAGGCTTGAGAAGAGAGTATGAAGCTATCGATCGTCATGGGAGCCGCCATGCTGGGCATGATAGAGATGCACGGCGAGGCTATCTAGGACAGGTCAGGCCATGGGAGCTCAGAAACAGGGCCAAAGGGGGACCATCGAGGCTCCCTGAAGGACACCGTAAGATCCCTGCCTGCCTGGTCGTTGCTGTTCTGACATGCAGCACTGTCACGAGGCTGGGCTCACACATGTGTGCTGGCAGTGTCAGGTGCTGCTCCCGCTGTGCCTTTGTCCCTGCAGTGAGCCTAAGTGCTGGCTCATTTCCTTCTCGCCAAGCGACAAAGGTGGAGGTGCCGCTTTGTTGCTTTGTGCACCGCTGACTGGCCACCATGTGGATGCCCCGGCTGTGGATGCCCCGGCTATAGCTTGTACAGCCAGACTGGCCATGTGGGCAGCCAGAAGGCGCAGTGTGTCACCAGCCATTGTAGCTTTCTGAGGAAAAAGAATTGGCGAGGGCCTTCTGCCCCTGCAGTGACACCTCTGTCTGACAGCAGCCTCCAGAATCCCCAGTTCTTGATCTGCAAGCTACAGCCCAACCTGGTTGTCTCTCTTTGCTGTCACCTCTTCTTGGTCTGGGCCCCTTGGTAACCACTCTCCTTGATGGAACTGAGGGGGCTGTAGAAAGTCTTTTCTCCTCAAGATGCCCTCTGTCTGGTCTAAGCATCCGAGCAGTCGTTCTCTGGCAGGGGCCTGCCTGGGCGGGCGTTCATGCACGTGCTCCAGCACAGCTTCACCAAGCCAGGGCTGCATCTGACACTGAGGGCCCTAGGGGAGCCCTTCCCAGAATAGTATTCCTTTCAGGTTTTTTTCTTCTTCTGTTGTTGTTGTTGTTGTAAAGAGCTCAGTTTATGTTTTTATCAAAATATTTTTGTAGCAACTGCAGTACTCTCTTTGCCCAGTCTGGGTTGGGGGCAGGGTGGGGAGGACTCTCTTCGGGGGTGTATTTTCAGTCTCTCAAGGATCTCTTGTGGTTTGGGGTAACCATGGCTAGGCCAATGTGTGTATTGGCCCATGCTGACCCCCACCCGTTGTTGGCAGGACTGGAAGGCCTTGATGCCTCTCCGCGATCTGAGAAGATGTGGATGGAGCACCGTGTGTCTGCATAGATGGCGTGTGTCCTGCAGGGATGACTGCACCCCTACACCCCCTGGCCAGCCTTCACACACTGCCAGCGTCAGATGATGATGGCCTGGGCAGAAACCCCATGTGGGCTGCCCAGGTTTGAACCCCTGGCAGTTCTGGAGTGCTAATAAAGAGGGTGTTTTACTAAAGCATGCCTGCATGTGCTGTCTCCAGGACTGCCCAGTGTCACATGACAGTAGTTTCTACTCAGGATCTGCTACCACCAGAACCATAATATATGGAGCTGCAGTGTCGTAGACAGCCCCGACCTGACCCTTACCCTGATCTGACCCCTGGTAGGGCCCAGCATTTCCCACCATCCTCATCCTCCCTTCAACTCCTGGCTCAGATCTGAAGACATCTAGGGATCCTACTGCACCTTCTGCCAAGATCTGGCCCTTTCTCGGTAAGGTCTCCGTGTACATCTTGGAGCGAGGCTGGCCTCCTGCAGCAGCCATCAAGGGTCAGGACCAGGCCGGGGGTAGGGTTTGGCAGGGTTGTTGGAGGTTTTCTCTCTGGACTGAACATCATTCACATCATTCACCTCCTTAGGTCCCACTGTGGCCCTCACATCAGCTTGTGGACTGGTTTTGGTTAATCCTCCACATTGAGGCTTGATGGGATGGGGAGAGCCTGTCAGTCACTGCAGGGAGAGACAGCCCTGACAGTGAGAGGCAGGGCCTTGCACTATGCTGAGGCTTTTGCAGAGGCTAATCTCATGTCTTCCTTAAGAAAACATCACTTAGCCTGGCCCGGGAGCCTTGGATGGGACCCTGCTTGTCAGCCAGCAAAGGAATGTGTTTGCACCTTAATGGGCCTACAGGAGCCTGGCTGGAAGGGGAAGTGCGCGGGGCTCTCAGACGCCCAATTAAGACGCCAAGTGCAGAGGCAGATCAGCCATGTCCTATTTAATGCACCACTGGTGGCACGCCCCAGCCTGCCAGGATCCTGGTGTGGTGGGGGGCGGGGTGCTCCTCTAGCTTGAGGTTCTGTCTGCCTCAGAGGCAGAAGAGGTCAACTGACACCTGCTGCTTCAGCCCAGTGGAATGGAAGCCTTCTGGGGTCTGGCCAGGTACACTCTATGGGTACCACAGCTCTGGGGGGCCAGTCCCTGCCATGGGGGCAGGCAGACACCTGAGAGTGGCCTTGGTTGTTGGTGATCGGATAGAGACAACCTGTGACTTGCCCTTTGCACACACTGGCCTATAACTTCTTGCCTACCCAGCCAGCCAGTACATCCATACATTCATGTCCCCCAAGTCCCATTCAGGATAGTTACTGATCTGTGTACACTGCCCCACTCGGGTCCTTCTAGTCCTGCTCTGGCTCCACAGACAACTGAAGGCTCTAAGCCAAGGTCTCATCAGAGCACTGAGCTGGTCAGTACAGCTGCGAACACTGGCCTGGCTATGGGGCCCAGGGGGAGGTTCATGAGCCCACAAAGGCAGCCCAGTGTTCTAGTGAGCCTGAGCCCAGAGCCCTCACTCAGTTATCTGTGGAGGCAGAACAACCCCCCATCAGGGTGAATGTGCACAGACTAGTAACTACGGTAAACCACTCACTGAGGGCTGTTGTGCCTCACACTGAAGGCAGGGCCAGTGGAGAGACAGGACCTATGGGTAAGCTGCGTAGCAACGGCATCTGTCCTAAGGGTCTACCTGACAGAGCAGCATGACCAGTCCCATCTCTAGACCAGGAAATGCAACAAAGACTAAAATGCCCCAGGGTGTGGTACTCCCTAACCCAGGGCCAGGTGCTCCCCTGGGCTGCCTCCTCTCTGCCTTTGCATGTTTTTATGATGCAATGAAAATATGTTTTTGATTCCTCGGATTGTTCTGTGTAACCTGCAATTACCCCCGGCAATATTTTACACACCTCGGCTTGTGGCTCTGGATTGCGCAAGGATATGGGAAGGAGAGGAACGGGCAGGCGCCCCACCCCCTTCACTGCCTGGGCTGTCTTGGGCAGCGCCCAGCTCTAGCGCTTTGCCCTTTCCCACTCCATCTTTACTTCATGCTGTCCTGAGACCCCTGTGTGGTCAGAGCCCAGCAAAGCTCCGGGAGCATTCAGCAGAGGATAGAAAAGGAGCCCAGGGCTCTCAGAGTAACAGTTGCTGAGACTGCACCCCACCCATTCTGAGTATCACAAAGCCCTCTGGGGATTCCGCCTCTACTCAGCTGGCAACAGAGGGCATGTGTGCTTCCTGCTTTACTAGGGGTGACAGTTATCTCCATGTCCTGACTGGGCACCCTTGCCAGCCCAAGTAGACTTGCCTGTAAGAAACAGCTGTGTCTGTCTAAAGCCTCAAATATAAGCTTGTCCCTGAGATCTACATTTTTGTTCTTTGCTACCTTGACATATGACTCAGTTCCATAAGTAGCCAACCCAGCAGTGATGTCCAAGCAGAACCCAGGCAGTGCCACCAGGGTCTAGGCGCTTAGTCCCAGTGTGATGCAAAACCAGTCAAACCAACCTTCCCCACTCCCAGCACTCACATACTGCATGCTTCCTGGAACTGTGGGCCAGCAGGGACTTCTTAGAACAACTGGAGATTGCTGTCCAGCATATCTGTCAGGAAGCCCATGTCCTTCAAGAGACCCAGGATTTAAAGGCCATTGTCACCCCAGGTGGTGGTGGTACACGCCTTTAATCCCAGCACTTGAGAGGCAAAGTCAGACAGATCTCTGAGTTTGAGGCCAGCCTGGTTTACAGAGTGAGTTCCAGGACAGCCAGGGCTACACAGAGAAACCTTGTCTCAAATAAACAGGGCCATGTCACTCTTAAGGCTCAAGGTCTCTGGTTCCTGACCAGAGGCTCTACCACAGGAAACACATGATTGTGTGTCTGTCCTGATTCCCCTTCTGTCTGCCTTACCTGTCTCTTTGGATGCTACTTTCCCTGCACCAAGTAACCTTGACATACTCCAGGCAAGGCACCTCCTTAAAATGGCTGGCCTGGCCTCTGCCTCTCTGTCCTCCTACCTCCCTAGCCAGTCCATCCTTAGTTTCAATTGGGATACACACGGAGACTGAGCCAAGCCACACCCAGACATGAGCGGCCATTCCTGTAGCTTGAGGCCAGCAGGTAGGCCACTGGATGCTCGGGAGTGGACCACACAGGCCTGACTCCATTCGAAGCATCTGTGAATAGATTCTCCATCCAAATGACCTGAGGCAGGCCTGGGTCCTGGGGGCAGACTCCAGCCCAGGAGAAAAGTGGACTCTCCTGGCCCCAAACTTACAGCCTGTGGGTTTCCTAAGTGCAGGAGCCTCAGCCCAACACTAACTGGGAGAGGGGCTAGAACAAGGGTTTCCAGACTCTTTCCTGGTCATCTTGGAAACTCAAGCAGCAGCCTCTGTCTTGGCCAGTGTTCTAGTGCTGTGAAGAGACACCATGACCACAGCAACTCTTAGAAAAGAAAGCATTTGACTGTGGCTTGCTTACAGTTTTAGAGGTTCAGTCGTTCTCATCTGAGGAGAACAGCAGCACACAGGCAGACACGGTGCTGGAGAAGTAGCTGAGAGTTCTACATCTGGTTTCCACAGGCAGCAGGAAAGAGAGGCACTGGGCCTGCTTAGGACCCCGAAACCTCCACATCTACCCGCAGGAACACATTTCCTCCAACATGGTCACACTGTCTAATCCCTCCCAAGTAGTGCCACTCCCTGATGACTAAACATTTAAATATATGAGCCTCTGGGGGCCATTTTTATTCAAAGCACCACAGCCCCCAGATCTGCCCCAATGAGCCTCAGCACAAGATGTCTCCTGGGAACCCGAGCTGAGTACAAGCCTCTGCATTGATTGAGCTGGTCTCATTCTCTGTCCTCTTGTCTCCAGAAGGTGCTGGTTCCCCTGGAAGCCTGGAGCCAGCAGAGTACACGGGGCTTTGATCTTTGATCCAGGCTCAGGCCTGAACTGCTCCTGATGTACTCCCTGAACTAGGCAAAGGCACAAATAAATAGATGGAGCCATCCATGTGTGCCTTGCGCTCACAAACAACAGAAGGCAACAGGAGGGTACTGCCAGGCTCAGTGCCTGCCTGCCCCTCAGGCAGGTGAAGGCCTCCCTGGTGCTGCGAGTGGTTTCTTCCAGGTAAGATGGAGACTCCAGAGTTGTGGAGACACCTCTATCCTGCCATCACCATGGCCCAGTTACTCAGCAACCCTCCCAGACAGGGTAGAGAAAAAAAGTTGCCCAGAGAGACTGGTGAGGGCTTACCCAAAATGTCCAGGATGTGAAATAACTGGCAGAAGATTCTTCAACATGGGCTTCCAAGAGGCCCCCAGAGGACTGGGAGATAGCCCAGCCCACAGGCTGATTGATGGATAGAGGGCTTAAGCCCTGGGGCATTAGGTCTTACTTGCCTTATTTGTAACCCACTTCCAAAGCTCAGGACACATTCCTGGGGTCATGGTTCCTGCTTCCAGAACCCATTATGACAGGGTGAAGTTTTGACAATGACTGAAGACAGTGATTGAGTTTCCATCGGTGCCACACACAGGTCCTTGGTAAGGAACCGCACCCATACTTACCTGCACACCCCGAGCGGAGGGTGGTCCTACCTCTTCGTGCAGTGCCATGCCACATTCATGCCTGCCATCGCCCACCTGGTATGGCCCAGATCTACCAAAGGCCTGAGACTGATGCTGTCCACTCTGGACAGGGAGCTGTCCCGGGGGAGGAGGAACAGAAGGCCCACTTGATGGTAAGCCAGCCGAGGCCATGGCTGCTCAGACATGGGTCAGGCAGCTGCTGGCCCCCCCTCCCGCCTTCCTGTGGAACCACCCAGAGCATCCCTGCTGCTGGAAGGTGGCTTCTGCTAGTTCCCCTGCTGTCCCTAGCCCCCTAAGTCCTCCAAGAGCTCTCATGTTTCTGGTCCACAGCCAAGCACCTGTGATCACAGGGGCAGTGAGGAGACCTTCCCATCTCCCAGGGGCCTGACAAAGCATCTTAGACCTGAGCCTGCCTAATCTCAGCCTGCTGCGCTTTATGATACTCAGGTTACCCTAATCCTGAAACCCAAGCTGGGGTCCCAGGAGTCGTCCCAGTGCTATCTGAGGAGCACACGAGGCCTTCCCAGTAGGCAGTGAGAGGACTCCCTTCATAGGCCTTCTGTGTTCAGTCTGATCTTCACCAGGGACAGATCAGGGTGCTGGGCACTCACAGGCTGGAAATCCAATCCAGATAGACCCGAGGAGTCTCTTGACATCAGACTCCCGGCTGCCTCACCAGGCAGGGTAAGGTCTCGTCTCAGGGAGGAAACTCAAAGCCCAGGGCAGAGGCAAAAGCAATGGGCAAGGCAGACCCAGCCCAAGCCCCTCTAGGATTTCATGGGACAGCAATCAGACCTTGTAGTTCCATAAAATTAAATTTTTTCTCTCCCAATAAAATTGGATATTTTGGGCTTAAAACTGATGATCAAATAACACCAAATGCTTGGGAATAAAGCGGGACCATAAACAAGATATAGTGTGACCTTGTTACATAGCAACTGGGGCTTGGGAGCCAGATGGGCACAGCTCCCTGCCCCAGTGGCCAGCCACTGACCTTGTACTGGTCATGGCCCTGAGAATGAGGACCATGGCACGAGGCAGGAGGTTCCCTGCTGTCTCCTTTGTTCTGCTTATGTTAGAAAGCCACTGGCCAGGCATGACGAGAGCACCTTTTGTCTCCAGCATCTTCACATAACTTCTGTGGAAACAGATAAATTAGCTCCTAACCTATAAGGGTCAAGCTGCACAGTTTTTGCAAATGCTTCTCTGCTTGCAGTTTTTATGGGGTCTCTGCTTGATGTGTGAGGGAAGTACTTCTTAGACCCCCAGGAGTCCCTGTGCGCTGATAGCAAAGCCAGGACTTGGGCATGCCTGCCCTACTGCCCTCAGTACCAGGCCCCAGCCTGAGGGAGAGGGAGGATGGGAAGCAAGACCTTCAGAAAGTTTCAATGGCTCGTTGTTTCGCTTGTGGAGGCTGGAATTGGGCCGACCCATTATAATAATAAAGTTCTAGCACTCAGCCAGTGGCTGGGTTTCCATAGCTTGGGGAGTATTTCGTTTTCAAAGACTCAGGGAGGGAAACTGTGTAAGTGGAGTTTGTGTTCCCATCAGCCTGTTCTTTGCAAGGCCAAGTCTCCGATCCCATGCTTCCTTCACTCAGGTGTTGTGCCTGTCAGCTTCCCAGCGCCCAGGCATGCCAGGGCAGCAAACTCCACTAGGAGAACCAGACACCATGAGAGCGAGTCTTGCCAGCACCAGCCCAGACAGGTTCATTCCACCCCACCCACTTCACCAAAGGCTGCTGTGAGGACCAGATGCCTGATGCCACAGGGGACCAGATGGATCACGGTGGTCCTCTGCCATGGGCATTCTCCTCAGCACACAGCTGACTCTATCTAGCTTTTCTTTTTTGCTTTTGAAACAGTCTCAATGTAGCCTGGACAGTCTGGGATTTCTGATGTTCAAGTCTCAGATTTACAGAGGTCTGCCTGCCTCTGCCTCAAGAACTGAGCCGCCGCCACCAGCTTTTGCCTGGTCTTCCTGCCATGATTTATGTGGCCATCAGAGCTCAGAGGTGTGCTTTAGCCCCCTGCCTTTGTTGGCTTTTCCCTCCTATTGGGTCAGTGCAGGGTCTCCCCTCCTGCATGTTTTCCCAAATACTTGACAAGGTGAGGTACCTGCTCAGGGCTTCTACAGAATGTCCATCCTGTTATTTGAAAGGGTGTTTTTTCTTACCCAAAGAGGTCTTCCATTTATATATATTTAGAGAAAAAAGAAAAACTACCATGTGACTGCTAGGAATTGAATTCAGGTCCTTATTCACTGAGCCATCTCTCTAGCCCCTGGAATTAAATTTTCTTTTCTTTTCTTTTTTTTTTTTTTTTGGTTTTTTTTTTTTCTTTGTTTTTTTCCAAACAGGGTTTCTCTGTATAGCCCTGGCTGTCCTGGAACTCACTCTGTAGACCAGGCTGGACTCAAACTCAGAAATCTACCTGCCTCTGCCTCCCAGAGTGCTGGGATTACAGGCGTACGCCACCACCGCCTGGCTGGAATTAAAATTTAAAGCAGCTATTATAGCCAGACATAGAGATGCATGCATGTAATACCAGTATTTTAGGTAAAGGCATGAGGATCAAGAGTTCTAGGCCATCCTTGGTTCCACAGCAAAATTGAAAATAGCCTGGGCTATATGAGATCTTGTCTCAAAAACCAGAACTTAGGAAAAAAAAAAAAAGAAGAAGAAGAAGCATGAAATTCTTTAACTCCCAAATCAAAGGGAAATGATATGAGACTTGGAATCAGCCTGTTGATATTTCTTAACAACTGTTAGAGGAAACTTCAGGCTTTAAATTATCTGTTCAAGTCAGGTTTGGCAGAATGTGCCTACAGTCCTAGCTATTCAGGAAGCTGAAATGGAAAGATTTCTTGAAGCCAGAAGTTTGGGATCAGTTTGGGTAACTGTGATGGTTTGAATAAGAATATATTTGTGTATTTGAATGCTTGGTCATCAGGGAGTGGTACTACTTGAGAAACATTGGGAGGTGTGGCCTTGTGGAGTGGGCGTGGCCTCGCAGGAGGAAGTGTGTCACTAGAGGTGAGTGTTGAAGTTTCAGAAGCTCAAGCCAGGACCAGGGTCTCTCTTCCTGCTGCCTGTGGATCTAAATACTGAACTCTCAACTACTGCTCAGGTGCCTTGTCTGCCTGTGTGCGCCCGGCTTCCCGCCATAATGATCATGGCAGCCTCTAAAACTGTAAGCCAGCTCTGAAGAAACGCTGTCCTTCATAAACATTGCCCTGGTCGTGCTGTCTCTTCACAGCAATGGAACACTGACTAAGACAGCAATGCAGCATGCACCCATGTCAGGACAATAGAGAAGGAGACATGCAGGAGGAGTAAATACCGTAATAAATACCTCTGTTGAGAAGAACGTCTACATGCTGCTACCTAAGCACTTCCAGAGGATGGCAGAAAGTCAGACTATTTAGAAGATGAAAATAAAAGTGGATGTCAGGGCTGGAGAGATGGCTCATTGGTTGAGAGCACAGACTGTGCTTCTAAAGGTCCTGAGTTCAATCCCCAGTAACCACATGGTGGCCCATAATCATCTGTAATGGGATCTGATACCCTCTTCTTGTGTATCTGAAGACAGCTACAGTGTACCTATATACAATAAATAAATCTGTTTTTAAAAAGTGGACATCAGTAGTATAGGAAGCAAGGCCTGGGAATGTGGCTCAGTTGGTAGAATGTTTGTCTAGCACCCAGGAAACCCTGGGTTTGACCCTGACCCCCATATACTGAGCCTGAGCAAGATGGTACACAGCTGTGAATCTCAGCCTCCTGGAGGCGGAACAGGAGGACCAGAAGCTCATCCTCAACTACACAGAAGTGGAAACCCAGCCAAGACACTGTGTCAAAAAACCCGGCATAGTCTTACTATGTGTGGTGCTGAGGAGCTAGGCTGCAGAACTAGCATCTAGGTGCTGTGGCCAAGTCTGAGGACCTGACTAACCTCTGGGACTTACATGGTGGAGGAAGAAAACCAACTCCCACACGTTGACCTCTGACCTTGAAGAGGTCAGCTCAGGAACTTTGGAAAATTCCACCAGACCCCTCCCCTCCTGGAAGAGAAAGGTCATAGAGCACATAGGCACCCCTTCCCTCTGGAAGGCAGAGGCTAATTACCTTCCTCAGACCAGGGGAAGGGGAACCACCATCAGCCCTGTGGGTGGGGGAGGCCCAGAGCCGTTGGAAGTCCCTGACACCTCATTCCCTAAAGACCAGTCAGTTTAAAAGTCACACTGTTCTGCCAATCACATTGTGCCTAATGGCTGCTGCTCTGAAAACTGTATAAAAACTCCCAAATAGGCTGTGTGGGGTCATTCTCTCTCTCCTTTGTGTGCAGAGCGACCCCAGCATGCTGGAACAATAAAATTCTTCTTGTTTTTGCATTGATTTCCAGCTCTGTGTTGTTTACTTGGGGGTCTCTGGTAAGTTAAGGCTCACCAGAGTCTTATAAGCTCCACACATGCACTATAGCAAACACCATCCTCCCACCAATTAATACATGAAATTCTAAAATGTTAGAGTCTGAAGAAAATCAATGAAGTGTTGGATGTTTGGAAGATTTTCAACTTCACTTATGAGAGAGAAAACACTTAGTACAGGAGGTATTGAATAATAAGTAAATAGGGAAGGACATGGCCGCTCCTAGGCGTGGAGGAGGAGGAAGAGGACCTTTACTGTGGATAAAAGGGAAGAGCATAGCCAGAGGCAGGGACGTCTGGAAAGTCCATGAAACACAGAGGGGAAGGGAAGAGACAGGAGAACTAGGTGCAGCAGCCAAGAGGGCAAAGGGTAAAAGAAAGGCAGGTAACTTCTATAGGGAAGAGCCTGTGGGGGAGGGGCAGCCCAGCCCCTGGACTGGGGACTTAGAGGGAAGGAGTATACCAGCCACACCCTTATCAGGTAGGGACGAAGGGAGCAGGAAGAACCGGGCAGCCAGCTCCTCTTTGATATCTTAAATAGGTACCAGAGCCTTTTGTCCAGGGTTTGAGACTTAGGCTCCTGGAGGCTGGTGGTAGAAGGCTTTGAAAAGCACGCACCGGGGCTGGAGAGATGGCTCAGTGGTTAAGAGCACAGATTGCTCTCTGAAGTTCATGAGTTCAAATCCC
Organism: Apodemus sylvaticus; assembly: GCF_947179515.1. Classification (NCBI taxonomy): domain Eukaryota; kingdom Metazoa; phylum Chordata; class Mammalia; order Rodentia; family Muridae; genus Apodemus; species Apodemus sylvaticus. Next base: position 82,862,822 of record NC_067486.1, on the reverse strand, counting down.
AGCAACCACATGGTGGCTCACAACCATCTATAATGAAATCTGATGCCCTCTTCTGATGTCTGAAGACAGCTATAGTGTACTTACACATATAATAATAAATAAATCTTAAAAAAGGGGCAGAGGCTGGAGAGATGGCTCAGTGGTTAAGAGTTCTCTTCTGGTCTGAAGACAGCTACAATGTACTTACGTATAATAAATAAATAAATCTTTAAAAAAAAAAAAAAAGAAAATCACTCACCAAGCCTGGCGGTGGTGGCCCACACCTTTAATCCCAGCACTTGGGAGGCAGAGGCAGGTGGATTTCAAGGCCAACCTGGTCTATAGAGTGAGTTCCAGGACAGCCAGGGCCATGCAGAGAAACTCTGTCTCAAACCCTGCACCCCACCCCAAATCATAACACATACATTTTTTAAATTAAAAATTACAAATCAGGGGCTGGAGAGATGACTCAGTGGTTAACAGCATTGGCTGCTGTTCTAGAAGTCCTGAGTTCAATTCACAGCAACCACGTGGTGGCTTACAACAATCAGTAATGGGATCTGCTGCCCTCTTCTGGCTTGCAGATGTACATGCAGATAGAATGCTCACATTAAATAAAAAAATAAATATATTTTTTAAACAATTATTTATTTTATATGTATGAGTACACCATTGCTCTCTTCAGACACACCAGACACTCCAGGCCCCACACCTCTTTTTATAAATTGAAACCAGGGACTCAAATATCTTTTACAGTGTGTCCTGGCTAGTTTTGTGTCGACTTGACATAAGCTAAATTCACCTGATAGGAGGGAACCGCAGTTGAGAAGACGCCTCCATAAGAGCAGGCTGTAGGCAGGTCTTTAGGGCATTTTCCAATTCACTGACCAATGAGGGAGGGCCCAGCCCATTATGGATGGTGCCGTACTTTGGCTGTTGGTTCTGGGTTGTATAAGAAAGCAGGCTGAGCAAGCTGCAAGGAGTAGGCAGCACCCCTCCATGGCCTCTGCAGTGATGGACTACACTCTGGAAGTGTAAGACAGATAAACCCTTTCCTTCCCAACTTGCTTTTGGTCATGGTGTTCATCAAGGCAATAGTGTAGGTACCCGAGGCCTGCAAAGCTTGTGACCCCATACAAGCGACAATTAAGACAATGTATAGGTCTCTTGCCAAGGCAACAGCTGCCATTTACCCAGAATTCCATAGCCTACCTTTACCTGTAATTATGTCACTACCAGTATATAACCGGGCAGTGCTTCTTCCCCGTCCTCTTTTCTCTTCTCTCTTTCTCTCCTTCCTTCCTGCCCTCTACCCCTTCTCTATCTTAAATAAAGTCCCACGTGGAACTGTTTGACCTGGTGTATCTCATTGCGGCCCACGGCTCCACCGCATTCCCATGGTGTGTGCGAGTGAGCGCCGCAAGCAGACAGGACATTTGCGCAGAAACCAACAAATAGAACCCCTAAGACACAGTGATTCCACAGCACTATTATTACACACCCACAATGGCCAAAGGAACAAACAGTTCAGTGTCAAGAGGAGTGATAAGATGTATCCACTCAGAAGAGAGCGATCAATCAGCTATTTGTTTATTTTGGGGTGTTTTGTTTTTGTTTTTGGTTTTTTTTGGTATTTTGAGACAGTGTTTCTCTCTGTAGCCCTGGCTATCCTGGAACTCACTCTGTAGACCAGGCTGGCCTCGAATTCAGAAATCCACCTGCCCCTGCCTCCCAAGTGCTGGGATTAAAGGCGTGCACCACCACTACCTGGCTTGGGTGGTTTTGATACAGATGCCTAAGTATATAGACCAGGCTGGTGGGAATTCATAGAAATCCTCCTGCCTCTGTCTCCCAAGTTCCTGATTAAAGGCTGGCTTAAAACAATGCTCATTTTTATGTGGATGAGTGTTTTTGCCTGCATGTAATATGTGAGCCATGCATGTGCTCAGTGCCCAAGAAACTAGAAAAGTCATCAGACACCTTGGAAAGTATGTCCAGCGGCCAAGGAGAGCTCGTACCTGAAAGGGAGGCTGGAAATGAAAAAGGACAGGGTGTGTGTTGGGGGTGTGTGTGTGTGTGAGAGAAGGATGGAGCCAAGACAGAGGTTTCTGATCAAGGCTCAAAGTTTAATTTTCAGCTCTGCATTTATATAGGGAGAGCCCGCAGACCCATCCTTTGTTTCAGCTGGATTGAGTTGCAAAGCAAGCTCTGCAGGCGGTCAACTCCTCAAAGCTCAGGTAGGAAATTGCAAATGCAGGGAGGCCAGGAGACTCCTGCTAGGTTGTAAAACCATCAGGGGTTTGTTTAGCCTACTCAAGCCTGGGGAAAGGGCACAATTTCCCCTTTTTTGTTTTTTTTTAAAGATGAGCTGGAGGGGGGGGGGGGGGCACAAGATTTACTTGTTTTCCATGATAGCCTTTACGGCACAGAGTGGCTAGACAGCCATGTCTGTCTTAGGTCAGTGTCTCTATCACTCCTTACCTGTCCTGGAGAACAAACACAGCTTTTTGGTGTTTGTCTCTGTCTTAGGTCAATAGGAGCTCAAGAACACTCTTAACCATCCCTGACTACCAGCCTTCTATAGCACATTCTTTCCCATCCAGACCAAAGCCACAAAGGACATGTGAGTATGCACTCAATGCATTTCTTCACAGCCATGAAACACTGCCACAGTAAATGGCTGAGCTGCTGACAGCGATCCTGTGTGAAGGCAACCAGTCTGTTTAAGATACAAGGTCCAAAAGTTAAAAGCAATGAGATTAAAGTTGTCTGTGGGAATGTCCCAGGTATTCAATTCAGCAGCTAAGTGGCAAAGATCAAACACAAACTCTGGCCACCAGGTGTATTGGGTGGGGGTAGCTTTGAGAATTGATAGAAAACACTTATTCTGCAGTAAGAGTGTAGACTACACTCCAGATTAACTCAGTTGGGTAATAGAAATTTTGAGCTGTTTTCATCATTGGTATTTCCAATATTGGATTGATTTCTAGACCAGTCCATAATTAAGTCAGAATAACTGGTCACATTAAAGGAAAGAGAAGAATCATTCTAACTTCTCCTTTTGATTAACTTCTTTTTTTTTTTTTTTTTTTTTTTTTTTTCTGAGACAGGGTTTCTCTGTGTAGCCCTGGCTGTCCTGGAACTCACTCTGTAGACCAGGCTGGCCTTGAACTCAGAAATCTGCCTTTCTCTGCCTCCAAGTGCTGGGATTAAAGGTGTGCGCCACCACTGCCCCGGCTTGATTAACTTTTCTAAGTCAGTTTCCACAGTCTCCATGTTCTCTGTTCCACAAGGTCTAAAAGCTTGAGGCAAGGCAGTTTGTCCAGTCTGGGATACAGGCAAGCAGAGGTGGGTCAGGAACAAATGTCCAAAACAGCTTTTCTGTCACCATTGTCAGGGCACTCAGCAAGCTCACAGGGAAGCATCATTCTTTGTCCAGAAACAGCATGTCACACCAATCACTCTGGCAGCACCACACTCCTTCAACATCCTGCAGAAACATACACACACACACACACACATACACACACACAAACATGTCCTCTTCCCCATACTAACACCTGATTGGAATCATACCATGTGCCAGTATGTGGATCCTTCCATTTCACCTAGGCATACGTATGCCTAGTTGTAGGTGGCATAGACACTCAGCAGAGAGTTCCGGCATTCAAATTTAAAAATTTTAAAGTTAAAAAGCATGATTTAAATAGTAGGTGCTGGTAAGCAAACTGGAGATTCTATGCAGGAGCAGTCAGTGCCTTCTCTCTAGTCTCTCAGTCAGCACTTAGAAGGCAATTCAGGTACATGCTACAGCATGGATGAACCTTGAAAATATATGAAATTAAATACATCCACAAACGGACAACATTTTTTGAGCACCTTACATGGAGTACACAGTCAAATTCAGACTCAAAATGGTGGGAGCTCAGGGTTCGGAGATGAGGAGTGGGTGCTTAATGGATAGTTTCTAGTGTGATGAAATAGTTCTGGAAATGGTGGAGACAGCTGCACATCCTTGAGAATACATTTATTAATATTACTACTGCACTGTATGCTTTACAATGTTACTACGTTAGATTTTGTCATAGACATTTGCGGTGATGCCCTAAAATAAAACCCAAAAGGCAATTTGGAAAAAGGCCTGTGTAGGAGGGCCTTGGTTGGGTGGTCTTTTGCCCAAGTCTGCTGTTTACTCTCTGTTAACTGGCTCAAGTTGCTTGGGCCTGAGGGTGATCGGAATTCACAGAAGCAACCCTTCCCTTAAGGGAGGAAGTTTAAATTATGAGGTCAATTAGGTCAATTAATACAACTGAAAAAAAAAAGTCAAGTTTCATTCACACTTCAAGGAGGTGTTTCCTGGCTGGGTGCCACTTTTATTGCTTTTGGCCCAAGCTACTGAAAGGCCCACAGACCCTTGGAAGGTACAATGTGATCTTTGATTCCCGTTTCAAGGATCAAAGCGAATGAGTTTGGGTGTAAAAGCAGATAACATTTCAGGGATCTTTCATGAAAGGAGTCACCAGAGCAGGGAAAACAGGGAGATGGTGTGTTATGCGTGTGCTTGCTTTCAGAAGGGGTGCAGCAAAGCCTTCTGTTCCTGGTCCAAGGCCGGTCTAAACACATGTCTGGGTTATGGGATGGATGACACTGCAGGAACGCAGAGGCACTACAGGGACAAGTCATGCATATACATGTGAGGGGTTCATAGGCTCATCTCCTGGCCTCTCTAAAGAGTCAGTGCTGCGCAGTGAGCCGGCCAGCAGCTGCTTGGCATTCAAATGGCGGGGCAAGACACACACAAAAACACAGACACATGCCACTCAGGGAGAGAGATACTGCCCGGGCCTGAAGGCTCAACAGTCACGCAGTACCGGGGGCCTGATGACACCCTTAGCCTTTAGACCCACGCCAGCCCTGGGCAGTCCTCCAGGACTGGGAACGCAACAGAACCGCTCCTGCTCCAGGGGGGACGCAGGATCACCCAGCGCCTGCGCACGGGGCCTCAGTACCGAGCGCGCGCTCCCATCACCTCCCGCGCTGTCGCGCAGGCGCACAGGCGCGGTATGGACGCCTGTAAGCCCGAGGCCTCGCTGCTCAGGGCGCAGGCGCGGCGGGCCGAGCGTGCGCGCGCAGCCCCGCGGGAAGGCTAACTTGGGGCGTGCGGGACGCCTGAGCGGGTGCGTCGGGTGGTCGTGCACGCGAGGGGGCGTGGCCGACGAGGTGCCCGCAGGACCCCTCGGCTCCGGCTGCGTCAGGCTCGGATCTCCGCGGCGGGGTCTGTGTGGCGGCGCGAGGTGGGGCGCCAGGGTGGGGGCTGTGTCTTGAGGAGTCCCACCCCCGCTCAGCTGATCTCGCTCTTGCTCTTCCCTTTGCAGGTGGCTGTAGGATCCGGCCCTCGGAAGTACGCCCCTCTGCCTGCTGTTCCTCAGCGGATCCTCTGACCCTGGCGGCCCCTCCTGGCGCAGTCTTAGGTAGGTGGGCTTCGTTGTCCGGGAGCTTAAGATCTGAATATCCTGCATGGCGGTTTCTGGCGTGCGGGCGGGCGGTGCACGTAGTCGGTCCTCCACTAGCATTTTGACTTTGTGCAAGTTCTGTTCCCGGCTCTCCTGGGTCTCGGGAGCAGAGAACTCAGCCGGCCTATTGGGTATTACCCGGCCTTCCGAGGAAGATTACCACGCGCCGCGACCCTCCGTCTTCTCGTAGATTGTTGTCCAATCCGGGAAAAGGAGCAAAGTTAGCTAGTGCCAGGCAGGGAAGGCGGAGAGAAGCGAGAGAGTCCAGCAGACAGGTATGCAGAGGGCGGCATGAGATGACCATGAAGCTCTGAGAGGATCCTCTGACCCTGGCGGCCCCTCCTGGCGATTAGTGACCACCTCAGTTAGGAAGAAGCAGCAGTTGGCTGCCTCTTAAGGGTCCGGGGCTCTTCTCTCATAGGTTGTCAGGAGCACTCAGGCATGCAGGTGAGTAGGCAGATGACATCTAAGGTTCGCAGTTGGGGCAAGAAGTCTTGGTGGCACACTGGCCTCTGGGCATGCAGCATGGTGTTTGTGGGCAACCTAGCTTTGGGGATTGGGGCCTGGCTTATGGGAACTACTCACTGGAAGACAGGATCTGGCTGATGATTGTGGTGGGAATCCCAGGTCAAGGGCTAGCCTTTTAGGTGTGAGTCAAGGGGTCTATCTAAGATTTTCTAAAATGCTTGGGTGGCAGAAGTGGGTGCTGGTGCTGCTGACAGCTTAGTGTTGCAAACCACTTTGGAGGTGCTGTTACCTTGATTGGAATCTTGCTGTACCTTTTTAGAGAAACTGACTCTGGGTTTGGGGTAAATGCATGGAAAACCAGGTGTGAAGACATACGCAAGACTTGGTGCTCCTAGGAGAGAGCTTGTGGGGAATTGGGATGAAGAGAGTTGAGAGGGGCTCTCCGAGTGGTGGGCTTCCCTCCCTAGAGAGACTGGAGCAGAGTGCGAGAGCCCAGGAGGGTTCCTTGTCCTCCTTCCTTGTCTGGCCTCTGGTGACCACAGCTTGGAATGCGGGTGGGTCCAACCACAGAAGGAGTTTTCCGGGCTCAGCCATGTGCTGGTGGTAACAGGAGGAGGTGTCCAAGTAGAATCTTAGAATTTCACTTTTGGAGGTGAGAGTGCTTGGTTATTGACTGGGATGAGGATGAAGGAACAGTGCTCAGGACTGGGTAGCTTTGTCTGCAGGTGGTCTCTCTGGAAATGCTGGGAGCAGGCGGAAACAGATAAGCAGGGCAGCCTGCTTCTGTCTGCCAGCAGTGCTTGGTGCTCTGTTGTTAAGTGTTCAGGCAGCCGGCCGGAACCCGCTCATTCCACTCTGATCTGTGGCTAAGCTTGTCTCTGCAGCCAGGGTCTGCTCCTCTGCTGTCATTTACTAATTGCTGTGTGACTGCATACACATTACTTTGCTGTTCTTCTTGGCAATGGTAATAGTACCCAATTTGTGGGTGTTGTGTGGTCAGCGTTCAGTACAAATGGGACAAATGACGGTTGCTGCTGTCATTGCCCTAAAATCCCCTGATGTTCTGATCTGGTCCCTTCTAGGATTGACAGCATCTGTCATTACACCTTGGAAGTCATAGGCAGCGTTTGTCTGTTTCCAAGCTCCAGGGCCAGCTCCTGGGTCCTTCCCCCAATTCAGAGCAGCCAGTCAGGTCCTTGAGGGTCTTCTGCCCGCTGCCTCCTCCTGCCAGTTAGTGCTGATGGTTGAGCCTGGCCCCTGCTCTTCCCCACCTTGTTTCTGGACAGATTTCCTTGGATGGTGGCCTGCATCTGACAGTCCCTGGACTCTTACTGGCTCAGCCCCTCCGGTCCTCAGCATTTACCTGGAATGGCAGTCTGCCCCACCCTGCCCAGCTGCTCCTTGGCCTGTTGTGCCGTGCCTGCCTCTTCTGTCCACACCAGGTCTTCTGTGGGCACGCCCTTCCTTTGCTCCATGGCAGGTGCCATTGGCAGAGCCCTGGTAACCCTGTCCAGATGGCAGCCAACTTCGCCAATGCACACCCTTGGCAGCAGATGGATGGTACTTCACGACATGACCCCTTGGCAGATTCCTGGATTGAGAGGCCCTACTGTGGGAACCCCATGTGTGTATGTACCGCCGTGGAGCAGAACTGTACAACTAATGATTCTTCTGGCAGTAAGCCTGCAGAAAGGAGCCCTCCAGCTGGATGCATACCAGACCCTTGGCTATTCAGGACAGACGTCCACTGGGTTCCTGGCTCTGCCCTGGAACCTTTGATGGCTCTCCATGACTACTAAACTGCTTTTTTGGCTCAGCTGCGTGATTATATGTCTTCCACTCTGAACACTATTGGGACAGTCTCAGCTTAGTCTGTGAGAACCGCAGTTGACTGACAGGCCTGCTTTGGGCTTGGGCCGCTCCATACCGCAGTAGGTACCTTGCCTGATGATTAGGAACTCTTCTGCCAGGATCTTGAAGAAGTTATTCAAAACAGTTTTGTCAAGTACCATGCCACTTTATCCTGCCTTCACATCAAGCCAGCCACCAGTGGCACCACGGCTGCCCACAGTCAGGCAGTACTTAGGTGTTCTCAGAAGCCCTAGCCCTCCATATCCGTCCTCCGTGGAGACCCGCCTTAGCTGCTCCCTCCAAACCCTGCTTGGTTAAGGTCTAGCCCTATATCCAGAAGTGCCTGGCCAAAGAGAGCTCCCCTAGACCCTGAGAGTCCCTGACCCAGTCTAGTTTTGCATTTAGTTTTTATTGTAATGCTGTGAGGCCAACTTGCTTCCCATCTAAAGGAGGCAGCCCCCCAACTTGTCTCAGTACCTTTAAAATCTGTTAACTCCTCTTCTTGGAAGCTAGAGTCAGCTAATCTGGGAAACTTAGAACCTCAGAAAACAGAGACAAGGAGACCAAGAGAGTTGTAGCTAGGTATCCCATGGTGGGTGGACAGTGTCCCAGAGATTCCACAGGAGCCACCCTGTTCCCTGCTCCTTAGACCTGTGTTCTGAACACGCTCTAGGTGTGTAGCAGTGCCTTTTGAGATGAAGTCCTGTGCGTAGTGAAGGAGTCCCCCAGCTCCCAGACAGGACAGTGATATCTACAGATGACTCCACCTACCCCATGGCTGGATAGCTAGTTGGAAAGGCACATGAGCTCTCCCTGCTCCTACTGGGATGTTAGGCTCCTAGCTGAGTTCCTACCCCACTCCTGGAAGTGCTGTTTCACTTGGCCAGTTTTACAGGAAAGGCTCTGTAGATCAGCCACCATCAGATTATTTAAAGCACCGTGTCTAGATGTAGCCCCGACATGTAACCCTGGTGTCTCTGCCTCTGCTCTGCTCTCTGACTTCTGATGCTAGGCTGCAATGGAAAGAAGGAAGCCAGTGCTCTTTTATAAATATATTGGTTGGTTTTTGTTTTGTTTTGTTTTTGAGACAGTGTTTCACTATGTAGTCTTGCCTGGTTTGGAACTTAATATATACCAGACTGGCATTGAACTCTCAAGCCCACACCTCTGTCTTCTAAGTGCTGGAACTAAACCTTTCTCTTTTTTTAAAATGGTATATCTATGGAGTGTAGTATAATTGGATATAGAGATGTATATGATTCAATCTGGTGATTACCATTTCCTTTTAGTAACTGTTGATAATTTCTTTGTATGGGATTGTATTTACACTCCTCTCATGAACTATGTTATTGCCAACTCTTTTTTTTTTTTTTTTTTTTTTGTTTTGTTTTGTTTTGTTTTCTGAGACAGAGTTTCTCTGTGTAGCCCTGGCTGTCCTGGAACTCACTGTGTAGACCATGCTGGCCTTGAACTCAGAAATCTGCCTCTGCCTCCCAAGTGCTGGGATTAAAGGCGTGTGCCACCACCACCCAGCTATTGCCAATTCTTAAGCACACACTATGTGGTGGAAGGTATCTAAGATTCCTTCCTCTTTCTGGTCTTTCCTGTCTTATTACCTTTATCTACCTTCTGCTTCTATCAGATCAACTCTGATAGTCTTCACATACAAATACAGAAGCATGTGGCATTCTTGTCTCTACCTGTTTAATTTACTTAACAGTGTTGAATTTGTTTTTTGTTTTTGTTTTTTAATTTGTTTTTGTTTTTTAAATGGTTAAATAACCTATTATATGTATATACTGCCTTTTAAAAAAAACCACTCATCTGTCACTGCATACTTTGTTGGATTTCATTTCTGGAAGCAGTGCAGAAGCAAAACATATTCATCCTTCTGAGGGATAAGATGACATCTTGGCTGAGAACCATACTTCCTGTGGCTTATTTGAAGCCCTGGGCAGCTGGGAGGTTTGAACGCAGGAGGGTAGGATCTATGCCTCTGCTAGGTTCAACTCTAGTTGTTGCCCTTTTTACAGGGCAACATTGTCACTACACCTGGTTATGTTGAAAAAAGCCTCTGGCCTATCCCTGCTCTGCAGAGTACACATACACACACACACACACACACACACACACACACACACACACACAGAGAGAGAGAGAGAGAGAGAGAGAGAGAGAGAGAGAGAACCTCTATGTCAGGGTTCTGGCATAGATATGTGTTCCTGGAAGCAGTGCTGATCTCAATAAACACGAGTTGACTTAACTGCTGAGTGTGTGGTGGCTGCTGACAGTCTTGTTTTGTGAACAGAAATTCTGTACCCATTATGTCAGCAGAGCCCAGCTGAGTCAAGTGTCACAGGTGTGTAGTGGTTCCCAGTGAAGCCTATGAAGGTGAGAGGGTCTGGTTAGAAGAGCTGGAGCTAGAAGGGAAAGGAGTGCCAGGTGTTGGGTGCCTTGGGATCTGACTCCTGAGAGCTCTAGGTAAAGAGAAGGGCAGGTAGCAGTGTGAGGCCAGTTCTGCACAAGGGTGAGTGTTTAGTGAGAGCCGAGTTGATCGGAGGACGGACACAGCTGCCCAGTGCACAGCATGTGCCTACTTGGTGCTTAGAAAAGAGCATCACTCGTTCAGTTTTACTGTTGTGGAAGCAACAAGAAGAAACCTTCCTAGACACTTAATAGAACCGTAGATTGGAAATAGAGCTGGCTGCTTCAGAGGAGGCCATGATGAAGAAACATCCGAGGAAACTTGGGACAGGTTGTTGCATTGTTTACTTACTAAAAGATATTTTGGGTCCAGATGGTTTATTTGTGAATTATTTCAAAGCACAGACCCCATGTACATTACAGCTAGGAATGTTGATAACAGAGATGATCTTGTAGAGTACTAGGCTTCTATTCCAGTTTTCCCAGCTGCTCCAGTGATTGCTCATGGCTAGAATGGACTGCTTTCTCTTCTTTAATTGGCTGTGACTGAGCCTGCCTGTGACTGGTAGTGGACCCTGGAATGGCTCTCCAGGATGATTTGTCGAATTATTCACTGGCTCTTGCTGTGATGCTCCTAATGCATCTGTCTTCCCCTCTACTTGAAATTGCCATCACTCCTGCTGACCCTGATCTTCCTGGGACATCTCTTGAAGGCTTGGATAGTGGTCTGCCATATGTCTGAAGGTCTACTGCACAGCATCTACAGTTGGCAGGCTTGAGAACATTTAGCAGAGTCTAGGTGACCTAGAAAATTAATCTGGGACTTTAGAAGTCCATTTACTGTGTTGGGTTCTGAGGAAAGGAGGCCTTGTAGTTACAGTGACCAGGTGGTCTGCCCCTGGGTATCTGTAGGTGGAACAAAAGATTGGGTTGTGGTCTTCCAGACCATTATAAAGTAGCTTGTCAGGACTGGAGAGATGGCTCAGCAGTTAAGAACACTGGCCTCTTCCAGAGGACCCTGGTTCAATTCCTAGCACCCATATGGCAGCTCACAACTTCCTATAACTCTAGTTCTAGAGGTTCCAACACCCTTACATAGACATACATGCAGGCAAAACACCAATGCACATGAAATAAAAATTAAAAAAATTAAAACAGCGTAGTTTGTCTCTAGTGAGGTCAGCAACAGTGGCAACAGCAGCCGGCTTCCAGCAGTAGTGACCCAGGGGATCTTGTCTTCAGAGAGAAGGCTGTGTCAGATTAGGCCTGTGAGCGGGGCCTGGCGTCGTTTACCCCAGCTTCCACTAGGAATGATGACCTAGAAGGAGGGCTCTTCTGGAGCTAGACAAGATGACAGTCATGCCTCTGATTAGTGCTTACTGCTAACTTCCCTGGGAAATACCCTGACTTCTCATCTTTAGACAATAGGCCATGGGCCTTATCAATAGGTTTTTAAAAGAACAATCTCCAAGGAAACCAGAAAGTACTGGCAATAAAGTCCTCAGAGACATTGGAGTGCTTTGTAAAGCTGCAACTTTTGAAGTACCTGGATATTGGAATAGAGAGAAATAAACCATTTAGAACCATATATGTTGAAAATTTGGTACATTTGTTGGTGTTTCAAATGAATGTCAATAAAACCACTTAATAACTGGTTGGCTTTCTGGAATATAGTGGAGCAGGGTGCCTACATCAGTGCAGCACACGCTCCAGATGAATTAAAGATGACATTTTTTTTCATTTTTTTTTTTTTGTGATTTTATTAAAACACAAAACATGCACACAAGCTATCCATTTTCTTCACTTCGTAGCCTGGCGTTGGGATTGGTGACTCTGATGGCTAGCTGTGCTGCTCTTTCTGCGATGGCTTTTCAGTTCTTAGAGGACACTTTGTGAGCAATCTCGGCATAGTAAGGTTTGTTACACATCAGCAGCACTTCCAGCTCCTTTGTGGACTTTGTGGACGAGAAACTCCCGGAAGCCACTGGGCAGCATGTGCTTGGGTTTCTTGTTGCTCTGGTAACCAGTGTTGCCATCAGGATCTGGCCCTTGAATCGTCTCCACACACTGTTGTCAGTGCCTCTGGGTTTCCTAATTGTCACGTGTCGGTCTGCCTGTTGCCTGATGAACTTCTTGGTCCTCTTTTTGACAATCTTCAGCTTCCCTGGAGCCCGGAGGGCAGCCATGATGCTACAAAACAGATGGCAGCCACCTCGTAGGCAGCGCTGAGGAAGAAAGGACATTTTTTTTTTTAAATGTAATAAAAATGATTATTAGCTTCCTATTTAACAAGTGCTGAGATAATCAGTTTATGAAGAGGAAAAGTTTGGGGTCACAACTGCCTCTATTGGTAGTTCATGGTGGCAACATGTAGTAAAACCATTCACCTCATGTCCAGGATGAGAAGGTGAAAGAAGGGGCAGCGGTCACAGGATCCCCTTCAAGGTCACACCTGTGACCTGAAACCTTCCCTGGGATCCCACCCAAGGTTCTGCCGCCTCCTAGCAGAGCCAAGATTGGGGCCAGTCCTTTAACACATGTGCTTCTCAGAGCATTTGAGATCCAAACTAGAGCCGTTCTGCAGAAGAACAAGAGTAGTTCTAAGATTTTAAGTTTTGCATGTCCAGAATTACAAAGGATATGGCAGGTGGGCTCCCTCGTGCAGTTGGTGGGGATATAAAATGCTTTTCGTTTGTCCTCACTGCTGGTCAGGAGATGTGGATGATGCGCACTGTGCCCTGGCAGGGGCCTAAGCCCCTGTGACTCTCATCACTTTATGAACAACAAAATAGAAGGGTTAAAGAGCCGACTTCAGGGACTGGGCGAGTAAAACTGCCATTTTACAGCTTCAGTCAGCATCAGCCAGAACTTTAAAATCTCAGTAACCTGAGTGGGCACCTGTCCTTTGCTGTTCACCCATGTGTCTTGGAATGAACTAGATGTGCCCTGCTTACTGCTGTATCTCTGAAACACTTACCAACAGGTCCCCCATCTGCAGGTGCTACAGTCAGTTGATGCTAAGCGGAACCGTGGATCACAGGCGATACTCGTCACCCAGCCTCGTAGTTGAGAGCTATGTCCTGATCTGTAAGCAAAGAGGGAGGAACTCTGGGCTTGGCATGGGCTCTGGGCTCGTAGTGACACACTTCCTCCAACAAGGCCACAGCTCTAATCCTTCTAGTCCTTTTAAATAGTGCCACGTGACTAAGCATTGAAATCTCTGAGCCTGTGGGGGCCATTCTTTCTAAACCATCACATCTGAGTTCCTTAGTCCTGAGTAAGTAGCCATTCACATTCAGTGCGCGTGCTCAAACCAGAGGAGATGTGTCTCCCCCACATTTTGGAGTAGAGAAATCCAAGGTTCAGTTGCATGGAGCGTTTTTTGCTGAAGCCTCCCCTTGGTTTGTGCATGGCCGTCTTCCCTGTGTCCTTGCCCAAACATTCCTCTGAATGTACTTCTATGTCCTTATCTACCGGGTATGTTGGATCAGGCCTACCCAAAAGATACCTTACCTAAAGTAAACAATATTCAGATGCAATGATTTTCTGCCATACAGTGGGGACTGGGACATCAGCTTAATAATTTGGGGTACTCCCAAAACAATGCCCAAGATGGTTTTTATTTCATTTTTTAGTTTTCAGCAGTGCTGTGGACAGCCCTTTGTACTGTGTGCAGGGCCCCTTGGGGCCTTGGTTTTGGGGCCAGTGCTGAGGTGTGGAATTTCTAGTTTGTACTGAGTAGGCTGTTCTTAGCTGTTCTGTACACGGGCTTATTTCATTTATTATTTAAGAATTTTTCCCTACAGGAGGGTTCAAAGGCATTGCCCTGCTTTCCTAAAGTCTCATGTGTTGCCTTTGACATTAAGCCTGGAGTCCCTTGTTAGTGTGACTGGGATACGGGAGGGTCTGCTGTCAAGGCTTGTGATGGGCAGAGACTCTGACAACCATAATGGCTATGTAATCCGAGCAAGCAATAAATTTTTCATGTGTGAGGCCACCGAGGTAGGAGTGTGTGTGTGTGTGCATGTACATGCCAGAGTACAGCCTGTTGTATCCTGACTGACAGAGGATTCAGTTTCTTCTGCCTTTTCCATGGAGCACAGACTGGGTCCTGCCTCAGCCACTCACTGCTCTCTGATGACTGTACTCTGGTACGGTCTCTCCTGAGTCAGCTGGCTTTATAAGAAGTCTTGACTCTGTGGTAGAGAAATGTCCACCTGCGCCTTCCTCCTCATGGTGGTTAATGTTAAACCACAATTGTTCCCAGGGAGAGAGGGAAGTGCAGTGGGCATTGGTGTGGGCACCGGTGTGGGCACTGGTGTGGGCGCTGGTGTGGGTGCTGGTGTGGGCACCTGTGTGGGTGCCGGTGTGGGCGCTGGTGTGGGCACCGGTGTGCTGGTCGCCCAGCTTGTGCAGTGCTTGCGTCTCACGTCCTGGGATCACTGTGTCTGTGGGCAGCCTGCTCTCTAGTCTGCTTTCTAGGACAGTAGCAGCCATGAGCTACCTTAGTTGTTGGTTGAGCTTCAGTGTCCTCTGTAGCAGACTCTGAGCCCTGGAGGCCACGGGTGGTTGAGGCCCGCACGCTAAGAGCCACGGTGTGTATATTTGTCACACTCTTCTGTGGTAAGTGAGCCACCAGCAGAGGGAAGGATGTCTGACTTCCCCCCTTACCACAGGCTGTCCCTGGTGACTGTACAGTGCAGGGACCTGGATATCTGGAGCTGCTGGACAGTGTCCCCACCACCATGGCTAAGGATACCTTCTCCGAGGGACTTTGGTTACTGGGCTCAAGAGCTGGTTCTAACACAAAGGATGGTCACACTTCCTGCAGAGAAGCAACAATTTCTGTGTGTTTTGTTGAAAGGCATTGTGTTGGCCAGGTTCCCATCTCTGCCCATAAGTGCTTCAGAGCGGGTTTCCTTCCTGA
Organism: Apodemus sylvaticus; assembly: GCF_947179515.1. Classification (NCBI taxonomy): domain Eukaryota; kingdom Metazoa; phylum Chordata; class Mammalia; order Rodentia; family Muridae; genus Apodemus; species Apodemus sylvaticus. Next base: position 82,847,660 of record NC_067486.1, on the reverse strand, counting down.
CACCACTTAGACTTCTTACGCCTCTCCTAAGCAGTGGATAGATGTCCTTGGGTGCAGCTTGCAGTGCCTGTTCTTGGAGAACCCCCGTGCATCTGCTGTGCGGCTCAGGAATTCTGTTCTGGCATTAGCTCTTAGCTCAGTAACTGATGGAAGCCTTTACAGGCAGGGTTGACCAGTACTCTGTGTCTCACATGCTCCAACCAAGAGGCTTCTAGAGAGCAAGGGTGAGAACTTCCTTGTGTATGTAGCTCCTGGGACTTACTCCTACTACTCCACTAGCCTGGCCTTGCCACTGTGACAGTTAGTAGCCATGAGGCTTTGACAGGGACTTGATGGCGGCACTGCTGGGAGGGTAGGTAGCAGCATGGGCTGGCGGGAGGGCTGAGATGGTCTGCTTATATCCTTGCCCTACCCAGCAGGGCAGGCCTGTTGGGAAACTGGGACTGTAGCTGGTCTCCGTCACCCTTCTAAGTCATTGGGGCCTTTTGGGAGTGGGAAATGAGGCCTGGGACAAATGACCAGAGAGTGTGGAGGACTGGGATTGGACCCTGCCCCAAGGGAAGTAAAGCCATGCATGAGTCCTGCTGGGGCAGCACCACCTCAGAACTAGAATGATTGGCAGGTGGTTGGTCTCTGCCATGGAAGTCAGGCTCTGGCTCGGGCTGCAGGGGTAGTCATGCCTGCTCACTGCTTTCAGGAATACGATGTCAGCTCAGCATGGAGATCATCTGTGCAATTACACAATCTAGTTAAGGGCTTCAGGCTGAGCTGTGTGCCAATACTGCAACCTGCCTGGCTTTCTTGTGGAAGATGCCCCAGTGTAGGCCTGGGGTTTCTTGCCCTTCTTGGGAAAGAGTGCCTGTCTACACATTCAGATTGTTGGTGGTCAGTCCTAGAGTTAGCAAGGTGAGACAGTGGTTGGAGTGTGCCCTCCAGGCCTCTGGGAAGGTGCCAGTTCCCACGTTGGCACTGGGCTGCAGGCACCCACTTTTTCTGCTGTTTTTCTTATCTTTCTGCCATCCCTTTGCCTCCCTACTGTCCCAGAATGCTTCCTGGGTTCTGTAGCTTTGAAGCTACTGCCTCCCTGCCTGCCTGGGTACTTCCCAAGGTGGAGACTGACAGAGGATTCAATGAATCGAAGGTCGCCAGTTGGGGCGTTGACAGATGCCCGGCCATGATACCATTTCTGATTTAATAACCGAATGGGAGGCTGGCCCTTTGTAATAATTAGGGCTAATTACTGAGGAGGTGTTGACAGACAGGCTGAGAGGAAACAAACTACCTTTATCCCGTGGCTTAGAGTCAGATTACTGGCCCAGTGCTATCTGCCCCTCAGAAAGTAGACGCTTCAATCACTCAGCGAGGCTTCAAAGGGGAAAGGCCCTGACAATGCTCGGGATTTGGAAAGCAGCAATGAAGTGCGCCTTTGACTCTGAGTCTCCAAATGGAGCCCCATTCCAGGAATGGTTTCTTTGTGCAGCTTGAGTTACCTCTACAGACCTGCTTCCCGTGCGCTTGGGGCAGGGAGGGGCTGCATGGGCATGGACAAGGGATGTGGTTGGGGCAGTCCAGCTTCCGGGGTCCTTCCTGGGCTGAGCACAGCGCCTGTCATAGTAGAGACCCAGGTCTCTGGAGGCCAGAGCTGCAGCACATGCGCCCTGTCTGGGAGTATGTCCAGTTCTTTATGGCCAGGGAGCACAGCTTTGCTGCAGCACACGGAGGCAGGCCATCCCAAGGGAAAGGGCTCTGCTCATGGTATTATTTATGGAGGACCACCCCTCAGAAGCCTTGAGGTCTCTCATTTGAAGTTGCTCTGTAGGCAGCTTCCACCCTTGTGGCCCCAGAGCCAAGGACACAAAAGTGTATTTTGCAGTGAGCTGTCCAACTCATGACTAAACAAGTATTGGAGGCTGATCTCTGGGCTGTACGGAACCCGCCATATGCTGATCACCCCACACTTCACAAACAGAGGGCTGTGCTCAGTTCTGGATGCCTGGGTTTTAAGCTGAAGCACTGAGCAACATGCCAGTCATCTGGCTGGGCAGCTCAAGGCCGCAGCTGCAGCTGCAGTACAGCTCTATGGAGGAGAGCATGTTGAACTGGCTGCGGCAGCCAGGACACTGGCCAAGGCTACAGTGTGGGCCCAGCACTGAACATCCGAGCCTTGCTGCCACTGATGTCCCCCGTGCAAGCGTCCTCTGCTCAGATCAGAGCTGTCTGGGCCGGGCCTTCCTTGTCCTAGGTCCAGCCTGGAAGGTGCTGACGGGTGGGAGATGGGAGGACCCTGCACCTTCATGTGTATCCGATGTGCTTCTGCTTTTGGCTGAATTCTCTCAGGCCTGACACACCAGGGGATCATGGCAAGTGCCCTGGGCTGAAGGGGACAAGCTGACCTTTCCCTGGCATACTGTTTTGTATGTATGCAAAGGAAGTGCCCCTGTGGGGCTAGGAGATGGCTTGGTGGGTGGGCAAGAGCACTTGCTGCTCTTCTGAAGACCTGGGTTTAGTTCCCAGCACATTCATGGCTCTGGTTCCAGAGCTTCTAGTGCCCTCTTTAGGCCTCCATGGGTACTGTATACATGTGCTACACATACGTACGACATGGAGGCAGACACCCATATCCTTAAGATAAAACAAATATCCAAGCGTGATGGCATACATCTTTAATCCTAGCACTTAAGAGGCAAAGGTAGGGTGATCTCTGCAAGTCGGAGATCAGCCTGGTCTACATAGTGAGTTCCAGGACAGCCAGGGCTACATATAAATGTCTTGTCTTAAAAACAACAACAAACACGTGGTGAGACTCTGTCTCAAAACAAAACAAAATAAACAAAATGAGGTGTTAAGTCTGTTATGGTGACCTTAAGCAGAATTAGAGATTGCTCAAAAGCCAGAAATGTCTGAACAAGAATTGAGTTTTTATCCTATATTAATGGCACATTAAATGCCATTAACCCAAGTACAAGAAAATTACCCCAATATATTGCATAGTATGTTTTATTTCAATATAACCTTCCAGTGGATGGCCAGGTGAGCGGGGCCCAGCATGTTAGTGCACACAAAAGAGAGCTCTCTCTCTCTCTCTCTCTCTCTCTCTCTCTCTCTCTCTCTCTCTCTCTCTCTCATTGAGATCTTAGGCACCACCGAGGACTGAAATCCGCTGAATGCAAGCTCCTGAAGTGAGCCTAATGTCCTTTTCCATCCCAGGACCTCTCCTTGCACCTCTTCTTGTGTCTCCTCAGCCTCCTGACTCTTGAAAGTCTCCTTTACTTCTTTATTCTTAATTTTTTATTTTTATGTTTATGACTGATCTGTTATGAACAGAAGTGGAAATCAGATCCCATTACAGATGGCTGTGAGCCACCATGTGGTTGCTGGGACCTGGAATGTAGGACCTCTGGAAGAGCAGTCGGTGCTCTTAAGTGCTGAGCCGTTTCTCCAGCCTTCACCCTCTGTATTGTTGATAACCGTGGCAGCTGTGAGGCACCACAGTCTGGCTGGCACTTTGGAGAACACTCCTCAGCTGATTTATCATTTGTTTGCCTCATGATCACACTGAGGCCCTGGGTTTAGGGAGGAAGAATACAAAGATAACTTGGCTATATTTTCACATAAAATCATTGGTACGTCATCCCTGTGCCTCCTCACTGAGCGCTGACCTTGGCGGGGTGGCAGAGGTGGCATTGCAGGCTCCTCCACTGCAGTTGCTCTTTTCATCCTGCACTCTAAGGAAGGGAGTCACTGCTTAGCCACATCAGGCGGGACCCTGTGTGCGGTATCACCCCAGGGTCTGCTAGTGCACCCCAGGCTGGCCTGAAATCCTCTTGCAACAGCCACCAAGTGCTGGGGTCTTGAGTTGTACCTCCATATGGGCTTCCATCTGACCTTGACCTCAGCATGGATTCATAGACACTTCAGTAGTAGCAGCAGTGTTTGGGACCAGTGAGGCTTAACATGACTATAGCAGCGTCAGGCTGCAGACAACTCAGCCCCTCCACAGGCTGTTGAGAGTGAGGCCCTTTCTCTCCTCTGACCCTAGTAACCACCAGTCTCTCCTCCCTAGCTCCGCTTCTGCCCTTTCCAGACTGCTCTGGAGTATTCCATAAATGTTAATAATTACACGAATAAAGAATAAATACAAAATTACATGAACAGAACAGTACATCACATACCCTTTTATGTACACTAATTTCCTGGAAATTAATCCACACTTGGATTTGGGAATAGCTTGTTCCTCATTGTAGCCCATTTGCTGGAGGAGAGGCATTTGCGTTTTTCTGTGTAGGGTGATTATGAATGAAACTAAGCGTTTATATGTATATATAGGCTTTTGTTTGCACTTAAGTTTTCATCTCTCGAGACCTGGAAGATGGGGTTGCTGCTGGGTAATACTTTGGTTCATATTTAACTTTCAAGAAACTGCCACTTTCCCAGGGTTGCCATGCTGTGCCTTCCCCAGAAACCTCCGTTTCAGAGGGGCAGTGTCGGCAGCATTTGGTTTTATCTGTATGTCTTTTCTAACCTGTAGCTACTCAGTAGAGTCTGGTCTGAGCTTGGTTTGACTCGAATCTCTAATGGCCGTAAGTGAGCACCCTTTCCTGCTTGTCTACTGTGGTGCATCCTAGAGGGTGCTTTGTGGTTTGTTTTTTAAGTTATTTGTTATTATTTTATTTTCATGTGTATGGTGCTGTATTTGCATGTATGTGTATCTACCACACGTGTATCTGGTACCTGCAGACGTCGGAAGAAGGTATCAGATCCCCTAGAGATGGAATTATAGGTGATTGTGAGCCACTATGTGGCTGCTGGGAACCCAGCCCAGGTGTTCTGCTAGAAGAGCAGGTGTGCTTAACCACTGAGCCATCTCTCTAGCCCAGATATATGTATGTATATTTATATGTATATACATATGTATATGAATATGTGTATTTTATATATAAAAACATGTTTTAATTGTTACATTTTAGAAAATTGAAATGTAAAATAAACTGAACATATTATAAATATTGAAATGTATTTGTATACAATAAACTGGACATATTATAGATTTAACAGCTTGATAATTTGCAGCCCCTGGGCTAATACACCACAGTGTCTTCAGCACAGTGGGCACATTGTCCTCAGAGTTCCCCTCCTGAGTTCCCCTTTGTATGCCTCCCCTCCCCCTTCTCTACACTTCCCTTCCCTGGATTCCCAGGAGGTCAGTTAGCATTTCCTAGAATTTTGTATAAATAGAGTCAGAGTGTTTACCCGTTCTGATTGTTTTGAGGTCCATTCCCGTTGAAGCGTGTGTCGTCCGTCCGTCCTCCCTGCCCTCTGCAGTAGTGTGCGTGCTCCATTGTGTGGGCATATACAGCTGTTTGTTCGGCTGCTGATAGATGTTTGGGTTGTTTCCAGTTTGGGACTGTTTTTTAAAGATATGGCCAAACTTTATTTCACAGTGGTTGCACCACACTTTATAACCCATCACAGAGTGTGGCAGTCTCTGCTGCTTCACACATTTTCCAGGAATTACCGTCAGCTTTTCCATTTTAGCCATGGTAGTCCACAGCGGCGTTCTATTACAGAGCTTCTGTAATGACAGCGACCAAAGACTGTGCTTTCATTTGCTAACCACTTGTTTTAGGGTCACGTAGTTGTTTAAATATTTTTTTACCTAGTTTTAATTTTGTTTAAATGTCTTTTGTCATTGTCTTATTTGGAAAAATTAAAATTCATTTTGTTGTTTTCCTGTTTCTCCACAGGAGCTCTATATGTAGTACGGGCTAGGGCTCTATATGTAGTGCAGGCTAGGCCCAAACTTAGGATCAGCCTCCAGAGTATTGGAGTTGCACTTGTGACTCACTCTGTCCGGCTAATAATAACACTTTTTTGATGTGTGCTGGGGATCAAACCCAGGGTCTCCTGCATGCTAGGCGAGTGCTGGACCACCAAGCTGGTTTCAGCACAGCATCAGCACTGACTTTATTAGTTACTCCGTTTCTTGAGACAGGGTTTTATTATATATCCTAGGCTGGCCTTCAACTTCCTGTGTCAGTCACTCTCAGCAATCCTTCTGTATTAGCCTCCTGTGTGTTAGGGTTATAGACATGTGTTGTCATGTCTGATACATATTTAAAAACTTTTTAAAGACATTTTATCTATCTATCTATCTATTGTGTGGGTGTGGGTGTGTGTTTGCCAGTCCAGTCTTTATTTTATTTATTTATTTATTTATTTATTTATTTATTTATTTATTTATTTAATTTATGTGAGTACACTGTCACTGTCTTCAGACATACCAGAAGAGGGAGTCAGATATCATTACAGATGGTTGTGAGCCACCAGGTGGTTGCTGGGAATTGAACTCAGAACCTCTGAAGAACTTTAAACCTCTGAAGAGTCAGTGCTTTTAGCTGCCGCTGAGCTATCTCTCTAGCCCCCAGGTTTTTTTTTTTTAATTCAGTATATCAATTGTACCTTTCTACCCTGGGACTGAGTCGACATGCCGTCTACCACTGAATTGTATCTTCCCTCTTCATAGGTATTATTTACCAGATATACCAGATATGATTTGTAAATATTTTCCCTAGGTGACTATCTTTTCATCTTATATTATTTTTCATAACTTGGGCTGGAGAGATAGCTTGGTGATTAAGAACTATTATTGCTTTTGCAGAGGACCTGAGTTCCCTTCTTCCCAGCACCATGTCAAGAGGCTCATTATTAATTGCCTGTAACTCCATCTCCAAGGACACACACACACAAACAAATAGTTGTATGTAATGTTCAAGATAACTTGTTTTCTCGTGTGTGTGTATGTGTGTGTGTGTGTGTGTGTGTGGTCACGTGTACTGTGCCTGTGGAGACTGGAAGAGGATGTTAGATTCTGTGGAGCTGGAGTTACAGGTGGTTGTGAGAGGTACAGGCAGTTCAGAGCTGCCTAATAGAGGTGCTGGGACTTGAACTTGAGACCACTGGAAGAACTGCCAGGCCATCTCTCCAGCCCGTCTTGGTATTTTAATTTGTTTGGTTTGATGTTTTGAGACAGGGTCTCACTTTGTAACCTTGGTTGTTTTGAAATGCACTATGTAGACAAAGGCTGGCCTCCCTTTCACAGAGATCTGTCTGCCTCTACCTCCCAAATGCTGGGATTAAAGGTCTGCACCACTGTACTGGCTAGTTTTGTGTGTCAACTTGACACAGGCTGGAGTTATCACAGAGAAAGGAGCTTCAGTTGGGGAAGTGCCTCCATGAGATCCAGCTGTGGGGCATTTTCTCAATTAGTGATCAAGTGGGGAGGGCCTAGCCCCTTGTGGGTGGTTCCACCTCTGGACTGGTATTCTTGGGTGCTATAAGAGAGCAGGCTGCACAAGCCAGGGGAAGCAAGCCAGTAAGAAACATCCCTCCATGTCCTCTGCATCAGCTCCTGCTTCCTGACCTGCTTGAGTTCCAGTCCTGACTTCCTTTGGTGATGAACAGCAACGTGGAAGTGTAAGCTGAATAAACCCTTTCCTCCCCAACTTGCTTCTTGGTCATGATGTTTGTGCAGGAATAGAAACCCTGACTAAGACAACCACCATGCTCAGCCCTTAGAGTATTTTTTTTTATTTAATTTAATTTTATTTTATTTTGTTTTTTTTTTTTTTTTTTTTTTTTTTTTTTGAGACAGGGTTTCTCTGTGTAGCCCTGGCTGTCCTGGAACTCACTCTGTAGAACAGGCTGGCCTCGAACTCAGAAATCTACCTGCCTTTGCCTCCCAAGTGCTGGGATTACAGGCGTGGGCCACCACGCCCTGCTCTCCTTAAGAGTATTTTTTAAAGAGCAAAAGTTAAAATCAAATTTATTATTTTGTGTTATGATTATACCTCCTGAGAACTTTTTACAGTTTATTATTGTGTGTGAGTGCATAGTGTGTGTGTATGTGTGTGTGTGTGTGTGCACGCCAGTCACAGCATGCATGTGGGGTCAGGGGGTGGCTCTGCAGAGCTGGGCCTCTCCTCTACCTTTACATGTGTTCTGGGGCCATCTTGTCAGCCCTGAAATCTTCTTAAAAATCATAGAATAATGAATTTCCCCAGTGTGGTCTCTGTCATCTAGTATGGTTTGGCAATTTTCTTCAGTGTTTTGTGTTTATATCAATTTAGTTTTGAATATTGAATCAGCTTCCCACTCCTGGGATAAACTGTAGGATAGTAGCATATATTCTTTTGTAACAATGGATTCTTTGCTAATTTTTTTTAAGGACTTTGGTTATTGTTGTTTTGTTTTGTGTTTGTTTTTGTTTTGTTGAGATAGGGTCTGACTAGGTATGTTTGGCTGGCCTGGAAGTTGCTATGTAGACCAGGCATGAGGGATATTGGTTTGTGTTTTAGGGAATTAATTTAGAACTGCTAGTATTATTAATCATTACTATCATTACCATTATTATTATTATTATTTACTGTTAGTTTTGGTTTTCTGGAAGACATTATACAGAACTAGTGTCATGTCTTCCTGTGTTTGGTAAGATGGTCAGATGACCACAGTGAGCTGGATTACTTTGTATATTTTGTTTTTGCAAGGATTTAAGCAGAACATGTAGCATGTATGTTAGCGGTGAGAGTGTTTGTCCTGCTTGCAGCAGGCCCTGAGTCTTAACCCTCAGTACTGCAAAACAAAACAAAACTCAGGGTGCAGCTACCCCTTGAGTGGGTGTGGCCCTTACGTGCCCTTCTCTGAGTTGCGCTTTTTGCAGGGTAGAAGTGTGGCTCGTAGTGCCATGGTTTCAGTGTTCTGCTGTCTGAAGCGTAAGTCCTTTTGGTCACTGTTTACTTTATTGCTTCCCTGTGTTTAGCATTGTTGATCAGGAGGAGCTGCTGGTCTTATTGAGCCTCCACAGTTCTGTGGCCCCTCCCTACCTGTACTCATCTTTATTTATTTTCTCTCTAATCCTATTACTTCTTCCCCTGGTGCTTGGCTCTATGCTATGACTTTTCCTGGTTTTCTAAGTTAGAGGCTAAGTGACTGTGAGTTTGAAGACTGTGGATGGCTCCTTCCCCTGTATCTCTCTGAGGCAGGGTCTTACTGTGTAGCTCAGGGTAGGACGGAACTCACTTTATAATTTAGGCTGTCCTCCAACTTACATGATCCTTCTGCCTCAGCCTCCCATGTGCTGAGAGTATACATATGTATTGTCATGCCTGGCTTGAAGACTTCTCTTATATTCTTCTTCTTTTTTTTTTTTTAATGATTTATTTATGTATTTCTTTTCTGTGAGTATACTGGTGCTGTCTTCAGACACTCCAGAAGAGGGCATCAGATCTCATTACAGATGGTTGTGAGTCACCATGTGGTTGCCGGGAACCTCAACCTCAGGACCTCTGAAAGAGTAGTCAGTGCTCTTAACCACCTGAACTATCTATCTCTCCAGCCCCCTTTCTTAGATTCTTAATTTTTGTATTATGTTTAGGCTTGTGCATGCCATGGTGGAAGTCAGAGGACAGACAGCCCGTGGTAGTCAGTCTCTCCTTCCACCTTATGGGTCACAGGGATGGAACTCAGGTCATCAGCTTTGGTGTCTGGTTCCTTCTCTGCGGTCATCGTGCTGGCCCTCATCATCTCTGCTGATGTCCTCTAGAGGACATGCTGGCAAGATGGCCAGGGTGCCTTTTACTCATTCTCTCTACAAAGAAGGCAGTAGAGAAGTGACTGCAGAGACTAGCAATCTTTAGAAAGGGGTAGAGACAACAGGATCCCTGAGGGACACAAAACCCAAAACCACAGAGAGGAAAGGGCTGCATTCTGCCTCTCCCAGCTCAGACCAAGGCAACTGTCTGCTTACAAGGAGACCTCAGAGTCCCTATTGTCTCTCGAGAGACTTCCACAGCCCTCACCGAACCTGAGATATTCAGAGTGGTCTGGGGTTCATAGAGCTGCCGTAGTTAAGAGCTCATGTCTTTTACACCCCTCCCCCCCAAACACACACTATGCCTAAATATCTGTGGTCATCTAGACTCTGAACCTACCTGTGCAGTGAGTCTCACCCTGGGAACCAGCAGATGCCCAGTGTCTCTGTTCTGGGGACCTGCCATTATTCCATCACAGATGCTCTGTGTCTCTGTTCTGGGGACCTGCCATTATTCCATCACACTTAGGATCAGCTGCAGCACCATAACCCCAGCTTCTCAAAATATAGACCTAGCAGAAGTGTCACGACTCTGGCTTCTAGACTGATATGGCACCAGGGAACAGAGTGGAAACTGACATATAACCACAAGCCTGAAATGCTGTGAACACTTGTGCGTGACTTGATAGCCAACCCGGTGGCAGCCTCACCCTGCCCCTGTGAGCCATCTCCTTAGCTGCCAACCCACAGTGCCCCCAAGTACACAAACTCAGTCTGACAACCGCACCCACTGTGGGTGGGTGAAGATCATTGTATACTGTCTGTGGCTCAGCATTCTGCCAAGCAACAGCTTGATCCCTGACAAACCTGTGCCACACAACTGCATCACAGACACCCAGGAGCTGGACCATTGACACAACCAGTATGTCACCAATGGACATCATAGCTGAAGAAACTGCACTACTGTGTCCACTTAAAATTTAAGCTAGCAAGCTGGGCAGTGGTGGTGCACGCGCCTGTAATCCCAGCACTTGGGAGGCAGAGGCAGGCGGATTTCTGAGTTTGAGGCCAGCCTGGTCTACAGAGTGAGTTCCAGGACAGCCAGGGATACACAGAGAAACCCTGTCTCAGAATAAAAAAATTAAGCTAGCAGTATGCTAGACTGACAGCACCTTCCATCTACAGGAAAAAGTCTCTGTAGGGAAAGGAACCCCTTTAAAGTTGTAAGAGGTGGTCTCTCTACTTGCTTCTTGTGTAAAGTCATAGGTTGAAAGTGAAGGATTCAGAAAAGATACTTCAGAAAGAAAGAAAGCCTGTGAGAAAATGAAGATCATTGTATACTGATAAAAAGTCTCAGTTCAGCCGGGTGGTGGTAGCTCACGCCTGTAATCCCAGCACTTGGGAGGCAGAGGCAGGTGGATTTCTGAGTTCGAGGCCAGCCTGGTCTACAGAGTGAGTTCCAGGACAGCCAGGGCTATACAGAGAAACCCTGTCTCAAAAAAAGAACCAAATCCAAACAAAGCAAAACAAAACAAAACAAAAAGTCTCAGTTCATCTATTGATAGTGCATGTATCCAATACAGCACTGCCCAAATGCATAAAGCAAATGTAATATGTCTAAAGGTAGAGATAGTATCTTACACGATAATAGCTGGGATGTCAGCTTCCCAGGAGACAGATTACCCAGGCACAAACAGTGTAACATCAGAGTTAAACTATAGAATAGACCAAATAGCCTGACACCTACAGAGATTCCCTCCAGCAGCTGCAGGGCGTATCCTCTCCTCAGAGTGTGCAGCTCACCGGTGTCAGCCGTGAGCGGGTCACAAAACAATCTCAATGAATTTTTAGAAATCAAAATTATCTCTTTTCTGATCACAAAACTAGAAACCAACAAGAAGAACTGTGGAAATTATAGAAGTAAATAAAAATTAGACAGTATGCCCCTGAACAACTAGTGGGTTCATGAAGAAATTAAAAGGGGAATATTAAAATTTTCTTAAGATGTATGAAAATAGAAATACAGGGTCTGGAGAGATAGTTCAGCGGTTAAGAGCACTGATTACTCTTCCAGAGGTCCTGAGTTCAATTCCCAGCAACCACATGGTGGCTCACAACCATCTGTAATGGGGTCTGATGCCCTCTTCTGGTGTGTCTGAAGATAGCTACAGCATACTCATATAAAATAAATAAATCATTTAAAAAAAATAGAAATATAATATACTGCCAGGCAGTAATAGCTCACACCTTTAATCTCAAGCACTTGAGAGGCAGAAACAGATATCTGTGAGTTCTCTGTGAGGTTGGGGTCTCCAGAATGAGTTCGGGACAGCCGGGACAACACAGAGAAATTCTGTCTCAGAAAACAAACAAACAAAAACAAACAAAAACCAAAAAAAGCAGTATTCAGAAACTATGTGGGGCACGGCAAAAGGAATTTTAAGATGTTTGCCACCACAAATGCCTACATCCACAAGGCGGAAAGGTTTCAACTACGCATTGCATGGCAGTGTGTGGCTCAGGAACTAGGAAAGTAGGAACTGAGGAAGGGATGGTGGTTCAGCTGCTGACCCAAGAGCAAGCCCCAGAACCTGTGTTAGAAAACACAGTAACAAACCAAGAAAGCACAGATGCCGTGGTGGGTTTGCGGTGCTGCTAGAAGGTTGTAGGGCTGCTTTCAGTGGTATTCATCGAAGCAACAGGAACAAGAGAGACCTTGTCTCAATGGGACAGAAGATGCAAACAAATGCTGTCCTCTGCCCCTGACATGTGAATTGTGGCATACTTGTGTGTGTATGTGTACACATGCACAATCAATCAATATATTCTTAAAAGAACTAATCAGCCAGGTGCTTGAAAGCAGAGGCAGGTGAATCTCTAGAGTCAACATCATCAGCCTGATCTTTGTAGCAAGTTCTAGCCAGCCAGGGATTCATAATAAGGCCCTGTCTCACAACAATACAGAAAGAACTAGCAAGTCCCACATTAGTAGGAGGGAAGAATAAAGGTCTGGTAGAGATAAATGAACTGAGACAAACACAGTGCAAAATATCACTGAAACAAAGTTTGGCTTTACAGGGAAGCATGATTAGCACTAAGGAAAAAGCCCAGAAAGAAAAGAGAGAGACATTGTAACTGATACCACAAAAGTAATGTGCATAAGCTATATGCTAACATACCAGAAAATGGGTAAACTTCAGATGGAGAGTACTTTACGAAAATGAAACATGAATAGAAAACCTAAACAAATGATCAAGAACAGCCTCAAATCTTCCAGAAAGTTAAAGGAAGGGAATTCTTCCAAGTTCATGGTGTGAGACCAGCATTCACAACAGACCACTGAATGAAGCAATGTGAGAGTGCTTGTGAAAACCTTAGCAAGTCCAGCCATCTGAAAGGTTTGTTTTTCTCTCTTACTTTATTTTATTTATTTGTATATATGCGTATGCACAAGTTTCCACAAAGGTCAGAAGGTGAACATTGTATCTTTTGGTGCTAGAGTTATAGATCTCTGTGAGCCACCCTGTTACGTAAGCTCCTCCCCACAATTACCTGGCAACAGCCAGGTATGCCCCGCCCAACAGTTGCCTGGCAACAGCCAGGTATGTCTCTCCCCACAGTTGCCTGGCAACAGCCAGGTAGGCCTGGCCTATAAAAGAGGGTGCTAGGCCCCTCCTCTCTTATCTCTTATTCCTCTTGCCTCTCTTCACCTCTCTCCTCTCTGCTCTCTTGGCCTCTCCTCCCCTCCCCCCTTCTCTACACAGTCATGGCCGGCCTCCACTTCTCTACTTTCTCCCTCTCTCTGCTTCTCTCTGCCGCCACTACCCCATTAACTCCCATCCTCTGCCCTGAATAAACTCTATTCTATACCACATCTGTGTGTGTGTGGCCCCTCGGGGAAGGGATGCCCGGGAAAGGCCCTGCCTAGGCACCCCGTTTCCCCACACCGCTGTATACCATTTTCTCTAAACCTCTTTCTCTTTTTATGAACATAACACACCCCGGTGAAGGTACTGAGATGCGAGCTTGTCTTCAGATGGAGGAGTAAGCAGTCTTTACCACTGAGCCATCTTTCCAGCCCCTACCTTGGTTTTTGAGTTGGGCTTCTCACTACCCTACAACTTGCCGTGTAAGCCAGGATGGTTGGCCAGTGAGTCCTAGGGATCTGCGTGTCTATTTCCCTGGCACTGGGACTGTGAGTGCACCCCATGCACCCCATGCCTGGCATGTACCCCCACGCCTGGTATGTATTTTACATGGGCCCTCAAGCTCAGACTCAGGTCCTCAGGTTCGTGCAGCAGCACCACCAGCTAAGCTGTATTTGAAGCCCCTGGCCAGCCGAGTCTTAATGGAAGCTTAAAGAGTACATGGAGACTTAAAGACACATGAAGACTGTGTCTTCAGGGGATGGATTGGGAGAATGAACATCCCCTATACAGAGCTTAAAAAGAAGTACTGTGTCTCCTATCACATATTAGTCAGTTTTGCTTTAATATAGTAAATACCCAAGAAAATTAGTTTATAAAAGAAGAGACTTATTAGCTCACAAGTTTAGAAGTGCTAGCCCTAGGCCAGGCACCATTGCTTTGGGCTTCAGGAGTGCCAGATGGCAGTGATGAACAGTACCCAGCAGAGCACACTGCCTACCTCATGGCCAAGAAACAGAACAGAAAGGAAGAGACTGGGGTCTGCCTCTTAACTGTCCTGTTCAAGGGCACGCACCACAGTGATCTAAGGGCCTCCCACTCGGTCTCACCTCCTAAAGGGTCCTATACTATCCTGTGACAGTGTCCTAAAGACCAAGCCTTTAATGCATGTATGTGAACTGTGTAAATTTTTTGTTGGTTTTTAAAAAATATTATTTCACGTGTATGGGTGTTTTGCGTGTGTGTTTGCCTATGCACCGCATTTGTGCAGTACCCTAGAAGGCTGGCACATCTGGGACATTGGCTGCTTTGAAACTGGAGTTACAGATGTTTGTGAGCCACTGTGAATGCTGGGAACTGATGAGACATTAATAGCTCAGGAAGGGTGAAGAGCTTTGCAGCTGAGTATAGCACAGCAGGATAGCTGGGTGACCATAGTCTATCTCAAAATAGTCAGTAGGCAGGACTTTGAATGTTATCCAGTATGAAGAACTGATGACTGAGCTCACGTCTGTGCTGATTACCCTGATCTGGTCATGACAGCATGTGTGCCTGGATTGGAATGCCACACTGTACCCATAGATACACACAGTTGCTGATTCCAGATCAAGGTGTATGTAAGAGAGTTGTGTGAGTGTGGTGCTCCCATTTGAAATGTGTTAAGCTTTATCCTGGGGGCGAGGATGCCGACTCCCATGGTGATGTTCCACATGCACTTGAGCTGTGGATGGAACTGGGTCTGTGGCCCGTGTCAGACGGATGGAGGAGCGGACTCAGCTTTCCCATGTGCTTGCAATAGAATTTCCAATATTTGTATTACATTTATTCTGTGTATGTACATGCCACAGTGTGTATGTGTGTGTGATATGAATGTCAGAGGGCAACTTTGATGCTTAGGGCAACTTGGTCCTGTCATGTGGGTTCAGGGGCTCAGATGGTCTGTGTGGGCGACAGCACCTTTACCAGACGGACTGTGTCACTGGCTCCTAACTGGACCTTTTTGGGGAAAAGCTTGGCAGGATTAAGAATTGGAGGCTGACCTGAGAGACATAACAAGATCAAAAAAGGAAAAAAAAATTATATGCTAAGAGTGTTTATGTTTATTATAATAATTGATAAGATGATATTTATTATAATGATACATAATTGGCCTTATTTAAGTCTCTTTTTTTCTCCCTCGGGCTTTGTTTCTTTCTTCCTTTCTATTTGTTTGCTTGTTATTTTTATAATGTGCACGGGCGTGTTGCTTCCTTGTATGTCTGTGTACCTTGTATGTCTGGGTACCGTCAGATGGCTGTGAGCTGCCATTTTGGGTGCTGGGAACCAAACCTGGGTCTCTACAAGGGCAGCCAGTGCTCACCACTAGAGCCGGCTCTCTAATACCATTGTTTATTTTTCTTGATAGTCTCAGGTATTCTGATTTTTGTTTGTTTGTCTGTTTGGTTTTAAGTCTCTATGCATAGCTCTAGCTGTCCTGAAACTCACTGTGTAGACCAGGCTGGCCTCAGACGCGTAGAGATCCACCATGCCTGGCTAGGTATTGGAGTCATCTTTGTTGGTAGGGTACAGACGTCATGCTTTAGTTTGGTTTTTCTTCAGTTTTTCCATGTCTTGCGCTCTCACGGAACCCATGCCAAGTTGTCATGGGACTGTAGGCTAAACTGAGTCCTGGGAAACTGAAAAAGGCTTTAGTTTGGTTTACACAGATTTCAGTTCACTGAATGCTACCGACTTTGTATGCTAGTGTTTATTCAAAGTGTTTGTGATTCCGAGAGATTTCTGTTGGGGGACTTTAGAGCCTTTTATGTATAGATTATATCTATCGTCTGTACATATGGATATGTTGATGGTTTTTTTTTCCTATTTGTATCCCCTTTTTCCCTTCTCTTGTCTTGTTGCTCTAGCTAAGACTTCAAGTACTATATTGAACCAGAATGGAGAGGTTTAGATGTCTTTTCTTTGTTTCTCCATTATAACATGATGTTGGCTTTGTTTATCATATATATTTTTTATGTTGCATGTGCTCTCTCCATATTTTCAGTGTTGTTACCACGAATGGATTTTTATATTTTTATTTTTTGTACTGGTTTTCCAAGACAGGGTTTCCCTGTGTAACCCTGACTATCCTGGAACTCACTCTGTAGCTAGACCAGGCCTTTCCTGGATTCACAGAGCTCCACCTGCTTCTGCCTGAGCGCTGGCATTAGAGGCGTGTGCCACCACACCTGGCCAAATGAGCCTTTTGTTGTTTTTATGAGCTTGTTTTTCAGGGACTTACTGAGAATGCCCACATCTGTGCTCATCTGGCAGGTCGTGTGTAGTTTTCTTTTTGTTGTTGTTGTTGTTGTTGTATCGCTATCTCACTTGGCATCAGAGCAAGTCTAGTTGTAAGATGATTTTGAAAGTTCCTTTACTATTAGGGAATAATTGAAGAAAGATTGCGTTTAGTTGTTTGTTTTTAAAGGTCATGTAGAATTCTATAATGAATCCTTTTCAGCCTAGACCTTTTTTAGTTGGGAGATTTTTTTAAATTAGTGTTTCAGTCTTACTGTTTGTTATAGATATGTTTCAATTATTAAATCTTTTCTTGGTTTAAGTTTGCTCAGAAGTGTAGTGAAATATAAGTTTTAATGTTTGCCCTTTATGATTTTCTTGGTTGGTATCAGCTGTGCAGTCATCTCCCTTTAGCCTCTGTTTGCTGGGTTTGATGATACAGGGTCTCCTTTCCCTGTCTTCGGTTAGTCTAGCTAAGGGCGAGCTGCAGAGTTGGCTGCTTCCTTGGCTCTTGGAGTAGGTTTGTCCTTGTTTCCATTTTGTTTCTTTTATCCCGGCCCTGATTATTTCTTCTGGGTTTGCTTGTTCTTGTTTTCCAAGGCCCTGAGATACACCATTTATTGGCAGTCTCTGATTTATTATTATTTTTTTGTTGTTGTTGGATTTGTTTTTTTTTTTTTCCAGACAGGGTGTCTCTGTGTAGCTCTGGCTGACCTGGAGCTTACTCTGTAGACCAGGCTGGCCTCGAACTCAGAAATCTGCCTGCCTCTGCCTCCCAGAGTGCTGGGATTACAGGCGAGCGCCACCACCGCCCGGCATTATTTTTTTTAATGTAGGCACTTAACAATTACAGCATGCTTTGGTAGGGCTGCTCTTATGGCTACCTTGTGTTACATTTTCATTACCATTCATTTCAGGACTTGCAAACTTGCTTCTGATTGCCTCGGTGATCACTAGCCATTCAGCAGTGTGCGCTTCAGTCTCCAGAGTATGCGGATTTTCTGTAGTTTCTCTTACTGATTTCTAGCTTTATCTCACTGTGGTCAGGTATAAGACATTATTTCAGTTTTTCTGTATTGTTGACACTTGACATATTCTAGATGATCTGTTTGAGAGGACGTTCCAGGGCGGCTGAGAAGAGTTTGCAGTCTGCAGTGTTTGGTTGGAATGTTATGTGTATGTCTGATTAAGTCCATTTGAACTTTATTTCTGAGGTCTTCCTTTCTCGTTTTCCTTTTTGTTATTGTCGGGATGAATTATGTACTGGACAGAGTACGGTATTGAAGTTACTGTGCTAAGGTAATCCATTACCTTACTATGTTATAATTAGTACTATTTATTGTATAAAATTAGGTTCACCTTTGTTCGATGAGTATATGTTTGAAATTGTAATGTCCCCCTTTTATTTCCTTCTGTGACAGGGTCTCTGTGTAGCTCTAGCTGTCCTGGATCTCGATCTGTAGATTAGGCTGGCCTTGAACTCACTGAGGTCCTCCTGCCTCTGCCTCCTTAGTACTGGGATTAAAGACCTGTGTAGCCACACCCAGCCTGTAATGTTCTGAGGAGTTACTCCTTTCCTCACCGTGCAGTAATCTTTACCTGTGTGAGCGGGTTTGGAGTTTGTCATATAATAGAATAGTGCCGCACTGAGCCCTCAGCAGAGAGGCGGGCGGCTTCTTGCTGTGGATAATTAACACAAACTCTCAACAAGGTCGTATGCAGAAAGTGAGAGACTTTGAAGCACTTAATCTTAAATGGGATGTCTTCATAAGAGCCCCGCCCTCAGAGTTCAGGGATCTCTACAGAAGAGGAGGTGGAAAGAGGCCCGAGTGGAGGTGGACTCCAAGAAAACAGCACTTCCCAAACCCAGCGCGGCTGATGCCCATGAGAACTTATGGAAACAATGACCGCATATGCAAGACTGCACAGGTTCAGAGCAGAGTAGAGTCCCAGCCCCAAGAAGGGGAAGTGGGCACAAGCCCCAGTCCTGGCCAAGAAGCTGTTTGCAGTTAACACCAGCTGGGGAGGAAAGATGACTTTTCCCTGTGGATTGAGTGGCCCTGGGTATGTCCACCACACGGCAGGGAGGGTTCACACTCTAGAGTGCTTGGCCAATGCAACACAGACTCTATGTGGTTCTGTTTTGTTTGTCTGTAGTTACTTTTGTATTTTGCTTAAGGTTTTTTATTTTTGTAAGAGAAAAAGAATATGAAATTCACTGGGTAGTGGTTGCTCTCAAGTTTAATCCCAGCACTTGGGAGGCAGAGACATGTGGTTCTCAGTTCAAGGACAGCCTGGTCTACAGAGTAAGTCCTAGCACAGCCTAGACTACACAGAGAAATGTCTAAAAAAAAAAAAAAAAAGAAAGAAAAGAAAAGAAGAAGGAAGGGAGGGAGGGAGGTAGAAATTGGGGGAGGGGAAAGAGATGACTAAAATAAATTGTAAAGACTTTTTAAAAATAAAATTAAAAGAGAAAGGAGAAAATGAGGACCTTGCTTGTTTCCTAGGTCCACTGCTTTTTCTATCTTTCTGTAGTTCACCGTGCGGGGTGGAGGTGGGGGTGGGGGTGTTTCTTGGAGCCGACAAACGGATGGATTCTGATTCCAATCTACTTTGTTAGTCTCTGTCTTTTGATTCCCTTATTATTGAAAGGAGTGTTTAATTCTTGTTCTTTTGTTTGGTTTTGTACTATTTGCTGTTTTCCAGATCCTTGTTTGGCTGCGTATGGTTGTAATATTGTTACTTTTGTTCTGTTGACTCTTGCAGGCGTTCACCATTCTCTTGAGTCTGAGGAGTTCCTTACAGTATTCTCTTTAGAGCTGGCTTCATGATGGCAAATGCTTTCATACCGCTTCTGGCACGGGAAGTTTTTCTTTCTTGAAGTGGTGCATACCTTTAGTCCCAGTACTCAGGAAGCAAAGGCAGGTGGATCTCCCTGAGTTCAAGGTCAGCCTGGTCTACTGCTTGAGTTACAGGCCCAACCAGAGCTACACAGTAGAACAAACAAACAAACCAAAACTCTTTTAATTTTTCCCATCGTGACAGACAGTTTTACTAGCTATGGTAGTCTGGATTGGCAGCTGTGGTCTTTTAGAATTTGAGCTACATCATTACAAGTCCTTTTGGTTTTAAGTTTTTATGGGACAGTCAGCTGTAGCTCTAAAGTTTATATTGACTTGACTCTTCTGTCTTGTAGCTTTGAAGCACTTTCCTGGTTCCATATAGTTACTGCTTTAACTATAATATGATCTGGGCAGTTTCTTTTCTGGCCGTGTTGGTGTTCTGTAAGCTGTGTGCTTGTATTGCACGTATTTCCTCGGTGCTTTCAGTGTACTTCTTCTCTGCTTGGAACGTTGAGGCTTTGTCCTTTAATGGCATCCCAAGATCCCACTTGTTAAACTCACACATCTTCATCAACATGTTTGTCCTCAAAGTCGCAGCTTCTCTTTCTTGTCTTCACATCTAACGCTTTTACTGAGCTTTTATTTGACTTAGTGAAGTTCTTATTTTCCACATTTCAGTTGGACTTTTCTGTAAATCATGCTCTAAGGAAACTCACTGGCTCAAAGTTGACCAGCTGAATGCTGGGAAGTGTGGAGACAAGTTTGCATCAGCTCCAGTGAGCAGGCCGTAAACCTGTGAGAACCAGTGTCTGAAAGGGGTCTCCCTGCTTTCTCCCAGGTCTTATGTTTACTTTAGCATGAGTGTTTGCCTGCATACACACACACACACACACACACACACACACACACACACATACATATGGACCACATGCATGTCTTATATCCACTGAAGCTAGGCAGAGAGCTAGGTCACCTAGAAGAGAGGTTACAGGCAGTGGTGAGTACTGTGTGGGCGCTGGTGCAGAAGCAGCCAGTCCTCTGACTGACCGACCGGGCATTCTGCTAGTCCCCAATGGAGAATTTTTGAGGTATTCTCTTTGTTGAAGTCCATTTTTAAGTGCTGTATTCACATCTTGTTTTACCCAGCTACTCTCTTACAAGTCAGAAGTTTATCCATGTCCTTTGATTTCTTTTTTTTAATTGAAAAAGGAAGTAAAAGCATTTTATGATAAAATTGAACATTTACATGGAAAATATTTCTGACAAAATTGAAACAATATAAATAAAAACATGTTAAAATTGACAGTTTTCATGGAAAATTAAAGAGTAAAATGGTAGATATAAAGAACATTGCTAAATTAATTGAAAAAGGAAGTAGAAACATTTTATGATAGAATTAAAGATTTACGTGGAAAATATTTCTGATAAAATTGTAAAAAAAATAGAATAATGTGTTAAAATTGAAGATTATCATGGAAAATTACACAGATAAAATGGTAGGCATAAAAATATTTCTAAGCTGATTGAAAGTGGAATTATAAACATTTTCTGATAAAATTGAAGATTTACATGGAAAATATCTCTGATAAAATTGAAGAAATATGTAGAAAAACATGTTAAAATTGACTATTTCATAGGAAATTATACAGATAAAATGGTAGGCATAAAAATATTTCTAAGTTGATTGAAAGTGAAATTAAAAACATTTTCTGAGCCGGGTGGTGGTGCACACCTGTAATCCCAGCACTCTGGGAGGCAGAGGCTGGCAGATTTCTGAGTTCAAGGCCAGCCTGGTCTACAGAGTGAGTTCCAGGACAGCCAGGGCTATACAGAGAAACCTTGTCTCTAAAAGACCAAATCAAAAAAAAAAAATTTTTTTATAAAATTGAAGATTTACATGGAAAATATTTCTGATAAAATGTAAGAAATATAGAAAAACATTAAAATTGACTATTTCATAGAAAATTATAAGATAAAATGGTAAGCATAAAATATTTCTAAGTTGATTGAAAGTGGAATTATAAACATTTTCTGATAAAATTGACAACTTACATGGAAAATATTTCTGATAAAATTGAAGAAATATGTAGAAAAACATGTTAAAATTTAACATGTTAAGATTATTATGGAAAATTACAGATAAAATGGTAGGCATGAAAATATTTCTAAGTTGATTGAAAGTGGAATTATAAACTTTTTCTGATAAAATTGAGGATTTACATTGAAAATATCTCTGACAAAACTGAAAAAATATGTAGAAAAACACATTAAAATTGATTATTTCATGGAAAATTACACAGATATGGTAGGCATAAAATATTTCTAAGTTGATTGAAAGTGGAATTATAAACATTTTCTGATTAAATTGAAGATTTACATGGAAAATATTTCTGATAAAATTGAAGAAATATATAGAAAAACCATGTTAAAATTGAAGATTATCATGGAAAATAATACAGATAAAACGGTAGACATAAAAACATTACTAAATTAATTAGAAGAGGAATTATAAACGTTTTTTGATAAAATTGAAGATTTACATGAAAAATACTTCCGTTAGTCTAAGCCTTTTTATTGGGGAATTGAGATATTAAGGAATAGTGATTGTTGCTTCCTGTTATTTTTGGTGTTATTTTTATGTTTGTGTGGTTACTTTCTTTTGGGATTGTTGGAAGATTACTTTCTTTCTTTCATTTTTTTTAAGATTTATTTATTATAATATCTAAGTACACTGTAGCTGTCTTCAGACACACCAGAAGAGGGCGTCAGATCTCATTACGGATGGTTGTGAGCCACCATGTAGTTGCTGGGAATTGAACTTAGGACCTTCGGAAGAGCAGTCAGTGCTCTTAACCGCTGAGCCATCTCACCAGCCCCGGGAAGATTGCTTTCTTGCATTTTCTTTCTCTCTTTCTTTCTTTCTCTCTTTCTTTCTTTCTCTCTTTCTCTCTCTCTCTTTCTTTCTTTCTCTCTTTCTCTCTTTCTTTCTCTCTTTCTTTCTTTCTTTCTTTCTTTCTTCTTCTTTTTTTTTTTTTTTTTTTTTTTGGTTTTTTTGAGACAGGGTTTCTCTGTGTAGCCCTGGCTGTCCTGGAACTCACTTTATAGACCAGGCTGGACTTGAACTCAGAAATCTGCCTGCCTTTGCCTCCCAAGTGCTGGAATTAAAGGTGTGCACCACCACCTCCTGGTGCTTTCTTGCTTTTTCTAGGGTGTAGTTTCCCTCCTTGTGTTGTTGTTTTCCATCTATTATCCTTTGTAGAGCTGGACAGATATTGTGTAAATTTGGTTTTATCATGGAATATCTTGGTTTCACCATCAATGATGATTGAGAGTTTTGCTGGGTATAGTAGACTGGACTGGCATTTGTGTTCTCTTAGGATCTGTATGACATCTGCCTAGGATCTTCGAGCTTTCTTCATCTCCACTGAGAAGACTGGTGTAATTCTGATAGGTTTGCCTTTATAAGTTACTTGACCTTTTTCCCTTACTGCTTTTAATATTCTTTCTTTGTTTAGTGAATTTGGTGTTTTGATTATTATATGCCGGGAGGATTTTATGTTCTGGTCCAGTCTGTTTGGAGTTCTGAAGGCTTCTTGTATGTTCATAGGCATCTCTTTCTTTAGGTTAGGGAAGTTTTCTTCTATAATTTTGTTGAAGATATTTACTGGCCCTTCAAGTTGGAAATCTTCACCCTCTTCTATACCTATAATCCTTAGGTTTGGTCTTCTCATTGTGTCCTGAATTTCCTGGATGTTTTGGGTTACAAGCCTTTTGCATTTTGTATTTTCTTTGTCAATGCTTTCTATGATATATTCAGGATCTGAGATTCTTTGTTCTATCTCTTGTATTCTGTTGTTGATGTTTACATCTGTGACTCTTGATTTCTTTCCAAGGTTTTCTATCTCCAGAGTTGTCTCCCTTTGCGATTTCTTCATCGTTTCTACTTCCATTTTTAGATCCTGTATGGTTTTGTTCAGTTCCTTCACTTGTTTGTGTTTTCCTGTAATTCTTTAAGGGAGTTTTGTGTTTCCTCTTTAAGGGTTTTTACCTATTGACACATGTTCTCCTGTATTTCTTTAAGGGAGTTATGTCCTTCTTGAAGTCTTCTATCAGCATCATAAGATGAGATTTTTAAATCCAGCTCTTGCTTTTCCAGTGTGTTGGGGTATCCAGGATTTACTGTAGTAGAACTGGGTTCTGATGTTGCCATATGGCTTTGGTTTCTTTCTTTTTTTTTGTTTTTTTTGTTTTGTTTTGTTTTTTGTTTGTTTGTTTTGTTTGTTTGTTTGTATTTGTTTTTTGAGACAGGATTTCTCTGTATAGGCCTGGCTATCCTGGAACTCACTCTGTAGACCAGGCTGGCCTCGAACTCAGAGAGCCACCTGCCTCTGCCTCCCAAGTGCTGGGATTACAGGCATGTGCCACTACGCCCGGCGTCATGGCTTTGGCTTCTTGGTAGGGTTCTTGCACTTGCCTTTTGCCATCTGGTTATCTCTGGTGTTAGCTGGTCTTGCTGTCTGTGGCTGGAGCTTGTCCCTCCTATGGGCCTGTAAGCCTCTGTCTGTACTCCTGGGAGACCACCTCTCTTCTGGCAGGGTCTGTGCACAGAAGGCTGTGGATCTGCCTGGCTCCCTGGTGCAAATGGTGACTAGAAGACTCCTGTCCCAGCAGCTCCATTGATTGAATGCCCTATGCGCTCCTAGCTGTTCCCCTCCTGAGAGAAGGTGGAGATCTCACCTCCGTGCTCAGGAGTGAAAGCACTGCTGGGAGATCACTCTCTCCTGGTGGGATGTGCATAGAAGGCTGTGGAGCCACCTGGTTCCCTGGTGCAAATAAATGGTGGCTGGAACTAATTTCTTAAAGAATTTATAATTATTTTTTGTCTACATCCTTATCATTGGGAACCATTAGTGTGGGTAATATTTGAATGGGTCATATTCTCTTGGTTTTTCATGTTTCTTTTGCTTTTTGCTTTTGGAGTTCCAAGTCTGGACTTAACTATTTTTTTTAAGTCAGGTTTCTTTTCTCAGTAAAGTGTTCACAGTACTCAGTAGGACTAGATTAGTGGTTAAGGTGCCATTTGTTCACACTGTGATGTTTTGAGCACTAGGCACTATCTGCAGTCCTTCCCTAAGAGGGGAATACTGTATACAACAACAGCCTTTCTGAGGGTAGACCCTCCGTGAAAACAGTTAAACCCAGCAGCACTAGGGAGGCAGAGGCAGGGGAATGTCTGAGTTCAAGGCTAGCCTGGTCTACAGAGTGAGTTCCAAGACAGCCAAGGCTACACAGAGAAACCCTGTCTCAAACAAACAAACAGACAAACAAACAAAAAAATTGAAAGTAGACCCTTAGTTCTTCAACTTCTTTGGGGAGTAAAGAGACCCTGGCCCCGTCGAAAGAAGGAAAGGAGGGAGGGAGGGAGGGAGGGAGGGAGGGAGGGAGGGAGGGAGGGAGGGAGGGAGGGAGAGAGGGAGTCTGAGGATAAGGGCTTGGTTAAGGAATGTAAATGGGAATTGTACCTAGGAAGAACTGTAGGAAAGGTGTGTTTGGGGCACTGAGAATAAAGAAGTAAATGTACAGATTCTTAGGTAACACAGAACTGTCCTGTGTCGGGAGGCCGAGCCATAAAGACCCTGCAGACCAGTCCTGTCTGTGGTTTTTGAGAGACACAAAAGAGAAGGGGAAGAGAAAGCTGAGAAAAAGTAAGTCAGATCGGCCAAGCAGCATGGCCGCGCTGCCTGCTGGCTCGGCTCAACATCTGCTGTTGTGTAAATAAGGAGTGGGTGTGGGGTGGAGATCCAGGGGTGGAGACTCACCGTCTGCCTGCTGGGTTCTGCACCCCTCTCCATCCATCCTCAGCTCCCAGAGCTCCCCCCTCCACACACACACACCCCAGCTGCACCCCTCTCTGTCCTCCGCAAGCTCCTTCAGGACTCTAACATCCTGTCTCCCCCAGTCTAGCGGCACTCAGGGTTGTTCCAGATAGAGTGAGCCTTGGTCCAGGTCTCTCACTTGGGTTGCTAAGCTGCCTTTGAAAGCGCATATCACTGCTGCTGGGGCAGTTGCCAGGACTCAGCACCCGTGAGGCACTGTCTTTTTGGTGCCTCCTGGTAATGCTGCTGCTGGCCTGGGTGTGGAATTGCTCTAGCATCTTTGACTCTTCTGGTAGCTGTCTCCAGCCTTTTCAGACTGTTGCCTAGAAATTCTGGCGGACTGTGCCGAGTGTCACCTGATGTTTTGGGATTTATTAAACTCATATACTTTTGAAGTTTTTTGTTGTTGTTGTTGTTGTTTTTTTGTTTTTTAGAGTCACTCTTTTTTCTTACTTCAAATAAAGCCTTTCTACTACGTAGCTCCTGCACAGTGGCAGAGGATGCTAGTGGTGGACGCTGGGCATCCTGTTCTAGCCTGCTCCATCTTATTCCCTTGAGCTGAGCTGGCAGCCAGCATGACCCAGTGACTGAGTCTGCTGCACACAGCACTGGGCTGGGGTGTGCCATAGCCATGCTCAGCTTTTACGTAGGTACTGGAAACGAGCTCAGTCGTCATACTTCTGTCGGAGGAGCTCTTACACAGGGGGCCGTCTTCTCAGCCTGCCAATGTTAAGCTTTTTGTTTTTCCTTAAGATTATAGATTTTTAAGTTTTAGTGTATCTGTATGGGTATTTCGCCTGAATGTATTTCTGTGTACCATGCATGCAGTGCCCACAGAAGCCAGAAGAGGGCATCAGATCCCCTTGAATTAGAGTTAGAGCTGCCAGTGAGCCACTGTATAGGTGCTGGGAACTGAACCCTGGAGCTCTGGAAAAGCATCCAGTGCTCTAAATTGTTGAAGCAGCTCCAGCCCCACTGTTGCTTTGTTTGTTTGTTTGTTTGTTTGTTTGTTTGAGACAGGGTCTCTCTACACCGAGTTCACTATGTAGATGAGGCTGGCCCTGAGCTCACAAACTCAGTCTTCCTCTGCCTCCCAAGCCTGGGATTAAAGGTGTGTGCCATCACACCTGGCTAATGTTTTCAAGGACTTTAAAGGTTATTACTGAGGGCTGGAGGAATGCTGCTGCGGTTGAGAGCATTGGCGCTCTTCCAGAGGGCCTGGGTTTGCTTTCCTGCACTCACGGGGCAGCTCACAGCCATATGTGACTCCAGCTCGAGGGGGTCTGACATCTTCTGACCTCTGTGAACACCAGGCACACGTGTGATACACAGACATATGTGCAGACAGAACATTCATACATATAACATAATAAGGCCATTCATGCTCACTGAAAGAGCAAGGAGAAACTTTTACATCCATCCAGATCCTTGCCATTTCTTCTCAACCTTCCTACAGAAGGCTAGAGAAAAGAAAAAAATTTAATTTTTTCCTATTCCTAATCAGGTAAGTAATCAAATTAGTGTATTATATTTGGATCATATTTGTGTAATTTTAAAAATTATTGAGTTGCTGATTTGAATCTTATTTAATTTGTTTAATAAAATGTAGCTTCGGAGAGAATTTCCAACTTTTTTCTTTGTTTTTCGAGACAGGGTTTCTCTGTGTAGCCCTGGCTGTCCTGGAACTTACTCTGTAGACCAGGCTGGCCTTGAACTCAGAGATCTGCCTGCCTCTGCCTCCCAAGTGCTAGAATGAAAGACACGTGCCACTATCACCTGGCTTAAATTTTTATTAAATCTAAAATGACTACACCATACACTCACACACATAAATAACACAATATGATCTGTTGCCCATACCCAGATTTTTTCAAATATCTCCAAAGTCAGATGTCCCTGGAGAGCCACCATGGCTCTGCCCTTGGTTTGTAAGATTTAATTCATGTTTATATGAATGATATGGGGTGTTGCATGCATGTGGGGGTTGGAGAATGGCTTTATGGGGTACTCTCCTTCTACCATGTGGGTGCTGGGGCTCACTCAGATTGATAGGCTTGCCTGCGAATTACCCTTAGCACTGAGCACTGAGCACCCCGATGGTCCTAGCCGGCCTTTCCTTCTCTCTTTTCCCCTCCAGCCCTTTTCTTTTCTTGAGAGAAGGCATCTCCGTAGCCTTATCTGCCTATCGTGGAACTCTGTGTTGACCAAGCTGACCTTCCACTCACAGAGATCTACATGCTTCTCCCTCCTACATGATGGGATTAAAGGCGTGTGCCATCATGCCTTGTCTAGCCCGCCCTCTCTGCTGACTGATCCAGTATCTAATTTACTATCCAGTATCTGAAGTTTATGTGTTGCATTGGATTTTGATCTCCCTCCCTCTCTCCATCTCTTCCTGTGTGTGTGTGTGTGTGTGTGTGTGTGTGTGTGTGTGTGTGTGTGTGTGTCTAGGAGAGGGGTGAGACAGGGTTTCTCTATGTAGCCCTCACTGTCCTAGAACTCACTATGTAGATCCGACTGCCTCTAACTCAGAGATCCTCCTGCCTCTGCCTCCCAACAGCTGCCCAGCTGGTTTTCATATCTCTTCAGTCTACACTAAAATAGAAGAATTACTGCCTTTTGCTTCCGTAGTTTCTCTTGACCTTGGCCGTTTTCAGCAGCCTAAGCTACACTGTCTTGTACAGTGTCCCAGGTCTGGATGTGTCTGTTTCCTCATGGCCAGGTTCATGTTTGAACATTGTCTGCATGGGTTCCTGCTGTGGTGCCCTGGTATCTTATCGCATATTATCAGGAGATAAGCTATACCTGTTGTTTAGCATTGGCGGGGCCAACTCCTTTCTTTTGGGGAAGGTGATGACAGCTAGATGTCTCCATTGTAAAGGCACACTTCCCTTTTGTGACTAGTAACCTTGAAAGAGTACCCTGGAAACCTATTTCTTATCAACCTTTTTCCAGATCTGATTTGGGATTTATCCTTTCTATCCCGGCTTATTTTTTATTGCTGTGATAAAACAGTGACCAAAAGCCGCTAGGAAGGAAAGGGTTTATTTGGCTTACTTGTCCTGATCGCAGACTATCATTGAGGGAATTCAGGGCAGGAACTCAAGCAGAGGCAGGAACTCGAGAGACCATGGAGGAATTCTGTTTACTGGCTTGCTTTTTTATGCAACCCAGGACCACCTGCACAGCCGTGGTGTACCGCTGCCAGTGGGCTGGGCCTTCCTACATCCATCATTAATCAAGAACATGCTCTCCGCGTACTTGCCTGCAGCCAATCTGATGTAGGCATTTCCCCCAGAGAGGTTCCCTCTTCCTGGAGGATATTAGCTTGTATAAAGTTGGCATAAAACTCTCAGTGCAGTGGAGTCACAGAGGAAGCCTCTCCTTGAGGGTGATCCTGAGGTCTCGCGACCACAGGACCACGGCTGCTGCGGTTTGCCCAGGGGCCACCGTTATTATCTACGGTATGTAGGCCCAGTGGCACTTTCAGGGCAAGTTGTAGCATTGTAGGAAAGGTCATCCATTTTCCAAATCACTGGGTTTTCTCTTTTGTAAATTTTTAAAATAAATTGTCTCTCTTGGACATGTTGAGGAACCAAACTTTGGATTTTTTCAATGGTTTGTCTTCCCATTTGTAAAGGAAGAGATTGGGTTAGAGCCACACAGCAGCACTGTACATGGGCCGAACACAGGGGCTGCAACCTCCACCGAGGGCGGCCAGTGGCCAGGGGCCAGGAGAGATAGGATAATACAATTATTCTCAATTAGATTAATAAAGAATAATTAGATGTCATAAATCGAGTAATCATAGGATATTGTCATAGGAAAAATATGTAGGTAGAATTAATTAGTTTTCAAATAAAGCGTTTATTTAATTGCCTGAAATGATGGAGCCCTTAATTGTTGATGCATCATTTTGGCCTGAGCTTTTCAGCTGTTGTAACAGCGTGACGTGACGGGTTTGTTCCCTGCATTTCTGGGGAGACAATAGAGGAGACCTTGATTTCATCACTTCACAATGAGCCTTCTGC
Source organism: Apodemus sylvaticus (assembly GCF_947179515.1). NCBI lineage: Eukaryota > Metazoa > Chordata > Mammalia > Rodentia > Muridae > Apodemus > Apodemus sylvaticus. Next base: position 82,818,404 of record NC_067486.1, on the reverse strand, counting down.
TGTAAGGTTCTGGAAACTCCCACCATGCCGCAGGCAGGTGGCAAGTGTGGGCTGAGCTCCAGTTGGAACTGCCCAGGGTCATGGTGTGAGAACTCTCATATACACATGTGCATGACTGTACATGTGAACACAAGTGTACACATGTGCTTTGGTGTGTCCCCACACGTGGAATGCATATGAGGAGTGCATCTATGTGGGTAGGTGTTAACGTTTGCACGTATAAGTGTGAGCATCTTGGTGTCTGTGTATAGACACATGGCTACAGTGTGCGTAGTATCTGGATTTCACTGTGTGCCTACAGAGAGTCGTGTCAGAGTCCCTGGCCTGGACCCATGTGGCAGGATGCCCCTGTGCCTTGGAGCTTTGACCTCTGAGAGGTCAGGTTCTTGAAGGTGGTGAAGCAAGGCCTGTAGGCCTGCGTCTGGCAAGAACACAGCTGAGCTCTGGAGGATCAGCCGTTGCCCTCTGACCCTGTCCTTTGGAGCGCCTGCTTGAGGCAGTTCTTCCAGCATCGGTGATCTGGGACATGTGTCCGTGAACAGCAATGTGAGGTACTGATTCTCCTAGCAGAAGGCCCCTTCACATTTTTGAAGAGTCGGTTAGCTTTTAGCAATTTATGAGTTTTATTTAGTTAAAGCTCCTTCCCTGCCTACCTACCCCCCTCCCCCCAAAAAAAATACCAAAAGAGGGGATTGGCAGTCTGTATATGCATTCCTGTGATCTTGTTTTCTGTGAAAGCTCTTGAGGGAGGCAGGGCTCAAGAGTAGAGCTAGCCCGGGAAGGGCTTGACGTGGTGGGACCTGCATCAGGTCAGTAGGATTAGATACTGTCTTAGCTCATGCCATTGGCGTGGGTACAGACCTCAGTGGCCTGCACAGCCATGATCATGCCCCATCCTTCTAGTCTACCCTCCACAGGGCTTGGCGGCCTCCTGGGAGCCTGAGTCTGGCTGTTGTGTGCCTTGTTCCACTGTGGTGTGGCTCAGAGCCCATACCTTCATTTCTCCTAACAAGGAAGGGAAGGCGAGGGCATAGGATGTGTGGAGGATGGCACTGGTGGAAGCATGCTGGAAGATGTACCTGACAGGATTGCCTCAGGAGGCTGCCCATTACAGAAGGCTTCGTTTCTCTGGCTTCTACACAGTTGGGTGTGCCTCAGCCTGTAGTCTCTCTTCCCACATTCCACACAGACTTGAAGCCAAGACTCCACTCTAGAAGAATCCTGGCTAGTAGCTCCTTTGCTGTGTTCTTTTCCTTGCCGTGTTCTTTTGATGGCTGCAACTGCCCCCCAATTTGGGCAGAGCTGCCTCTCCCTGCTGTGTGGGCTGCATGGACGTAGAGTAGGATTTGCCCTGGCCCCTTGGAAAGGCTCCTGAAACAAGCTCCTGCAGGCCCCCTGCTGTCTCCCTCTGACCTGTTCCTCTGCCTTCATCCAGCTTGGGACAAAGGGCAGCCGACTGAGGGACTGGGAGGTGTGAGAAGGGTGGTCTGCAGAGGTCCAGTGTGAGAGCTAGGACACCGCAAAGTAGACCCTAGCAGGTCTTAAATACAAGTCCTGGGATTTGAGGAGTGGTCTGTCTGCTGGGGCAGCAGCTCTGTGGGTGTGACCAAATGACTTGGTCCTGTCCCTTCCATGTACCCTTCCTGGCTGTTCTGCCCCTTGGTGGCATGTGTCTTGAGAGCATTTCAGGCTGGTTCCAAGGAATCCAGGGCAGCTCACCCCAGATCCCTTCCTCAGTTTCTCAAAAACTAAAAGTACACTACACAGAGTGGTGATAAGTAGACCCGGCAGTGCGGGACGTGAGCTGTGGCCGTTTATAGCGTTCTCGGGGCTCCGTGTTGCCCTCATTTACAAGCTCGTGTCTGCTGAGCCTCTGGGTGCGAGGCAGGGGCAGCACAGTCCAGACTCCTCACGCTGGCCGTGGGACAGGAGTGGGAGTCGTCACCCAGGCACATCTTCACTGTAGTGTAGGGCGGAGAGAGAATGGCTCCAGAGGGGAGGGCTTCTGAGGGAACACAAGGGTAAAGCCTGCTTGGGAAGGGACTCAGCCCAGTGTGTGTCAGGATGAGCGCCGGGATGCGCAGGGTCACTGTGGGAGGGACCGTCTGGGTACCTGCCTCATGGACCATCACAGGGACAAGGACTTCTGAGAGACAGAGATTAGGCCTAACTCTGACAGGTGTGACAAGTAGAGTTCATAACAAGGAACAGGTAGGGGAAGTGCATGGAGACTAGGAAGGAAGGGGACAGCAGCTGCGGGGATCCAGGCTGAAGGTGTCCAGGGTAAGCAAATGTCACTTTTGGTGACAGAAAAGGCCGAGGGCCCCACCGTTCAGAACGCATGCAGTGATAGATATGAGGGTGATATTAAAATGACTTAGAGTTTTTGCTGAAAATATTCACAAGGAGGCCTAGAGCCTGAATCAAATTTGGCCAAGCAAGGCTCCTTTTCTGTTGTGGTGCTAGGAGTGGAGCCCAGGGCCTTGAACTTGCTAGACAAATACTCGACCAGAGAGGCAGCAGGGGCTATACACAGTACCCAGGCTCCGCGTGCCAAGAGGGACAGGCCCGGACCTGGCCACACCAGAGCTGATGGATAAGTCAGGGCTACAGGAGAAGGTGCCCACCGGCCACGGTGACGGCTGGCTGTTGGGGTAAGCTGGGCCGCACTGCCGCAGACCTGCTCTTCCTCAGCCACAGAGCCTGTCCACACTGTGGAGGGCAGAATCCTTTTTCCAGAAGAGGCGAAAGTTGGGTTGTGAGCCAAGAGCTTTTTAAGTGTCCCTCTCCGGTGCCTTCTATAGATACATAGAGCTCTCTGGCTGCATTCTATAGGTATCCAGAACCCCCTGTCTCTCACGTCTTCCCTTGTACCCCAGGACTGCATTTACCCACATGGCAGCCCTGTTCCCACCACCGCCTGGTCCCAGATTCGTCCTCCGAGGCGCACAGTCAGCTGTGAACACGCTCCATTTCTGCCCACCATCCCAAGCTGCAGAGGATCCACTCCTTTTCTCCGGGTGAGTCACAGCTGTCCTGCCCCAAGCCCAGGGTGGGGCCCAGCCTGGGGCTGTAGGGAGCCCAGTCGCCGTCTGAGGTGTGGTGGAGGGCACTGTGCAGGGAGTGTGTTTGCCTCACTTTCAGAACCTGACCGATACACTGTGCATGCTGAACTTGCAGGGGCAGAGAGTCATGTCTCTGTCCCACAACACTGAGTTCTGACAAAGTACCCCATCCCTTGACCCTTCTGGCCACCTTCCCTGGAAGGGAGGCTTGTCGGACCTTTGGTTCAGAGTCAGCCATGTTCCAGTGAAGTCTTCTGCAGCTGAAGCATCTTCATCCACTGGCTGTGTGTGGTACTGGCCTGGAGTGAGCTCAGCACTGCCCCAGCCCCTGACCTGTCTGTGCCTGGCTCCTTTCCAACAGGTCTCAGAATGGCCTAGTACACATCTGGAGCCTACAGACTAGAAGAAGAGCTGCCACTCTAGATGGCCATGGGGGCCAGGGTGTAATCTGGCTGAAGACACTCCCACAGGGACAGCAGCTCCTCAGGTGGGTTACAACAGCACAGAGAAGTCCCAGGGGCTTTAGGCCAGGAACTCTCTAACAGAGCTGGATGGCAGATGAGTGGGGTGGGGGTGGGGCATGGCTCTGGTCAGGTTGGCTGCAGCTTGTGGACAGTGTGGGGCCAGCTCCAGCCTTTGGGAAGCAGACAACTCTGACTTCTGTCAGGTGGAATTGGCCTCTTTCCTGGGACCCTTTGGTGCTCTGAGACGGGTCTGGGAGGTGCCATCTGAGGTAACTGCTACCAGCCCAACAGGCAGCTGAGGGAAAGGCTCTGGCTTAGAAGTGGACAGAGGTAGCCAGGTGGCAGCGGCGCACGCCTTTAATCCCAGCACTTGAGAGGCGGAGGCAGGTGAATTTCTGAGTTCGAGGCCAGCCTTGTCTACAGAGTAAGTTCCAGGACAGCCAGGGCTACACAGAGAAACCCTGTCTCGAAAAAAAAAAACAAAAACAAAAAAAAATAGTGGACAGAGGTAACAGCAGGAACAGGCACAGATAATGCAGGGCCAAGCTGACAGGCTTGAAAGGCATGAAGGGTAGCCTGGGGTGACACTTACATAAGCCCCTTCTCTCCCAGCCAGGGTGGTGCTGCTGCAGTCCCTCCTACAGTCTCCACTGAGGTCAGGAGGCCTGTGGGGGGCTTGGGGTGTGGAGTGCCCAGGTGCATTTGCACTGCACTGGAGACCACAGCACACCGAAGCTGCCTGGCCTCAGCTGTGTTTGGGGCCAGGTTTCTTCAAGAGGCCCTGGAAGGGGCTTGGGCTTTCATATCCAGCAAGGCTGGAGGCCCCCAGCACTGGCTGCACCTGGGCCACAGGAGCTGGCCAGCTGGTATTTCTTTACCTTTGTCATTGTGAAACCACATATTTACAGGCCAGCTCAGGAGTATGCAGACCCTTGCAGCACCTGAGTAACCACTGCCCATCAAGGACAGCACCGTGGCACCACCCGCTGTGCAGTCAGTGGCAGCTGGGACTGCTCTGCTGGCTTGCTGTGTTGTCTTGAAAAAAGAGAAGAATGATTTTATGAGTTTTTCTAAACTTTAAGTTAGGAGAGGAAAAAAAAACAAAACTAGAAGACTCCCAGGTATTTAATGCATACCTGTGGTCTCGGTGCTCTGTAAGCCAGACAGGAGGGTTGCTGTGACTTTGGGAAACCACTGGTTTGGACTGATTGCATTTTTTTTTTTTATTGACATGTGAAGTCCTTTTTATATTTCAGATAGTATTCTTCTATCACAGATAATCTTTGCAGCAGGGTGGCATCTATTTTCCCTCTGCTAGGGTTGTCTTCATGCAGTCACGTTGGCCAGGCTGTGCCTTGCCCCACGTGGTCAGGCTCCTGGTCATAGAGAAGCCTGTGAAGACATGGTTGGGTGTCCTTACCTGTCTCCCAACCTCACTGCTGCTCATTTAGATCCGCATTCTCTGGGATGTGCTGCTTTTGTGGGTACAGGCAGGTCTGGTCTTCCCTGTGGAAGTCAACCCTGTTGGCGTCAGTGTCCAAGGCCACAGACAGGAAGAAAATGCTAGCAGCCGCATGTGAGCTCTGGGATCGGTTTCCTGGTCCCCATTTCTCATGATCTCAGTGTTTCTCAAGTACTCTGGAGGGTAGAATGGACAAGACCACACACGGTACTGCATCCAGGGAGGAAGCCCGGGTGGTGACTGAGGGTCCTTGGCAGGAGAGACTGGCTTTGGTCACACAGGTGGGTCTGTCTGCTGGGTCCACTGTCAGCATCCTGGAGGCTGAAGTTCCCTGATCTGAACATCTGAAAGCTTGTTTCTTGTTGGTTTTGTTTGTTCGTTTTTGAGACAGGGTCTCACTTTGTAGCTCTGGCCAACCTCAATTCCTTATGTTGTAGACCAACTGAACCTGAACTCACAGAGATTGCCCTATCTCTGGCTTCTGATTACTGGGCCTAAAGGCATGCTCCTCCGCTCCCGGTATAAAGATCTGAGATCAACATTTCTTCGGAAACCTGGCTGTTGTGTTTAGAAAGCTGATGAGCCGGTTGTCCATAGGTGAACCTACATTGCCCATACTGTCATTCACCTATGTTCAACTGTGTGTTCTATCAGCATGTGTCTAGCCATACACATGTTGTCACTGACCTGAGCTCTGACCTGACCCACAGTGCTATATGCTCATCAGCTCTTTGATAAGGAACCTTATATTTACTACTGGCTCCCATATTTGCTCTGCTAGAGAGGGCAGAACCGATGGCTGCCAGGAGCCAGCCTGCTCAGGGCCAGTTTCTATAGTTCTGTGTGTCTACCCATGCTGTCTGTGTGCCTTGGGTCCACTTCTGTCTGAGCTTCCTGGCCCAGTGCACTGTCATCCACACAGTCACAGTGCCATAGGCTTCTGGCTCCGGCTCAGCTGGCTGGCACTGTTGTCATTGTGCACAGTGACAGTCACAGTGTCTGTGGATCTGTGGGTCTGGCACAGTCCTGTCATGTGTCCATCTCCCCAAGGCCACATCAAACAGCCTGCCATCCCATAAAGCCCAGAGCAACCCACTGTGGTCGGTTCTCTCCTGGTTCCCTAACCTTCCTTTTCTAGAATGTCACAGGAGTAGTTACCTGTTGCAGAACCTTCAGATGTGGCTCCTTTCACTTAGCAAGTCACCGCCCAGCGCCCTTCCAGCTGTCGCGTGCGTCAGCAGTCGCGCTGTCCCTTGGCTGAGTGGCACTCTGTGCACAGCATACTTGGCCATTCTTTTGTTGCAGAGCCGCTGGGTCATTCCCTGCTCAGGTGATGATGCATAGAGCTGCTGTCAACATGTTTGCTTGGCATTTAGAGTGAATGTGTGTCTCAGAGACACTTTGGAAGAGGCCCGAGTGAGACTTCTGAGTCCTTAAAGACCGTTTACAGAAAGAAAAGGGGTGCGAGGTATACTTCAGAGTGGCGAGAGACTGGCCATAGGTGCGTGCCTCGGCGTCCACATCCTTAGGCTACAGGATGGCCTGGCCTCGGCGCCCAGGATACAACTCAGATGTGAACACTGAGGGGAGCCCTCCTCACTGAGGCCTTCAGTGTGGATGCTGTGAGGCTTGCCTAGCTATCTTTTGGAAACATGGCTACCTTTAGCACTGAAGGGCTAAGGATCAGATGCTGGTTACAGAGGGCACATTTGTGTTTACAGTGTCTCACAGACCCCACCCCTTGCTTTGTCAGTCAGGGCCGGGACCTGCGGCTGTGCCTGTGGGACTTGGCAGAGGGCAGGAACACCGTGGTGGACTCAGTTCATCTGGACAGTGTGGGCTTCTGCAGGAGCTCCATCCTGGTCAGGGGACAGCCGTGCTGGATGCTTGCGGTGCCAGGGAAGGGCAGCGATGAGGTAAGGGCCAGCCCTTGGAGCTCCTTCTGTGCTGGCTTTGTCTTAGCCAACACACTTGTCCTCCTGGGGCCTAGCACTGCCCCAGGACCCTGCCAGCTGCAGGTCTGTGGCTTCACGGCCTTACTGCAGCTGCGGCACCCTTGGGCTGCTCTTCTGTGACGTCATACCCTTCCAGGGCAGTGGTGGAATCAGGAAGGACTCAAGCAAACCTTGAGACTTAACACTATTCCAGGAGGAGGGCCACTTAGGGCTGTGTCCAGGCGTGAGTGTATGTGTACACACATAGACAAGCGTACATATCTGTTCACACATTCATGTACTCACACACGCATATACACACACACACACACACAGAGAGACAGAGATAGAGAGAGAGAGAGATCTCCCAGAAATTGGGACCTTGGTGCACTGCTGGCCTGGAGGAGGCACCAGAGATATCAGTATAGTGACACAGTGAATATATAATACACAGTGAAGAAAACTGAAGCAACAGGAGAGTTTGCAAAGCGGGACAGAGCTATGACACAGAAAATGCAGATTCTGGGGGGCTGAATGAAGATGGGGGTGGCCACAAACTCGGGGAAGGGAGGATGAAGCTCGAATTCTAAAGCCAGAATGGGCTCAAGTCTGGAGGCAGGAAGAGGGGCCGAGGAACTCCTGGGCTTCCAGGCTTCCTGTGAAACAAACTGGTCCACAGACTGGTAAAAAGGAAAGCTACAGGAAAAAAGATATCTGAAAACCACAAGCTAGCTGCAATGAGGCCAGCGTAATGTGGAGTCCAGGAGATGGAGTCAGGCTGCAGTCCCAGGGCCCTCTGCTTCCTGTGAGAATAAACTAACCCTGTCTCGGGGCTTCTTGCTATAGAATCATAGAGCTAGGGGCACAAGGCATGGCCAGTGATGAGCAGCCAAAAGGACAGGACTATGCCCTGATCCAAACGCTAAGGGTGAGGATGCTTCCCTCCACGGAGCCTAGGCATGCAGAAGTCAAAGATACGCGATCTGCACAGCCCACAGGCCGTGACAGGAAGTCATGAGAAGCCCAGAAAGCCCCCATTGTAGTACCTGGGAGAGGCTGGATGGGAAGGAACTGTTCAAATTTGTCTCAGGCTAAGAAGAGGGACAGCGAAGCCAGGACTGTGTGGGAGTCTGGTCTGGGGTGTGCAGTAAGAGCATAGAGAGCACAGCAACCGTCCTGTATCAGAAGGGCAGGATCCCAAGGTCCGGAGGAGGGCTGACACCTTGCCTCGCCTGGTCCCCCGCCTCTGGGAGTGGGAGCCTCCCTGCTCACGGAGCCTCCTGCAGACACTTGAGCTTCCCCCTGGCACCCAACTCCAACTTTTTTTTTCCAGAAGGAAAAAATGCTAGGTTTGGGCAAGTGTGGCCACCCAGACCGCCGTGAGGGAGCATACTCCCAGCATCGCTTGGGCCTGCGCCAGCGGTGCGCTTCCAGGGCCCAGGGGAGGCAGATTCCAGGCCGACTGGAAACAACCATTTGCCAATTTGCTTCTGAAAATGCAGTGTCCGGCTGTTGAGATGGCTCAGTGGTAAAGGTGCCTGCTGCCTAGGCTGACAGACAACCTGTGTTCAATTTCCAGACCCCACACAGTGAAGAGTGAGAGCTGATTCACAAAAGTTGTGCATGCTCGTGCACGCGCGCGCGCGCACACACACACAGACACACACACACACTTACTAATAAATAAATGTAATAAAAATTGTTTTGAAAATACTGTGCCACCTGCACTGAGGATGAGGCCAGGAAGCTTGGTTAAAACTACACAGGAGCCTGCGACCACCACAGAGAAAGACTACTGAGCCACAGCCTGAGGGTGGCAGGCCCTCTCACCCCTCAGAGTGGCATCTTGTGTGTCTGTGGCTTGGGATGGCCTGCCTTGCTATAGAGGAGGAAGCAATTCCCCTACCCCTCACATTAATAAAACTTTTAACAGGTTTTTGGCAAACTGGCAAGAAAAGCGTATGTAGCTCCTAATTGGTGATTTAAATGCAATCACGAACAAATAAATACCTGTTACTATCTCATTATTTATGAACGAGATCTGCTTGGAGACAAAAGGACTTTTCTTGGGCAGGAGCCAAGCCTAACCCGGTACACCAGCCTGATCTGCCAGTGCCATTAGGAGCTGCCTACTCAGTGCTGCTGGCTGTGGAGGACTGTGGGCCTGAGGAGGCAGGGCTGGGGATTGGAGCTAGTCCCCTTCCCCTCTGCCTTCCAGTCTGGGAGCAGCTTTAATGCGGGCTTGCAGGCCCACCGCCACACTGGCCATGTCCACCCCGCTGCAGCAGCTTCGCCCTCCTGCTCTGTTAGCCTCTGTCCTGGCTTCTTCCAAACACACCCCCTTCCCTTACTCCCTCCCACAGACAGCCAAGGGTTCCTCCAACTCAGTCCGTCTCCCAAAGGCCTGAGCATGCTTCCCTGCCACCACAAAGGCAGAGGCTATGAGACTCACCTACAGCAGCTGGAGCAGAGAGCTAGGAACCATTTCTAGTACCCAACTTGGCTATCAGAAGCCCAGTCACTGTGACCTGGTGAGATTACCCTGCCAGAGAACACCCTGGCCACCCATCTATCAGAAGTGGACATATCGGCCAGGTGGTAGTGGCGCACGCCTGTAATCCCAGCACTTGGGAGGCAGAGGCAGGCTGTTTTCTGAGTTCGAGGCCAGCCTGCTCTACAGAATGAGTTCCAGAACAGCCAGGGCTACACAGAGAAACCCTGTCTCGAAAAACCAAAACAAAAAACAAAAAACAAAAAAAAGAAAGAAAGAAAAAGAAAAAAAAGAAGAAGTAGACATATCAGCAGGACTCCAACAGAAGGAGCAGGCTGTGGGCTTGGCATTCTGCATAGCCTGGAGGCTGCCCTGGACTTGGGCAGCTGATATAGAATCATCTCTGTGGCTGTGGCAGATAAGGTTCTATGTGGCATGGGTTAGAAAGGGCAACCCAGCTCTTACATGCTCAGGTTCTGGCTCCACAGACACCATCCTCAGTCTGGCCATACCAGGTATGTGCTATCCAGTAGATGCCCTGCAACTGCAACCTTTGGAGCTCTGATGCCATATGTGTGCAAACTAGAGCATGCTAAGCAGGCTCATATCTGTGCTCTTGCTCTTGCTGATATCTGGAGAAACTCAGGGATTCCAGAACCCACTCAGCCCTGTGACCCCAGAAGGTTTACATAAGCCCAACAGTATAGTAGAACCCCACGCAGATAAAAGGCAGAGAAACATCTGGTTGACACTAGGCTGCAGCATGTCATGTGGGGCCCTTCTGTTCCCTGAGCTCACAAGAGAGGTGTCACATCACCCCAAATGAATGAGGGTACAGGGTTAGCATCTTAGGTATGGGATGTCTGGGAACCCAATCCAGTCTGGTCCTTGGGCCTTGGCTATCCACTAAGAATGATGCTGGCCAGCATATAAACAGTCTTCTTGGATTTCCATACCTACATGGGAATTTGGGCCATGTGGGCCACAAGGCCAATCTCAGCCTAGGCACAGAAAGGCCTGGGCATCTTAGTAGTCTGGGTTGGCAAGTCAGCTACTTGGATACTAGGAAACCAGGATTCGGTAGAACTGGCCTTGGCTCTGGGTAACATGCTGATTTCCTAGGTTGGTGGTGGATGGGTCCCAGGCTTTCTGCATGAATTATGCCTCATTTTACATGCCTGAGATTATTCAGAGAGGGCCCTTGAAAATCCTACCCAGGCAAGAAAAAAACAGGAGGGAGAATGACCAGAAGAAACAGGACCAAGTAGACCAGGATTTGCCCAAATGACAAGGCAGGGGAAGGCATGTGCTAGCTACTTGCTGGTAAAATGTTGGTCATTCAGGAAAGATGGGAGTATTTGTTTTGTCAGGACCCCAGGAGCATCTAAGCTCTCTAGACTGTGCAGACTAATTAGGAGGCTCTGCTCTCAGGTCCCTACAGGGAGAGGAGCAGACAGAAACTCGCAGCAGCCTTGGCTAATCGCCTTAAACGTCTCTTGTTTGCATAGCATAGACTTGGCTTGGCCTCAGCCCAAATCAGCTTGTCTTCTCACTGTCAGGTTCAGATTCTGGAGATGCCATCCAAGACGTCAGTGTGCACCCTGCAGCCGGAGGCAGGTGCCAAGCCAGGCATGCCCATGTGCCTGGGGCTGTGGCAGGTAAGACAGCATGTGCCAGCCACACCTAACAGCCCTGAGTCATGCCCCACTCAGGGTTGGATTTGTCATCAAATCTACGGGCACTGTCCCTTAGAGACCATGTATCTGCTGTCCTCTGTGGCCCAAAGCTGACTGGACATCAGGTTCTCCTGAGCTGGTGTTGGTGCTTGGAAGGCACCCCAAGAGAACCCCGCAGAGAAACCAGGCGCCCATACCCACACTCCACAGAACCCTGCCAGGGTGTCATGCCGATGCCCAGATGTAGCTATGAGGAGGGCACAGTTGGGTCAGCTGTGAGACCCGCTCCCAGAAGAGCGTGCCCTTTTCCTCAGCACCTTGGTCCTTGGCTCGGCTGGGGCTGAGGGAAATCTATCTAATGCCGACAAGCCTGCATGGGCGGCACTGTGCGGACAGTCATTCTTTCCACTCCTTCACCTTCTGGGACGTTAGCATGATGTCCCCACGGACATTCCATGGAGCTCTACCCTGGAGCCATTTTCTTTGTTCTTGACTGTTTTTTTTCTGTTGGAGGGTCAGGTGCTATCTTCTGGGTTGCTGCAAAAACTAAGGCCCAGGTAGACATCACAGCCTAAGGTCTGGAGTTGTACCCTCCCCCACAACACACACACATACACACACACACACACACACACACACACACACACACACACACACACACACACACACGCACGCAGGCCCAGACCTTTCCAGGATGAGGCTTTCCCTGGCCACAAAGCATTTTTACTTCCTGGGTCACTTCTATTTTCTGTATTTATCTGCAAGGAATCCCAGAAGCCTCAGTGTCAGTGTCTTAACTGGTACAGACACGGCAGTGGGAGAGTCACAGGCTATTGCCTGTTTTGAGAGGGATTGTAACCCTTTGGCCATCTTCCTAGTTCTCATTGGTAAGTTCTGCTTCATGGGTTGCTGCCTCTTTGAACTCTTCTAAAGGTGAGGTGAGGTGGGCTTGTTCAGTTTGGAGTTGCCTGCGTGACCCGCAAGAGGCACGGGAAGGGCAGCTCTGTGCCTGCCCCAGGGATTCTGTCTGTCTCGATGGCACAAAGGCTTCTGGCCTGCGTCCAGTTGGCTTTCTTTGCAGTTCCCTTTTTAATTCTTATATGTGTGGGTATTTTGGCTACATGAATATGTGTGTACCACTTGTGTGCCTGATGCCTCTGAAGTCAAAGGGTAACTTCAGATCCAGAACTGGATTGCAGGTGGTTGTGAGCGACCATGTGGGTGCTGACACACATATACCAAGCCAGGTCCTCGGCAGAGCAGCAAGTGCTTTTACCCACTGTGGCATGCTGCAGCCCCATGCAGCCTTTAAACTGCACGGGCTGGGCTAGATTTGAGCGTTTAGTAAGCTGATCCTGTTGTGCTGCCTGGCTGTGTAGCTTCCTGGAGAAAGCCTCGGCAGAGCCAGGGCAGACCCTACCTGACAGAGCTCCTGCATCTGCAAGTCTGCAGCCTGACTCAGCAGGAGCCACGTTCTTGCCTCGGTGTGTCCAGACACAGCTCCCCAAGAGTTTCTGGGCGCTTCCCTGGGAAAATTAATGTCCCCTCATCCTGTCCCCCAACCTTGCTCACACTGACCATGATACACACAGGCCCTGCAAAGGCACCTGCGGCTGCACACTCCTATTCTGTACCCTGGAAAACAGGTCATTGCACAACCGTGTAAAAATTCCATCAGAAAAAAAATGTGTAGAAAGGATGTACCAACTTGTTAAGGTAATTAATATAGTTGACAGAAGGACAGATCACCGCTGTGTTGGTGATGAAGATCCAGTGTGAAGCCCGCAGCTGCTGAGAGCCTCTGGTTAGAAGACTGCTCTTTGTTTCTCCTAAATCCGGAAATCCGAGGATATGGAATCTCTGAGTGTGGCAGAGGTTTCTTTCTGAAGTACTTGGGTCTATCTGTAGTTTCCCCTTAAAGTACCTGTGCTGCATTGTGACAGTAATTATAGGATAGGTCAGGCTGTAAATCAGGCTAACTGAGCTAACATCATCAGTGCCCACCTTAGGGAAGGTTCCTAGTCTGAGTTTTGGGGCCTCTTCCGGAGTTCTAGTACATAGCTTTGGGATTCCTTTGGCTCCTGGCTGCTACCATCTCCCAGGCTGTACTTCAAAGGGAGGAAGAGGCTGCAGAGCCAGTTTTTGTCTCTGGGTCCTAACTGAGGGCAAGGGGACTGCTAAAGAGAGCAAGGCAGGGTGACTTCAGATCCTCGGCTCTGCAGCAGCAAGCCTTGACCACCAGAGGCCTCGTGGCGACGGACGAGAGCACTTGTCCAGCCTGTGGTGCCTGTCACTGGAAGGCTGCAGAGACTAGGGTAGATTGAGTAAAGTGGCCAGGTATGGGCCGTGGTGGTAACTGGCTGGAGCTGAAATTCCAGGCATACCTTCTGGGCCAGTCTGGCTCCTGCTCTGGCTACCATGGGAGAGGGGACGTTCTAGTAGCCCAGTAATGAATAATCTATGTTGCTCAGAACTCATAGTCAGCAAGCATTGTACATGCCAGCTAGAACTGATAGCAGTGATGATGGGGAACGCTGGACTCCCTGACTGAAAAGACAAGAAAAGTGGCCTGGTGAGGAGAAGCAGCAGAGCCAGAGCTGTAGGAATGGGTGTGGATGTCAGCTCAGACCACTGCTTAGGGCCCTACCATGTCGCCTGGGATAGTTCTCTCCAGTGGGCTTCAGGGTAGCTCCTACCCATCCCGAGGGTGGTGAGTAGGAGTGGCAGCAGTGGGCCTGCGTGCCTGATCGGGGTGCAGAGGGTTCTGGAGTTCTTCCCCCTGGAGCTGCCCCAGTCCTGACCCAGCTCGTATCTGCTTGCCTACGCAGCCTGTCTGAAGGGCACACAGTGTGGGTCTGCACAGATCTCCAAGCAGGTGACCTGAGAAGCACAAGCAGGGAGCTCATCCCTGTGATAAAGCTCAGGACCAGCACAGCAGTGCAGCCAGGGCGCTGCAGAGCCAGGCCCACGCACGCTCAGAGACCTGAGACAGCCCTGCCGCTGGGGCTAGGGTCAAAGGGCACAGGATGGGCTCTGGCCCTGGGGAGGAGGACTGAAGATGCTGCTGAAAAGAAGTCACTGAGAAAACAAGGAAGGAAGCTTCAGGCCTCCTCCCAGGCGCTCGCTCGCTCCCTCCCTCGTGTTCTGTATATGTGAGCTTGATCACCAACAGGACGCAGTCAGCTTACAAGCCATTTCTGGAGTCAGTCAGAGACAACCGCTCTGGCCTTTGGCAAGTTCACTACTTGCTGAAAGCCTGGTAGTTGTGTCCTATTTCCTGTTGTGGCTGTCCCTTCACATGCTAGTCTCTAGTGGGCCCTGCGCCCCCCCCCTCCACCAGAGGTGTCCTGCACCACACCCCAGTCACAGCATGTGCTGACCCGAGTGAGCGTCCCGGCCCTCGTGCTGTTTGTTAGCTGCATGCCATAGCCCCCCCAGCTAGCCTGGGCCTCCCTGCTCAGCCCTGTGCAGTTTCTCTCAGGCTGCTGTGCGGTGCAGGGACTGATGGCATGTCCCTGAGGGTGACTTGGAATCCTGCAGCACTCTTCTTTTGTAGTTGTTTCAGAGGCTAAATAAACGAGCGTCAGCCCAGGGCGCGGAGCCCTCTGACCCTCGCCCTCATCCATCACGACAGTAAGGGCCTCTCACACCAAGCTTCCAAGGGTGGGGGCCTCCGCAGTTCCATTAACAAAGCCCAAAGAGGCCTTCTCACTGAGCGTTCAGTCTTCCTGCCTGGTGGTTCTAGATGACTGGCCTCAACAAGGGGTGGCTTCAACACTTACACCTGGGGCAGATGAGGAGAAGGACAAGGCCATCGTAGCTGCCCGGGGTGCTGGTGGGTGCCATGGGTATCGTGCCATCCCTGATGTGGACAGGATCCAGTATAGGTAGACATGCATGCAGAGGTCTCTGGAGTCCACCTCTCGTTCCTAAGCAGCCGCCTTACAAGCCCCACGGGAGGGCTGTGGGAGGTTGTTAGGGTATAGAGCCCAGGCATATGGGTATGGAGAGCGAAGGAACTGTTCTCTGGGCCAGCCCACGTCTGGGCGTGGCCAGAGAAGAGCTGTTCCCACACCTCTAAAGTTTATTGAAGACAAAACCCTTTGGGAGCCAACCACTGTGCCATTCCCCACAGAGTAACTCCAGTCTCCGCCCCCTCCTCCTGGCTGGCTATGAGGATGGATCGGTGACCCTGTGGGACATCTCAGAGCGGAAGGTGTGCAGCCAAATCACCTGCCATGAAGAACCTGTCATGGGCCTCGACTTCGACTCTCAGAAGGCCAAGGGCGTCTCTGGCTCTGCCGGGAAGGCACTGGCTGTCTGGAGTCTGGGCGATCAGCAGTCCCTGCAGGTCAGTGCACAGGCCCGGGGCTCATTTATCCTGCTCCGCACTAACAGTCTGATAGGCTGAAACAATATTTAGGCATGAAGAGGAGCCGCTGCAGTTCCCTAGCTAATTAATCACTCGGAGGCAGTAGGGGAGCAAGGCCAGTGGGCGTGGGCTTTCCATTCACATGGTTTGGGTTTCTCCTGGACCTCGGGTTAACAGCCATCAAGTCTTGTCCATCTAGAGAAAAGGCACGTAGTGTCCAGGCAGACCAAACTCCTTTGTGAAAACTCGAGGAATGTGGTGAGTAAGGAACTGATTAATCAAGGGGGGGGGGGGGGACAGAGAACTGTGGAAAGTTGTGCACAGCCATGGCCTGGTCTATAGGCTGCTCCTGGGGAGGCGCTGGCCACGCGTAACAGATCCTACCACACAGGAAGGCCTTGGCTGAGCCGGGCTTGTAGACAACCCCACCATGTCTCATGGACCCTCCGAGTTGTTACGGCCCCAGGATTGCCTCTGTCCCTCAGAGTGCAGCATAAGGGGCCCAACTGGCTCGTTCCCCACTTGGGATGGAGGGGTTGTGGAAGATGTATCCAGACTTGGTTTTGCACAGGCCTGCCAGACCACAGGCTGCCAAGCCCCCGGAAGTGGCTTGGTTACGCAGACTCAGGGCGGGAAAGGAACCTGTTACTGGGAGTCTCAGAGATAAACTCAGCCGTGCAAACAGCCTGGTGGCAGAGCTACACGCCCTGTGGAGGATGGCCTGGCTACAGCCCAGTTCCCAGCTTCGCTGGACTTAGCTAGCGCTCTGAGGATAGAGCTTAGGGGTCTGGGGACAATGAAGTGACATTCATAAGTAGGGACAGATCCAGGAGTGCCCCACTGGGGAGCAGAGGCAGCAGAGATAACCTGGCCTCCCACCAGCAGTGTCTAGCAGGAAAAGAAGGTAGGCAGTGAAGACCACTGGTCAGGCAGGCTCCTCGGACCCATAGCTCTAAGCCAGGGCCATCCCGGGGTCCAGCTGTGCTGGTCACATAAGGGATTTGGAATAAGACTGCCCTGTGTCAGTCCATCCTTCCTTCCCTCAGTGTCCGGTGTCCGAGAGACCCACAGGTTCCTTGCTGTGAAGGGAGGGGACTCCAACCTTCAGGAGAGTCCCTAAACCCTCAGAATCATGGGAAAGCACAGCACTCAACCATTGGGTCTGTCCTGAGTCCCACCTCACTGGTGCTGAGCCCGGCAGGCAAGCGTGCAGTCTCCTTCCCTCACTGCTTCCTGCCTCCGAAGCCTGGAGGAGAGCAGCAGCCACCCCTGCGGTCCAGCGTCCATCCCTCAGTGGCTTGACGCTCGCTCGCTAGCCCGGAAGGCAGAGGGCTGACAACCTAGGCAGCTCCTGCCAGAGCTATGCAGCTCCTACTCCGGCCCCTGGGGCGCTGCACCCAAGAAGCCCTTCCAGCCCAGATACTTGGAATCTCCCAGCGTGTTTGGAAAACAGCTGCTGGAACTTAAGACTGAATTTATGGGCATGCTCCAGTCCAGAGATGAACTTTTACTCTACTAATGATTTGAAAAGTTAAAGCAGAAGGGGCCTAGGAACTGCAGCCTGGAAGTAGTTGGAGTGAGGTAGGCAGGGCCTGGCTCAGCAATGCACATCAAAGGAGGGGAACCCAGCCCCCCACTGAGCCTGCCTTCCTGCCTGGGAGGGTGAGAGTGACTCCGGTTTGGTGAAGGCTGGGTGCTATTTCTTTTGCCCAGAGTCAAGCCCAGAGATCCTGGTTCTACACAGCCCAGGTCTCTGGGAAGGAAGCATCTGGTAATTTGCCAGGGCAAGCTATTTGAGGTAATTGGTAACACCTGAGGGCCATAGAGATGGCCTCCAGTCCCCAGCACCCTCACAGGTACCATGGCACCAAACATGGCTGCCTGCCTTGGCCCAGGCCCCACGTTGGTTCAGACCATGTTGGTTCAGACGTGCCTTCCTCACATCCTCCTCCTAAAGCCTCTGAGGAGCCCAAATCAATCTCCCAGCCGCTTGGGACACAGATCCCCGGCTGAGGCGCCCGCAGCCTTGCATGGGTAATCAGAACCAGATGGGGCCGCGCCGAGCATTCTTGGCACCTGAGGTCATGAGTTGTAAGAGTCACTGGTGGCCAGAGATCCTTCTGGAGGGTCCTGAGCCCAGGCCAGAGCTCAGGCAGGGAGGCCGCAGTGACCAGTGGGATGCCCACAGACACAACCTACCTGGGGGTGCCTGTGAACCTCAAGCCTGCCTCCCGGAGGTGGCTCTGCTGCTAGCCAGCAAGTTTGAGCCTCAGGCATTGTCAGGTACAGGTGGTGCCCAGGCCCCGCTCCTGCCTCCACATGGAGTGTAGGGCCCATAGCCTTGAAGCAGGGACTGATTTACAGCCAATAGTATTTTAGGTCTTTAAGCAATAACAAGGCTTCCCCACCCCAGTGAACCCTGGGCCAGAGCAGCCCAGTTTGCTCAGCAGAAGAGTCCCAGCCTTGTGTTGTGCAGTCCTGGTTGTGCCACAGTCATGGCCCCCCAGAGCCACTGGGGGAAGCTAGTCAGAAAAGCGCAGGGTCATCTTCACGTGCACCAAGAGTGCCTGTGCATACTGAAGCAGGCATAGGGTTTGCAGAGCGGTTGTGGGCACGGTGCTCACTTGTATTCGTGTGAGGGATATTGGGGCACAGGGCCCACCCATTCCTCCATGTCCCTGCAGATCTTTCTCACACTCAGGAGCTCGGCCCCCAGGTGGGCACTGGTCTTTGTCCAGTTTAAGTTTCTAGCAGGCTCCCAGTCTCTCACCTCCCTGAACACCCAGTCCTCCAGCCAGGCTGTCTCTACCTCTGCCATTTTTTCATGTTTCCAGGTGTGCATGAGGCATAGACTTACTCCCATCCCAGAGGGCCGTGGTTGGTCAGAGTTGGCAGACCGGCCCTCTCACATGAAGAACCAGTAGGGGGGCAGGGGAAGTGATGTGGGGGCTCCCCTTGCTTCTGCACATCTCTGCCTCTGAGGATCAGTCAGGCCTCTGCTGGACCTTGCCAGCACAGGAGTACTTAGCCAGGTACAGGGTTAAAAGCTGCTCTCTTCTCTCTGGGAATTGACAGTGTTGATAAGTTCCTGGGACAAGGAGAGAGCAAGGAAGTGTCCCTAAGACGGGAGGGCTCTGAGTGGGTTCCAGTGGGGACTCCCTATGCCCAACAGTCCCCTCTCCACCTCAGCCCAGCGGAACATCCCCAGGAAGACAAGGATAAAATAGCGTCAATCCAGTCTGCTGCACAGGTTCTCCCCCTCCCCCCAGTGCCGCAGGACCATAGCACTCCAGTCTTAGGAGGAGCAACTGGGCCTGTCTGCAGGCATGGGCGGGCCCCACATGCATGCTCAGGCGCACCACACCACTGCATCTACCCCACATCCTGCCCCAGTGCAGGCTTTGAGTGCAGCCTGTGTGTGGAGCCCAGTGAGGACGGACCATGCAGAAGGGGTGTTGGAGGGTGCATGCCAGCGATCAGACTGCCTGAGCTTACACATAGCTGTGCTCTACAGCCCTTCCAGTGCTTGTGCCCGCACGTCTGCACGTGGGGGAGCATTTAGCATTAGAGCTGGGGCCCTGCTGGGTGTGAACATCCGAAGGTGGACACAGTATCCAGGATACACACAGGCAGCCTGGCCACAAGAGACAAGCAGAAGGGCAGGAAGAGGTGGTCAGGCCAGTGAGCACAGTGTCAGCAGGTCTGTGAATTGGAGCCAAGCAGCTGGAAGGGCAGGGACAGCATAGCAGCAGTTAAGCTGAGGACTGAGCCACCAGCTCAGCACATTGGGACCCAGACCTGCTATATGCAAGCAGGTCACCTGGGATAGAACTGGGCAGGGAAGCCGCGCTTCCCATTGCACAGTGACAGGTTGTTATTGGGTGAAGTTCCTTCCATGTCTGTGGGGGAAAAACTGGATTGTGAGTGCTAGGTTTTGACAGATGTGTTTATTGCCTCTCTCTGACTGACAGGGATTTTCTTTTTCTTTTATTTGTATATGTGTGTGTGTGTGTGTGTGTGTGTGTGTGTGTTTTAGTTTGCACAGGTACAGGCTGGCCTCTGGTATTTTCATCAGTCACTCTCTGTTATTGTTTAAGATTCATCTTATTTTGAGGTGTGTATGTGTGTATGTGAGCAGAGGCTGGAGGAGGGTGTTGGATATCCTAGAGTTGGAGTTCGAGCTGCCTGACAGTGCAGGTGCTGTCTCTCCAGCCCCATCCACTCTCACTTTTTCTTTTTAAAGATTTGTTTATTTATTATATGTAAGTACACTGCAGCTGTCTTCAGACTCTCCAGAAGAGGGCGTCAGATCTCATTACGGATGGTTGTGAGCCACCATGTGGTTGCTGGGATTTGAACTCAGGACCTTTGGAAGAGCAGTCAGTGTTCTTAACCACTGAGCCATCTCTCCAGCCCCCACTCTCAATTTTTGAGACAGAGTCTCTTATTGAACCTGGAGCTTACCATTTCACCTAGACTGGCTGCCCGGAAGCCCCAGGGATCTCCCCCTGGGATTACAGGCAAGCACCATTGCCCTGAACTTTTTATGTGGAGCTGGCAGTCCAAAGTCGGGCAAACATTGCTAGAGGAGCCATCTCTACAGCCTTGGGTTTTCTTCCTGACTGTTGATGTAGTAAATGCAATTGTTGCTTTCCCTTTAGTATCAAAGCAATGAAATATGCCTGTAGTGTCTGCGCTCCAGACGGCTGAGGCAAGCAGATTACTCCAGCGTAGGAATAGAAGATAGACTCCATCTCAAAAAAACAGTCGTTCCAAGCTAAGTCGGTGCAGCACATGTTTTCCCCATTGCTTGGCTGGGTCAGTTGGGTCTGCTGGGTAACTGATATCATACAGTTCTGCTGATGGTGTTGAGGGGCTAGGAGCTGCTGAACAAGCCCCGCTCTCCTGCTCAGACTAAGTCTGGACTGTTTTACTGCAGGGCTGGGGGTCCAGTGGGGCCTCTTGCTGCTGCATACACACTTGGCCTGAATTGCTTCAGACTGGACTCTACATGGTGGGCTTGAGAGGGGGGATCCTGTCCCAGTCTTCTTTCTTGTCTTACTGTCCTGGGGCACACGCAGTCATTCCAACTCATGTTGGACATGGCACCTCTCAGACCCAGTTCCTCTGGCGTGTTCCCACACTGTGACCCTGTAGCTGGGTCCCACGCTGCCAGGTGCCGTCAGGCCTCACTTCTGCGGAACCGTGTATCCATTTGTCCCTGACCTGAGCTGAGCTGATTGGAGTTCTTATGGTCCCCCACCCCAGAGCCCAGCTATCTTCTAGTTTTCAAATTCTAACTTAATTACACTGTGGTCAGAGAACAAGGTCTGGATGATTTCAGTTCTCTGAAATGCAGAGAGCTGGTCCCGTTTGCACAAGTGGACCACATGTGGCTGAGAAGAAAAGGGTCTCTCTAGGTACACAGCTGTGCACTAGATGCCTGGCTAGGCGCACATGCGCCTTAGGCCGTGTAGAGAGCTGTGCTAGCTCTGTCCTTCCCCCTTCTCCACCCTCATTGTTTCTTGCTTTATGTATTTGAAAGCTAGCTCAAGAACAGCCAGTAGGGCTGGAGAGATGGCTCAGGGCTTGAGAGCACTGACTGTTCTTCCTAGAGGTCCTGAGTTCAATTCCCAACAACCACATGGTGGCTCGCAACCCTCGGTAATAAGATCCAATCAATGCCCACTTCTGGTGTGTCTAAAGACAGACATAGTGTACTCATAAATGAGAGAGAGAGAGAGAGAGAGAGAGAGAGAGAGAGAGAGAGAGAGAGAGAGAGGCCATGTCTTCCTAGTTTTCTTCAGTCACCTTCAGGAAGAGAAGTCTATTCACCAGCTGTTAGTGTGGCTTAGACCAAAATTTAGGATTTCTCAGTCCTTCCTGGCCCTTCAGGGTGTAGGTGTGTCTCTTGAGGTGCTAGCTTTTGCTCTGCTGCGGTTGTTTCTGGTTTTGTTTTATTCCTTTTTCATTCTTTCATAAATTTTCTTTTTATGTTAATATTTTAAAAATATTTGTATTTTATGTGTGTGGGTGTTTTGTGTGGGTGTGCCTGTTAACCACGTATGTGCAGTGCCAGCAGGGGTCAGAAGAAGGTGTCTAATTTCCTGGAACTGCAGTTACAGATGGCTGACAGGTAACATGTAGGTGACAGGAATTGAACCTGGGTCCTCTAGAAGAACAGCAAGTGTTCTTAATAGCTGAGCCATCTCTCCAGCCCCCTTATTTTAATTTTTGAGACAGTTTCATGCAGCCCAAACTTCCCTCAGTCTTACCATGTAGCCAAGGATGACTTTGAATCCCTGATCCTACCTCCGACCCCTGTACCAGAATGACATGTACTGCCACGCCAGCCCAGAGGGTTGCATTCTATACAGTCCTGGGCTATTTTGTTTTGTTGTTGTTGTTTTGTTTTAAGATACACAGTTTCTATATATAGTCCTGGCTGTTTAGAAACTTGCTGTGTGGACCAGGCTGGGTTCAGACTCAGAGATCTGCCTGCCTCTGCCACCGAGTGCTGAGTTAAAGTCCTGTGGCACCATGTCACATGCTGTGGCTGGCACTCCTGGAATCACGAATGATTTAGGGGGCCTCCCAGCAACCGTGGCTATTTTCCAGTAGATTCTCAATGTGGCCAATGTGGTGGCTTCTGAGTATATGTGAGTCATTTCTGATGTGCCTGTGCTCTGGAAAGGCCTTTGTGGGGCACAGTCCTGGATCCCACCTGCATGGGCTGTTGACAGGTCAACCCCCAGCCTGCCTGCCTCTGCCTTCTTAGTCCTGGGATTAAAGGTATGCAGCACCAATGCCTAGCTTAGACAGTTTTGTTTTGTTTTTTAAGCTTAAAACCACAGTATTTTTAAGAGATTTGGGTTTTGTTTGTTTGTTTGTTGTTGTTATTGTTGTTGTTATTGTTGTTGAGTCAGGGTTTCTCTGTGTAACCTTAACTGTCCTAGAACTCACTCTGTAGACCAGGCTGGACTTGAACTCAGAAATCCGCCTGCCTCTGCCTCTCGAGTGCTGGGATTAAAGGTGTGCGCCACCATGCTTGACGAGATTTGTTTTTTAATTTTTGTTTATGTATTGTGTGTGAGTGTATACCTTGTATACAAGTGCCTGTGGAGACCAGAAGAAAGCATTGCATGACCTGGAGCTGAATTGCAGGTGATTGTGAGCCGCCATATGGGTTCTGAAGGAGCAGTCAGTGTGCTCTTCCTGTTAAGCATTCCCTGCCTCTGCCCTACCACACACACACACACACACACACACACAGGCACACATGTACACAGGCACATTCCCACATGTACGGATGCACATACGAATGCAGAGTGTTTGATATTTATCAGCAAGGGCCAGCTCTGGCACTTTCCCTGGACACCCAAGTCCTATCTAGAGTTCAACCCTTTTATCTGGAAGAAGACATTTTTGTTTGTTTGTTTATTCATTTATTCTGTATGTGTGTGCACAGTGAGCATGCAGAGGTCAGAGGACAGTTTGCAAGAGCAGGTTTTCTCCTAACCTGTAGGTTCTAGTTCACTTCATTATAAAACAATTTCCCATCTGCTATTAGCCATGTCCTATACAGTTTATTCTAGTTGGTATTTTTCGGCTCTATATTTCCTTTTAGACTGGAGGAAGAGGGACA